>NC_092826.1:42861870-43555620 GCF_039878825.1 Excalfactoria chinensis
TGACCATAGAAGAAAGAGACTTCATACAGAGCATTTATGGTCTCTTAATGACTAGCTATCTGTCTTCTACAGAAAAATTGCACGTAAAGTGTTACTTGGAACTTTGATTTTCTTTCTGTAGGCAAGTTTCTGCTTCACAAAGTACTGTGTAATTTTAACAGCAGAATTGGAGGGGGAGGTAATATTCTGTCAGGTTAAGAATGTTGTTTTGCTCTTTCTGAAATCCTTTGTCTCTAAGGAAACATGGTTACTCTCTTTATTCAGCAGCCATTTTTAATGGGAGGCCCAGCCACTATAGATGTGGCAGTGTTAGAAATAAGAACGTTTCTTGTGGTATGCACCATATTCTTACATTTCAGAATAGCTCTAGGTGCCCATATGTTATTTTTGTGTTTATTTGAATGTACATGTGCTTCAGTTCAGTTCTTTTAATATCTGTATACTTCCAGTATTTTTTCAGTGTATCGTTTTCATTTAGAAGTTCAAGGTTTTTCATTATTTGTTGTTTACCGCACACTTTTGTCAGATACTTACATTATAAGAGTGTCCTATTGTGTTGAATTTCAATTTATTTTTTCTTGCTTTGCAGCCTAATTTTAACAACTGCTCTTGAGCTTCTAGTAACCTGCTTTCATAGTAAACGGGTTCTGATTCAGATTAATGAGTTGCCTCTTTGATATTCTGCAGTGTCTTCTATATTCTATTATAAACTGAATTTATGGTCCTTTTGTATCAGGCATACAGGAATAGGTAAATTATTTCTTGGCAAGATCATGTTTCCAATGAAGTTAGTGGCAGAAATCAGGTACTGGAGTCTTTTTCATGTCACATGGTATAGCTGGGTGAAAAGCTGGTCAATTAATTTCCCAGGCATCTCATCAGGGTATTAACTCCCTCCGTTACAGCTGCTGATGATGGCCAGCAGTGTGGAGGAGGTGTGGTGGCCACAGGCACTGTGAGAATTCTACTTGAATCACATATGAGATAGAAATATTGTCAGGAACATCAATGGAAACCTACATGTTGGAAATAACAGCTTGTAAGAGCTGCTGCTTGTATATATCATTATGCTGTTTACAGAGTCCTTGGTGGAGAATGACAACGTAACTTAAGAACTATCTGCATCTATTATTCCAGGTCAGAGTCCGGAGAAGACACTGAAGAAGATGTTGGCACACTGAGCACTTCAGAAAAATGAGCCATGCATCCTTCTGAAAGCTGAGAAGGAGCCCTCTGTTAGGGTCATGAACGTACGACAAGTCTTTGTGTCGCTACTGATGTTTGGAGTAGCTGGTCTACTCCTCTTCATGTATCTGCAGGCCTGGAGTGAAGAACAGAATACAGGTACAGTAGGCTTCTGGGTTGTGGGTTTCTTGTGGTGGTGTTTTTCTTTTTTGTTTGTTTCTTGTTTGTTTGATAAAGTGATTGCATCCATGGTTTAAAAGGTGACTGGGAAGTCCATTGAGCAAGTGTGGACAACTAAAAGAAGTCCCCCTGTGTGGCAGTGAAATGACATACAACAGATTTGTTCTAATAACTGTATCTTATGCATGCATGAGAAGAGGCCTGTAGGAACCTAATCATATCTTCATTAGGAAAAATAAGTCCTGTGAAAGCATGTTGTGTTTATTTGAAGCCAAGCACTTCTGAAATAGTTTTATTTGATGGTGTATGTGTGCTTTTTATACATTTATGCTGTATGGCAAAGCAATTTTTGAAGAACTGCTGTAACATAGACAAAAATGGTAACAGCATTCATAAGGAATGATCCCATCCTAGTGCTGTTTTTGCTAGAGATAGTTAGATACTGGGTTTGTGAGTGTTTGTCGTATGTCACATCAGAGTCATGTTGCAACTTCAGTTAAATGTGTAATGGTACTGGCTGAGGGTTGCGTTATTCAGTTGACTTTCTGTCATGGCAATTTACCATTCTTTGGTTTGCCCAAAGGGATGATCTATATCCGTTTTGGAACGAAGCTAAAATGGCCAATTCTTTTCAGCCCCCAGTACAAAGCTCAGTTAATCTGAAGTAAGCACCCTTGAAATGTGTATGAGGTGGATATTTGTAATGTCCTCATCACCCGCTGTTTTGCTTTGCCAATACACTTCTGTTGTAGCACACTGTGCCTTGATGTACTTGTTTTTCTTTCTTTTTCCTTCCTAAAAAAATGGTCTAGTTAAGAAGTACTGCCTGTTATGTCCTCTTGCCCTCTCTTGCTTAATTCCTATTTCCCCAATTAAAAAAAAAAAAAGTCTTTCTATAAAATATACTGATAATATTGTGAAGAGATATGTTCATAGAACCGCTTTAGTCTTTTGGTTTCATTGATCTGTGTTTTTATCCAGCATGAGCTGGTAGGCTCTGGTAAGGTAAATCTGTTTTACTTCAGGGAAGGATAGCTGGGGATTTCTAGTGCATTATTCCTGCAGTTTCTTGATGCTTATTTTGAGCGTTTCAACTAAGTGCAGTGGTCGCTATTTTGTTAGCTTCTTAATGTTTCTGGGCTGATAATAAAAACATAAAATATCCTGAGTTGGAGGCAATCCCCGTAGATCATTGAGTCCATGCAGGGCCACCCAAAATTCAAACCTTTTGTCTGAGAGTATTGTCCAAACACTTAAACTCTAGAGGCTTGGTTCTGTGACTGCTGCCCTCAGGAGCCTGTTCCATGCTCACCCTGTTGGTGAAAGACCTTTTTCTAATCCCCATCCTGTCCCTCCCCTGACACAGCTCCACGCCATTCTCTTAGGTACAGTTGCTGTCACCCCTGTATCCCTCATGGGGAGCAGTAAGTGGCCATGAGGCCTCTCCTCAGCCTCCTCTTCTCCAGGCTGAACAAAAAAGCCTCCTCTTGTCTTGCCCTCCAGACCCTTTAGCACCTTTGTATTCTTCCTTCAGATGCTCTTTAATAGTTTTATGTCCTTATACTGTAGCATGCTAGCCTGCACCCAGTGCTTGAGGTGAGGCCACGCAGCACAGAGCAGGACAGCACTTGCCCTCACCCACTGGCAGTGCTGGGCCTAATGCGCTCCAGGGTGTCGTTGGCACTTTGGGCTACCAGGGCACACTGCTGACTTGGGTTTAACTTGCTGTCAACCAGAACTCCCAGATCCCTTCCCATGGGGCCGATTCTCAACCTGTCATCCCCACAATCTGTACATAAATCCAGGATTGCCGTGTCTCAGGTGTAGAATCCAGCACTTGCTCTTATTGAACTTCATGCAGTTGGTCATTTCTCAACGCCCAAATCTGTCAAGTGCAAGGCTTCACTACTCCATGGAGAGTCTACATCTCCTGGTTTAGCATTGTCTGCAAACTTACTTAGTATGTTTGCTAGTCCTACATCAAAGTAATTGATGAAAGCGTTAAAGAGATCTGGCCCCAGAAAAGAACTCTGTGGAACCCGCTTTTATTTACAAGTTTATTTTAACGAAACTATCAGAAGTAGTGTGGGATCCCTTTGGAAAGGTTTCCCATGTAATCAAGCGTTGACAGAAGCAGACCTTACAGAGCAAGTCTTTCTTGAGAAATTTCTGCTTTTCTTGAGACTGTTAATGGCAGATATCTTTGCTTTCAAGGTAGTTCAGGAATGTAGATGATGTCTGTAGATTATTGATTTATTTACTTGCTGACATTCTTTACATTCCTTCCATCTTTTGTCCTGTAGTTAACCTTTCTTTCTGTGCAGTGCTCACTATTACCATTTCTGTTCTCCCACACGGGCACGCTTTCCTTTTTTCTATATGTATGGACTGTTAATAAGAAATAGGAAAAAAATAAAGGGGGAATTAGAAAATACTGCGTTCTTTGGGGCAACCAAATGCTTTGAGGGTTTTCTCTTTGATTATATTGCAGTTATTTTCATAGTGGGAGAGGTTTTTCCTTGTTTTCACATAAAAATGATGTATGTGTATATTTCAATAATAAAGTGGAAAATATCAGAAAATAACACAATTGTTCATGAGCTTAAAATATGATTGCAATTCTGTGCCCTTTTGTTTCACTGGATTGTTGCTCTGACAGCACTTCATCAGAATCCAAACAGTGAATTTTGGCATTCTTTGCAGTGGATAGGTCAAGCACATCAGAAATTATGTGGAGAACAGTTGTTCTTTAGTGTCTGCTCTTGCTTGTTTCTCTTCCAATTTAAAATGTAGGGAGCATTCTGTTTTATTTCAAACACCTGTACCTCCTCTAAGCATTCTACAGCACAATTCTCTGATGATTTTTGTCCTTTCCTTGATGCTACTTAAATTTACTGTGAAATGTATTTCTGTATTCACAATATGCCTTGATTTATGAGCACTTTCCACTCTTTTCTGCTATATTTTTCATATTGACTTGTTTTGTGCACTGTAGCATTTCTGGGGGATGAGCTGTCTGGAGAAGCACAAATTGACAAGTATCTATATAAGGATTTTATATTGTCTTTTAATTGTGTCACTAGTTGCACAGCTGTAAGATAGCTAGAGTTTTAATCTGCAAGTATTTGATTTGAAGTTCTACTGAGAAATGGAAAATGTTCCTTGTGCTTCTCAGCTGCTATGCCGTGAGTCTGCAGAGACAAATGTTTGTTGTGGTTGGAACTGTTTTAATCTTCTGTGGTGCCCTGTTCAAGACAGATAACAATCATGTTTGCATTTGGTTGGTGAAGCAGAAAGTAGTTAAGGTTTGACTTGGCACAGGGATGCTGTCTTCTGCTCCCTCTTGTGCTGCTTGTGCTCCTCGGGTTAATTCTAATCATGGTGCTCATCTCTGTCTCTTTGAAAAAATAAATAAATAAAAATTAATAAAAATATTTCATTCTGAAAAGCAGCTCCTAGCTCCATGGTGGTCCTTTCTGATAGCTTTTTAGAGAGGCTTTATCAAACTGGATAAGAGACAAGCATCTTGGTTTGTCTTTCCGCATGGAGTGTGTAGAGACAGGATGATAAATCCATACTTGGATGTCAGAGCCCATTCTGCTGGATGTCATCAGTTCACCTCCTTGCATAGCAGGAAACGGACATGTCAAGGGTAATTGGGGACATGGATATCAACACCTACATATTTTACCAAGCTAACATCACTGTGACATCAACATTGGTAGTGTAAAATGTTCTTGTGTGTTCTGCCTCCAACATAAATGCAAATATATAAATAAAAATGCTCATAGAAATGAAATTGGTATGAAAACAAGTATGTCCTAGTACTTTACTGGACAGTTCTCTGTACTGTCTTAGGCTCTTCACTGGGAGCATTAAATAATGTGTCACTGATTCTTTTTTTTTAAAGCAGTTACTATTTATTACATGCTTAATAATTTCCAGCAATATAATCGCATATAGGAGAAGCAATAATGGGTCTTCCAGAACTCAGTTTTGTACTATGAATTTCTTTAACTAGGATGTGTGAGTGTGCATAGGACACTTGCATTTTAACCCAGCTATGTTATAGGTATGAATTATACTTTTAAGTTAGAGATTCTGATATTGTACTTTGAAAGCTTATGTTTTTGGAGGCTGAAGTGGTTTACTGTGGTCGGCTAGTACAAAATTGTCCTTGTCTGTTTTTGTGAATAGTATTGTGTCTCGCTCCAATTTAGGAGGGAGGCAAGGTTCTTTTGATATGTTATGCCTGGTGTGAGATTAAGAAGAAAACATTCAAATGTTGTTCTGGCCAGTTTATTAGAAATAATAGACAGCTGAGGGGATAGGGAAGGAAGAGCGGTGAATACCAAAATTAGGGTGATGGGGACAGGAAAGTGGGCAATAGGAAAGGTAGAAAAAGGGCAAGAATTGTGTAAAAGCGGGGAATAGTCACCACCTGGATGCAGCAGCATCCTGTTGCACAGTGTTTTGTTGGTCTGGGGCAAAATAGGCATAGGGGAGAGCAGCAGCAGAGTGGCAGGCTGCAAGCAGCAGATTGGTGCAGCTCAGAGCAGGCGGTGGAAAGAGCAGCGAGGTCTCAGGGAGCAGTGAGGTCTCATGAAGCAGAATCTCGAGCAGCAAGCCCAGGAGAGTCCGCTGGCAGCAGTAGGATGGCGGTAGAGGAATCTGAGGCCAGATACCTAATCTTGACACATCCTTCTCTCCCAATTGGGGAGAGATGGATTTGAAAGATAGACTGTTTGATGGATAAGGAATTGGTTGGAGGGTCACAGCCAGAGGGCTGTAGTCAGTGTCACCAGTCTCCACCTGGACATAAAGACTTGTGGTGTCCATCAGGTGTCTGTCTTGGAACCAGTACTCTAACATCTTTATCAACAACACATATGATGAGATTGAGTGTACCCTTGGCACCAAGCTGAGCAGTGCAGTTGATACAGCAGAAGGAAGGGATACCATCCAGAGGGACCTTAATAAACTTAAAAGGTAGGCCCTTGCAAACCTAATGAAGCTCAGCAAAGCATTCTTTTCTATAGAAAATCAGTGTCAGAGAGCAAATCAGCTTAAAGGCTCTATTTCTGAGACTGTAAATATTCATTAATTAAGGATTGCAGAATATGCTGTATTTAAAGCATTACTCTGTATATAGATTACATTATTCTCAGGCACTCATCAGCTTACCTTGGTAGAGGGTAAAATATCAGGCACATCATTTAGTTTGGATTTTGACTGATTTAGTGAAGATGTACAGTAGCAACTTTCCTGGAAAGCCTTAGTTGGCAGCAAGTAGCTATAGTGTCTTTCAGCTTGGAAAATATTCTGTTCCAGTCAGTCTTTATGCCCTTTTACTAATTCCAGTAGAGCTCATATCAACTAAAAATGATTTTCCTTTGCCATACTTCCCCACGATAACAAAGTCTAAGAGTGTCATTGACCTCTAGCAAGACTCTGTGCTACCTGGAAGCAAATAGAATTTGTCCCTCACTGCTTTGTTGCTTCGGATAATTTTGTGTTGATATTGACCGTGCAGCTTTCCATAGCATAATTCTAGCTGAAATTCACAGTGAAGTTCACAGTTCAAGTGTATTCAGGCTGGGTATGCATAGTTGCCTCTTAATCCTCTGGTTTCCTATGAGCCCACATATGTAAGGGACAATGACATGACAGTTATCAACGTTGCTGATGGATGGTAGAAGTTAGTGTGGGGATAGGGAGAAAACTTGCTGTCCTTTAGTCCCTGTTTAAAATAATAAAGAAAAAAAAAATTCACTTTACGTATGAGTGTGACTCTGTGCCTTACTTGCTGGTAATATTTCATCTAATGGCACACAAGGTGAAATTCATAATTCCTGGAAGACCTCAACCCCCACCTTTCTTGTTGTAGCTGAGCACTGTCACTCTCTGCCCAGATGTTGCCCAGGTATGGGTGAACCAACAAGGTTGATTATTTTGAATTCCAGTAGGCCAGTTGGATGCAAGTGGTGGTTTAAGAAAAATTCAGAGAGATCTCCAGACTTTTCTTGGTTCTGGGGTTAAATATTGCATCCTTGTTATTTCTTTTTTGCTTTCAAAACTTGCTTTAGTGGGCCAGCAACAAATGTTTCATCTGTTTGCGTTTTCCCCTCTAATCTGAGTAGTCAAACATCAGTCTGTCACATCAGGTCTGGCATTTCATCTTGCTAGGGATACTGTGATTTGTTTACTTCTCTCATTACCCAGTTGTTTTTTTGTGCCTTGGAGCTTGGCCCTCAAAGGTGATTCTGAAGTTTTTCCTAACAATTTTGTTTCTCCTTTGAGTACTAACATAACTGGAATACTTTAGCGTTTTGCACATGGTTTCTGATGCCTTACCTATTGCTTTCATTTTTATGTGTAGGTGTCTAAGGAATTCATGAGCTTAGGAAAACTGAGTTTCTTCCTGAAAAATTGAGATAGCAAGGGGAAATACTTGTCTCTTGGCAAGTACTTCCATTGCTTTAGAATGTAATGGATGTTGGCCTAATAGCCACAAAATTTGACATGTACCATAGGGGACTGCTTCTGCATGTCATGGGCACTGAGAAACATACAGAAATGTAACTAAAGATGGCAGCCTGAGGTTAACAATAATCAAAATTAATATTAAATTTTACTATGAGAAAATACCACGTGAAAGAAGAGGAGGTGTTAGTTGATTTCATTCTTATGAACGTGGTTGGAATATCTTGTGGTTGGAATGGACCAGGTCATTTCAGTACCAACTAGAATCTAGCAATAGGTTAATTCAAACAGCCGTACGTGCGTAAGAGCATAGATGAATAAGCAGTTAAGGATTTATAATACCTCCTACTACACAGAAATTACAGTCTCAATTTAGTTTCTCAGCTTGTGCTTTGAAACAGCTCAAATGAACTGGGATTGTCTGGAGTCATGCAGTTTTGTGCCCTTTGTGCTTATCACCTTTCGGTAAATTCACAATAAAGAGGAGGGCATGGGAGCTCTTGCTTTTGATGGTGATTAGCCAGGGAGATCTGGTGCACGAGCTATGCTAGCTGCAGCTGGAAGCATTCATGTGTATTAGGTAGAAAAAGGGAAATATCAGTGCTTGGTGCATCACCATTGATCCATAAAATACTTTGGTTAGGAAAAGAAAATGCATTTAGTGGGAAGTAATAAACAGAGTAAACATTGTATATAAAGGCAGTTTTATCTTTTGACTTTTGGTTGTATTTTCAGTTCTTGCTTAAACTTGGAAGAGGAGCAGACAGTCACAAGGAAGAAGCACAATTATTCCTGACTGCTTTGTTGCCAAAGTCTTAGTTTTTGTCATTCCTACTCACACACAGCTGCTGACCATTTTCAGATGCACTTCTGCCTGGGCTGGCAATCTGAGCGTGAACAAAGGTTTGTTGGGTTAGGGTGGAGGCCTTGGGTTTCTTGCTAAGGGACGTGCTTGCTGAGGCACGAGTGGTATTTTTCTTCATAGCTGTGAGTCGTGGTGTGATTTCCACTATCCTTAACTATGTGGGAAGCCAGCTTCTTTTGACAGCCTTTCAGGAAGGCTGAAAATAGAGTGTTGCATGTAATGCAAGTAGTGTGGGAGGGTCAGCTACTCTACAGGAAGGGGTGCAACATAAGGTCCGTGTTCTTGAGAGAGGGACATGTTGCAGTGCTGTGGGGTTATTGGTGGTGGGGACTGACTGGGAAAGGCAGTTTGCCTTGTAGATGGCTTTGAGAACAACGGTGGAGTAGAAAAAGCTGGAGCTCTTAGTTAAGGGATAGCTGTTTGATGGAAGAAGTAAAAGCTCCCAGAACCAATATCCTAGAGCCCTGTTCCTTCCCAGATTTCTTCCTGACCTTGGCCTTATTATTGTAGCAATTGGAAGAGAAACTTTATTAAAGTGAAGTCCATAAAATTTCATTTTTCTTACTACACTAATCTAAAAGTGATTTTATTATTTCTTGGGGGGGGGGGGGGGGATGAAAAAAACAACACTTAATGACAAACAGTACAGGGGAATCTGTGTTGCAATAGTGGAAAGTAGAAAAATTCATGGGAAGCATTACAGTATATTTTAAAAAAACTACTGTATACTTTTCAAATGAAGCATGGCAAGGTAAGTGAAGAAAATACACATTGATACATTAGTTCTGGTTTTGTTTATCCTTGCTTCCAGCTCTTTGTTGTTCTTAAAAGACTCACTGACAGCGCAGTATGTGCTGTCTGCTACTGAGAACTAATGGCTTACAAACTGTTGACATTAGTCGTGACACTTGAATTGTGTGTAAAAAATGCAGCCTGGTAGTTCAACCATGTCCTGCACGTAATTCATTAAATGTCATTGTTTTAAGATGATTCTGTAATTGTGGTCAAGAATTATGATGCGTTTACCAGGAAGCACTGCTCCTCTATTCTTGATGTAGGGCCAAAGAACTGAGACTCTCCATGAACTTATGCTTGATTTATAAGCCACTTAGACACACTCAAGCTGAGTAGCTCTGCAGAACAGTCATTAACAAAAGCAAAAGGAAGTAGTTTTCCTTAAAGACTGAACTTTATTTAGAAGTGTAAGATCCTCAAGATGTCTAACCTTTTCTGTCTATTAGCAGTCCTCTAAGAGAGGAGGAGGAGGAGGGGAAGACAGGCAGGTTGGCAGAGACCAGAATTTAATTCTTTGCTTTTTTTTTTTTTTTTTTTTTTTTAAACTGTTCCTTTGGGAACTGCTGAATAATGGATGTAATAATACAAGCCCATTTGATATGAATAGAGTCCTAATCACTAAAGAAATTACTTGTAGGAGCAAATTCATTAGAGTGAGAGTTGGCTGACTGGCCCCCAATTAAGTTATATCCAATGAAGTACAAAAAGATTTAGTTTATATTTTGTTGCAAGAATTTTTGTTGTTTCCTTTTTCTTTCTATTTGATCTTGTTGTCAGTTTTAAGAATGGAATGATACATGTCTCAAACACTATTCTTGCCCCTGACTTTCATGTTAATTTCATCACAGAGGTGGAAGGGATGGCACAGTGTATGTGAAATGTGAAAATGATATGGACAGTATCTTGTTTTTATTTGCCTTGCTCTTGCAGATGGCAAAATTAATTTCGCCCTATTTTTCTCTCCTAATTTTGCACTTCAGTGTGTCTGTTTTGAAGATGAACAGGCAGATGAGACTGAGCTTATGTAGGCTTAAGTAGTTTCAGTGAAGTATAAATACTTCATGATTTATTTAACCTCTGAGCAGAAATTCCTTTCTGGTAGAATTAATCTGCAAATAGCTGAGGTGTGCTACCTCTTAAGTTATGATTGATCATGCAGTATAATGAAGCTCCATTGGCATCAGGTTTAGGACTGATGTATATATAAATATAGCACAGATAAAGCTGCCAGATGCTGTGACTGATGGGTTGGTTCAAGGTACTCCAAGCAAGTTGAGTCAGCCTTGTCTCTCCAGCTATCAAATGCTGCGGACTGTGTGGCTGGCATTAATATGCTGTAAATAGAACTTAGTTTATATCATAGTTGGAAGTTAATTTAAGGAAAAACTTTTCTGTAGTGGTCATTCTGCATATGTTTGCCTTTCTGGAACACTAGAGGTTTATCTTGGTATTTAAAGTGGGGTAATCTATGTAGGCTGGTATCCACGTAAGACATTCCTATTAATTACTGGAGCAGTGATTTGTCTGTTTGGAAAGTTTTGCTACCCTTTCAGCATTGTTTTTCTCCTGAAGACTAGATATTTCCTCTGGATAAGAGGACTCAGAATATCTAACTCCAGAGCTGCAGGAACATCTCTTATCCCTTACTTTTTCTTTCAAGCATGATCATTGCCTTGCCATCTTCTGCTGTCATTGTGTATCCCAAGAAAGAAGAATAAAAACCTGCAAGGACCAAAGATCCATGGAGAAAAAAAAAAAAATAAAAAAAAAAATAAAAAGGACTTTTTCATCTTGTTCAGTAATAAATTATTTATTAGCAAGTATGTCAAATTATTTTTTTCTACCATACATGTTAAACAATAAGAAGTGAGAGATTTCAAAAATGGGAGAGAAAAAATATGAATGGTTTCTTACTCTTCAGTGATTGGAAATGAGGGCAAGCCAGGCAATATGGTTGCTTTATTCTATCTTCTGTTATGACTACTATCAAGACAGATGCACTAAACTTGTTTTTTGAAATTATATCTTATTGTATGTGTTAGTGTTCTTCATGACTATACATTACTTTCATCTGACTATTTCTGGGTAGCTCCTATCAGTAAAATATTTTTGGCATTGATTGTTTCTGACACATTAGTTATTATTTAAATTTGTGATTTAATAATCATGTTTCAGTGACTGAAAGCTGTCACCACACAGGTAGGCATTCTGAGGGGTGGGAAATGCAGAACTGATAGTAGTCATACATCATGACTAACCTGGTCTTAACTCTAGTTCATTATTTTTTTTGCCTTGACAAAACTGGTGATATTGCAGTCTTCTTCCAGTATTTTCCTGCCTCACAGATACCTGGAATAAACTAATGCAAGAAACAATGTTTGATCAATTACAAGTGTTTTAGCATATGCTCCTGCAAGTCCCCAACTTGATTTCTGTGTAGACTTTTTCTTTGACCTTTATTTCATTGGATGTGATAGTACGGTTGTGCAACAAGTGTTCATGACGTGGAGTCAGTGTTTTGGGGTATTTATATTGCTACAGATAGTCATGTTTTGATCTTAAATAACAGTAAAACAGAGCAAATAAACATGTTTGTATTTCATATGATGCCAAAGTATCTGAGCAGAAATGTTCATTTGTAACTGCACTGTCTGAATGTTTTCTAGCTACTAATACAATGTTTGTTGTGGGAGAAGGAGGTCTAATCTGACACTGAAGTGTCTAATAAAAACTAACCATATGGATTTTTGTATGAAGTACTACCTTGTAATGGTACTGTGAACAGTGGAAATAAAGGAATGGTGGAAGAAAGGAAAAATAGAGCCTGAGAAGGTGAAATACATTTGGTGGTGTGTAACTCAGCCCTTGGGAGATAGTGGCAAACTAGAACAGTCAAAGATGAGCAATAAAGACTCCTAAACAGGACAGTGTAATGAAGGGGTTCATAAGTAAGCTTTTTTAATGAGGATTGTATGTCAATTTTGGCTTCAAGTACCTCAACTAGTATTTTGATGAAACTAATTTTACTTGGCAGATATGGGGGAAAAAGAACTAAACTAGGTGAAGCCTTAAAGACACTCTTAGCTTAAAGTATAGTTCCTGCTTCAGTGTCTAGAGTAGTCCATATACATAAGGCAAGTTTTACAATGGTAATCTAGAATTTTCTTTGCCCTTTGTGATTTAATAATTAGAGGCTTCCTGAACTGGAGATATGTTAAGTAGCCCTGGATTATTCCTTCTTCAGTTAATTTGTGCAGTGATGTCTTGACTGATGCCTTTCCCCTGTGATTTCTGTGCTGAGGAGGGCCCAGCTTGGGCATCTTGGAGATTCTTCCTAGTGCTTTTTATTTGATGCTATGTAATCCTATGGGAGTTTTCACCAAAGTGTGACATCATTGGATTACTTACAGATTTTCTGCCTTGTCTTGTAATGAGTGTGCTTTACCAATCTTGAAATGTTAAGGTGACTCAAGGGTGACTGACTTGGCAGAAAATCCCTATTACTTTTTTACTTCCTTATTACTATTTTTTTTAATGCTTTTCTCTAGCAAAAGCAGCAGGTCAGGAGTGATCAGCTGTTTCGTGTTGGATTTGTACCCATCAAGGAATTAATGGTAATGTACGGCGTTGTGTTGTTCTCACAGCTGTTCTGGAATTGAGTTTCCACCAGTGCCAATAAACTGTAAAAGAGGTTTATATAAGAAAAGGTCAGATCTGATGGACATTTAGACGGGGAGGGGGCTGAGTGTTAAGCACTTCCGCCATAGGAAGATGATTAGCATTTTTAAAATATGATTAGCAGAATAACATTTCTCTGCCAATGGGATCAGTAACAGGACTGAAATAATGATTAGTTTTTGATTAGATGGATTTTTCTGTGATTTTTGACAAACTATGCATATTTAATGTGCAAGATTGAGAGGGAGAGAAATATGTGAGGATTTTTTTAAATATAAAACACCAAGTGTTCTGAATGCCACATCTGGTTAACGTTACTCATACAGTGATTAGAAATGAAGCTGACAGTCTAAATTAGGCAAAACATTTACTGAGCCTGGTAGTAGCGTAGTGGGGTTTTTATTTATTTATTTATTTATCATCTAGAATGAAATTTTTAGTGTATCAATCAGCTGCAACACCTTTGGGAACAGAATAATGATTAAACAGTGTTTGTGAACCTCCTGCGATTGCTGTTTCCACTGCTTCAATAAAGTGACCTGCTGCCACTTCATCTCTGAAGAGCTGTCTGTCATTAGCGGGCATAGGTATGACAACTCACTTCTTCATCATGGAAAAACTGAGCATCTCACAATAGCAAAAATGTTTGTAGAATGAAACTGCTGCCTAAACTTTAGCAACTGAGAACTGAGTTTTCCTGTCTTATCCAACAGTCAACAAGGAAAATGACAGTAGTCATTTTCACTTTTCTGATTATTGTTTTTCTCAAAGTATAAACACTTAAATTACATACTACTTTTAGAATTTTTTAAGCCTATATTTTTCTTCGCTTCCCCAAATAATGCTAAGTGTATTATTAGGGTTTAGGTTTCCTTTTCATTAGGATATTTTTCCTGAAAAAGACTATTTTATTAAAGTAGGATATAAATTAAATAAGATTTTCTCATGTTACTTCAAGGTAAAACTGTAATACAAATAACAATTTTTATTTTTTTTAATCCAAGTTTACTTTTTTTTTTTTTTTAATGAAGCCTTTTGATTCTGAGCAAGATGTGATGCGTAGCTGAATTCTGAGTCCTGTTAACATGGAAGAAAAATTGCATGTCAGTGTTTCCTTCAAAAGAGTACTTGAAATTTTACTAGCTGTAATGAAGACCCCTGAAACCTATTTTGATATATCTTTATCATTTGAATTTAAGGGTGAGAAGGCAAATGATAACGTGCCACATAACTTATTTGACAAATGTACTTTGATTAGCTATTTCAGAGACTATTAGCAAATGTTTTGCAGTCTGTTCTCTTTCATGTGATTTCTTGTAAGGAATCCTTGCAACAACAATCTATTCAGTTTTCATTTAAGATGAAGGTGCCTCAGAAATCTGTGATTAAAATGTGTAGAGTTTATTGAGGCATAAGCTGGAAACTGATATTGCAGATTCTTTTTGTCAATACTTAATTTTTTTTCTTTTGTTTTTAATTTTAGTTCTACAAAGTTGCATTTTCTGATAAAAACTCTACTGTGTGTGTTTGAGCTGTCAGATAGGGGCTGAAGTTTGTTTGTTTGTTTAACTCCAATCCTGAAAGTAAGAAAAAGGCAATGTTCAGTCACTGATAAAATAATCAGCAAAACTGATAAAGTCTTCTGAAGCTTTTAGAAAAACCTCTTTTCATTCATGTAGTTTTGATTTGAAGAAGTCTTTTACTTGTAACAAAATATATCCTTCTTTGAGAATTAATTTTCTTTTGGAAGAAGTTCTTGAAGTCTATTTCTAGTAACTGATTAAGAGACGCAAGAGAGTGTATATGATTGCTGAATGCCTTCTTGAAGGAGCTCAAGAACTTTGTTTAGTGTAAATATCTCTGAGTGTGTGTGTGTGTATATATATATATGTTAAAAAAAAAAAAAAAAAGTGTGTGCATGGATGTATATAGTGATCTAACCTTTGTCATAGCACAGGCAGTTGTTTTGTGGATCAATTCTAACCTAATAGACCAGCAGGTAGAAACTATCTCGCGGGTTCATAGTGAAACAATAGCTCACTATTGAATACAAAATAGCTTTTCAGAAGACACTCATGCATAATGCAAATGGATAAGAAAAAGTGACATGTGGAACTTGCTTTTCATTGATACAGTGACAAGCAGTAGATGGGACTACAGTCCTATGTATGTTTAGGTTTAGTACTTTTCTTGTCTGACAGTAGAAATGCCAGTATAAATTTGACTCCTCTCCCCCTTAAATTGCAAAATGTCAGTCAGTAGTTGCAGTGGTTTATGGAAATGAGGGTAATGTCAGCTTACTTCAGGGTTATGCTTTTCATGCTTTAAGCAAATAAGACCACTTTCATAGCTCATTTGTGGTCAGATAAATTTGAGGTATTTTGGATATGAGCGATAAAGCACTGTAACAGATGTTAAGCACCATGCTAGGCATGACATAGCTGCTGTCACTAAGACACAACCAAGGCCTTTGGGTGTAGTCCTGTAATGGATGGTTCTGTTTGACTGCACCTGCTCTGGTGTGTACTGTTACTCTTGCAAGCCCAATCATAATATATATATTATATATATATATATATATATATATACATATATATATATATAATATTATATATATATATATATAAGGAGGTGTTTGGTGTTTGGTTTTTTTGTTTGTTTGTTTGGTTTTTTTTGTTTGTTTGTTTTTTGTAATTCTTATAGTCTGGAACTGTCCTACTACCTGCTGTGGCTGGGGGAGAGGGGCATGCTTCTCTTTGACTCACAAGATAATTTCAGGTCTTGGGCTCTTCTGCAGTGAAGTGCTGGTGAGGTTAGTGCTGCATAATGGTTTAGGCTTGGGCTGGGCTGGAGTTGGTAGTTCTTGGAAGCATGCATTGACTGTGTGGACCAAGAACATCTGTCTGAGTCAGGCTGAAAATGAGTTGAGAGCAGGCAGTTGGTTTAAAGTTTCAAAATAGGTGTTCTTCTTTTTTTCTCCTGTTGGATTGCTGGTTGCAGTGACAAATTCAGCTTAATTGTCCTCTTCTGACTATCTCATTTGCAGCTGCTGATTTTCCAATGGCTTGTGAGAGAGTCTGGAAAGAGGCTGTTTTCCGCTGCCTAAAATTAGCTTCGTGAATACCCTCCAGAGGTACTACGGTTTGCATGCTATGTAAACATTTTAAAGAGGGTGTGCAAAGGAAATCTATCCAAGAATAGAAAGAAGGTTTCATGTTGCTAGGTTATATTGAACTGCAAAGGTTTGCCAGGTTCTTCCATAGTTACTCAGCTTACTTAACTCTTTATGTGGTCTGTAGTTAATGTTTTTTAAGATCATTTTTGTGTGTCAGCTCAAGTACTGAGTCAAGGAAGTATAAATGCCCTTCTATGAACAGTGAGGAAAAATAATGCATAATAAGTTTGCAATGCAAAATGCTCTGGGGAGGGATATATAGAATGCCTCATCTTCTTTAAGCTGTTATATACTCAGGAAGCTTCTTCGTGTTTTATGAAGGAGTGTGACTTTCCTCCGATGGGGTGAGCTTAGCTGGTAAACAACAAATTGAGAGATTTACGACTATACTATTTTTGCCTCCCCTTCATGTGGGAGAGAAGGAGACTTCTTAACCAAGATCCTAGATGAAGTGGGTGATAACACATTCTGTCTGACTTACTCTTAGGAAACCTTCAAAAAATAGAAAGAACTTCTATGCCCCAGTCCTTTGTCTACACTCTTGCGGTTAATACTGATTTCTAGTTTATGGGGTTCTTATGGTATTTGAATCCTGTGCTACAAGGGGCATATCTTCTAAGGTATGTCCTGAGTGGAAATTTCTTTGTTTGGTGTTTTTGGAAACCCTTGCTTACAAAGGGAGAACTTTCCTCACGGACGGATTAAATTCTGTTTATTATATTTCTTCTTGGTGACTCCATATTTTTGAAGTTATTTTGAATGAACTTATGAGATACAATTCATCAGGATTTAAATTATACTTTGTTTTCTGTTGTTTACAAGGTTCTTACAACCAATTTGTTTATCTTATCAAAATGTCTAGTTGGACGAAATGACTTCTGCACCGTGGTCATTATCACTCACAAGTAGGTTGGGTTGAAAGTTGATAGGTGGTGTGTAAATCTGACTTCTCTGTATCCTTTTCTTATTTATCCTAGTTGAAGAACTGCCAGTCACTGGTATGTCAGTATGAGTATTTAATTTACTGCATTTAGAAGCCAATTCTTTTCACCATCTCAAATTTCCTGTCTACTTATGTACTTGCACATTTAACTCATTCAAAGCAAATTAAAAAAACCTCAAACGTATTTAGCATAACTCAATTACTAACAGAAAAAACTTGTCTAGTATATTCTCAAACAGGCTTTCAAGAAATAGTATACCAGCATCTTTAAGGCTCCTATTTATAACCAGTGTATTCCAAAAGGACAAAAATGCAATTGATTGTTTCCTCAACCATTTAAGCTGTAAAACACAGGCAAAGGTTATAGTCCTGTATTCCAGTATCATATCCCATCCTTCTAAAATAAGAGAAGTTTGGGGAGAGTGGTTTAATATTAATCAGCCTGATCCAAAGTGCTTAAATATTAAGTCCTAATGGTGTATGAGTAGTTCTTCATAAAACAAGTTTTTGTACTTCTCCATTTCCTTTTTTGTTCCTAAAAGCAAAGTAGATGTATTTTTGATTATTTGAAAGCCTAACTTAGAAAAATGTATGTGTTTGTTTATGTCTTTTGCATACACAAGGTGTAAACTGGTAACTTGAATGAAGGATTGTTCTAAAGGGACGAAGAGCAGAGCAGAGATAGTGAAAAATGTGCACTGTTTCTTATTACCAAGAATATACCTTCTCAAGACAAAACTCCTAAATTCTTCATGCAATATCCAAAGTATCACCTGTAATCTTATCTATGTTTGACAGATTCACTCCTTCTTTTCATTCTCCCATTCCTCTTTCAATCCCTCAGGCTGAATGGTGGGTTTGTCTTTTATTTTTTATAATTTTCATTCCAGCAGTTATATATAATAAGGTATATTAAAGTAGAAGAAGAAAAATACTCAGAACCCATAGACATTAATAAATAAAGAAGAGCAAGTTTACTGAAGTGTATTCTAACTTTCTTTGTTTTTCTTATCTTCACCCAAGAGCCTCAAACTGGGTCTTGCTTTTACATAAGTGTTGTAATATTTTACTACTATGATATTGCTTTCTACCAGAAATACTTCATGAGAAAATATTCACCAGACAATCTAAAGTGAAAAAGGAGTCTATCTATACCAATAATAAGACTAGGGAAAAAGCAGATATCAAAAATAGAAAGAACAGCTATTTGTATGTGCCTTCTTTTGTTACTCTTCCAAAGTAATGTAGTCAAAGAGTCTATGCTTATTGCAGTGGCAGTTCTGTTTGAACAGGTCAGCTCTTTATCTCTGCATTTTCTGCACATAATCCTTGTACCTCTCAGATGGAGTAACCCTATGGAATGAGTCCCAGCCTTTTCTAAAGTATTGCACATGCTGGGTCTACCATTTGAAGCAAAAGGAAAACTAATTGTCCTAACTCAGAAAATGGGCAAACAGCAGCTAATTTTGGCAAAGAGAAGAATTCTATCAGCTGTTTGAAACAGCTGGGCTGTGCTTTGCTGCTCTTGCTCTTGGTGTCAATGCAGCTACATGAAAATGTGTATACATGTGTGTACGCCATTTTTCTTGTACACAATTTGTTGTCCCTTGAGCCAGTAAACATAGTAAGATCTTGAAGCACTGGAAAGAGAATATATTTTTGTAAGTGGATGAGATACAGATAACACTTTTATTGTTCCTTTTTTTTTTTTTTTTTCCTTTTTTTTTTTTTTTCTTTTTTGAATATTTCTTTTCAGATATCTGTGAGTTTAGCACAAAATGTTTGGGATATATTTTATTTCTTGTTTTTTTTTTTTGGTACAGGTTGGTGTAGCTCACTGTATTGTCATGCTTAGTGAAGTGAAATGGGATTAGAAGCCCATTACAGGAGAAACACGAATCTTGTAGGCAAAGCCTGTACACAAGGAGATGACTTCACTGCATCAGTTGTTACAGGAAACAGATTTTGTTTGATGTGTGAAAAAGTTATGTGACTGGAGAGGAAATTATCTTTCTTCTGTTGTATCTGAGGTTGCTGAGGCTGTGGCAAGCATCCTTTACTGAACGTTTACTGTATTGATTTTGCATGCTTTCAGTTAGGGTTCCTTACAACAAAGAGCTACCCTGAAACTGCTACCACAGTTCCAAATAGGAAAAAAAGAACCCTAAGTACAAAACCTAGTGACAATTGTTTGAGATTTTTTTTTTTTTTTAATTTTTTTTTAAATGTAGTTGGGGCCTTGAGAAACAGGATAAATTTATTCAGTTGTAAGCCTGTGAAGAATTCCCAGCTGAGATTAAACAAGGTAGATTTCCTCTGAACTGGCTGAATATAATAGAACAGATAGTAGAAATTACTTAAGAATTCTGTACTGAGACAGCCTTGCAAATTGGTAGGCTTAGTAACTGAGCAGAAAGAAAAGAATCACTACAGAACAACAGAGTATTAACAGAGATGTGTAGTAATTTGAAACTGGTCTTAATATTTACAAAATATCTCTGTTGTGGCAGAGTTAACTACAGTGTTGACTTCTAGTACTGCAAAAACACTGAGACATGTATATTAGAACAGGAAATATGGGAACAGATTTCTAAATCAACATCAGGTCTCTAAACAAAACCAACTTGAATTTGAAATGTATTTTATTTTGTGAAACTTAATGTTCTGTTATGCAGTAGCAAAAACATGCACCATTCTGTGTGTGTGTATTCTTCATTTAAAGTAACAAAAAGTGTCTAGGGATGTAAGGCTGGAGGAGAATGCTCTGAATTCCAGGACTCTGAGAGCATCCTGGAAAGAGCTGAAATAATTCTTCCAAAGTCCTTGTTCTAGGACCCAGTTCTTGTAGGATGGTGTGGGAGGCAATATTTGCAAAACCCACAAACATATTGACTCCAGCTCTGCTATCTGCTTGGATGCCTTTCCCCATCTGAGAGTGCTGCCTACTGACAAAGCTGTTGCTTCTTGGGAAAACAGTTTGGGTATTACATCCCTTTGAAGTCTTCTCTGTCTCAGCCACTTTAATGTGTTATTGATGACACAGCTACCAGCATCTATACCATATTTTAGTGAATGAGTTAAAGATCTGTATGGAGGACATTAGGTTACCTTTTTATAAACAAGTCAGCCTTTCCCAATAAAAGCTGTATTTAATTTTTCATACTCATTCAGCATGGTGCTACTGAAGTGTGAGGACTGCCACTAACTTCCATTAGAAGAATTTGCAAAGTTGTAGCCCACTGTAAATCATCCACTGTTGAGGCAAGTATTCTTGAGTTAGTTGGCTTTTCAAGACTTGACCTATCTAGTACAGTCTGTTGGGATTTGATGGGTGAAGTAACTCAGGAAAGGAAGGACACAGTGAAAAGAGGGATGAGCTATCACATAGCCTTCTCTAAGGACAAGGTAACCTAAGGAAATGTAGGAGGAGGTGGTGAAATGAAACATTCTCTATACTGTAAGGTGTTCTCATGTTGTGCAGAAGCATACAGTGCTTGCCTCTTTAAATGTTACTACAACAGGTTTGATGTGGTGCCTCAGATCTCATATTTCATAGCAGTAATCTCATTAAAAGTTTCTTTTGTTTTTCCTGAATAATGTCAGGCAACACTAGTATACTACTGCATTATTGCCTGTCTTTCATATGCTAGAACCTTAATGCTTCTTTGGCCATCCTGCAACATTATATTCATTTCTGCTCTTGATTATGGCACTGGGATGTGTGGATACAACATGTATGCTTCGTATGATAAGGGTGGCAGATGTGACTGCTAGGCCACCAGGCAAGGCAAGAGTTTAGTTTTTTTCCCCCTACTTCTTGTGATGTGTTGTATGGGAACTGTTGAATCATGGCCTGAACCTCTGATTGATCGCCTGAGGCATGCACTGAGTCAGCATCGGGAGCACATGTGAAGGCAGTTCAGCTGTGTGACTAGAAGGGGTGGAGCCTGGCTGCACCACTCCTAGACCCCATTTAAAGGCTGACTGCCACTGGGGAAGGATCTCTTCCTGGAGATCACTCCCTTTGGAGTTTTTCTGCGAGCCTAGGAAATGTGTGAGCATTTTCTTTTATTTTCAGTTATCCCTTTCCACTGTGATAATATTTCTTGCTATACAATCTGTAAAATATCAGCCTAACCACACCACTCTGTTGGTCATACAGGTATGATTACCAGAATGCATTTATTACTGGCTTCAAAAATAAAATTGGCTTATATAGTCACATCTATTCTTTTTAACTCTTAGAAGTTGGATATTTTGATATAATTTTCCTGTATCACAACCGACTGTCATAAGTTAAAGATGAAAGCTCATGCCTGACTTTATCTCATCTGAAGAATGGTGGTTCCTTTCTTCTCTCCTACTCATCTGGATTCTGAAGTAAAAGAGAAAAGTAACTTGGGCTACAGAGTGGAGTAGTGCTACTACAAAACATTAATATCAAAGCAGAGCTACCAAACCAGAAAGTGTTCTCTTGTAAATTTAAAGGAGTGCCAGGTTTGATCTAGGTGTTTTTCTCTCTGAAGAAATGTTTGATCTTCAAAAACGAAACTGAACCTGTTCTTCCCTGAATAGGTTTAGAAATTATTAATAAAATATTGTACTGTCAATACCAGTTGTTTGCAAGACTTTAAACCAAATAGATCTTTGTGGATGGAATGGAATTACCCATGTTGGAAAAGACCTCAAAGATCATCAAGTCCAACCGCAACCTATACATAGTACCCTAACTCTAACAACTCTCTGCTAAATCATATCCCTGAGCACCACATCCAAATGGCTCTTAAACACATCCAGGGATGGTGATCCAACCACCTCTCTGTGGAGCCTCTTCCAATACTTAGCTACCCTTTCTGTAAAGAAGTGTTTCCTAACATCCAATCTAAACTTACCTTGGTGCAACTTGAGGCCATTTCCCCTCGTCCTGTCACTTGTCACCAGTGAGAAGAGACTTGCCCCACTCTCACTGTAAGCACCTCTCAGGTACTGGAAGAGGGTGATAAGGTCTCCCCTCAGCCTCCTTTTCCTCAGACTAAACAG
This sequence comes from Excalfactoria chinensis, assembly GCF_039878825.1. NCBI lineage: Eukaryota > Metazoa > Chordata > Aves > Galliformes > Phasianidae > Excalfactoria > Excalfactoria chinensis. The sequence continues at coordinate 42,884,215 of NC_092826.1, forward strand.
CCCCAGCTTCCTTAGCCTTTCCTCGTAGGGTTGGTTCTCCAAGCCCTTCACAAGCCTCGTTGCCCTTCTCTGGACCTGCTCCAGTACCTCCATGTCTTTCCTGTGCTGAGGTGCCCAAAACTCACCAATGCTGAGTTCAGGGGCAGGATGACTTCCCTAGTCCTGCTCACCACACTATTCCTGATACAAGCCAGGATGCCATTGGCCCTCTTGGCTGCCTGGGCACACTGCTGGCTCATATTCAGCTGACTGTACATCAGCACACCAAGGTCCCTTTCTGGGAAAGGAATAGCTATCTCATTAACAAGTTACCCTAACCACCAATGCCACAGGTACAGGTCTTCATAAAATATGACTCATTGCACAGTGTCAGTGATGAAGTATGTAAAAATGTTTGATTATTAAAGCATTTTGAAGTTAACAATTTCCAGGTTTAAAAACACTGAACTTAGGATTTATTTATTTTTTACTCTATCTAGTGATAAACTTTATATAACAGTATGTAAAAGAGCTTTTATTTGGGATGAGTGACGTGAGTTTGTATATGCTTTAGTACTTTCTGCCTCCCAAACATTTGAATACACATGAAGGACTGTTTTGATCTAGACACTTGGCAACTACACTGTGATCTAAGTTGTGTTTACAAATAGGGACTTAATTGTATTGGAGATAACGTAGGCTAGCTCTAAACTAGATAAGTAGCAAATCTTTCTGCAGCACTATTATTCCCTAATAATTTAGAGCTCTTGAATAGGCCTGAATTTTCTGATCACTTGCTAGACATCATTCAGTTCTTGCAGTTTTAAAGGACTGAAAGATTGTTTTTCTATCTCCATGTTAACAAAAAAATAAAAATAAAATAACCTGGTTATATTTATATATCTGGCTTCTTCCACTGAGTTGTCTGGGCTTTTTTCCTGCTGGGCAGCATGAAGGTATGGAGTCTGGAAGGGAAATAGATCCTTACTGTGTGTGTTAGGCAGCCAGTCATAGCTTTTAGTCATCCAGCATTTGAATGTCAATATTGAAAATAATCGTTCTACCTCTTTTTGTTTTCCATGCTATATATATTGGAGAATTTAATAGAATCATAAAGGTTGGAAAATACCACTAAGATCACTTAGTCCAGTCATCAACCCTGTGCCCTAATCATGTTCCTCAGTGCCACATCTCCTCATTTCTAGAACGCCTCTAGGGATGATGACTCTACCACCTTTCTGGACAGCCTGTTCCAATACATCACCACTCTTTCGGAAAATGTTTCCTAATATCCAACCTGAACATTCCCTGACACAATTTAAGGTCATTTGCTCTAATTCTGTTACCTGGGAGAAGTGGCTAGTCCCCACCTTGCCACAACCACCTTTCAAGTAATTTTAGAGATTGTAAAGGTCTTCACCTGAGCCTCCTCTTCTCCAGACTAAACAACCCTATTTCCCTCATATACTGCTCTTAAGACTTGTGCTCCAGATGCCTCACAGCTTCATTGCTCTTTTCTGGACACTTTCCAGAGCCTCAACGTTGTCTTTTAGTGAGGGGCCTGAAAGTGAACACAGTACCAGGGCTGAGAAATGGAGGAATGATCACCAACCTGGTCCTACTGGCTGCAGTATTTCTGATACAAGCAAGGATGCTGTTGGCCTTCTTGGCCACCTGGGTACACCGATGGATCATGTTCAGCTGGCCTTTTTACAGATTTTTTTTCTTTCCATGCAAAAGGTTTAGCCCTAAACCTTTTGTGATGCCTGGAATTTTTGTTACCAAAGTGCAGGTCTCAGCACTTGGTCTTGCTGAAGCACATATAATTAGCCTTATCCCATCAGCCAATCCAGATCCCTCTGTAGAGCCTTTCTACCCTCAGGTAGATCAGCACTTTCTCCCATCATCTGCAAACTCATTGAGAGTGCATTCAATCCCTTGGTCCAGATCATCAGTAAAGGTATTAAACAGGGCTGGCTGCAGCACTGACCCCTGGGGAATATCACTAATGATCAATTACCAGCTGAGTTTAACTTAATTCACCACCACTCTCTAGGCCCAGCACTCTCGCCAGTTTTTTACCCAGTGAGGAATGCACTTGTCCAAGTCACAGACTGTCAGCTTCTCTATGAGAATGCTGTGGGAGACAGTCAAAGGCTTTACTGAAGTCTAGGTAGTCTGTAACCGCAGCTATTCTCTCATCCAGTAGGCAGGTCAGAGAAAGTCAGGTTGGTCAAGAAGGACCTGCCTTTCATGAGCCCTTCCTGGCTAGGCCTGATCCCTTGGTTGTCCTGCACATGCCTTGTGTTTGCAGTCTGTATTATTTTCTGTGACCTTCCTGATACTGAGGTCAGGCTGGCGGGCCTGAAGTTCCCCAGATCTCATTTGATCGTGAAGTGAATACTTCTCTGACTGTAGGTACTATACATTACCAAAATCAACAGCAGATGAGGTGCTGTGAAAAAGACTCCAGCTTTGTGCTTTTGATGCTGAATCTGAGTGCCTGTAAGTTAGATGGAATTTCTAGAGCTTGAAAGAGTACTTATGCACTCATATCCAGAAACGGTTCTGCATAATCTGCAGTCACACCTTGGATCTCTACAGTTCCAAGTGGCAGAAGGATTCTGTTATGCTGAGTTCTCAGCAGCTGCACTTAAAAGCATGAAGTCATTTTTCCTTGATCAAACAAGATTTTCATGGTGACTTCACCATTTCATTTATTTATTTATTTTGCCTTTAAGAATAATATATAATTGAATGTGATGAAAACAGGCTCTGCTTGCTTCAAACTAGCTGGTGGATGGTTCAAAATCCAAAAACAACATAGAGCCTGCTTTTTAAAAACCTACACTTAGACATCTAACAATTCAGTGCTTAGCATTTCCAAAAACAGTGAGTGCAAATGTCTCCGCCTCTGTAAAGGTAAGGTCATGATGAGAGTTAATTGAAAATAATGTGTTAAAAACCAAAAACTACAAATCAAAACTCTGAAAAAAACAGTTAATGTTCCATACTACATAAATTTTTGGAGATGAATGCCATACAGTAATGCCATACTTACAGAAGGCATTCAGCGTCCATTTTTTAGCATAAATAATTGAGAACAGCTTGCACTTTACTTCAGAGGGCACCCAAACATAAGCAGGAGGAGTAAGAAATGGTATGCTGTTGTTGAAGGTCATTTTTTGTTTCTTTATTCTGTACAATGTGGACTACTCTCATTATGATTTTGGTGGTACTGTTTGCAAGTGTGTTTCCTGTAATAATGACAATGCTAGTTTCTAACTCAGGAGTCTATAAAAAATGCTGTAGCACTGGTTACTGTCATTTTGTCCAAGTGCTATATTCTCCAGGTCAGAACTCACAGACAAAGGCTTATTTTCCCTAGAAATAGAAGAGTTTTGCAGGCCTGCTCTTGACATTCAGAATTTTCTCATTTCAGCAGAATGCCAGATTAGGGTGCTATGGGTTTGTAATGTTGCACGTGTTCTGTGGCTCCTTTCCTGATTTTGAAGACTACAACCCAAACTTCTAGGTGTAAATATGTACTAAATATTGATACACTCTAATCAGTTCTGTCATTAGGTCCTAAAGGGATAGAACCTGTTCTCATCCAGTTGAATTGTAGTGGGTATTTGAACTCTAAAATTACTAGAAAGCTGTTCAAATAGGTATTTTCTTTAAGCCAGTCTACTCAGTAGGAGTGGTGTATTCCAGCTATGCTCATCAGCTTCACAGCAGAAGTTAAATTTGCCATTAACTCCATGCAGACAAACTGAAGCGGAGAGGAGGGAAATGTGGACTGTTGCTAATTTCATGTAGCAAAAATGAGACCTTTTGCAGTTTTTCAGATGAGGCAGAAGGTCCTATTAAAGACCTTAGGACAACTGAAAAATGTCATCCTGTTGTCTTGGAGTAAAATAACGCATTTCTTTCTTTGCGCTATGACTTTGTTTCACGCTTTTCAGTTCAGCTGAACTACTGATGCTCATTAGGTAAAAAGAGACATTTAAGTTACATCCTTTCATTGGGCTGCTTCGCCTTTTTTGTTACGTAGGACTTTGTAGCCTATCACTTAATGCCCCTGCTTCAAGCCATTGGTAACACTTCCTAGATGTGACAGGCATAAGAGTAGGATGTCTATGACTATTTTTACATGCTACCCCTTCAATGGGTGGTTGCAAAGTGAGCATCTGAGTATTGAGTGAGTTGTTTTATATGATAAAATGCATGAAATGGATATCTTGTGGTATGACTAAAAAAAGCTGTAGAATAAGTATAGACTTTTACGTAGAGGTGCAAATCTTATATCAGTAAACATAAACTATTCTAATTTACTTAGGCATATGCAGTATTTATTTTTTTTTTCAAATGTTAGCTGTTTTAGTTCACTACACTGAAAATTAGCTAATGCTCTCATTGTAAACCATTTCTAACACACTAGTGTCTTTGAATCATTCCAGTAGCTATGCGGCTGAACCTTTCACCTTGATTTTAATTTGTATTGTATATCTGTTATCCAAAAGGTACATGTTCTGAATGAAGCTGTACTATGCAAACTGTAGACTGTGCTGTTCTTATTTTTCTTGTTAATCCATATTCTGCTATGAGAGTCTTGATTTTTTTTATTATTTTTATTTTTTTAATTCAGCTATTGCAAGTTAGCTTTCTTGTCTCAAATCTGTGTGTTCCTCATGGCACTTTTTTAACAAAGGGAAACATTAAGCTTAAATGAACATCTCCAGGTAGCCTAGCAACAGGATATGATTAATAATACCTTTCACCTAAGTGTATGCAGATAAATGTCTGAAAGTGAAAGCAAATTTAGAATTGCTTGGTCAGTGCCTGGTAGTGCAATGAGAGAGAAAATGTAAAATGGGATAATATCCTGTGATCTTCAGTAACAAAATAAGAGAAAAAGAAGATATATTTAATGGGACAGACCTGCCTTGAGGAGTAAAGTACAAAGCAAAATATCTTTTCTATTTTTTCTTCCTAACAATTAAATGGTATACCAAGAGAAAAAATAAATGCCCATGCTTCTCATTATTGGTTATCATCACTAATTTACCAGCCATGTTTTTTCGTATGTGAGAGATCAGAAACAATCAGCAGTAATTACTAGGCCATTATGGCTAAAATTAAATGTAGTATAAATGAAATGTTGTATAATTTAATATACAGTTAATGGCTCTGTGGTAACGTACCAGCGCTTTTAGGTCTGAAATGATTATTTGTACTCAGTGCTGTACTTAAGAAAAAAAAAATAGCAAAAAAACTAACAATAATAATAATTCTGTATCCAGTGATTTGTGTATTTATTTAAGCATATAATGGGGGTTTTCTAGCTCAGGAATGAAGGAGGAGCTGCACTAACATTTAACACAATGTCCACAGCATTACTTAGCTTTTCTTATTTTGTTTGCAAAAACTCAAATGCCTTTTGTGTTTATGCATATGTGTATATAGACACGTATATAAAACTGGAAATACTTTTCATGTACGCTAAACGTGTTAGAATCTGAATTGGCCATGCACACCTAATTCTTTCCTGATTTGTATTCATTCTGTATAAAGAAAGGGCACAGTGGGATTACTGTGAATATGGATTCATTTAAAGCTCATCTTGTAATAGTGGGGAATTGGTATTTGTGTAGGAGTAAAATGGAGTAATGCATTTATTTATATGCTGAATGTAGAAGATCTGGTTATCTTGAGACAATCCCATGGACTGGCATGAAATCATAAACACTTGCCTTTAGAGGAGAAGTAACCTATTACAATGCAGAAGCACAAATTGCTGTCCTGTGCTACAGAACCTGCATAACCTGCATTTTCTATTTTCAAATTACTGAATTATACCAATTGTGCACTATCTTCTGTGTAAAATCAGTAGAGCTGTTTTTTTCCTGTTCATAAGATGGACTGTGTTTGTATTTCCTGTTCAATGGCACAGTGTTACAAAAATTGTATGGGAAATATTATGTAAGGTTAACCAGTGATAGTACTCCCTGCAGCTATTGTGGTACGTTCATAGGCTGACAACCTCTGCAGTCATTTCAGTTTTCACTTATTTATCAAAGCTTGATTCTTTACTGTCCAGTGGGATCCCAGGTTATGTTACTGAAACTAGGAAAAGAGTTCTAGTGTTTAATTAGGAATTTCCTTTTTTGTTCATCCTTGGTACCTACTGTCAAAGTATGGAAATTGTTTTGAGTTAGAAAGCAGGTCTATTTAGTAGACTTCAGACTCTTTGAGTGAAGGTTGTTGTCTATTTCAGCAATAGCTGCCACCCTCGGTTACACCTGTTACACTCAGTGCAAGGTGTAATTGTGTTGTAGTATTTCACACATGCAGCCTTGTACATCACGGGATTGCTCTACCCTTTGCTAGCTGAAATGCCCTCCTGCAGCTACCTGTTGCATAGTAAGCATTCATTCTGTTGCCTGATACTCACTATAGCATAATTAAGAATGAGGGCTGACAGCACACTGTTGGCACAAACATGAGATCAAGTATTGAGTTTCGCTTTCTCCTTCAAATAAACAAGAAATCTGCCATTTTGAGGGATTTCACTGGCATGTCTCTCTAGAATTATTGGAGCAAACAGTTCCTAATACTGATTAGGAAGCAAATATCCTTATCTTGAAGTCTGAGACTCCTCTGTTTGAAATTACAGTAAGTCATGCTACTAATTTACTTGAGTTACCTGGTGGCCTATTTTCTTGAGTTCTGTTGAATGAAATCTCTTTGGATCTCTGCTCGTAACCTACCCTAGGAAAAAACTTCTTGTACTTCTTTGAGACAGCATTCAGCAAAGGCTTTTCACAGAACTAGTTCAACCTGTATCTCAGCTCATTATTTATTCTCCAAGAGTTACAGCTTCTGGTCAGTGAAAACTATTCATGAAGCTGTTTACCAGCTGTATTGAACTGCTAGTTTTAGTCAACTGATTTTACTTGGATCTTCTGCCCCTAACTATGTTTCTAGAATTTGGTTGAAAACCACAAAATAAGAAGATAGTGTAACTACAAGCCCACTTTTGGGGCTGTAGTTTCAGGAAAACATTTATTTTGCTAGAGAATCACACTTCTAGGTCATATAGGAGAGCCTTTTATATGGGATATGTAAACTGGGATGAGATAAAAAGTGATTGCTTTCAGACAAACTTCATTTTCCAGCCAGTCAGTTTTAAGATGGAGAGTAAGTAACAATACAGCTGTGCATAGTGTAAGCAAAACAATTCTAAAAGGAGAAATGGCTACTGTTGGGGGTAAAAGAAGAGACACAGTATTAGTGACTACAGCCAGCTATGAAAACGTTCCTATGCAATCCTTCCCCGTAGCTCATTGTATTTGAGTAGGTGGATGCAATAGTTCTCAATGAAATAGACAGTAATAAAGTTCTGTGTCCCCTGAGTAATGGTTCGTGAAAGAGTAATTATGCAAGTTTATTGCATGTTATCTAGTCTAAATTTTCAGAAGTCATTTGTGACGTGGAATGCCTTGGTATCTTCTGCAACCAAACTGAGACACCCTGTAGCACCCTGATTTTGAAAGTGCTGTAAATCTGAATTCAAGGCAAAGGAGGTAAGTAAATAATGCTGCATCATTTCAGGCTTTTATGTGGAGTATAGTTTGGAGTTGTTTGTTGTTTTTTTTTTTTTGGTTTTTTTTTTTGTGTGTGTGTTTTTTTTTTTTTTTTTTTTTTTTTTTGTGGATATCTGAAATGTTAAATATGTTTATTTTTTTCTTGAACTAAGCAGGAGTGGTTTATTTAATACCAGAAAGAGAGAAAAAAAGAAAAAGAGAGAAAGCAAATACAGTGATTGAAGTTGCTTTTGTGTGCAGTTCAGGCTGTTGTTCCTCTTTTATCTCTGCTTGTTCATCAGCTACTGCTTAGTCATCTTTTGTTTCAACTGTTTCTTGCACTGTACTCCCTTTTGTTTGAGTGAATTTTCTTCTAGATCAATCTCTCTATCATGATTTTTAATATTGCATTTTTTTTTTTTATTGTCTTAATATTGAGGATTGGATCTCTTCAGGCTTCTTCATCTCTTCAGTCTTTCTCCTCTTCCCTTCTCAGCAGTGTTCACACATTTCTTTTACTGAACACTTCCAGTCCTTTGCACTTGGTGCTGGCAATTTATTTATTTGTTGGAGAGTGTAACTGGCATATGACAACATCATCCTTTCACTGCCAATAGAAGAGGATATTTAAATATTTTCACATGAAACTGAATCAACAGATAAAAATTGATTCATTAGCTTTTACTGTTCCTTTGCCAATTGAGAAACAGCATCACATTACCATAGAATCATAGAATCATAGAATCGCCTGAGTTGAAAAGGACCACAGTGATCATCTACTTTCAACCCCCTGCTATGTGCAGAGTCACCAACCACCAGACCAGGCTGCATTGATGTTGTCCTGGACTCCTGGCAGTATATGGGGGGTTCTGCAAGATTTTTGGGGATGGTTGGCTTGTTTTTTGAGCTGGGGAGAGTTATTTGACTCAAGGAGAATACATTTAAGGAAGGATGTGCAAACTGTACTCAGTAGTTTAGCGGGACTTTCAGAATGACAGATGAAGAACAGATCTCAGCTCTCAGTCTTATTTGAGTGAGTAAAGATGCTGTGGGAAAATCTGACATACCTATTAAAAACAGACAGAACCCCACCCCGTTCCTCTGCTTTTAATCTTGTTTTATGAAGAGCTCCTACCTAGTGTAGAGTATAACACCTCCAGTAATTTCTGCCATTTGCAGGTGCACCCAGTGGATTGTATGCCTGTCAATTTAGTAGTCAGTGCAGAGCACAAAAGAGAGATCCCATGACAGGGTGTCCTCCCATGGAATGGTAACAACAAAGCTCAGGAACTCAGCAACAAATCATAAAGAGAATGAGGAAAACGAGTGTTGACCAGGAGGGATAACAGAAATAGGTACAAGAAGAACTGGCTGGTGCAGAGCCAAGTGTAGACCAAGGAGCTCAGTGGCAATGGTGTTCTTGCCCCATCTGTCTAAAGAAGGTAGGCTCTCAGAGCTAATAAATAAGGCTTGTGAATTGCTGTAGTTGATTTTTTCCTCCTGTAAAGTTTGTGCTTAGTTCATGACACTTCAGTAAACCTTGAAGCCAAGAGGGATTTTTCATGTGGTTAAAGTTAAAGGAATGCTGAAGTGCTTTGGCTGGTTGATTTGTATTTCTTGCTGCAGAATTGAGTTTTAGCACATGCAATGTACTAAGGTCAGAAGAGGCAGATTTAGGAACAAAATTTGCTTCTTGTCTTCTGTTTCTGGGCTTCTTTCCACAGTCCTTATCCCCATGGTGCAGACGTTTCCCATTGCAGGGACCATTTTTGGGAGTGTCTGGAAGAGTTAGTGAAATTGGAACCATAAAAAGCAGGCAAATGATAAGTACAATGAGAGGTTGAGTAAAGAAGATTATTTTCCTTAGCTTTAAATAATGGAATCGTAAGCAAAAAGACAAAAAGGCTTAGAGAGGATAAATCTAGCCAGATTGCTTTTTTACTTTTCTGATAAGATTAGAAAATAAGCAGATGAAAGGCAAGTGATATAATATGTGCATTTTAGTGAACCTTTTTGATACCATCTCGTGAATAACTAATACATGTTAGCTGAGATATAAACATGGGCATATGGACTCTGGATGAGTTGAAGGACTGTAAATAATGAGCAGTGATGGATTGAGTCAGGATGAATTGTGCTAATGAGGCTCTGCAGGAGTTAGGATTTAAGCCCAAGTTTTTATTCTTTAACATCTTTATTACAGCATCTTTTCAGCATGCTGTTGATTCGCCCCTACCCTTGTCAAAAATGCCAGCAAGGCAGAGAAGTAAAATGTTGGCACCTACTGGGATGAGTCCTAGGCAGAAGAAAAATTCAAGTATATGTTAGAAATGCTCAGACCTTAGAAGTGAGAAGATAACTTATTATTATTATTATTATTATTATTATTATTATTATTTATTTATTTATTTATTTATTTATTTTAGAGGCAGTAATGAAATTGCTACTAATTCTTACAGCCACGGAAAGCTGTAGTGGATAGTGGTTTAAATGACTGGATGACTGAGGAGTAGCTGCAGTGTTCAGCTGGCTGCCAGGAGTACTTGAAGGGAGCTTAGTTTTCTGTCAGGGATGTGTAGCAAGTTATTGAACACCCTCCTTAAGAAAGTTACAAAATGTCTTGCTGCTTGAGACATCCCATGCTGCACTGGGAGAAAGCTATCAAATGTGCTGAGTGCAGGAAGATAATCTGAATAACTTCCAGCTCTCTAAAGCATTTGTCTACAGGTCTGTCCCTCAAACAGCTGGCTGGAAGCATCATATATACCAAGTGCTACCCAAGCTCCCACCCCCAAAACAGTCCTGTTCTCATCGGCTCCAGGGCCACCACACATGCCACCCTGCAGCAGAGCCAGATGTCTGGTGATCTTCCCCATGCATCTATACCTATTTTCTTGAACAGCTGCAATGAAAGGGGAAGTGTCAGCATGTAGTTAGCATTTTATGCACACTCTCTGCATCACAGTGAAAATGCTTAGCTGTGTTATGAGGAATGGCCAGAAAATAGCTTAGGCTGAATAACTGGAGAGCTGTTACTCAGAGATGCTAAGAATAATAAGGCAGAATATCTACAGAATGTTCCCATACTAAATGCCATCAGGGCAGGCTGGGATGGATTAGGCTTGCTCAGAAGTCTTTTGTCAGGATATTTTCAGTGAATACTGCTTTTCTTGTTAAAATTGTAACTCCTGCAAGAATGATTTTTTGACAGATTGCCACTTAGTGTTGAAATAATGATTTCAATTTTTCTGGAATTTGTATCTTCAAAATACTATAAGTCAAAAGCTCATAATTCTCTTATAAATCATATAGTGCATAACATGAGTTGAATGCATACTGCAGTTATACAAGTGGCTTAGGAAAAAAAAAAAAACAACTGTGTGAGTCTCTCAATGATACAGTCATTAACATAACACTGATTTTTTATTTTTTTTTAAGATATGTTTTGGTAGTATAATTCTGTCTCCACTGCTGTTGCCACCTACTGCCTTACTGTGCTCACATCTACTGGTTGGTCTCCAGAAATGTTCAGCAAGTGTCAGTGAATGGCAGTGGGTGCCATTTTTTCCACATGGAGGAATTCAGTGACAAACCTTTGCTTCATGTGTACTTCCATGTCAGATGCCATTCTGTCAGACTTCCCCTCTGCTGCCATCTGTCACATGGCAACAAAATGTAGTGGGATATTGGTGGGAAAGTTCACTGTGTAGTGCCATACTACCAAAATCCACCTCTGACATCATGGGCCAACTTCACAAAATAGGGGGAATTACTTTCAGAGCAGCCCTTGTTTGTATCAACCTAAATAGAAAATACCACATCCTGTATTCAGACAATCAGCAATTAGTAGTATTTCTATACTGAAAGTTTGGCAAACATGGTTGATCATTTTTCTCCATTGAGGAAATGTTGCAGGTTCTTTCTGCCACTTCAAGTAATTAAGCCTGTATGACATGTAATTAAACCCTATTATATATGTCTCACGCTGCTGCTGCTGCTTGTCTTCTTAAATCTAAATCTAAGCCAAAAGAAACTTTCCTTGCACATCTTTTGTAGCAGATTTAAAACAAATAATGTTAATCTGATGTGAAAATATAGTTTTAGTTTTGTGTGTAGCTTGAATTTAGGAAAAAAAGGGAACAATAAAATATGGGAATTGCTTATAGACTACCCATCATTTTAATGCCACAAAGAAAATAATTAGTTGTAAAGACTTCCAAACAGTGACAGCTCTTTTCTGTTTGAAGTGCATCTAGTAGTAGCATATACTTCTACAATTTCAGTGGTGAAACATAAAATTTGTTTGTAATAGTCTGCAATGGCATCAACAGAAGCAGTTGTTCAAGGACAATGCAAGCAATATGGTGTCTAACCTAGTAACTTAGTGTGAACATTTTCCTTTATTTTTCAGATATTTAAGCCAGTTATCATCCACTGTTGCATCAACAGTAGTGTAACTGATGTGGTCCAGTTCAGTATCCAACTATTGCATACTTTTAAGTTCTGGAGGAAATTACTGCCATGTCTTATGAATTTGGTACTTCAGTGTGTTGTCTATGATGAAGTTTAGAAAATGTTATGATTTTCTAGCTTCTTAAGAAACTGATGTATACATAAATGCATAGACTAGTTTTCTTATTTCTTTAAGGCTGGAAATGTTTCTGAATGAGACACTACTTAAGATTAAATGGAGTTCTGACATACAGCTGCCAGTGGTCAGTAACTGCCTGGAAAGTGCTTTGGAAAGAGTCCTTCCAGTTCACTGTTAAGTAAAAGGGACTGTTTGTATTCATTTTGGTCATGGATATTCAATGAGAGGTTGGAACATTCAAGAGGAGAGCAATCCCCCTTCGTGAACTAACACTGTGCAAGCAGATGAAATAAGGTTTTTTGTTAGTGCAGAGCTGAGCCTAGCCTGGGGCCAGTATCCTAATAAATGCCACGGCTCCCATGTTCTTCTTTCCTCTGATCAACCCTTGACCAAATGGAAAGTCGTTTATTCTGTCCTTTTCCATCTTCTCTGCTAGTAAATTGGCCTTGGAAATGACTGTTTTACCTGGTGACAAGTTGGATTGCCTAAAGCAAAAGGGTTTACTAAGGAATGAATCTCTAAAGAAAAATATGTTGTAAGTAAACTACATGTATTGTTAGTCAAGAGCCATCACCCATCTTTCACAGTGGGGAAATTGTTAAATATGTATTGTTGCATATGTTAAATGGTATGTGTCCTTATTGTCAGCTACGCTGTTGGGTATAGTACAGGACCTGCCTCTTTTGGTGTCAGTGCCCCCAACCTTCACCTATGGCTTGTTTCTGTAGGAACTCTCCTCCTCCAACAATTTGGGCAGCATCACAATCATTAGCAAGCCCATGTGGATATGTATAACACTTAGAAATTTAGTGTAGTAATCTTCAAATGTTTGGTGATTCCATAGCATCCATCACACAGTGCTTTTAGCCACATTGTATTGTAAAGAGCTTAAAAATAATACTGAAAATCTGTATATCATTAAACCACTAGATGTACAGACTTAGCATAATTCATTCCAAACCATAAAATGTGGATATAGGATGGATCATGCAGTAAAATAAGAATAATCAGATAAGATTAGACCCTTGATACATAAAAGCATAGAGGAAAAATTATTTGAGGATAATACTAAGAACTGTTTTATTTTTCATATATAGTGTCTATCTGCTTTAGCAATGGAAAAGGAATCAAAATTATAGAAGTGAATGAATACTTTAGATCACAATTAAGCTTCCATTGCAGCCGATTATCTTCTCTATTTTGTGCATTGTCTTTTTAAATACTCATTAGTTCAAGAAATTGAAGGACATAAAGAATCAGTTAAGATGCTGCATTTTTTTTCCAACCCCTAGATGTTTACTGTCTTGTTCATGTCACTGTTTTTTCTGTTGCATCCTGTGATGGCAGCCATCCACACCTCACCCTCCGTCTGCAGTTTTGCTGTTCTTATCTTGCACAGCTCTAGCTTGCGCGCTTTCTCACATCTTTATCTCACAACTTAGCAGTTTTCTTAGAAGTTTGAGCCAAAGTAACACAGCTGTGAGGTTTCAGTACTGGGCCTGGGATCACAGGCAGCAGGACCCCAAGGAGGAGGGTTATGGTACTTGGGGTAGAAAAGCATCTTTTCAGGCTTCAGTTCTCCTGTTGCTAAAGTACAAGTAAAAACAGAGCCCTAGAGCAAGTCAGGGATCTTTCTGACAGAGTATTCTCCTTTGGAAAGAAATGCTGAGCACATGCAACCATAAAACTGAGTGTGAAAAAGAAGTTTTAAATGAATTTTCTATTGAAATTCATTTCTTTGGAGAACTGCGTTGACATTACTGTTTTGACAACTTCGGAATAAAAGGATTCTTTTTATTCTGAATACGTCAGAGTCCACAGCCTATGAAAAATGCCAGAATGTTTTGAAATTATTTGAGAATTTCAACTGCTCAAAATTGCTTTCTTGTTATAAAATTATTGTAATCTTAATCTCTTCTTTGTAACTTGGAGCAAAAAAGTTTGAAAAACCACTAATATTTTCCAGGAAACCTGAAATATTTTCTACTTAGCTCTCAATTCAACTGAAAAGTAGGAAGATTCTTGATAGTACTTCCATTTTCTGAATAAACAAAGACAATCTGAGTTTTGTCTAGCAGGTGGGAAGGCATTTAGAGACAAATTCTTCTGCTACCTTTAGGAGGAAGGAAAAAGTTAAGGCATGTATATGCAAACTACATGGGCAGAAAGGCAGTGGTGTTTCTACTTCCTATGTTGGAAAGACAAAAAGCCAGCTATGGCTGTCCTCATTTTCATCATACAACTTCATCCCATAGCATTTCTCTCCAGTATCTCATTTGTTTGCTTTCTTAATGAGTTGTAGTATTTGTTTTCTTTTTACAAGTTAAATTATGCTTTTATGCTTACTTACGTAAGGAAGAATACAGGGAAGTGGGCACATCCTGAGTGTTTGTCATATAAAGCCTAAATTTTTAGGACATGGAGACAGGCAAAAACAATTAGCACATTTGAATCTGGAGTCAAGTCCCATATTTCCCATCCCAGATTTTGGAACTGCCTGTGCTAGTCTGACTCAACAAGGCCATAGGGGTCCCAACTGGTATTTGGAGAAGGAACTGGATTGTCTGTGGTGGGACTGGTGGTGAGCTGGCGAAATCAATTAGCATGATGCCTAAAGCTGACATCTGTTCAAAACAAAAACAAACCTTTCGGGTCTACATGAATATTATGTGATCTATTCTGGATTATGAGTCAAGTCAGTGTAGGCTGCAGTTGAGATCTTAGGTAGGACTGTGGTAAAGATAAGGTACCATATACCTTTTCCAGGTAAGCCAAAATAGGTTATTATTCCAGACACCTTCAATATCAATCAATTATATTTTTAGTCTCCAGAAGCTGGTAAAATGCATGACTTTAATGGAAAAATACACTCAGTTGACTTCTAGAAGTGCTGCCTACCCAGCTGGAATCTAGGCAAGTTTGGAAACTGGTTTTAAAGCCATCCTCATATTTTTGTAATCCATCTGCGTTGAAGACTGTCATGAAGTCTGCTTCTTTAAGATGAAGGCGTTTTTCTGCTCATCGACTTACATAAAATAGCAAATGAAATTCTTAATTTTTGCTTTTGGTTTAGTAGGACTATTTTCTTGGAAAGTTAGACTTTTGATGGTCAAGTGCTAGTGCTGATATGAAACAAACAATTAGCATCAAAGCAGTTTCTTATAGTAGCTTCTTTGCTCTTTGCAGTCTTTTTGAGGTCAGTTACTTGGAAAAGGCATTCACTCCTGATACTAACACATCAAATTTCTGATCCTGCCCTAGGGAATTATATGCTCAGGGTAGTATCAGAGAACATTAGCTAGGCTTTCAGCCCCATTCCATTTGGGACAAGCTCTTCTCAGTGGAGAGCTCTTTGTGCTGAGGTTTTCTTCCTTGTCACATGAGCTCTGAGAGTGGTTGATGGCTCTTTTTTTGTTTCCTGGCTTTCTGCCAGGTAAAGGATTAGATGTATGTGTGCTTTGGGTTGGCAGTAATGAACAGGGTGAAGTCTGCATTTGAGTGTTGCTGGAGGAGGCCCAAGCCTTTTGTGGCTGCTGCTCTGTTAACAGAGTTCAGAAGGACACAGGCCAGCCTGATGGTGGGGCACAGACCTTCAAACTCCTTTGCCCACACTTCTCTTCATCTGGTCTTGGCAATTCAAACACCATGTTGCTTAGCTGAACAGCCCTTCAATCATAACAGGCTCAAGTGTCTGGGTAGCCCATCTTGCTAGGAGGTTCCAAGCAGGTCACGCAGCCTCTCCTGTCTTGGCTGCCGGGTGTTAAGGATGGATGCCACCCTGTATAACACATCTTTTCCCTTAGACAAAACCAAGAAACTGTTCAGGTCAGGCCTGGAGTTGACCCTATCAATATTCACTTTAAAAACTCTGTTAGGAAGTTTCTGAGACCATCTGTTTGAGTTTTTTGTTTGTTTGTTTTGTTTCAATTTTATTTTTTATTTTTTGAGTTGTATTGGTGTTGATTTAATAGCTTCATTCCTTCTTACTAGAAGAAAGGAAAACTTTGTATTGCTTTTTTCTGATAGTTGTACTGTGGGCTTATAAAACACTGTGCCCCTAATGGCTAAAACACACAAGTCTGTAGATACAGTTTTAAGTAACAAAGCTGAATATATTTAAATATGGCTTTAGAATACCAGATCTTGCATCAGATGTCCCCTTGTTGATGAGCTACCCCTAGCACCTTGCTGAAGAAGTGACATCCTAAAACTCTTGCACTGGGTGAACAATTTCTGTCTAGCAGAAATGACAGCATTTTTCCTCCTCATCAATTTGACCTCGTTCTTCTGTACCTAAATATAACTCCTCTTGGTTTTTTTGAGTTAAATTATGCACAATTACAACAAAACACTATTCTGAGTTTTGTCATGCATAGTAATTTCATGATTAGTACCTAGGACATCTTTGTACTTGGGTATTTATGAGTTGATTAAATATGTTGACTACCTACTTGGGTCACAGGTTTTATGAAGTTATAGCATTTTAGGGGAAGAGGGATTATTTCTCACAGTCTTACAGTGCAGTAGGAAAGGTACCAGGACAATGGGTAATGGCCTTAAGTTACACGAGGGGAGATTTGGGTTGGATATTAGGAAAAATTTCTTCTCAGAAAGAGCAGTGAGTCAGTGGCGCAGGCTGCCCAGGGAGGCAGTGGGGTCATTGTCCCTGGAGGTGTTCAAGAAACATATGGATGTGGCACTGAGGGATGTAGTCTGAGGGCATGATGAGGATGGGCTTGTAATCTTAGTAGTCTTTGCAATCTTAATGATTATATGATTCAGTGAACATGGAAACCTTGGCTGCAGCGGTGTACCAGAGAACCAATACAGCCATATGCTTTTTTTTCCTCAGTATTATGACCTGACACAGCAAATGCCCCCTTTGGACATGGACTCTTCTGGTTTTCAGTTTTTGGACTGTAGATGTGCTGGGCAGTGTTGCTGCTCAGCAGTGTCTGTATCTGATTGTAGTACAGATTTGATGAATGGTGCTGTGTTATTGCTCATTCTTCTGCTACAGGTGCTCTGGGATGCTGTGGCTCTTTCTTTCATATCACGATATAGGAAGGTCTGTGTTGGCAGGTGGGAGAATTTAAAAGACCAGTCTGCCTGGGCTTAGAAAATGTGTTGTGGCAGTGCCAGGTCAGTTATCTGCCCTGAACTATGGCATCTAGAAGTGAAAGGCTGGTTTTAGAAACTTCTGTCTTCTGCTGTCCTTACCAGCGGCTGCAATTCAGCTTTGAGAACTTCCCAGCCCTCCTGCCTACCAGCCCCAGTCATTCCACATGTGCTTTCTTAGTAAAGCGTCTTGCCTTCCCGTGGAAATATCAGTTCTTCCTAAACAGTTGTTGCTGTTTAAAAAGAATATATAAAAGAATATATATATGTATATATATGTGTATATATATGTATGTATGTATATATATAATAGAAATAACAGTCTCAAATTTGAGGTGTTTTTTTTTTTGTTGGGTTCTAAATAGGGCTGATTTATGGCTTGTGTATGTGTGCTTCCACATTCTTTTCAAAAACAAATAGCCTTTAAAGATTCTGATTTGTTAGATTTCAGTCTTTCAGTAGAACAAATGTTCTTTCCACTGCCTTCACTGATCAGCATCAATTTTCAGTACATTCTTGTGTTCATGAATAGTTTGCTGTTGCTGAAGAGGGAAATTCTCGAAGTGTTACTACTCCCCTTGCTGGTGCGTTGTAGTAATGGCGCTTATTTCTGGCTTACCAGCGGTAAGCTGCTATTTGAATAGATGAGGGTGATTTTAAGGGGCCAAAACTCAAAACTTCAAAGTTTTTGTCTTATTTCTTACACCGTGTGAATGTTAAATTAAGAGACTGACTTCCACCTGTCTTTTTGATCAATGCTTGCATAGACTCGGGTGTGTATAAACTTTTCAGTGTGTTTTTTTCTTGGAGCTGAAACTGTTTAAACAGTGACATGGCAACTATTTTAACTGGCTGATTTTACAGAAAAACATATTCTCCTGAATGAATAGACAAAAAGGCTTGTAGAAATGTTGGTAAATATTTCCTGGTGTTGCTGTCTCGGTGGTGATAATAATAGTAATAATTAGTTTTCCAAGGGTTAAGAGATGGAACTTTTTAACAGGTAACAGCATTTTCCTGCAGCCATTTGGCTGATTCACATCACTTACAACCCCACTCTTAGGTAAACTCAGTTCTTTGTCATGATAAAAGTCTGTGCATTTGTTTTGCCTCATTGTGCAAAGCGTGAAATGTTACAATGTAATGATACATAGAGATAAAACTGTATAGAAGTTAGACCAGGTTTTTAGGGAAACTGGGATCTTCTGAAGAAAGTTAACGTTTGTTTATGGGTTGAGGTTTTTTTAATGCTTTGAAATCATGTAACAGAAATAAAGCAGAATTATGTTCCAGAAATTCATCGCAACCAGCTCAGAATAATGTTCTACTGCTTCATCTGGTGTTGTGCTGGAATAGCTTTCACACGATTTTATATAAGTGAGGCATAATTTGGTTGCTTATTTGCCCAACAATAACAAGCAGCATGAGGCCAGACAGAAAATCTGCTGAGTGCAGTTGTCTGGTCTCCAGCAGCCATCCAAAAGCGGATGGCAAAGGAACAACAGTGAAATTAAAGAGGAGCATGTGGTCCCATCTCCAAGATCTCAATTTTATTTTGGTAATGATGTAGGAAGATTTCAAAAGGACTTAAAAAATAAAATAAAATAGTAGTCTTATCTTCATTTTTTAGAGGGCAAAAATGAGGAGTGGCTCTGTGTGCAAAGCATGTGGAGGATGACAGGTAAGGGCCTCTTGGCCTTAAGTTGTGCCAAGAGAGGTTCAGGTTGGATATTAGGAGAAATTTCTTAGAAAGAGCAATGAGGCAGTGGCACAGGCTGCCCAGGGAGGTGTCAAAGGCACCATCCCTGGAACTGTGTGGATGTGGCACTGAGAGACGTGGTCAGTAGGCATGGTGGTGGTGGGATAACGTTTGGACTGGGTGGTCTTAGAGGTCTCTTCCAACCTGAGTGAGCCTGTGAATCATGTGTGCCCTGATCACCAGTACAGCCCATGTTGTGGGTTGGAACTCATGGCTCCTAAGACGTAGCCTAACCTCATAAGATATGCACATTTCGTGTGGGGTCTTGCATGTATTGCTGTGATCTGTTACTTCAAAGGTAGAATTTGTGTTGGGTGAGTCACTAAAGCAGACCAGGAAACCTGCGCTTTCCCTACTCTTGTTTCTGCAGACAAAACCAGTTCACGCTACGTGTAGAGTAACAAGGGGTCTTGGGTCAGGACTTGTGATTATACCTGTGATTCGTGAACCTAGAGCCTGTGATGAGAGATCTAAATCTGAGTCCTTTATTTTATGATATAATGAAATAATCCATGTCATTCAGAGTGCTCTGTCACCTTTTGTGTAGGATGTCCTGAGACTGGGAGGTGCCTGCACCATGTCAAGGCCGTGGAAGTGTCTGGCAGGGACCTGTAAAGGGTCAGTGCATGTGGCAGAGGTTTTTTGGATAACGAAAGTTCTTTCATTTGCCCAGCATGAAGGGGGAGGCACAGTAGGACAGTGCAGGATGGACTGTCACCCCCATCCTGTCCCCCTTGCAAAGTATGCCATGCAGGGTACACTGTGCTTACCATTCTTGCTGCAAGTATTACATTTGTCTCTGAGGACCCGCTAAGGGATAGGATCAGTTCCTTATGCCTACTTAATGGAAGGAAGTACATTACCAAGGCATATGTTTAAAATACAAGTTGTAGCTTTGTTTTAAATTATTATTATTATTTGCTTACTTGTAGAAAAAAACATGTTAGAAATCAGTCTGCAAAACTATCTGCCTATTTAAAACCCACAATTCCCCTCAACCACACTTGTTTTTAGTTTCATTAAGAAAATGAAACTGAGGCTGAATATGGCTAGTAGGAGGCACTGTGGGATTGTAATCCAGAAACACGGGACTAATTTCCTTTTTTTTTTTTTTTCCTTGCTTTTAAATTAGTTTATTTCTGTTAACTAAAACTGAAATGTTTCAATTATGAATAACACCAGGAAGAACCTGCACACTTGAGTGGATTTAATGAATTGCGTGTGTTCTCACTGCTCTGTGAGTGCATGCATGGTGGTGGAGCTTCTGAGACCTGTCACATAATATATACTGAAAGGCATGTTTTATTTATGATGTATTAATTTTAACTATCCCAGATTTTTCTTCTCTAGGTTTTATGAGCAGGGTTTCTGTAGAGCCCTAAGATCGTTTTAATATGTTCAGAAGAAGTTTTCACAGCCACTGAATTAGAGAGCTTTGTCTCATGAAAGTGTAAGAGTAGCGTGTTTCTTGTCTGCTTTTATTAGCCTTAAGAAGGCACTGGATTTTCTGGCATGATTGAGGATACTAAAGGGCGATTTATTCCTTTCTCTGGGTAGGCAGTTAGTCTGCATTTACAGCCCATGGTATTGCAGTCTGCACTATCCATATTAGCCAGTGTTGAATCTGAATGTATAGCAATGTAAGTATTCTGCTAAAATTTGTGATAGGTACTAACAGTAAAAGCATACCTTATTTGATGGCAATCTAAGAGGTTGCATTGTATTTTACAGCATCCTCATGCTAGTATCTGTTGTTTCTAATTAGGCACAATTTCCTTAGGAGTTTTGAAATAATTCACTGCATTTTTATGTTGTCTGCATTTGAACAATTTCTTTTTTTTTTTTTTTTCCATGTATGTTTTATGAGCTGTTTTCTATAAGAAGTGGCTTGCTGAAAAGCTGTATTTTAGGGCTACGATTTAATGTTCTAGAAGAATGTAGGAGTTGTGTGTTTTTTGTTGTTGTTGTTGTTTTTTTGCTAAGCGCACAGGAGAACTGCTTTTTGTGCTACCGTCATGGATTAAAGTAATGCAAAGACAGCGAGTGCAGCAAACCAAATTAATATGGGAAGGTTATTACTCCATTAGAACAAGAGAAAAGTGTACCCCATGCTTTTTAAGCGCGGAGGAAAAAATATATATTTTCACTGAAGTTACATCCTCTTAAATGAAAAAAAGAAGAAGATAGGAAAGCGTACTGTAAAACAGTACTGCTTAGGGCAGTTCACAGAATAATACCATGGCTTAGGTTGGAAGAGGCCTCAGAGCTCACCCAGTCCCACCCCATGCTGTGGGCAGGGCTGCCCCCCAGCAGCTCAGCTGCCCAGGACCCCATCCAGTCTGGCCATGAGCGCCTCCAGGGATGGGGCACCACAGCTTCTATGAGCAGCTGTGCCAGAGCCTCACCAACCTCTGAGTAAAAAATTTCATCCTAACATCTAACTTGAATTTCCCTTCTTTTAGTTTAACCTGTTTCCCCTTGTCCTGTCATTATCAGACCATGTAAAATGTTGATCTTCCTCTTGTAAGTTCCCTTCAAGTACTGGAAGGCCACAGTGAGGTCATCCCAGGGCCTTCTTTTCTCCAGGCCAAACAAGCTTAGTTCTTTCAGCAGGTCTTCATTGGAGAGGTGCTCCAGTCCTCTGATCATCATTATGACCCTCCTAAGGACCCACTCCAACAGCCCCACATGCCACTTGTGAGGGGGGCCACAGGCCTGGGTGCAGTACTTCAGATGGGACCTCATGAGGGCAAAGTGGAGTGGGACAGTCACTTCCCTTACTCTGTTGTTGGTGATCAGTCCAAAAATTGCCCATAGCTGTTTTGCAAACTGAACTGTAATTATCACCGTGAGAGTCTTCATGCTAAAAAACCAACAACAATGGTAACATTGGGGAAAAAAAATAAAATGGGAGAACTCTTATGTAGAGAACAGCAATGAATAGTCTTGAAGCAGCATCTCCAGATGTGGTTACCTATGTGTCTGAAATGTGTGGGGTGTGTATGTGTTTTAATTTTGCATTAAGAGCATTTAATGAACCTTCAGCTTCCACCTTCATGAGCAGCAGTGCAGAGCAAAGCCCTTGGTGTGCATGCACTATGGGCAGCTGTTCTGGGCTGAGGTGTGCCTGGATGCAGGGCTTGTATCCAGAGCCAAGGCTTGCAGGGCTGCCCCAGAGGTCATTTTTTCTTTTGCAGCCTCACCACTCACTGGGACAGCACTTAGGAGCAACAGAAGCATATCAGTTTATTGGACGTTGAAACCAAACTCATCACTTAACATTTTGAGTTGTAGGAATATTTACATTGACTTTGATGCTGCCTGTGCAGGGAAAAGCCTGATTGAAGCATTTGGAGCATTGCTTTGAATAAATAAGTCTGTTTTCATGCTAACACATTTTTATTTACTTTTGAGATAGGGCTGATTTTCTTCATTTTCTTGTTTAATATAAAGAAGTTTGAAATACTAAACATCAGGACTCTCTAAGGCTTGGAAGGGGCTGTGAGTTATTTGAGATTGGACTTTGTCACTAGGGGGCAGTTAGTCACAAAATTAGCTGTGGGATTTCAGTTTTGTTTTGCAGAAGTTTCTTTCTCCAAAGTACCTTCTAAAAAATACCTGTTGATTTTTGTATTGATTCAACAGTGTGAACATACAAATATCTGCTGCTGCCAACACAGCTGTGTTTCAGGGCAGGGATCTGCAGTTAAACATTTCCTCTGGGTTGCGGGATAAAGGACAAGGCTAAGGAGAGGCTGCAATGTGCAGGATTTAGCACATACATAATACACTCAGGCTAAAAATACACCAGAAGGCTGCTCAATTAGTATTAATTTAATTATTAAAAACTAAAGTGGAGCAAATAATCATATTTAGCAGCAGGGGAGAAAATAAACACAAATGCAGTTACATTTCTTGCAAGCACTGAAATCTTTCTGCTTTGAGATGCAAAACCTCCTCTTGCTGAAAACAAAGAAAATCAGAGCTCTTATTTACACGTACCCATCCAGAAGCATCTGGGATGCCAGCTGGAGTGCACAGGGGTTTACAGTACTTAGTGCTTCATGCTACTGCCTAGGTTCACCCTGCCCCAACGGCTTCTGATGGGATGCTCAATACGTGCTGTCAGCCCGGCCACACTTGAGCATTTTGGTGGCAGTAACTTGTTTTGTGTCAAGAAATGACTCGTTTTACCTACCAGTTGCATGTCTGTATGAGTTTGCCACGAGACTGCTTTTCTCCATTCCCCTCTGACAGATGAACAATCACAGCAAGCTGGTAAGTACTCTGAGGGGTGTTCCAAGCTGATGGGCTTTGCTGTACTTTTCTGTCTGTCACTGCCAATCATGGAGAATGAAGAACTCAGGGACCGTTTTGGCCAGGCGTTGCAATGCTGAGGCATGCAGAATGCAAGGATTAGTTTACACATGCTTTCAGCAGGCATGGCATGCAGTCCTATTGCTGTGCTGTAGGGCTTGTTTGTTAACGTTGTCCTCAGCTTCTGACTGGTGCTGGCCATAGAAGGCCTTAGTTAGGTGTTACGTGTTTTTGCTTTAGCTGCTGTTGGCAATCTCATCAGCTAGTTATGTAATGAATCTGCTATAGTGAGAGGGTGGAGCCAGAGGTGCATATTACAAATGGGAACCTGAGAGGGATTGGAATCAGGAGGGGACAGAAGTGCCAGACCACTGGTGACAGAACTCTAGGAAGGGGATGAAGCAATAACAGGGACCTACCATGCTGGAAATGTGACTTGTTTATTCACTTTGTTTATTTTAAACTGAATAAAGTCTCTGTAAACATGCTTTCAATAAAACATGGAAATGTAGGTGGTTTCAAAAGTTTCAAAAATAGTTTGCTAAATATCTGTGTGGGCATTTCCCTGTATCTCCTTCGAGGGAATGCTCTTGTGATACATTTTAGAAGACCTGTGGGTGGGATATTAAAACTCCAACAGATAGAAAAAATGGTTCTATTTTAGAACCATTTCTTCTGATTAAGGGGCATTAATTCTGATTCGGGATTACTATTAAGGGCATCTTGTGCATTGCCTTCTGCACACATGGACTCAAGATCAGGTCTTTCCGTGTGGGCTTTGTCCCTCCACAAATGAACATACTTGCACCTTCTGTTTCATAGCTCGGGCGGAAGCAGCGTTAAAATCCAGTGGTTAACATGTAAAAAGAAAAAAGATTTCCTATAGATTCTCTATAGTTACAGAATTTAAAATGATTATCTTGAGCATGGTTTAGAATTGAAGAGGCAAGTCAGCCATGGTAACTGTAAATTATGGTAACGCTGCTTTGGCTGAATGATAGGTCAAGTCTACCCAGACAAATTTTTCCCAAGTATCCATTCACGGTGCTGGATGTCTGCTCATTGAGACTGTCTTTTATGGTGCCGACTTATCTGTTCAGGCATCAAGATCTGCCTGTCTGTAGTATATGCCAGGTGCTCAGATGACCATATAAGTGTTTCAGCGCAGGGATTAGATTACAGGACCAGGATTTATGAGCTGAAATTCTTTTTTCCTCTGCCTGTCATGATGAACTTCACTACAGTATGGCTTCTGCTACGTTTCCTGGAAAGATAAGGCAGGCAACTGAATTCACAGTCACAGTGATTGAATGTTATTAGGGAAAGCTTAAAATTAGGTTTTACAAAAACAAGATAAAAGTATTCAAGAAAAAAAATATATATCCGCACCATTTGGAATGGCATTCTCTCATGTAGCTTGCAGTCTAAAAGCATTTTTGACTCCAGTAGTTGAGAAAACAGACTATGGTCAGCTTAATTATGAGGCTGAAAGAATTTTGAACAATTAACAAGTGGAGTTCTCAGGTTTTGCTTCTCATGCATTTTAAGTGAAGCAGGTAGAGGGCACTAGGTGCTAACGTTCAGGATGCTGCTCCATTGTGCTGGTTCTTGGCATATTCCATGGCTGGTCTTCAGCTGCAATAGCAGGGTACCTGTACTTTAGATTAGGATAGTCTGGTAGCACTCACACAATCCATTAACACAACTCAGCAGTTCGAGTTGTAACATCTTGAATTGCTAAAAGTGGGCCTCCTTAAGAATCTGCTTATAAATAATACAGGCACTGACTTGGAAATGTTCCATGCAGGCAAAGTTTAGAGCTGACATTGCTGACTTTGCATAAAACATCTGAGATATTTAGTGTTCTGTGTGTATTGAGCTTTTCACTTTTTTAAACAAATGAAGAGAGAGGCTTTATTTGCCAGGAAAATGAAACTCTACAGGAAAAAAAAAGATTTCTAGACTGAGGAAAACCATTGGAGCACTACTGTAGGAATTGCTTAATTAAAATTTATTTGTATCTAATTGATGCTGTGTAATTTAAAGTAGTGTTTATGAGTTTATTACACTGTTGAGCTATTTGCAGTCTTTAAATGCATGTCTGTTTTATGAACAAAAGCAATACACCTCTCAGTTCTCAAAAAGGCTCATTTGCTTTTTTCTGTTTATTTTTGTCCAGTTGCAGGGTAGCAAAATCAGGATAAAAAAACAATTTGACAAGTGATAGATGTATATATTCCTGTAATACTTCCACTCAACATCTCTGGAATGTGACCTAGAAGGATGATCTGGTGTATGCGTGTGGGTACTGCAGTTCAACCCCTTGCTCTCAATAACTTTCTATGTAGTTTTGGAAATTTCTGTGTATCACTAAGTTTTGCACACAGATCATAATGCTTTAAATACTCAGTCTGTCTTCTTTTCTGTTTTGCTGTTACCAGGCTTCTTCACTACTTAGTGCTACTAGAGTTTTGGTGTCCAGAAGACAATGTGTACAAGTTCAGAGAAGCTAACTGGTGGAAAACAGCACAGTAATTATTTCAGTGGTTGTCTGATGTGCCCCCACTGTGATCTGTGTGAGATAAGGAACATGACTTCCCTCTCCCGTTGCTGTGCTGACACCACCTGGGCATGTGGTGGGCCCTACCCATCACATTTTGGATACTGGGGATCTTCAGACTCTGAAGTATTTGAAACTGGGGTCTTTAAAATTATTATTATTATTATTTTTAATGTTCTGTTGCAGTACATAAATACAGCAATACTAGATCAGACCTGAGCTCCACCTTGCTCAATTTCCTAGCAGCAGATTGAAATCTGCCAAGCTCTGGCAGTTTATTTTTCAGGGATTTCCTGTGCCAGAGGTGGCTTCTGTTTGCTTATCAACCCTCAAAGGATTTCTCATCTCTCGGCTTGTTCAGTCATCCCCTGAATCCATGTTAAGTTTCAGCAGCCGCTGCATCCTCTGGTGAAGAGTTCCTGAGTTTCCTTTCCTAGTTGAGTGGAGAGCTGCTTCCTCATATTTGTTGTGAACCTGCCATCTGCCTGCTATATCGGGTGCCCCTGGCCCTGTGTTTAGAAGAGACAGTAAGCAGTCAGCTCTGATTCACCCCTTCGATGTCACTTATGATTTTATATCTCTATCCTATCTCCTCTGGATTGCTGCTTTTCCAGGTTTTGTAGTAATGCTCCTTACAAACCAGCATGTCCTTTTTGTCCACCATCTTCTTTTTTTTTTTTTTTTCTTCTCCATTTCTGTTGCAACCTTCTCCACATGAGTGGAAGGATCAGAATTGCTTAAACTACCTAAGCTGCAGGATTGTATATACACTGTAATGCAACACTTCCTTTTTTGTTTTTCCTGTAGTCTTCAATTTGGGAACAGGAATTATTCAATCTGGAGAAGAGGAGGTTCAAGTGAAACCTTAACTGCTCTCTACAGCTCCATGAAAGGAGGTTGTGGCAAAGTGGAGGTCTGCCTCTTCCTCCAGGTAACAGCAATAGGATGAGAATCAAGCAATAGGAGTGGCCTCAAGTTGAGCCAGGAGATGTTCAGGTTGGATATTAGGAAACATTTCTTCTCAGAAAGAGTAGTGACATACTGGAACAGGTTGTCCAGGGAGGTGGTGGAGTTGCTGTTCTTGGAGGTGTTCCAGAGCTGTGTGGATGTTGCACTGAGGGACGTGGTCAGTGGGCATGGAGGGGATTGGCTGGGTGATCTTAGTTGATTTTTCCAACCTTAATGGTTCTTTGAACTTGCTCTTTAACTTTTGAGCATCACAGAATCACAGAATATCAGGGATTGGAAAGAATCTTGAAAGATCATCTAGTCCAATCCCCCTGCTGGAGCAGGAACGCCTAGATCAGGCCACATAGGAATGCATCCATGGGTCTGATGTTTATATAGGAGTCTCACTACCCCAGTATCTTGTTCCTGAGTAGCAGAGTTCCACACTCAGTTCAGCACCCACTACCTTTAAGTAAAAATGTTTTGTTTTTTTTTCTACTTAGCATCATTTTGCAGAAATTTTACTTCACATAACACCAGACTACCTACTTACATTTGTCTTTAAGTTCTTTAGCCTCCATTGTTTCTACTCCTTATTTGGGGGTGGAAATCAAGTATCACCATCTCCCTTCCTCAGATGACTTTAGCAACACACTGAACAATTTTAGTCCTTTCTTAGCTGCCAGTAGGACACTGTTGGTGCCTTTCTTTTGCAGTGAGATTATTATTAATGTTCATGCTCTGTTTCCTATCTTCTCTAAATCCACACAAAGGTGTTCTCTCTAATTCCGTGCCTGTTAGGTTTCTGTAAAAAATCTTATGTGAGAGATTATCAAATACCTTTTGGAAATCCAAATAGACAGTGTGTCTGAGTAGGAGAAAAAAGATATGGAGTCCCATACAATGCAATGCCTGAAGGAAAATAGCAGGCAGTCAAGAGACTTGTTATTGTTGCTCATCTGAACTGTTCAGTCATTTGTGACAAATATCAGTATTCTGGATGATTCACTAGCAGCTGAACAGATGAGGACTCTGAGGATGTGGATTTACAGTGGATTTATGCTGATCCATGTGTAAGCTTCCTCAGGAGAGGACTTCTCCTCACCCCCTCTGTTATCCCTAACCACGTGTTTCAATCCATACAGCTGATGGGGCCGATCTGAGCTGTTAAGATGGAAAATCAACCGAATAAGCAAGATGAGAGTTTTTTAGCTGAACTGGATCGGTGATGATTTTACCACATGATGTGAGGCACTAGTACTGTCACAGTGAAGGAGGAGAAGCACACTGCTGCAGCTGTGGAATACGGCACTCTCCATTCTTGCCAGACTTTGAGCAGCTAAACCTAGTCATGGAACCAAACCCTGAGCAAACCTGTGTGGGTCTGTAGCTTGTCTGGAGTGGTAATTTTAACTAAGGTCATATGAGTGTTGGGTGTGAAGAGGTAGTAGTGTGATGTGATGCTGTTTGATTTTCTTTTTCCAGCAATGAGGCCATAGTGCATTAATGAAACTGATCTATTCTCAGAAATGAGAATAAAAACTTGAGGGATTACTTCATGACTGGCTCTGTTTATGTCTTTGTGGCATTTTCCTGCCATCAGTTAGCCCAGCTTCCAATATACAAGTTATTTTTATTTTTATATTTTTACTGTATTTAACTTAAGTTTCACGCTGTGCAGTAGGAATCATAGGTGTTTCCTTTTCTTTTTTTTTTTTTCTTTTTGTTTCTTCTTTTTTCTTTTTCTTTTCCCCCCATGTCTCTTGTAGCTAGTTATGTGTAATTCAAAGAGATTAAAAATACTAATGGGAATAAAGACATTACTGTTGTGTTATATGCATGGAAGAAATCTGAAACTCTTGAGTTGACTGCAGCACTGTTATTACAGAGTCTCCAGCTATACATCTAATTAACCATCTATTTAAAAATGCTGTTCACTGGTTTCACTCCCTGCCAGCAGCATGAGGATGCAGAATTAATTTTTTGGAAGATATGTTCCTCATTACACTTGCAATACTTGAACCTAGTCTTAATATTGTAAACAATCCAAAGTACACAAATCACTTCAATTATATCAAAAGGTTAATGTGTTCACAATACCCAAAAGTTGTGTGGGTGGGTGGGTGGATGCTCAATTATCACATTTTGTTCTTTAGATCCCTCAGAAGGCAGAAAATTCAGTCTTGTCAAATTGAGTATTTTACTCTTCACTAATTATTTAAGAAATTACAATTGGAGTTCCAGTCCAGTATATTTTCTAATATGAAGAGAATTTTTCCTCATTGCCTTTATTTTTACGTTTTGTTTTTTTTGTTTTTTTTTTTTTTTTAATTTAGGTATCATAGAATATCCTGAGTAGATAGGGACCCATAGTCATAATAAACTAAATAGAAATATGCCTTTTTCTCCTCATCTCTGGAAATACACCAAGACTTGCCCCCACAGTTAGCAATAAACCAGTAACATACTAGGTTTTGTTAATAATGAGATGCATTGTTGGCTTTGTTCTTGAGCCAGAAGGAGAGAGATCTGATCCTGAGTGTTCAGTTCAGTAGAAATCAGTAGTTTACATGTGAATAATGGCATAATATTATAAATATGTCAGTTGGTACTTGCTGAAGCTTACTTACATGGTCAGTAATTCACATGTTGATTCGTGTCAGGCACAAAGGATAGTTTTATAAAGCCTTAAGAAGAATAGAGTCCTTTGGGGAAAATAGACATGGGAAATTTTTCATTCATAAAAATTCATTTTAATTTAGTTACTTGGTATAAAGAACTTATTTGTAATTCCTTTCGTAATTCCTTCTCACCCTTGCAGAAGAATTAATGTTGTCCTCAGTTTTGGGGTATCATCTTCACTATCCATATTAGTGCTTACCCAGGACTGAGTAAACTGTCAGCCAGTGTGATTTCTGTTCTGCCTCTCTTGGTTGTGCCTGGAATGTTGCAACCTACCATGACAAACAGGAAGACTTGATAGTTCATTTTCTCTGAGGACTTGTTAGCCCGTGACATCAAAGGTGGATGTTGGTGGTATGGCAGTAGAGATTGAGACTTCCCACCAATATTCCATTGCATGTGGTTGCCATGTGACAGATGGCAGCAGAGGGGCAGTCAGACAAAATGGCATCTGACATGGAAGCATGTGTGAAGCAACAGTGCATTACTGAATTCCTAGATGTGGGAAAGTGACACCTACTGACATTGACTGATGTTTGCTGTACATTTCTGGAGACCAACCAGTGGTTGTGAGTGCAGTGAGACAATGTGTTGCATTTCAGGAGTGGTGGCAGAGACATGAAAGACAAATCACGTTCTAGATAACCATGTGGATTTTTTCAAGTGCAGCATGCAGACTTTTGGTCACTGCAGATGAAAATGCATAGCTATATGTTGTCACTGTGTTGAAAAACAGTGCTTTGTAGATGAGAATTTCCTCTATCAAATGATATTATTGTACTCTTTGTATCTGATGTAGTTTCTGTGGAAATAAATAGGAGGCACTACTTTTGGAGTAACTGCATGAATAGCAGTGTGCTGTATGGTCATGTTCTACTTGTAGGCCTCCATAAAACTGCACCCGTGCCTTTTATTGATGTGAATTTTACCTAGGTACTAGCTTTTGGGTATATACATATGGTTCTTTGCAAGCAGCGGTAATATATTCTGAGGGCAGAAAATGTTTGTCTGTGCAAAACCTGCAGATGTGGTTTTAAAGCCTGCCTAGCGATTTACCTTCTGCATGTGAAAAAGTTGGGTTCTGCCTTAGAACACCTCCTTAGCCTCTTTCTGAGTGATGGAGTTGATAGAGTGCATCATTTGGGCTTTTGCCATCAGGGTACTTGCAGTTTTCAGGGTGGTGGATGCCACCTAACTACCATTATTTTAGTCTGTTTAATTACCCATGTTTTCAGTGACATATATGAGATCAGTTCACATAATTACTTCTCCAACTTGCTTCATCACCCCTGCCGCTTCCTGCTTCTGAGCGCTGCCAATACCAGAGTTGGCAGTGCAAGGATGGTACACAGAGGGAGTTCAGAAGGGATTTCTGAAGCAAGCAAAACGGCTCCTGCCAAACCAGGCTTGGAGCATCAGGGTGCTGCACCTGCAGGTACAGAGGCGGTTGCAATTAGCCCCAGTACATGCAATATACACTCAGTTGCTTCTCAGTTAGCAAAAGTTAGTGGTGGATTGAATTACAACCTTGAGCTGCGGGTTTGTCTTTAAAGGCAGCAAGCATAGAGGATTTATTTATTTATTTACTTGTTCAAAGGCTTAAATGTGCTCTCATGTAGCACTAGTGTACCCTTTGCAATTTGACCTTCAAAGTTCATTTGGGATTTTTAGGGCAGACATCTCCTAAGATCAATAAGATTAAATAATTGCTGTCTGGTCTCTCTCACAATTTATTTATTTATTTATTTTTTACTTCTACCCATGGATTACTATATTTCCTAGTCCACTGTCTTTTAAATGTGGAGGGGT
Source organism: Excalfactoria chinensis (assembly GCF_039878825.1). NCBI lineage: Eukaryota > Metazoa > Chordata > Aves > Galliformes > Phasianidae > Excalfactoria > Excalfactoria chinensis. The sequence continues at coordinate 42,915,567 of NC_092826.1, forward strand.
ACACTTTGAAATTCCACATTGCAAGAACATGTTCAGAAAGTATGGCTGAAATGCTCTTACATGTCTGCAGAACTCTTCTCATTGGGGATTGTCTGCCCATTGCTATGGGCTGTTCCTTCCAGGAGCTCCTTAAAATATTACCCATCCAAAACTATTAAAGCTATCTATGCAGAAAGACAGAAATAGGTGATTTACTTGGCTCTGAACCCCCATCTTTATCTGAGGACCTTATTTCTTAATAATAAAAACTGTGCTAGCTTGATCTTTGTGTAGGATAGAGAAAATGGGAAAAAGAGATTTAACAGTGCTTATCATCAGCAATTGACTCAAATTGCAATAAGCAGTAAGTAGTATTATTTGTTAATATAACCTTACTTGGTAATGTCTCTTGTAACATAGTTATGAGTGGCAAGTGCTAAACCTATACATTCTTTAGTAATTCACATATGAGAAATCAACTACGTTGATTAAACAGTGTTTTCAAGCTGTCCAGATCCATCTGAGAAACCAGTGTGCAGCAGTGGTTGAGCTTCCTGCCCTCCTGCTTTCTCCACAACTTCTTCTGACTAGCACTAACCTGAATCTGTGTGCATCCTTAATTCATATCATATGCTCAGTCATGGGTGACCTTTAACAAATGACTTTCAATCACTATAGCTAAATTCAGGCACTAGAGTTGATCGCAAAAGGTCATTCTCTAGTTGTACAAAACATAGATAAATTTGTACTCCCTGCAGCAACTGATTGCTGTAGGTTTTTGTTTTGTATCTGACCACTCTTAATGCAGAGCCATGCATTTGGAAAGGTTATATCCAAGCTGTGTTTCTCTTTGCCCTTCTCCTTATAGTTATCTTTCACGCTAAAATATCCTGTAAACAATTTTTTTGTTCTCCAGTTGTTAATGTTCTGTTTCAAAGGGTTCCTCTTTCACTTTTTCTTCCAAGTTCGTCATTCATTACTTGCTAGTTCTCATGAATGTAATCCTTCTTGCAAATGTGAGCACTGTCTTTCTGTGAGTGTTAGATTCTCATCAGGGAATGCTTTACTTTGAAATGGAATGATTTCAGTGAAGTTATTTGGGGCCAGTGTACTAAGAGCATGCCTTGTGGTGGCACATTTAGACCTTAAACAAAGAAATGTGGCAGATTCTTGCAAATACAGTTTATTTATGTAGGCATAACTCAGAATGGGTAATAAATTGAAGCCATATTTGCTCTCAACACCATCGGTCACTTCCTGGCCTTATGTTGTATAGACAATTCATCTCTTTTTTAGTCCTGAAATACAGAAACTGTAGACTAAGGCTTCCCATTGAGGCTTTGCTGTGGGACTCTACTTTGTAATTAGTGCCAAGAAGCTGTATTTTTCCACCTCTGTTTGGGCTTGCTATATACTCATCTTGCTATATACTCATCTTGCTTGCCGGTGCTTCTATTTCAGAGAAGCTTTGTAGCTCTGTTTATGGTGCAGTTATCCTAGAAGGTGAGTCAAAATAATAATAACAATAACAATAATAATAATAATAATAAAGACTGAATTAAAAAAAAAAAAGACTGTGTATATAATCCTATGGGAGCTTGTGTGTTGTTCGCCATTGGTACTGGTGCCCTTGTCTTCATATGCCATTTCTAGGCCATTCTAATTAAGATTAGGCGGGCACTGTGAGCTTCATAGCTGGATATCCACTCATTTTCACTACAACTGAAAAAGCAGCAGATCTTCTCTATAGTATGCCACAATGGATATCATGAGGACTTGTGGCTTTGACACAAAGTAGTTAAACTGACTGCAAATTTCAGCTTTTGTCACATTCCTTGTCTGGGTGGGGACTGCCATATGTTCTTAATGTGAACAGAAATGAAGCAGGATTCAAAGCCAAAACCAGCCTACTGTAGTGTCTCAGCCCTGCTGTCAGTGCAACGCAGAGCTTCAGCTCTCTAGCCTTGTAACAGGGTGTATTAGAGACTATGATGTCCATGGCTCTTATTTCTTTGTGGGGACCATGAGCACACAGATGCATACACTGGTTGTTTTCCATAATCTTTTCCTTTGTGACAGGTCCTAGCTTCCTGCTCACATTGTAAACATCAGACAGTTTCCCTTCAGTGGGAAGAAGACACCAATCCCTCATTTAACACAAACAAAGAGCCTTAGTGTAGAAAACTGCAAAGCACCAGCTAACAGGAGGAAATGGCTTCTTTTCTGTCAAAGTCCAGAAGCCTACTTTGTGGAAGGTAATTGCAGCAGCAGTTGAGCTCAACACTGTAGCATAGTTGGAGACATTTTAACATATTGTGATCTACCCTTTATATAATCGCTGTATAATAAAGCTCTGTGTGTAGATAGCAGCATGGAAGTAAAGGCTGGTGGTCCATCCAATTTGAAATGGGAGTCCATCAGCCCTTGCAGCATGAGAACTGGGGAAGTTTCTACCTTAGGATCTGGAAGATGTTGTGATCAGGTTTGAAGAAATGTGCCTACTAAGCCATAATTAACTGATCTTTGCTGGCATAATTGCAGATTAGTAGGAATCTATGATTTGCTCCATTTGGTTCCTTAGGAAAGCAGGAGTCTGAGTAACTGATGAAATGGCTAGATAAAAGAGAAAACATTTCAAAGCATTTGCACAGTAAGCTGTGAAACAAAACTGAAACCAGCTATTCTTATTGTTAGATACAAGATGAACGCCAAACAGGCAATGAAAATATACACAACATTGACTTGGAAACCATCCAAAGCATGATATCAATATTTTGTTTATACTAAAAACAAATGTGCTGTCTGGCATGTTTCTATCATGTCAAATCTTCCATCCTTAAAGGAACAAGGTGTCAAATGTTCGTTTTCTCATTTCTTAGAAATACAGAGTATAACCAGCTAGAAGAAAGCAGGTAAATATTCCTGCCTACTAGTTGCATTGGTGAGCATGCTGGCAGTTCTGTATCACTTGAAAATTTTTGTCAGTGTTGATGAGATAGAGGGCAGGTAAAACTCATATATTTATTAACTTACATTCTAACATCTTTGTCTCCTTGCTGTAAGTACAGTTACACGATGTTAGCTAATGCAGAATTTGGCTAAAAAATGGATCTGAATTGCATCTCCACCTCTTTTTTATGCACAACAGAACTAATGAATTAAGGCCCTCAGTCCTGTTAATGCTAATGTTTCTTAGCCAGGCCAGGAACATTTTTTTCCCTTTGAGGTTTCTTTTTGATAGGACTTTGTTAGGTGGAAACTGAATGGTGAATGTTAATCAGCACGAGACATTGGACTGCTGGAGCGTTCGTAAATGTTTAGTTTCTTGAGGTCCTTTGAACCTCCCAGAGAACAGTTCTGCATCCTTATTAGATACTGACAATTAAAGGTCTGTTTTCATATCAAAAGTGATCATGAAAAATTATCTTGGGAGACTTTAGAGTGCTACGAGGATTCCCATGTTTTGAGATGGCCACCTTTCTTTCATTTACTTCAATCAGTATCAACTTGAATTTCTATTTCTCTCTGCTAGGGCAAGTTATGAGTTGGCTTTGTGACAGCTGAGAAGGGATTATGCAATACCATGAAGATACGATTAATACATTTTAGGCCACTGTAACCATAGTCAGTTGCATAATTACCACAGGTGCAAGACTAAGCTCACCATGTTTTGAAGGAAGTGCTGTAACTGAACGGTTTTGCATTTCTGAATCCCATATGGGGAGGAAAATGTGATGCCTGTGTGGCTTGCATGTCCTAGAGAACCAACAGTTAAGGTGTAGGAAATGCATGTTTCTGTCCTAATTATTTTAATCTTTGTGTGTTAAGTTACAGGTATGTTCAGAAGTTCGTCTGTTACGGTCACATCTTCTCAGTTCCAATAAATAAAATGAAAAATAAATCTAGGTGTTTCTTCCTCAGGCTCTGGTGCCATTGGAAATTTCTTCAGAAGTTTTGTAAATGCATGTTTTGGTTTCCTTTCACTGCTCTAGCAGGTTAAGAAACCAGTAAGGAAAGTGGAGGGGATCATAAACAAATACACTGCATCTGTGTTTATTTAGATCTATAAAAATAAAAACCAAAAAAACTGATTTCCTTTAGTGCCATTCCCCTCATAGCTAAGTGGATATGGCTGTTCTAGATTATGAATGTGTCTGTTTCAGGGCAAGGCTGAGGGTCCTATCTTGTTTAAGGAATAAATTACGATTTGATTAGGTCGGAGAGGGGGGGGGGGGTATAAAAGAAACTGTATCCTTTGTTGCCAGGATTTGCAGCAGTCACGTCACATAAATTGGCAGATCTGTGTATTTCAGGGATTTTGCACTAATTAAATACAGTAGTATTCTTTTGCCTTTTGAAATGAAACTTTTTTTTTCCCTTCGCTATATACTTAGGGAACAAACATGCTGTCAAAATCCTTCATGTATCCAACTATTTGAACATAAGAAATAGCATCAAGCTGTTATTTGTTCTGTTGGAGCATACTCATATTTCCAATCAATCTTTTGTACCTGGGTGATGTTAATTATATTTGAGCTGGAAGAAGTTTAACATTAAAAGGAATTACAGCAGATTAATCTGTAAACCTGCACAAATATCACATTCCTTTGTATGGAGGTAAGCAGGGCACATTGTGCATAACTGTGTTGTTCCCTGTGTAGGTTGAGCACGTAAAGATGAGGAGTCCATGTTGCAGTTCCTCATGGCAGCGTCAGTTAGGACATGTCCCTGTGTCTTGCAGTGGTCACTTGCATTACAAAATGTACCTTGTTCTTTTCCTGTAAGGTAGTATTCTGTTCAAGAACAAATAAGCAACAAAAAACCAAAAACCCAACTTGCCCTGGAAACAGGAATTAGTGTACTAATTAGTGGTTGAAAATACACAGAAATCTTTTAAAGAATGTTTGCTGTAATTTTTTTTCTTTTCCTGAAGTGATACAGCTTGAGGTTAGCCCAAGAAAGCCATTTATCTCAATCACCCCAAACCATGTAAAAGTACTGTTTTATGCTTTTTTTGTGAGTAGCAAGACAAAAGAAAATCACTAAAAATGAATTAAGGGAGATTTGCTTCTCCACTTCCAGGTTTCAACAAATGTTTTGTCTCAGTTGCACCAGTTTCTCCTCAGTTAGTGTGGCAGGATAGCAGAACCTCAGCAAATAAGAACTACAGTTCATACTGGTGAACACAGATCTTTCGATTCAGAGCAACAGTGGAGTGTAGTTGTCTTTGATGGAGGCCATTTGACTGGCTTACATTGTCAAATCTGGTCATAAAACTCGACCAAGCACTATGCAAAATATATATATAGATATATTTCAGGAGAAACATGAGGGAATGATGACCAACTCGTGTTGTAGAAGGTTTGTCTCTATGAACTATGTGGACTGTGTGATGGACAGCTTTTATATAAATTTCCAAACAGCTGTAAACTCCCCATTTAGCTGATGTTTTCAGTGGCTGTAGAAATGTTGCTGTAAATTTTGAACTTAGCATCTGAAAGCCTGCAGGTAATGGAATGTCTGGCAAATCTCAAGAATTATATGTATGTCGTGACACTAATGCAGGTGTTGCCTCTGGGACTGACTGGCATGTTCTGATGGTTCTAGTTTTATCAGTGTCCCATTGCACTGTCCTTTCAATTTGGACCTTGTTCCCTAATGGAACTTGTTGAATCGTTCAGGTGAACAATGGCTGTCACCACAAGTGATCACAATGGCAGAACTTCCTCCTATCCTGCTGTTAGTTGTCAGCTAAAAGCTGCAGGTCTAACATTCTTTTGCTTTGTAAAAAAATTATTTAAAAAAAATTTAAAAAGCCAGGCTTTTCTATTTAATGGTTGTTGGTCTTTAAAAAATATGGCTTAAGCTTACTGATCATCTGTTACCAGTGAGCAAGAGGGATATAAGAGACTAGTCATGCTAAGTAAAATGAAGATAGTGTTTATTGCATTCATGTTTTTATATATATATATTTTTTTTTAATTTTAGATTTTCTCCTTAAAACAAAAGAACAGCACACAGCAAGACTTTGCAGGCTTCCTGAAATAATGGTGCCAATGTGTTTCCACCCTGATTTGCAGCATCTCTGTTACTACAGATCTTGGCCCCCTCTGAGCGTAACTGCTGACTGGGCCAAATTCACATAGTTGTTCCATGATGATGACAAGGATCATCTAACGAATAAATGGGGAACACAATATTCAATTTGCTGGTGACCTTGAATTTGATCTCTCTGCTGTCCTTAGCAGCCTAGTCAATCTCTGTCCTGTTTATCCCAAGTCATCATTGCTATTGTATCATATAGCAATATTGGCAACTTTCTCCTCCTTGTTACTGTAGTATTTAAATTGGTGAAAAAGAGAACTGAGAATGACTAAAGAACTGCATAAATTCTTCTTCACTTTTTCCTTAGCTGTGTCAAAAGTGGCCACAGAGGGCTTCCACTGTCTTCCTGTTCATTTTTGTATTTGTTTGAGGTAGAAACCACAAGTTTGATTGAAAATGCAATTTGCATCTTGAGACATCACTGGCAATAATGCAATGGCATGAAAGGCTACTCTTCACAGAACGCACTTTTCCCTCTGGGCTGACTTTAGAAACTCATTGATGTCACTTCCTTCCTCAGTCAGCAAGTGAATTTTCACTAATTTTCAAGACCAGCTGTCCATGTTGTCAATAGAAAGTTATTAAAATTCCTTTAAAGTGAATCAAAATAGCCTAAAAACAAATGTACTGGGAAACAGGAAAGCATCAGTATTCAAAGTCCACAAACCTTTGAGCAAAATAATGTTGATCTAACCAGAGATTTCAAGCACTGTGCTTTCCTAGCAACTTGTATATCATTACAGAATGCTAAAAACAAATACTCCTTCTATTACCAACAATGTATTTGGTTAAAAATGAGTTCCAGGAATCAATTCTGTTACTTCCAGAGACGATCTCAGTGAATAAAGAAATACATTTGGGGAATTCTCCCCAAAACAGTAGGTTTTTGGGTGGTATTTTTTGTTTGATGAGGGGAAAAAAAAAATGCATTGTTTTTATATTTAGCAAACAAAAGCAGAACAGAAGCATGCAGGAAATAATTATCATGACAATCTTACAACATAGCCTGAGGTAATTGTTTTTATCTGAGTTATCTGTATTGCTTTCCTTGAAAATAGGAGAAATCTCAGCAACCAGTAGGGAAGAACATTTTCCTTTAGATGTGAGTGTGTTTTATTACTTTAAATATTTTCATTTCATTTCAAAGCTTCTGCCTTGTGCCACACACATCAGGACAAAGAAATTCTGTTGAAATGGAACATCGTTTCTTGTGCTGAAGGAGGCAGCCATCCGTGTTAGGCAGAAACAGGCTCCCCTGGCAGTTAATTGTGTTACTAACATGTTGTAAACAGTGTTCTATCGTTATTACTTAAAAAACAAAACAAAACCGAAAACCACTCTGGTGAGTACATGTGACTTTACTGGATAGGTCAGTGTGAATTTCCCCACCATGTGTGGATGGTCTCCTGTAGCAAAGGGAGAGTAATTGATACCAGCTGCCTTTTTGACAGCTACTGCATGGGAACAGTAAGTTAAGCAAAATCACTTTGGATCTGAAAGGAAATAATAGGTCTGAGACGTCATCGCTGCTGGGGTCACAGATGACTGTAGGAGAGCAGTGTTCTGTCATCGGTTTGCTCACATCTTTAGGATCACACCGAAGAGTGCTGCAGAAGGCCAGGATAAGGGAGCAAGACCATAATTCAGCTCACCACTTTGTGGATATTATCAGAATAGAATTTTTCCCTTGAGCCAGCTGGTGCCAAACCCCAGTCGTGACCCTGGCACGTCATTTTATCTTAAGTTAACAAAAGAAGCTGCTTTTCTCCACAGATGCTCAAATCCTGAGCTGGATGCTGCCAGTCTCTCAGGCATGTATACGTGCAGCAGTGCATCTCACAGCATTAATAGCACGTGTTTGAAATTTATTGTCTTCACTTTGTATGTTGTAATTCCTTGTAGAGTACAAGATTAGCAAAATTGGATACCTGTATCAGTCTCATTTTTATGACATTTTGATCAGGAGGAGCTTGTTTTTTCCTTTTACTTAAGGTGGATTTCCATTTAGCAGTTACAAGTTGTTTATACATGTTAAACTCTATTTCTTAATTATAACATTCAGCTTTTTTCCTTTGTTTTTCCTGACTGCGGTATTTCTTGTGTGTGTATGTTATCATATTCATTAAAATATGCCAAACTAATTATTTTCTTTGTCTTTCAGTGTCTGGAGAAAAATTGCAGCAACAGATAACTATTCAGGTACTTTGACACTTCCATACTTTTTGTTACTTAACTTTTCATGTAGAAGAATTGTAGGAATTACAAAGAGGAGAACTTTACTGGACAGGCTGATATAAACTACATAGGTATGTTGGGGTTTCATCTCTGCTGTGAATTTTCCTGAGACCTCACTAAACGGTGAAAGTAACTGGGGAGGTGGGTTTTATCTTGTCTTTCTTACTGCATCAGCTGGGAGTAACTGTTTCAAAGATCATCATTATGTATCATTTTTTTAGTGTCTTAGCATCATGAAAAGGATATAAGAAACTATACTGAAGTAAAATTTCCCTTAGCCATATTGAGAAGAGGAAAGACATAGCTTTCCTAAAGAATATGCTCTTGGAAGGACTTGACTTGTAAAGAAATGGTGTGTTAGAGTTTCACAGGTCCACATTCTCTTACTGAATGCTGTTACCTGAATGCTATATAAGTGGGTATTTGTGCTGTTTGTGAGATTTATTTGTAAGTCGCTTAAAAATCAATCACTAAAATGTTGGTATTTCTGCAATAGCCCTAGATTAAGTAATCTTCCTCCTGAGCCACCAGTTGAGGCATTGGCATCATACCTGGCCATTATCTGATGATCTAGGTGGAGGACTAACCCATTAGGTGACTGACCACCCAAGGTAGCTGTGCACAGCTTGGCTTTGACAGCATTTTTCCTGCCATGGCACAGCATTGTACAAATGTCACTCACATGCAGTGTCTTGACCTGGCATATCTCCTGACCAAGTAGGGACCTGCCAGTCTGGAAGCCTGTGGGAGGCTTAGTCCTGTGACATCAACTAATAACCATAGCTTTGTTCCATTAGAGCTGTTGGATCCTCCCCGTTATCTCAAACAATTAAAGAGTAAACATATTTACCCCCAAACTTAGCATTCCATCAAGCAGAAAATAATCTTTCTTTTTTTTTTTCCCTAAATAAATGTTAAAATGTTCTGAAAGTTAATGGAAGTTCTGTGCTTTGACTGAGAGTTTGTATCCTAAAACAAGACTAATTAACATTTATAAACTAAATTGCATTTGAAAATTAGCCTGAAATGCCTGCCAAAGCATTTTGGGATGTCCTTATTGGCCAGAAGGGGGGGCAGTTGTATTTTTGAAATACAACTTGAGGCAACATTGACAAGGTTGTGGATGGCTTTTTGGAGATACAGTTCTTTACTGTTTCCCTGTGACAGAATCAGCTCAGTGGAGGACATTGCCCTTTGCTGAGGAAGAGTAGGTTGTGATAAAAAAGATGTTTGTTGTAGTTGCAAAAGGTGGACTTGCTCCCATGCTTTGTGTACCTGATCTCAGTCTTTCTGCATGCCACTGCCTTCTCTTCAAACTGCTGAGCTGCTCTGTCTCATCTAATTCTTCAGTAAAATTCCATTACTGTCATATGTGAAGGCTGTACACAGATAAAGCTATAAAAAGTTGAATTGGAGCTGGTCATTTCAAAGTGGATACCAGTGAAGTTGGTGATGCTCAATTCCAAACTAACTTCCTTTGGATTTCGAAGAAATGGAGGAACATTTTAGAAAATCATTTTGCTTCCAAGTATCTAACTTCGAATGCTATTGCAGAGGCACTGCATGTATGATTTAATACTACTTCAGTAAAAAGGTTTAAATTAAAGTTGATCTTAATGGAGTACCTCCCCTGAGAAGGTTCTTTTTATTCCTTGCACTGAATCAGATATTTTATACTCAGGATGAGGTACTTTTGTGACTTAATGTCTTGTGGTTGTCTTTCATGCCAATGAAACAGTACTAAGTTAAACTGCCTGACAGAAATCTCAGTGAGGTTCTGTAAAAGATGGATGATATTGCAACTCAACAGGAGCAAGAGTGTGAAGGGGCAAGTGGCAGGAGATGTCTTGTTGAGAACCAAGTGAAACAGGGTAGGGTTGGGGAATGGATAAATATGGAAGTTTGGGACTTCAGACATCTTAAACACCACTGATTTTTCTTCATGGTTCTTAGCTCCTAAAGTTTAAACAAGTTTGCAAAAATACTATACAAACATATGATGATGATAGTATCTGTTTCCCAACCCCACTGTCCACAGTTATCACCTTTATGGTCTCTTGTTCACTTTCATCATGAAGTATTAGTTGGTTTTCCTTAGGCACCCTTTTGTGTTAAGTGTTTGTGTAACATCAGTTGTCATCTACCACTCTACCTGAGCAGGGTCATCCAGTTGTAACTACCTTTGCAACTTCAGGGTAAATCCTAGCACCAATCTACAGCATGATTAGCTGTAGAATGTTAACTACTGCTACAGGAAATGCAAGAAGGTATGAACAGACATTGTGCTTTTAACTGTGTGAGTGTCTCAGCTATAAAACACATTGCAGACTGCCAGTCAGAGTCTGAAGGCAGCTCTTTGTTTCATCCTTGCCACTCAGGTCTGTCTGCATTGTGGTCTTCATATATACTTCTACATGTGGTTTTGCCTAGTGCTTCCTAGAAGCTCTGGGGAACTATCATTATTCATACTTACATGTTGAAGCTGAAGTTGTTTGTGTGGTCAGACTTCTGAGTAAAAATTTCAGGTGTTTGTCTGTTTTGTGGTGAAATTGTTAGTTGGGTCAGGAGTCTGTTGGAAGTGCTTCAAAATATGTCATATCATTTTTGTCCCTTAAGAGTTCTTTCCTCAAGGTGAGCTGTCTTGCATGTTGTATCATTCTTTCAATGTCTCTGTCACAGGGGATTTCCCATTCTGCACATGGGGTTGGGGAGGTACAATATCACAGAAAGTGCTGTAATGGAGCAACATACCTCATAGACCTAGGCTTGAATGAGGAGTAACTGTACGTCTGCCAAAGTAAAGAAGTGAAAAAAACCTCAAACTCCTCTTAATTGTCAGTGTAAGATTATTGTGCAGACCATGTTGGGGAGTGACTCATGCATTTTTCAGGTATCAGGTATCAATGTGGTGTAATAAACTTATGTCAAGATGGAAGATCAGCCCAATTTCTTTTCCTTAGTCAATGCTGAGGTCTGCTGTGGTACTCTCCCCTCTCCTTTTCATCCCCTTAGATGACCTAGCTAGAATAAGCTCAATCTGTGTACAGTGGCTTTTAAGTACAGGCTCTCTTGCTTTCAGGTCATATTTTTCACTGTTACTTTGTTCCCCCAAACTTAGAATGTTGAAAGCAATCAAAAGAGCTACTGCATTTTATCCCACTAAACAAAGGGAATGCTTTCATATTCTTCATAGAGTCCCATAATAGTTGACGCTGGAAGGTATCTTTGAAGGTAATCTGGTCCAACCCCCCCTTATTCAAAGCAGGGTCAGCAAGAGCAGGTTTCCCAGGACTATGTCTGGGTTTGGAGTATCTCCCAGAATGGAGACTCCACTGTCTCTTTGGGAATTTTCTTATATGCAAGTGACATTTCCTGTTATAATTACTGCCCACTGACTTGTTTCCTGTTCACCTTGTGTCTTCCTCACCAGTGCCTCTGCCTAATGCTGTGCCGGATACTGTTGACCTTTGCCATGAAGGCTCACTGCTGGCTCATGATCAGGACCAAAACCCCCTGGTCCTTTTCCAGACAGTCAGCCCCCAGCTTACAAGAGGGCATGGGGTTCATAGAATCATAGAATTGCTCTCTTGGAAAAGACCTTTAAGGATCATCAAGTCCAACCACAATCTAACAATACTATCTTAACACTCCTCTATAATAACCCTCCTCTAAATCATGTCCCTGAGTACCACATCCAGTTTTTAAACACATCCCGGGATAATAGCTCAACCACCTCCTTGGGGAGCCTATTCTAGTGTTTAACAACCTTTTCAGTAAAGAAGTTTTTCCTGATATCCAACCTAAACTTACCCTGGTGCAACTTGAGGCCATTTCCCCTCATCCTGTCAACTGTCACCAGTGATAAGAGACCAGCCCCACCCTTGCTGTAATCACCTTTCAGGTATTTGAAGAGAGCAATGAGGTCTCCCCTCAGCCTCCTCTTCCCCAGACTAAACAGCCCTGGGGTTGTTCTCCCCTTGAGGTGCACTTTGTGTTTCCTACTGCTGAATTTCATGAGGTTCTATTTACCACTTTCACAAGTATGTGGAGGTCTCCATGAATGGCAGCACAACACTCTGGTGATATCTGATATATGATCAGATACAAAAACTAAATAGGAAAACTTGTTCAGGTTTGCTATGCACTTAATGCTTTTTTGTCTTCCACTCTGACTGGATCTGATTCTGATACCAGTATCTACAAGTTCAGACAACATGATAATCATTCACCTATGAAGTATTGCATAGTACTGAAATAGTGAATCTCAGAAAAATGAGGGGAGAATATTACTCAAATAGGAATAGCAGACACTTTCATTTGAGAACCTTTTCAGTATACTTTTGGAGAAAACATTCTTGATTCTATTAAACAGTTGCTTGGGCTGTATAAACAGGAATATATATTCAGTGTGCATAGATGAAAATATATTTTATTAAGAGTGATTCTTGTGGTAAAAGCAACAATTGGACTATGCAACAAGCTGAGAAGAAGTTTGAACACTGAGCAAAGGTGATGAAAGAAGTGACATGAGATTTGAGGAATGAAAGGCAGAATGGCTGAGAAGTTGGGTTGCAGTCCTGACCCTCAGCTTTCTGGCAGTCCCTTCTCGCTCTGTAAAATGGAATGTTGTGGGTTTTTTTGTTTGTTTTGTTTTTTTTTTTTACCAGTGTTAATCAGAAATTGGAAATCACAATATTCACATGAGGTAGGCAATTATTATCTTTCCTTGTTTTCCAGACATTGAAAAATGAAGTGTGAAGGTCAAAAACTTTCTCCAAGTTACACACCAAACACTGTGGTTCTGGCCCATGCATCTGCCCTTAATTGCAGCACAGTCCTTTCTAATCATTCTTCTGCTTCAAAGAAGGACAGTGGTTGAACTAGTTAGTGTTTGGGTGGCGCACTGATGATCTGTAACACCACTCACACGCATACCAAGAGGACAGTTAGACCAAAAAACTTCCACAGAATAAACAGGAGTATTTTCTTTTACCTGTCATAAACGCGAGTTTGTTCCCTCCTGTGAAAACAGGATATATTACCTTCCATTTAGTGTCAAGAGGGAGTATGCAGCAAATAATTCCCTTTGTAAATTCACAGCCTATTTTGTTCCACAGTAATTTATTATTGTAATCAGTTCTCAAGTATTAATGGTTATTTTTGTGAAATTGAACACATGAATTTATTTAAAAGTGTATGAATGCAGACAAATACAGATTTGAGGTGTCTGTCAACGTAGAGGGCTGTATACATTTGTATTTATTTTTTGTTTACCAATAAAGTCATCTAATTTGAATATAATGTTGATTGTGATTGAATAGAAAGTGTTTTAAGACCTCTGGAGATCTTACCGCCTCTTCCAAAGCAATTTTGGGGAAATTGAATTCTTCATGCCTGAATATACATTAATATTCTTTGACTGAACCTAGTTTCCTTTGAAACCTTTCTTAATGTTTCTAAAAGAGCATGATGTCTTGTTTATGTTGGAAGATAAGTGTGTTTACCTGCAGACAAGACGGAAATGGATTCTGTTTACCAGCAGAAAGTCCCTGTGGATCTTAACAGAGCCACTAATGTGAGAAATATTGCCATATATGCAGAAGCACAGCACTACATTACAGGCTTTTTTTTTTTTTTTTTTTTTTTTTTTCTATGGGGAAGGAGTGCACTTGTTTATTCATCTTCATTTTTACATGTCTCTGATTGCAAATGGCCCTGGTTCCATGAGGAGACCTCTCCACTCACACTGCCAGGCCCTCTCCTTGTCAGTCCTCCTGCAATAAGGCTTGAAACCAAGGCCAATTTTAGCTAACTTTGACATAGTTGCAAAAGAAGATGGGAAATATTGTCCTTTCTGAAAGAAGGACAGAAGATCATATCCCATACTCATTTCAGGAGAGGGCAGAAGGTTGGGCAGCAAGAGGAAATACAGCTGGTGAACCACTGCATTCACATGGACCGCTTCTACCAGTTGGATATAGGCAGAAAGTGGAAATTTTGACCTGGGAGATGGTAAGGAAATGTGACTGAAATCCCTGCAAAACTAGACCACCGCTTGTCTTGCTGCTTGTGAGAATGGCTTGGTGAACAGCTTGCTCATAGCTCGATGTCTGCAGCTAAAGTAATGCTTTTAAGCAATTGGTGGAAACCACTTGGTACGCAATTTAAAGACTTTTGAGCTTATGATCCATTGTTTCACAGTATAGCATATGCTCTTTGTCCCATTATTGTTCCAGATATCTTAACATGCATCCAAACTCTGCATTTGGCTACTCAAAACAAACATCTAAGTAACTCTTTAAATAGCTGTCTTCACTGTGGCTTGTGGGAGCAGGTTAGGAAGGAAACTGATGTACTGAAATAGTACCATGAAGTCCAGGTCTGCAGTAACCTCTGCTCATTCATCACCTTACGGTGGAGGTAGCTGAGCCCTATGGGATTGTTGCTTTGTGGGTGTCATCAGCACTGAGCCAGCCTGTTCACTTATATTGGTATGTTGGGAACCCAAAAATTACCAACTTGTTGGGAAAACTGGCACCTGCCAGGTTGGACTGAAAGAGGTACGGGTATATTGAGAGGTCTTAAAATGCTGTTGGGATATCTGTGAAAACTGAGTCAGTGATGCTGGAGATAAAGAAGTCTGTGCTCTGTCTTCTCTTTAAAGCCCAGGACTTCTTCTGCCTCTAAGACCCATGTTGTATCCCTCCTGTAAATAAAAGTAAACTATAGAGGGATGTTTACCCACTTAGTAATTGCAGCACTCCCTGGAGCCAATGTATTGGTCTGATCTTGCAGATCTAATAAACCTCTACAGTTATTGGCTAGCAGTAAGATCAGCTTCTAGAGAAATACACAGTGAATCTCTTCATAGAGGTGGTGCCCAGGAAAATCAGATTTTTCTGATGCAGGGTTGGTGTTGGTCATAAAGTGCCAGGACAAAGACCTTAATTCCCCTGGATGAACAGATGTTGGTATCTAGCCTCCAGTAATAACCCCTTTATTTTAAACAACAGATGTTTAAAATATCAAGTGTACTCAAAAATGCCTATCTGGCTGTTGCTGTGACTAGGAAAACCCCCTATTTTCCCAGCTTCTTGCGAAACCCTTGCTAGATCCAAAAGACCACCGTGACTCATCAAGAAACGTGGCAAAATGGCATTGAGCTGTGAATGTGCAAGAGACATTATTTATTTTCCTCTTTGTAAAATGACTGTATATATGAATTACCTTGCACTTGGAATTAATGATTTTTAGAATTACATGTCAACAGAGGATACTGTTTAGATTACTTGACTTGCTTCTGTGCTTTAAATTATGAGAAACTAGGTACCATAACATTATTTAATGAACTTAAATAAGAGACCCATATATAATATTTTATGATTACCTGAAAGTGTCGTCTTCAAATTTAAACTCTCCATATGCTTATAGTAAACCTACCAGTCAGTGGAACCCTGAAGTACTCTTTTATAATGTTCTTCTTCATTGAACAAGTATCATTTTAGTCTGAGTCAGTTCTGAATTTCAGGTTATTTAAGCTGCTTTTGCACAACATTGTTCTTTCTGGTCACTGACTGCAGTGGCTTATTTAGGTTTTATTAAGAAGACATATAGGAGGAGGACTGAGCTAAGAATTAAATACAGGTTGAACATACCGGACGACCTGTTCTCAAAATGAATGTGACTGCATAGGAATGAGGTAAGGCTAAATATGGTGATGTAAATGGTCTGTGATCTGAAATTTGTCCTTTAGTAACACTGTGTTTTAGCTACACAGCTAGAGAGAAGTGCTCCATGTAAACTGGGTGCAGCTCCTGTCTAAACACAGACAGTTTGGGTTGTAACATCTCTACTTATTTACAAGTCTGTAAATTACTCTGTGAAGGACAAGTCCCATTAAACTGTTGTCAGAAAGCTAGTGGAGTAGCATCAGCATTGCACTACCCAGAAAACAATTTATCATTACCACTGATCAAACCTGACAGTGGTTTCTTTGTTGTTAATAAGGTAGGGCATTTGTTTTTGTTTCCAGTACTTCCTTGCAACTGTCCTGATGAATTTTTAATCTGTCACACAAACTGTTAGTTTCTGATAACTATGGCATCTTAATTGGGACTTTTTCTATTAACAGTGCCTCGATCTTTCTTATCTGTCCCATTTTGAACATGTTTTGGAGAAACCATGTTTTGACTGTGAAGGTGGAAACTGGGGGGGAATTAATTCCAGATTTGAACAAGAATTGACAAGTCAAATTAGAGATTAATTTCCTTCATCCAGGCTGCTGACCATATGAATCAGCATGTTGAAGTGGCTGGTGCAGACTGTCTTGCCTCATTAGCATGGGTGACTGTGCTTTCTGCACTTGGAGGCAGGGAGAGGAGGAGAGCCCAGTGCCAAGCCTGCAGTATCTCATAGACTTCTTGGGCACAGACAAATTAGTTCTTCCTGTCCCTTTACTGAGAAGGGAAAGGGTATCGGGACGGGTTTATCTTGCCATTCTAGGCCTCTCTTCTTTCCCAGTGACCCATGGATCTGGGTTGTTTTCCAAAACTAGCTCTAGACTAGTGGTGCTCTCCACATTTTTTTCCACTCCGGCTCACTATAAGAAAGATGGTCAGGGCACAGGATGGTGTCCAGAGAAGGACAAGGAAGCTGAGCACAGGTCTTATAAGGAGCAACTGAAGGAACTGGGAATGTTCAGTTTGGAGAAGTGAAGACTCAGGGAAGACCGTATCACTCTTTACAGCTTCCTGAAATGAGGCTGTAGTGTGGTGAGGGTCAGCCTCTTCTCCCATGTAACAGCAGTAGGATGAGAGGGAGTGACTTTGAGTTGTGCCAGGGGAGGTTCAGGTTGGATATTTGGAAAAATTTCTTCTCAGAAAGGGTGGTGAGGCATTGGAACAGGCTGCCCAAGGTGTCACTGTCCCTGGAGGTGTTCAACAGGATAGATGTGACACTGGAGACATGGTTAGTGGTCATGGTGGTGACTGGCTGATGGATGAACTAGATGATCTTGGAGGTCTTTTCCAGCCTTAGCAGTTCTGTGATTTCCTGACATTGAGCCATACTACATTTAAAACTAAAGCAAAACAAACAAACAACAGTAACAAAATACAAACAAACAAACAAAACCAAACACAAAGCAATTAAGAAAGAAAGAAAAAAAGGCCTCTTTCCCTCTTACCTTTTCTTCCTCACACACTTCTTTGTCTGTGCCCTTGGCATAACTCTCAGTCACGCTGCAGTGAGATGCCTAGCTTTCTGCTGATTGATTCAAGGGGCAGTAGTCACTGATTCACAAAACTGTTCTGAAGAGCAGCACTCAAAATGTCTGGTATCTGTTAATGAAAACTTATCTGCAGTATTTTTTTTTCTTACTTTTGTATGCTTTTCTTGTTTGTGTCTGGCTTTATGTTCACAGGTACCTCCCCTGGACCTGACTGTGTTTCAACTACAAAATACTAAGTTTGTCTCTTCATTAGTTTCTGCAGGAAACTCTGAGCACCTCCTATGCTCATTTTATTTAGTTTATTTTCCCCCAAGCTAATTTAGTAATAGTAATGGTGTTTCGTACAAGTAGGTTTAGGAATATATATCTCATAGGAGTGTGTTCTATCTGTTGTTATTGACTGTTAGGTTTACAACTGGTGGCTCTGCGTAAGAAATATTCCTAGATCTTAATCCTGAGGAAACATTAAGCCTGCTGCTATTTTTTAATCATCTTTTGAGAATTTCAGGGGCAGAAAGAACTGTGAAAAGTTCAAATTACAGTAGTCTCATTTCATAATGGAATTGCATATAAACCACATGGCAACACTGTACATCTCTGACAGAAGTACTTCCACTGGACTTGCACTGGTCACAAGGGATACCTCTGGCTTGTGAGGAATGTAGCAATGGTGATCTGCCTGA
Organism: Excalfactoria chinensis; assembly: GCF_039878825.1. Taxonomy (NCBI): domain Eukaryota; kingdom Metazoa; phylum Chordata; class Aves; order Galliformes; family Phasianidae; genus Excalfactoria; species Excalfactoria chinensis. The sequence continues at coordinate 42,933,798 of NC_092826.1, forward strand.
AATAAGTAAGACAAAAACTTCATTACCCCACTGCAAGGAGAGAAGTTGCTGGTGCCTGTCTCTGGAGCAGTTGTTTTAAACACAGGTGATGAATCCTAAGGTTTGTCTGCATTGCACAGAAGGCAAGGCACCTCATCAGCATTGCCTGTCACTTGTGGCCAGTCTCTTCATTGGGAAGTCCTGTGGGATTTTCCTTTACAATTTTAAACTATGCAGCTTCAATGATATGAGAAAGTTGTAGGCATATGTACTCATTAGCTGAGGTAACATTGCAGCAGAGAATTCTGATCGCTCTGAATTATGCTTTGCAAATGCATTTCTAACCATTCTTCTTGCAGGCTTAAGGAAACTTGGGCATACATGAATATAGCAAATATATACTTAGACACGTTTTTACACTTAAAGTAGTAATGGTTCCAGGCTTCACTGGCATACTGGAGATGGAGTCATTCCAGATTTTCACAGAATCACAGAATTGCAGGGGTTAGAAGGGACATCAAGAAATCATTGAGGCCAACCCGCCTGCTAAAGGAGGTACCCTACAATAGGTTGCATAGGTAGGTGTCCAAATGAGTCTTGCATATCTCCATAGAAGGAGACTCCACAACCTCTCTGAGCAGCCTGTTCCAGTGCTCTGTCATCCTTACAGTGAAAAAGGTCTTCCACATGTTAGCACTGAAATTCCTGTGTTCAAGTTTTAGGCCATTACTCCTTCTCCTATCCCTGTGCAACACTGAGAAAAGTCTGGCCTCATCCATTTGCCCCCCATCTCCCTTTAGACATTTATAAACAATTATCAGATTGCCTCTCACTCTTCTTTTCCCCAGACTGAACAGACCCTTGTGTTTTCCCCATATTTCAATTAGAATTCAAACCATCTACTATAATTCTGGAAAAATCCTTCCTAACTGTTCAATTCAGTGGAAGATTTGTTAGTTTAAACCTTAATCTCATCTACTTAAAATATGTATAACCTTTGCAAAGACTCACCCATCTCCAAACCAAGTAAGAGAATATTTCTTTGAAGTCCTTTGGTACTGAAGCTGCCAGCATCTAAAGACCTGGATCAAGAAGGTGTTCTCCCTGTGCTCACTTATCAGGTAGTCACAGAGTACATTTAAAAAAATGAGAAGATGTCCCAGAAGAGACTCTCCCTGCATCTGACTCCCACATAGATAGAAGCACAATAGAATAGAGTATTTATTTCCTCCTTTGTTCTCTGTCCTATGTTTTCTATTAGAATCACTTCATTTTATTACTCTTGTTAGTAAAAATAAGAAACAGCACTAAAACGTTTAGGAAACACTGCATTGTCTGCACTGCAGGCCATTAAATATTTGCAAATCAGCCCTGGAATATCATCCTTTTCAATACATCATTATCTTTTTTTGCATGGCAGGATGCTCTAATTGCAAACTGTCTAGATGAGATCCCACAAGTGCATTGTAAAACCACCACAAAGCATAATTGGATGAGTCTTAAGCATTCTTGGCAATAGTCAGTCTTTTCTACCCCAGTGGCTTGTGAAGGTATTAAAGGAAAGGCCGATTTCAGTGTGTGTAAAAGAAAGTATTGGCTACTTATTTTTACAGTGAGGAAAATCATTTTTTGGATGGAGTAGTGGAAAGGAATCTCCAGAAATAAAAATGACTGAATAAATCCATTAATGACCTAAAAAATAAATAAATAAATAAATAAAATAAAAATAAAAAAAAAGCCTTATGTTTCAGCAGCTTCAATAGATTGCCTTTCAGTAGTCAAGCATTAAACTAACACTCTTTATAAATTCCTTTTTTCATTGTATTCGAAGGAATACAAATCTTAAATCTATCTACTGCTCCTGCCCAACTAAATCGAGACAGATGTCATGTGCGCACTTGTCTAAATTAGACTCCTGGCCATTTCTTAACTTGCTTTCAAATGTGTTAATGCAAACGAAGGTGTCAGCACTCCATATAATTACTGGCGAGGGTGCGACACTGCACCAGATTTTAATTCTTGGATGAAATATGCCCAACCTGCTGCACAGATTGTCAAGTGTCTCAAGTCAAACTTGCTTCTATCCAAGGTGACCATTGTGTTTATCTCCCACGCCAAGTGATTGGTTCCCAAACTTAGCTTTTCTTTGGAAAGCCATGAATGGCCATACCTGCATTTGGACACATGTCTGGAAGAGTTTGGTAGGACCCTTTGCATTGGAAGGTCTGGAGCCAGATTTAGTAACTGCTAGAGGATTGTCTGCTTGTTGCCTTTTGGATCAGGCATGTTCTAAAGTGGTGAGGCCCATCAGTTTGTGGGCTGCTGCACTGTTAAGAAGATAATTGTAATGACCATGCATTTTTATTTTTATTAATGGTTATTGGTTTTGAATTTTCTTATTTTCACATTTCTTCTTCAAAATAAAGTCAGCATAGCATGAAGTTCAGTTCTCCAAAGTGTCAGGAAATGAGCACTGAAAAACCACTGGTGTGAGGAGAAGACAAAGAAAGCACTTAACATCATGTAAGTCTGGTGTTATAAAACATTAAAATCCTTTCCCAGCATTTTGGATTTGTAATAGTTAAGCAGACCAGAATTAGGTAGTTTTGTTTAAGAAATACCGCAATGCTTATTCAACATGTAGCTGAACAGGTAGTTTCCCAAAAAACTTTCTATTTAAATGTCTCTCATCAAATGCAAAGCCTGATCCAACTCATCTTACCCTTGCAGGCTACTAGCCTAGATACTTAGGCAAGTGTATAGTTAGCGTTATTTTTAATTTAATTCTTCAGTTGAAACAGTTGGCCGTGGAACAGCTACGCGTGCCTTTGAAAATTATCATTATCTGTTCCCATCCTTAAATATAGCAAGTTAGAGCTGGCATTTACTGAAAGCATACAACCTCTCTCAGAGTTTATAAGAACATTTATTACTCACTACTGTTTCATTCACTTTGGGAAGTGTATCTGAATGAGAAAGGAAAGTGGAGAGGGGAAGCATATAGCAGCATTTTACCTATTTAGATATTTTTTGCCCCTCAGAACTTCCATTGTTTTTCCCCGGCTCTTTTTTTTCCTTCTGTTTGGAGATTTTTTTTTTTTTCTCTAATTCTTCTTTTGCCTTGTCTTGCTGAGAGGGAGCCCCTTTCAAGTGACTCCCACTGTGCACGTTGTCCCTTTAGGGTGTTTCCTGTATTTTCTCTGAATAGTTCTGCCTGTCTTTCTACGAAGTCTTCTAATCCTTTGAAAAATCCTTTAGTATTGATTCATACAGATGCATTCACAGTTTCTGAGGATGAATTACAGCCCCCTTCTGGTATCAACTCAGATTATTCTCTGAGGTTGGTCCTGCATCCCATGTGGGCTCTTTGAAAGGGGATAAAATCATACCACCCACCTTCAGTCTTTCCTCTTCCATTCTGGCCTAGTGGAACCAAAGCATCTTCCATTGGCTCTAGATGATAGACTTAATTCAGGAATCTGAACTCTTCCTCTGAAGAGTTGGGCTCATTTTAGCAGCTTTAGTTTGAAATTCTGGTTGTTAAGTGTTTTTGTACTCAAGTGTCCTCAGAAATCAACTGCTAAATTAGTGTTACATAGCATAGGAAGTCACAAGGTTCTTGACCTCCTCCTGAACGTTTTCTGCATTGGGGTACCCCAGTCCAGTCACAGTTTTGGGGGACTGTCTTCTGTATTATAAAATACCCCAGATCTGCACTGATGAATTTAGGAACATTGATTGCTTTGTTCCTGTCTCTGCCGAGCCTTGTATTGTGTTGATTTCTCTTTAGCCCATATTTTTCATTTTCATCCTTTAATGTTACTCTTAAGATAAAAAAAAAAAAATTCAAATAGTTTGTAGGTCTGTTGTTCTACAGTAGCATTTGTAAGTCGCTGTTGTCATCCCCTCTCTTAGTACCAGGACTACCTTCTGTTATTACACATCAACCATGAAATAACAGATCACTAAAATTAGATTATATGAGAAAAACAGATGAGACCAAACTGAAAGAACTGTTATCCTTCTGCAAGACTGAAAACACTGACACATAGTCTCTTAGGTGTGCAGGTCCTTCATGGCTCTCTTCTTTTATTGCTTTCACCAGTACAAAAATCATTTTATTCTATTCAATATAAACAAATGTTTGCTAAGTCAGTGGCTTGTGGCAGTACCCAATGGCCTTCCCCCTCAGATTAGTTTGTCTCATTGGAAATCAATACGTGTCAAGATGATAGGCTAACTTTTCTTCAAACTGACAGTTTTTTCTGTAGGCTTTATATCAAACTGGAATTTAAGTTGTGTTCAATGCATTTCCATTTCTTACATTATCCCTCTGAATTGTTAACAGCTTTATTTATTGGTCTGTGAACTTTTCTATCCTCCAAAACCCACGCTTAGGGTCTGCTAGTCCACAAATCAACTTTCCGGTAAATGTTTAATCACGTTATGGCAGTAGAATCTTTCTGTGTGGGTTTCCAAAAATGTTACACCTATGAAATCAGATGGTCTGTGTATGGGTGTCCATCTGCCTATCTGGTGTTTGCCATGGGATATTTAGAAACATATTGACCAATATCCTTCCTTTCAGAAATGCAAAGAAACAGGCAGTTTTACAGATATCCCAGTGCTGCAGGTTTGCCTGCTGGAAGGAGGAAAAAATGTGCAAGCTACAGTAAACACAATAGAATCCACTCAAGAATGAGAGAACAGAAATAGTTAAGATGCAAGAATGTCTTTGCATGATAATTTGGAGAATTTGACCACAAAACACAGACCTGAGCTTTGCTGTTCCTGCAGCTCATGGATTTCATGGAAGCTGGCGGCACTAGAAGAGATGTCTGGGAGGAAAGTCTCATCTTCTTACATTCTTTGCAAGGTCACTAGTTGATGTTTAGTTAGTTGGTGACATTAATGTTGATGTTTAAATAAGTCAGATGGAATAAGCTTTGAAAACACTTATTTTTGCCCTATTGGCTCTGACTGCAGCTAGCTCAGGTTCTGTATGACAAACACTTTATCTGCATGCAGCTCTATGCTTGCTGCTTCTGTGACCTATCCATAGGGATCAGGAAGAGAAACTTTTTGGAGAGGGGGTCAGCTGTCGCTCTACCCTATTCAAACCTACTGATGTCACCTACTCAAGAGCCTTCATTTGGTTCCCTACTACCAGCACTGGCTGCGCAGCCACTGGGGGGCAAGGACTTCAGCTCACAGTGGTAGAAGCAGGTTCACCAGCAGTTGGTTCAGCTGTCCTCAGTTGGCTCAGTTTAGAAAGCTATTAGTAGCAGTGTAATTAAACCAGTGCTCTCATGGAGGGTAAAAGTAATAGGCATTGAGTAGGCTGAACACCCCTGCTAGGAATATCTGCATCCATCTGTGTCTTAAAAAATTTGGTATAAGCTATTTGCTTTTGCAGGAAGGCCTGTTGTACCTAGTGTGTATGAATTCCAGTAATTAGCCCAGCCTGTTGCTAAACTGGATGTATTGATCAAGTGGTTCAAAATAGGGTTTGTAGTACTTAGGGCACCTTACTTGTCTGTGCCACTGTCAGAATGTGATAGGGCTCAGCTGTGCTGTGTCTGCATTTTAAGGTCTGCTTTTTTTCATGTTTACAGGATTTCATGCTCCCACCTCCAGAGACGCAGAGAAGAGTGACACAGAGCAGGCATATTCCTCCTGGACTTGGTAGGCAGGAGGTGGCCATCATGGGCAGCCAGCAGTGGCAGGATAAGGCCGACCCTTTTGGTGCAGTAGCTGTCTCCTTGGTGCCTGGACTGTCTGACCACCAGAAGATCAGCAAGTCGCCCTTCAGCCAGTTCAAAGAGGTGTATTTATCCCCTGTGCTGCACCCTTTGAACAAGACTTTGGTTACAGGTGACCAGTGGAAGGATGTCGATAGCATCCAGGAAAAGCGCAGGTCCTTCCTATATGAGTTCTGCAAGAAACACAACAGTATGAAGAAGTTGAGAACTCACCTGGTGCACATAGTGTCAAGAATTTATGTGGAGGACAGGCACAAGGTCCTGTACTGTGAGGTGCCAAAAGCAGGCTGCTCCAACTGGAAAAGGGTCCTTATGGTCCTCAATGGACTTGCCACTTCGGTACGCAATATTTCCCATGATGATGTGCACTATGGAAAGCACCTAAGGAAACTGGACAGTTATGACCTAAAAGGAATATACACACGTTTGAACACATACACCAAGACTGTATTTGTACGTGATCCTTTGGAAAGACTGGTATCTGCCTTCAGGGATAAGTTTGAACATCCGAATAGCTATTACCATCCAGTGTTTGGGAAGGCAATAATTAAGAAGTATAGACATAATGCAAATAAGGAGGCACTGGAAACAGGATCAGGAGTTAGGTTCAAGGAGTTTATCCAGTATCTGTTAGATTCCCATCGTCCAGTAGGAATGGACATTCACTGGGAGCAAGTCAGTAAGCTCTGCTATCCCTGCCTCATCAACTATGATTTTATAGGAAAGTTTGAAACTCTGGAAGAAGACGCCAATTACTTTTTGCAGCTGGTAGGTGCTCCAGCTGAGCTGAAGTTTCCTAGATTCAAAGACAGACATTCCTCTGATGAGAGAACAAGTGCAGAAGTAGTGAGGCAATACTTAAAGGAATTGTCTAAGGAGGAGAGACAGCTGACCTACGACTTCTATTACTTGGATTATTTAATGTTCAATTATACATCACCAGTTGTATAGCACCGGGATAGCTTCAGGCTTATATTAGAAATTTATCATGTTGAGATTCAGAACAACTGCTTTGATACTACCCCTGAAAGGAAACAAAGTAGCTGCTAAGTGGAGCTGTGTTGACTTAGTGCGGGTTTTATAAACTGTAGTGACATAAAGTTACAAGAAATTGCACCAAAAATGGAAGACCCATAAACAGCATAAATTGCAGTAAAATGCCTGAAAAAGCTGTTTTTACCATTATTGTGGAAGAGGTAGCACAGCCAGATGTTACATTAGCTTACCTAAAGTTCTTTAATGGTTTAAGAAAAAATCATTCAGAGTAGTACGATTCTTTCTGATGTGTCTGCTTCATAAATTGGTTTCGAAACTATTTTTGAATGCATTTTTTTACTTTCTGTCTCTTATTAATAAAGAAACATTGGCTAATTTTCTAAAGATGTTTGCGGATTCTCAGTTGTATGAGTTGGTTGTTTGATTACCATTAGACTACAGCTACTTTTAGACCTGAGCTTTTTACATTGGAGGATGGTCATGAGTACAGATGCTTAACACTGCAAGTGACTCAGCAACTCAGCTGTTTAGCAGAATAAGTTTGGGTAAGCCTGCAATCTGAAGTCACAGTCCACTACCCTATTTTGACTGATGTACTATAGACGACACATGGCCCTCCTTTCAGAGAACTGACGCATGCATTAAAATTAACATTTTAATTTTATACTGCAGTCAATCAAATGATGAATGCTGTAGTACCAGTATTTAAGATAGTCTTCATATTTAGCAATAAAGCAAAGTCTTAGAGTGGTGGCTATGGGATATGGCATGGTCTATATCAAGAAGCAGTTGCATTGCAATTGCAGCGATTGCTCTTGGTCTGCCAGTATCCAATCATCAGCCCAGGCCCTGGCAATTTGTTGCACAGGATGTCCCAGGAGGAGAAGAAATCTCTACAAAAAGGATAGAGGGAAATCAGCGGACAAGCAAGTGAAATGACTGCTCATTACCAGATCTGTTGCTGTCCTTTCTTTCATCTTGTGCGTATATATGACATCATTCCTTCCAGAGGAGTAATTGTGGGTTCCTGTGACCCACAGGGAGAGAGACCATTTTTCTCACATACCCTCATTGCTTGTTTCTCCCTTAGTTTTCACCACAGAAGAGGAGAAAGTTTATTTGCTGCCTCTATGGTGCTAGCACATAGCCCAGAAGGCTCTTCCCATCTCTTCTTAAGACAGGATGATCTGCTCTGAGAAGAAGAGATTAGAGCAGACTTGTCAGCCAAAGGCAGAGATGGCTACTGGCACCCATGGCAAAGGCTGTGGAACAAAGGCGGGAAAGAAAAAGCCTACAAGCCATCAGCTGCAGGAGTCTTGGAGGGGTGCATATGTTTAGAACCAACAAGGAAGTATGTGGATGCCTTAGGGAAGTAAGCACATTACTACTTTGTGAGCCATCGTTGTGCCTAGATAGACCACGGGTGTTAACACCTGTAGTGTTTGGGATGGGACTGTCAGATGCCTTCCTTCAGGTAAGTGCCTCAAATTCTGGTTGCTTCTCTCTTGCCATGAAGTGACTTCTTCCAGGTCATCAGAGAAGTTGAATAATAAATCAGTGTACACCAACCTTCTGATTTCTATATATTTGCTTTATCTTGCCTGCTGTAGGTGTTTATTAATTAATTATTAATTTACAGACAAAAAAAGGAGAGGTTTATATACCAATTTGTTCCCCAAACCGTATGTGAATGAAAAGTTTAACATGCTCATAAAGAGTGGAGATGAATTAATGCATGTTTTGAATTATTTCTTTAATGCAGAGAAATATGTAGTAATATTTTACAAAGCTCAAGCTCTTTGGAGACCTAAAGTTGAGCTTGCTTTGGCGACAAGCTTTCAGCCTATCTGACCAGAGAATGAAAGAGATTTGGGGGTGGAGAGGGATGTAATTGTATTGAAAAAGATGTACAGTCTCATAAGATTTCATCTACTAGCTGTTCTCAGATAAAGCCATTGTTTGAGTCGAGAGGGTGTAAGAAGTTATTACCAAATGTTTGATTTCTGCAGATGAGAGGGAAAATGACACTGATTTGCATGCATCCGTGGACATAGGCACCAGGTCCCTGGGCTGTCATCTTGAAAATCTGGTATGGTTTGCATTTGTGATTTAAAAAGGGAGGACGCTACTTAAGGCTTTTGAAGTGCGCATGGGCACAGAAGTGTAATTGTTTTAGCTGCACTGTTGTTCTTATGGCTCTGGTGAAAGTAATTCAACTTCTTTGTATGCTCAACTTCAGATTTCAGAGCCCCTGACTGCTCTTAAAAATTCATTTTTTGAAAATCTAACCCCGACTTTTGCAAAGAAGAGCCTCTCCACAGTCATCTTCAGTGACCTAAGGGATTCGGATGATCTCAGTAGCAGAATCTAGATTGTACTTTGCCTCATTAACCACATTTTGAAAATCACCAGCCTGCTTTGCCAGGAATTAAGTTACATGATTTAAAATTAACATAAGTGTTTAGCATAATTGAAGTGGGACTGTGATATCTGACTTATGGGATTATACGAGATGAAGGCATAATTTGCAGCATAAAAGATAACCTCTGTTTTTAAAAGTAAATTTTAAAAGGTCAAAGTGTGAGACTGAATTGTGGCTTAACTTATATTTTGTGAGAGTGCGAGGCAAAAAACAAAAGCTGAAGGCCATCCACTGTAACTACATAAAATCCTATCTCCTCTACTACACCCAGATGTTCAGAAAAAAACAATGTATGCAGAAGAAGAATGAGATTGCATTCCACATCAGTGCAATTGCACATATAGTAAAGAACCCTCTTTTATCGGACTCCATTATAGTAAATGCTTTTTAGTTACAAGCATCTCTTCATTTGAAGATCTTGAAGGTCTTCTGTAATGCAGATCAGTTGTAAGGATAAGCTGTGTCCTGTAAAGCCATCAGAGTCTGCAGCAGGGCTCAAGTGGGAAGAGAACACTACATTGACTGTTTGGTCTGTTCTGAACATCACCATTGTGCTCCCCTTTCGAAGCAAAAATTTGGGGAAGATAACATTCCATTGTTGCTTTTCTACTGAATCAGTATTGATTTGAAAATAAACTAGATTTCATAGATGTACCTTCTCCTTTTCTTGCTATTTTTCCCCAAATAAGGTAAACGCATCTCTCCATGTACAATTTGGCTTGCAAGAGCCATCATTCCTACCTCTTTCAAAGCCAAGCTGTTGCTCACTAGCAGTCAGAGGAGTGCAGACACAGTGCAATCAAATAGGGCACAGCCCTCTGAAATGTCCTCTGGTGCAAATCTCCCAAAAGGCTGAAATTATTGGAGCTACTCTTGCCTCAGGCCGGTCTATCTCAGTGATGGGTCATTGGAGATCATCACTTTAATTTTAAATGTAGTTTAAATTTAAATGAAAATTACAGTATCACACTTTTCAGAAGTCTGAGAGGAAAATATTTTAATAGAGCTCTGTATTGCATATGTGGGTTATATATAAAAGTCTTTGTTGTACATGCCTTCAGGCTAGCCATGCATCAGATAAGTGTTTTTAACTGTTATGTTAAAACCAGTTTATCAGCCATGTAACCTGCTGTGATGCTTTCAGAACTAAATGAATCTGGCTTTGGAAACTGATGTCTGAAATCAAGCCATAAATTGTTACACTTCATAAAAAATACAGATGTACTTGTCCTGTATCTAGAAATTCATTTGTAGTCCAGAGGCAAGAGCAGGAACACGAAGTAATAGGAGATGTAACTGACTCAGCAAAGGAAAGCTGCCCATAGCCCCAGATACATGCAACTGATCTGCTGTCTGAAATGTTAAGTCTGAGGAACAGGAGGCTCGGGGGAGACCTTGTTGTTCTCTACAGTTACCTGTAAGGAAGTAGTAGCGAGGTGAGGGTTGGCTTCTTCTTCCAGGTAACAGCAACAGAATGAGCAATAGAAGTTGCTCCGGGTGAGGTTCATGTTGGGTATTAGGAACAATGTCTTCTCAGAAAGGGTGGTGATGCAGTGGCACAGGCCTCTCAGGGAGGTGGTGGAGGCACTGTCCCTAGAGGTATTCACAATCTGTGTGGTTGTGGCACTGAGGGACGTGGTTAGTGGGCATGGTGGGAACGGGTTGATGGTTGGACTAGATGATCCTAGAGGTTTTTTCCAACCTTAATGATTCTATGAGCATATGATTCTATTTAGTTTATTGAGGATGCTTTCTGTGAAATTAGGTGTTCATAGGCGTATCTGATTGAGGAGATAATGGCTAAGCTCTTTGCTCTATAGCTAATTGCAGGGAGTTCCATAGATAGCTGAGATGTAGCTCTGCTTATATCTACAGTAGCAGATGTGGACTTCAGACAGCTGGATTCTCCTCTATGCTTTGTAACTTCACATGCTTGTTGAGCAACATGTCCTGCTGTCTGCCACAGTTTCCCCAATGGCAAAATAGGCCTGTAAATGGATGATAATTATACCACTTGCTTTCTGCTAAAGGCTTTGTGCTCTGCACATAAATAGCTGTGTTTTGAAGTAAGGTCTTAGTATGGAACTTATAGGATGTTCGTGCCCTTTCTTTATATTTTATTTCCAATTGAATGGAAGAAGCCAGGGACTTCCCAGTTTTGTTCCAGCCAAGAACTGCACCATTCAGCTCTGTTCTGTGCAGTTGGCAGCCTTAAGAATGCAAGCTCTGTTTCAAAACACTGTGCATCTGTCAAGCCTGCCCAGGCATTGCCTCAGCATAAAAGCAGTGCCAGGTTGTCTAACCAGGGGAAAGTGCCCCTCCGGTTCTTTTGTACAGATGAGAGCAGACAGAGACAGGCTGAGAATCTTGCCTTTGCATTGTATTCCAAGCCCAGTGTTGGTGCCACGGCTCTAAATAAAATGATGCTCTACTTGGACACTCTGCAGAATCAGAAAGGAGATCTAAGTGACATTAATGGATTCCACTCATGAAGGCAAACTCCTGCCTTCTCTGAGACAGCAGAGCTGCATTACCTGGTGCCCAGGTCCACATTCCTCCAGCTCCTCCTGCTTTCAGGAGCATTATGGAGTTACCGCCTATAATGCACTGCAAGCAACAGACACCAGCTTTCACCTTTTCTGTGACTTCTGCTATTGTTTTAAAAAAAGAGAGACAAAGTATAGGGACAGAAGGAAAACCTCTAATGATAAGGGGAGACGATGGTAATTGTGGCTGGAGGTGTCAGTGCACGATAAGGAATTGCTGTCATACTACTGTATCTCTGATGAAAGTACTTTAAGACTGCAGCGCAGCAAAAGCTCAGCTCCAAGGGAGGATGGCATTTCCACCATGAAACACAAGTGCAGAACTGAGGTTGGTCAAAACTGTTGTGCCTCAGCTATGCTGCCAGCAGGTGCTTTTCTGTTTCTTCCTGAATCTTTGTGACTGCCTTCAGGTAAGTGTCCATGGTGAGCCCAGGGTTCTGCACCACCTGTGCTCACAGAGGCTTCTAATGAAGGTGTTGCTACCAGAAAGCAGTAGAGGCGGTTTGCCAATGCCATACCTTTCAAATTAAGCTGTGAAAAAGGCAGGGGAAAAATTCAGGACATTCTGAAAGATCCTTTTTAGCATTTTCAGTTTTTCTTCTTTTTTCACCTTTTTTTTTTTTTCTTTTTTTTTTTTTTTTTCCTCCTCCTGCAAGTTGTAAGGCATTTCTTTAATTTATTGCAGTTTACCAAAGGAAAACAAGCTCTCCCACTGACATCTTTATGGCTGAAATCTGTTCTATGTTCTGTCTTGGTTGCAAAACTGGGCACACAATGAATGGGAGAAGTGAGAAAAGCTGGGAACTTGTTATGTAAAATCTACAGTAACCAAGTTTTCTAGCACTATTATGCCCTGACCCCTTATTTTGGAGCAGTAACAAAACCACTGAGACTGCACAATTAGAGGGTTTCCCAGGCTCTTTTTTCTTTTCTTCTTCTTTTTTTTTCTTTTTTTTCCCCCTCCTTTCTGGCCTCATCACAAAACCCAAGGAAACCAGTGATGTGCCCAAACTTCTGATATGGTCGAGGACTTTCTGTATCTGCAACACACAAAGGAAAAGTGGGGGCATGTCTCTATTTTATTTATTATCTATTTAGAATGGTCTCCTGTCTACAAATTCCTTGCTCTCTATCACTGAAGAAATCTCTGACACATTTTCTAATGGAATTTCTTATCTATCTGCTTGATATTTGGGCTACACTATGATCCCCATTGCCTTACTTTCAATATGTTTTCAGTATAAGTTCTTCATATTTTCCAACTAATAACACTTGTGTGTAACTCAAGTGATTATTCTCTCCACTAAAACCTGGTAATTTTCCATTTCAGCATCCTCACTTGAATAAGAGATAAAAGAGCCTTCTTGGCTGTAGGCTATGTGCATTTTCTAACTCTTCATGATGTTGGAAACTGAGTCATCTACAATTTCACAGTGACACTATCAGTACTTTGAGACAATGCAGTTGGGATCAGGATGAGCCAAACCTTTTAAGGATGAATTACAAGTTTCAGAAACTGGACAGCAAAAATTGCATGGTGAGACTGCTTGGAAGTGCCTTTTGTGTCTTTACGTTCAGCGTACAAGTCTAAAACCATGTTTCAAGAGGCTATTCTGCAAACTCCAGCCTGCAGAACTGAGGAATGGGATGTGTGGCTGTCTGTCCCCTTTTCACCCCTAGAAAGTACAGCACAGGAGTCTCACCAATGCCAGTGTTGATGAGGCGTGTAGCTGAAAAGAATCCCTTTCACTGGAGTGTTGATTCTGATGTGATGCTGAAAGAACAATCTGCTCGGGTCAGTTAAGCATGGTGAAACTGAAAATCTGATGGGTACTGGAGATGTTAAGCTTAAACAAAATGAACCCATAAATGGGAAATTTCCCTATCTCTGAACTCAATCTTATAAAGCTGTGTTTTTAATAGACGCTTTTGGTGTGTATCCTTGAAGAGGTAGGATTAGCCATTATCTGCCTCCTTTTATAACACTGATTTAATACAATAGATGTCTTCACCAAAACAATTGTCTTCTCAAAATTCACCCAAGTCCACTGTAAACAGTTTGTAGCAGGGCTATAAAAGCTGCTCAAAGTACGGATGCAGGAAAAGAGGAGGCTGATGATTCTAGAGAAGTAAGCCTTGCGGACCTGTGTCAGACCAGTTGCTCTGTATCAATGTCTGCAAACAAGTCAACAAAATATTTATTATCCCCAAAGTCTAAATGTGGAAAAAAATGTATTTTGATATTTTTTAACTATTCTCACAGCTCACTGTTTTGTTTTTTTTAACTCATTTAGCTTTGCAAAAGAGCAGCTTGTCCTTCTCTAGGTGCCCACAGAAGGTGGTAGTGAAGGTTTCACCGCAAAATGTTGCTTAGAAAGAAAGATGAATTTATTTCCAAGAAACACAAGGAAAGCCTCCTTGTGCTTCATTTAATCCAGTTTTTGTACACTGCATCCACCACTCTCCCCCTACATCCCTCCAGGAAACGTGCAAATATTGGAGTAGAAGTATGGGTCTTAAAAGACAGTATCCTGTGGCTGCATGTGCTCCCAGATCACATTCACTACAGTTCAGAAGCTGAAGGCAGAATATTGTTAAATAATCAATTTTCATATGTTGTCCATCCATCCATCCATCCATCCATCCATCCATCCATCCATCCATCCATCCATCCATTCATCCATCCATCCAATTCATCCATCCATCCAATCCATCCATCCATCCATCCATCCATCCATCCATCCATCCATCCATCCATTCATCCACTCAGAGTCTCTAAACTAATATCAGTAAATCTTAAGGGAGCAGGAAGAAGTATTTGTTGTTTTTTTATATATTGCTGAGCTATATCTTTGTTGGTAATCAAACCAAACACAATAATCTTCAAAAACAGTGCAGCTTCCTTCATAGAATCATAGAATCATAGAATTACTCAGGTTGGAAATGACCTCAAAGATTATCAAGTCCAACTGCGGCCTAACCATAGTACCCTAATTCTAACAATCCTCTGCTAAATCATAAAACAGTTGAATAACTCCTGTTGCTATTCCTCAGTTTTAAAACCTTTCTATTAGTCTGATCAAAATGCAGCATCTGTATCACAAATTATTAGGATTCACCTCCTTTTTTTCAAGATGTGAACATGTAAAACTGTCAGAAATGAAACTAATGTTCTACAAAGGATTTCAAGAACATGCTGTCAAATTTTCTTCAGAAGCTGATGGACAAAAGAGATTGAACTTGTAAATATTCATGGTCTGACCCTGCTTCTCACTTTGTTTAGTGGAAAAGGGATCTTTGGAGGGAGGAAAGATCAACATCTTCACTTGGCCCAAAGGGTAGCTCTTAGAAGATATTAATGTTGAGAGGGAAGGAAAAAAATATATAAAGTATTAAGAAGACAGTTACTACTGTAATCTACAAAGACAGCCTGTATGATTTAAAGCAAAATTGTCTTTTTCTAGATATGCTGCATAAACCCATTCATGGCATGTGATTCCAGTGTGTGTACAGAACCCATGAATATCATAGAATCATAGAATGACCTAGGTTAAAAGGGACACAATGATCATCTGGTTTCAGCCCCCTGCTATGTGCAGGGTTGCCAGTCACCAGACCAGGCTGCCCAGAGCCACATCCAGCCTGGCCTTGAATGCCTCCAGGGATGGGGCATCCACAACCCCTTTGGGCAACCTGTTCCAGTGCGTCACTGTCCTCTGTGTGAAAAACTTCCTCCTAATATCTAACCTAAACCTTCTCTGTCTTAGTGTAAAACCATTCCCCTTTGCCCTATCACTATCAACCCTTGTAAACAGCCGTTCCCCCTCCTGTTTTTACTATCCCTTCAAGTACTGGAGTACGAAGATGTATATATTTGTAGTACGTATGTGTAGTACATGTATGTAAGTACTGGACTGCAAAGCTATATGTATATTTTATATATTATCATTACATTACATATGGCAGGTAGCTTGGACAAAGAACAAATTTCTAGCACTGGGACACATGCCAACTGTCTCATGCCACTGAGACTCAGCCTTGCCTCCCAAAAAAGCCACCACAGGACAGACTTCAGTTTTAAAATTACACAACAGCTGATAGTGGTTGCTGCACTGAACAGTGTGTTTGTGTGTTTTTAGAGGCTTTACCACAATACTAAGTGACATTTGTTTAAAACATTACTGCCGAACATTAGCCATGGAGCATTAAGTGGGTGAACACATGGGCAACAGATCTCTGAAAGTACTTAATGGGCCGTTAATGGTAGTTGTTGGTGGGGATCTGAAGGATTGCTTTAGGGCCTTTTGTGCTTCTGGGGGTTCCTCAGGAAGTAAATCTGAAGGTAAATATAGAATAATTGCCAGTATAGTTTGAACATGCCTTAATTAGTAGGCTGAAAAAAGGACGGCCAAGCAGAATGGATTGTTCTCTGGAGTGTTCCCCGTCACAAGAAGATATTTTCTGATAGCAGGAAATGCAAAATTTCATTTCTCCAAGTGAAACAAGCCTTATCTGCAGAATGGAGGCTGCGTCCTGAGAAGGACTGATGGGCCTTAAGGAGGGTTAAGGAAGAATGCTTCCTCAGTGCTATGCTGTGGTAAGACTGACTAGAATAATTCCTAGGTGTGCTGCAAGACACACTTCAGGATATCCCTGCTAGAGTTCAATATTTAAAAAAGCACTTTTAAAAGCATGTTGGAAAAGTGGTAAAGGCAAAAACAAGAGCTGAAAAGAAAGAGAGACTTTGAAAGCTCGGCATATTTAGCTTATCAAAAGGATGATGAAGAGATGAGTTACTTGCATTATGTAAGCATTCTCACAGGAACAAAGTAGAAGTACAAGAGGCTTTTCAGTCTGGGGGAGAACAGCATAACAAGCTTCATACAGACTCATTTTAGAGAGAAAGACCATTTTTGGTGATGAAAATGATTATTCTGGTGAATAAACTACCAAGGGAATGGGTGGATTTTCTGTCCTGTGAGTTTTCAAATTAAGCAAAGATGCTTTTTGTAAATCATACTTAACCAAGCATAAATTATTGAAACAATGAAATGTGTAATGACATGAAAAGTCTGTAAGTTAACTAGAAAATTTTATGTTGTAATCTGGTTTTATACTCCATGATTCTTTGAGCATTGCAAATACAGCCTTTCAGTTGCAGCATCATTAGGTAAAGGTGGAACTAATATAAGAACCATGACAAAATGCACCTTCAGATAAGCCATACTCTGCTGCTGGTGAGCAAACTTCTCTCCTGGAAACCAAGTTTATGCTTGAGAGCACTTCTTGCAGCACAAACATTGGAATTAAGTGTCATAAAATATCTTTATGATACAGGTCTTCGTGATATAATCTTTTTCATATAGGTCTTCTGGTTATCTGTAACTTTTTTTTTTTTTTTAAGTAGTACTCTTCATTCTTAACTCTAGGTGGAAAAAGAGCTGAATACATGAAGCACATCACCACTGTCATGAGTCGACTAATGACAGTATCAGAAATTATTGAAGATAGTAGGTGCACAGAGAAAGGCAGGCAGATCAATCACATGGGCTTCATTTCTGAAGGGGACCAAGGACTTTCAGTGGTGCTGAGGGAAGAAGCTGAGCATTTGGAGGTGAGGAGCTGCTAAGGAGAGCAGCTCTGATCAGTTACAAAAGCACAGCTGCCTGTTAAAAAGCATACAGCAGTGGGGTATACAATGTGGAATACTCCTTTTTCTGTGCTGATGGTATCCATGAGAGCTCAGTCAAATGTCAGAGCCTTACTTAGCAAAGTTAGACAAATCCTTCTCCCCCAGTTTAGTTCTCCTTTTTGGGATGCTTTCCCCACTGCTGACTTCATACAGTGCCTGGGGCTCCTTCCTGACCCTCCCCTCCAGTCAGTCCCTGGCTCTGCATCTGCCATCAATGAATCTTTTTGCAACAGTTTGTGATAGGAGATGACAAAAAAAAAGGCTTTCATTTTCACATATTCCCAGCAAGGTGCTTGTCCATGCCATGCTGAAATTAAACTATTTCTAAAGATGAAAAGCCTACAGGTAGTTCCCATGCTACCTGGATAACAGTTATGCTTTTCCAGACGTAACTGCTGTTTATTGAGCTGGGAGGGAGAGCAAAGAAAATGTAGTCAGTCCAAATTGTCTCATGAGGAAGGCAATGGAGCAGGACTAAGGAAGCTCAGCAGTCATCCAAGTGCACAAATTCTTGTAAAACCATTATGAGTAGCCTGAATGGATCCCTCAAGTGAATGGCCATTTTGTCCCTTGCAGTACTCCTTCTCCAGCACAGGACTCAATGTACAGCCTGTGGACAGACAGATTCCACAATAAATAGAGAGGGAGAGTAAAACTAAACCCTCTGGAGCCAGTCCAGAAGCAATGTCAAATCTCTTGACTGATTTCCCAGGGAATTCTTGCTCTAAATGTCAGGAGAACACAGCCCCCACAGCCAGATCTGGAGCAGACTGATATCAGGGCGTGACAAAATGAATGACCTAAGTAACAAGATTACACTGAAGGAAAACTGAAACTTCAGAAATGTGCAAAGATCACATTTCAGTAAGTGGTGTTTTATCTAAGATCCTTTTAGTAGGCGAAGATTAGTCAAAAATTATAAACTATACACTGGTGAGGGGTGGATGGTTCATTATTGGCAACACAATGAAATGCTCTGCCAGGCAGTACAGAAAGTCAGACCTTTTCTGCAAGCGCCAATCGTTTCTGAAAAGCTTGCAGCCTGTTTTCATGGTCTTTTGTTGACAGCAGCCAAGGAAGGTCAAAGGAATTCGGTCTCCCAGGAGTCCATGCCACCACGAAAACAGAAGCCAAATGCCTCCATCACTTTTGGGTGCTTATGAAAATTCTTCTGGAGGCTCTCCTAAGACTGGCTGTGGTTGGTTACCTTTTGCTGAGGTTACCTGCTGCTCTCTGTGGTTGCAGGGCTGGTATGAACTTGAGTAGTCTCTGGTCTTCTACCAGCTGTAGCCAAAGGAGGCCTGAGCTGAGCAACCCATTGGAAAGGGTAAGAACACTCAAAGAAGGTGGGAGAAGAGAGAGTACAGCCAGTAAACCTCATTCATTTTGGAAACTAAAAGCCTGAAGAGGTGCTGACAGAATAGAGGGTAAGCTGAGGAGCTTAATAGCAGCAGTGTGGAGACAGCAGCCCTCATCCTCTGGGTTCAAGTGGAAAAAGACTATGGCCACTGAGAAAACACACAGTGCTTCTAAATCATATCTGGTTTTTGTTTTGGTATTTCTTTTCTCCATCCCAGCCCAAGCTGACCAGACCACAAGGCAGATCTGACAGCACTGCCCTGATGGCTCTCTATGCCATCTGCACCACTGTAGAGTGGTGCAATTCTTCCCACTGCAATTCAGCAAGGTGACAGAATCCAGTCCTGAGAGATTTTCTGCCTCGCTCCCTCTCATTATGTTAGCTGGAATTAGCTGTTAGTACATTCCTATCCAACTTTGGCAGAGTGCCCTCTCCTCCATAACAGATCAAACCAAAACCCCAGGCCCAACATGCTTCAGTTGTCTGGAAGTCCTTGTGCAGAAAGTGGATGTGCCTTACGTGTTGCAGCATCTTCTCGCCATGGCTTACTGTGCTATGGAGATCTTTAATTCATGATGCCCTAAAAACCACTGTAGAAAGTTGGCTGTGCTGTTAAGTATAAGAGGAATAAAGGCATGGTGAGATTGTGCTACATTTTTACCCCCTCAGACAGGCATGGAGCATTAACACCACTCTTAAATTTTTCATGTATGTTCTTTTCTAAGGTATTTCCTTAACTGTGTGAAGCACAGCAGCAGGAGGAACATTTCATCCTTGAGCAGAGGTCCAAAATGAGTTAAATCGAGTTTTATAGCAAAGCATCTATGTGCTCCCAAATCCCAAAAATGACCAATTCACCCTCAAACTGGTTTTTATTTCCTCTGTGCTTCACCTCAAAGGATATCCTCGTTGCCTCCCGTGTTCTCAGTGGAAAAGTCTGTTTAATCAGGGCTGGCACAGCACGATTTGCTCCAGGTTTGTTCCCAAAGCATTGCCTTTGCCTGTTTCTGTAACCGCAGCCTTTCCTGATCCCCCAGAAGCCCTGTTGCAATGAGAATGGAAGGAGTGACATAAGGTGTTCATGTTCCTGATTTACCACGTGGCACTGATTTGCTTTGCAGACCACAAAGAGCAGATACGTGCTATCTGCAAGGAAAGGAAAAGCAATTATTTGTTTTACTAAGAGAGTGTTGTTTGCAACTAACCAAATGGGAGTCAAGTCTTCAAGGTGCCAATGAACATGTGTTGCCAGGGCAAAGCTGTGAAAGCAGCCTCTGTCCTGACTTGAGACAGCCAGCTCCAAAACTGGGGAGAAAATGGAGATCTCTGTGTGCACTTTTTGAAGTAACAGAGAAAATGATGTATTGGGCAGAAGCAGCTGTGGTGAAAAAGGCTGAAATAATCACAGGATGGCTTGGGTTAGTTGCAAGCTCCTGCTATGGGCAGAGCTGCCACCCATCAGATCAGGCTGCTTTTATCAAACGCGGGTGGGAAAAGACATGGCTTATTCAAGCAAGGGAACCCACGGGTGTGTGAAACAGAGCACTGAAGGTGGCTTCTTGTACAGTAATACCTGGAAGAGGAGGAAAAGAGAACAGGAATGGAAAAGAGAACACACAGAGGAATTTCCCAACTGATGTCCTTTTACTGTGGGAAGCTCCTCCCACAGCCCTTGTGTCAAAACTTAGTCTGTGAGTATATGAAGTATATGATGGGCTTATGTGCCCATAGGGCAGTGTTAGGAGCCAGGATTTCTGGAATCACAGTAATGAGTTGTGAAGGCCAAAGGCTGAGAGACCAAATGCAGCCAGTGAAGGAGTGGAATTGTGTGCCAGTGATTCCCTCTCTTTCTGGCTGAGATCAAGACATAAGCAAATGAAGCAAAGATTGAAAACAAGAATGCTGAGCATCCAGCCAGCTGTTTGTCTTCTGTCATGATGTTGGGATGTCTTTTGGTATCCATATGACTATGATTTAAAGAAGAGAAGAGCAGGCAAACATGAGAGGAACACCTACATCAGTACTTTATGATCACCTTGTACATACCATAAACTCCAATTAGTAAGCAATTAACGCACAGGCATTACTTCTTTATTGCCTTGTGTGCAAATTTGTTTACAGCATCCTGAATTGATAGTATTATACATTATGATTGCTCTTTACTTATAGTCCTGCCCTGCCTGGGAACTTTGTTTTGATCTTATTGCCTAAAGAGCTCTTTATTTTATTTTATTTTATTTTATTTTATTTTATTTTATTTTATTTTATTTTATTTTATTTTATTTTATTTTATTTTATTTTATTTTATTTTACTTTATTTTATTTTAGTTTAGTTTAGTTTAGTTTAGTTTTATTTATTTGTCAGATTTTTGTGCTGTGAATTCATTGGGTTTCTCTCATGATGAGAAGTGCAAGGTCTTGCACATAGGTCCTGATGACCCCTACTGTCATTGCAAGCTAGGGGATGTAAGGATGGAGCACAGCCCTACCGATAAGGGCTTGGGGAAACTGATGCATGGGTAAGCTGGACATGAGCCAGCAGCGTGCTCTTGTAGCCCAGAAAGGCAACACTATCCTGGGCTACCTCGAAAGAAGCATGGCCAACAGGGTGAGGGAGGTGATCCTGTCCCTCTGCTCTGTGCTGGTGAGACTGAGTCTTGGGATTCTCAGTACAAGAGAAACATAAAAACCTGTTGGAGTGTGCCCAGAGGAGGGCCACAAAAATGATGCAAGGGATGGAACACCTCTCCTATGAGGACAGGCTGAGAGATCTGGGGCTGTTCAGTCTGGACAAGAGAAGGCTCCAGGTAGACCTGGAGCAGCCTTTCAGTATCTAAAGGAAGGCTATATAAGAGGGAAGAGGACAGGCTTTAGCAGGGTCTGTTGTGGTAGACAATGGGAAATGGTTTCAAACTAGAAGAAGGGAGATTTAGATTGAATATAAGGAAAAACTTCTTTACAGTGAGGGTGGTGAGGCACTGGAACAGGTTGCCCAGAGGTGTTGGAAGCCCTGTCATTGGAGACAATCAAGGTCAGGCTGGATGGGGCTCTGAACAACCTGATGTAGGTGTAGGTGTCCCTGTTCATGTCAGGGGAGTTGGACAAAATGACCTTTAATGGTCCCTTCCAACTCGAATGATTCCATAGGAAAAATAATAAATCCATAGAACCCAGCTGGGCAGCATCACAGCATAGTTTTAGCAGTTCTTCACAGTGGCTTCCGTTAGTTTCTCACGGTAGGCAAAACTTTGCTGAACGTTGCAAAGGGAAGCAAGCTGAACACTTCATTATGCAACTTATAGTGTTGCTGGTGAGGTTACCTGGTGAGGTACCCGTAGGTACGAGAAACGGACAAAGCTCCCTGCCAGCAGAGTGCCTTACACTTTAATTCCGTGAGCCCAGCGTGCAGCTGGAAGAAGCAGAGAACTCTTTGAGCTTTTCCCCATGCCGCGCAGCCCCCACCGCGGGATATCGGCGGGTTCCCTTCTGCCCCGGCTCCCTCTTTTCGCCAGCAGCCGCGATCCCCCCGCACCAATCTGCATATTCACATGATCGCAAATGACCCGCGGCTCCGACTGCAGCGTCTCAAGCGCCCTCCGCCCGCCCGCAGCAGCAGGTAGGGGCCCGCCGCTCGGCAGCCGCCCGCTCGGGAGCCGCGCCCCCCCCCGTGCCCCGCGCCCACCCCGCGCCCACCCGGGGAGCACCGGCTGCTCCGCGCCCGCTCTGCCGCGGCTCCGCGCTGCCGGGCAGGCATGAGCGACCGGGCGGCCGCGCCGCGCCGCGGGTGAGTGCGCTCCGCGGAGGGTGGGAGAGAAGGAGGGAGGGGTGGCCCAGATCGGGGGAGAGGGTGACCCCCGGGGAGCAGGAGGCTCGGGGTGCGGTGGCTCGCAGGGCTATCCCGGCAGCCCGAGGGCGATACATTTCGGTCGTCAGTAGGCGCGCTAAGTGGGGACGGAGGGCTGCGGAGCGTCGCTGTTCCGCGCCCGAAAAGTTTGATTCTCAGCTTGCGGTCTTAGCGTGCAAAGAGGTGCGTGTGCGGATCGCCGGTCCCGCAGAAAGCGGAGGCGCTGGGTTCCCCAGCCTCCCCCTCCCACCTGCCGCGGGTAGCCGTGTCAACCTCTCGCTCACATCGTAACGGAAAATGACACGGAGTGCCAAAGAGTGCACGGCGTCCATTTGAGCCGCGGGGATGCCGGCGCTTACAGCTGCCGCACGCACACGGCTGCCGTGCCGTGCCGGGCTGTGCCTCTGCCCCCTGAAGTGGCATCAGCCGGGAAGAAAGAATGTTAAAAGTGCCGTTTGGGATTCGTTGGGAAGCCTTTGTTATTATTTACATTGTTACGGCTTCAGAGATACTGTCACTGTAGCCCCGGACAATGCGTGAGCCCAGAATAAGGCTGTCCCATACCCCAGAGTCTTTAGACCGTGACGACAACTTTAGCTGCGGCACCCACCCCGTGTCCCATCACGCACCGTCTGCTGTGTGATTCTAGACCAGAGAGCTCCAAGCGTGGCCACGTGAAATGAATGTGTGACCATAACCTGAGTTCTGTTTTTCTGTTATATTTTGTATCTGCGGAAGGCTGCAAGAGGCAACTACTCCAAAAATTGCTTTGCGACTTCGGTGGCAAATCTTAGATGCTGGGAAGTCTCTTATCAGCTTCAGACCTGGCAGTCGTCTCTCTGTCCCATCTCAAGCCTTGAAGTTAACTGTGTGCAGATGGGACAGTGGATGATGGAGACAATATCGATTTCTAAGTTGCTGAGAGCCTTTGGATTTAAGTGAGAACCTGAACTCCAAGATAAAGAAGGAAAAGAAGTGATATTAAGCTTGTATTAACCTGTCTTGTGTGAGTGGTTGGGAGGGAGCTAAATTTTCTTTCATTTTCGCTGTGGGGAATAAAGTTGTGCAGCATAGAAGAAACCATTTGCTATGACAGCTGGGTGTTTCATTGGGTGTTAATACCAGAGAAAAGCAGGCTGCTTCAGAGAGAAAAAAGCCCACAGCATTAAAATAGGTGTTTAGGTCCTTAACTATCAAAGTATGACTGGCAGTAGAGTTCAACCAGTTGGGTTGTGGGTGTTCTTTTTTCCCATGCAGTATGCTATTCAGGATAAATAGAAACTTCATTTATGTTGATGAACAAGCTTTTGTGCTTGAGTTGCACTTTTGGCTTGCATGTAGTGTTTTGGCATTTTGAGGGTTGTAAATGACATTGCTTGAATGGATGGCAGGTGAGCTCAGCTGGTGCAGCAGCATGAGGTCTGCTCTTCATGATGGGTGCCTGGCCAGGCCCATCTGCACTCCTTTGTGTACAGAAAGTTGTGGTCAGGCACACTGGGGTAAAGTCACAAGTCCCCATACCCTTCCCTCCCATGCTGCAAATACATCTGGTGCCCTCCTTGTGTCCTCAGCAGTAATACATTTTGCAAAAGCCATAGAATCATAGAATCATTTCAGTTGGAAAAGACCACTGAGAACATCTAATCCATACATCAAGTCTGGAATATAACATCAGGGCTTGTGTTTTGTACCTCACAAAAGTAGGTGTAAGCTAGAGCTTGGGAAAACCAGTTCTTCATTGCAATGAAGATAGGTGTGAAGGAGTAGATGAGTGCTGCTTCTGTTGTGTGAGCATCCAGGTTTATTTTCATGGGATTCAGGATATGACTCATCCCTACATGAACTGTTCACTTGGGACATGTTCTGGGACACTGAGCTCTTCTCAGTACAGATATTGCTCCTGTGTCCTACTCAGGTCACTGAACCTGAATTGTTGGTGAGGAGATAGCAAGGAGGATAAGGATAGCTGTGGCTTTATTGCCAAGGGAGGTGGTAAATTTGGAGCCATTTTGAACAAACAGTTGGACCTTGATAGCTGGTCATTAACTGACTGTTAATATGAGATCTTACAAAAACTATTTCAGTTTGTCTTGAGTTTTACACAAAATCAGATTTGGGGGCTGACTTTTTTCACTTTGAGGTTCTGGTTTCTATTCTCCTTTAGTGAAATAAGTCCTGATCAGATTTTTGAGTCTGCCAGATCACAAGTGTTTTACAATAGCCACTTGCAGGAGGTAATATAATTCTTGTTCTCACCTGAGAGTCCAGAGAACTGATAGAGTGCAAATGGCCTATCCAAAATACACAGTAAATTAGCGTAAGAAATGAGACAGGGAAACAAATTACTTGCTCCAGTCAAAGAGTTATTCCCTAACTCTCCACAACTGTTAAGAAATTCATGGCCCATTCCTCTTGCAGTAACTTGAAATGACTAGAAATGCATTTTGTGCTTCTTTCTGATGTAAGTTGTATTAAATATGCATCATGGCTCAGTTACCTTAGATAACTGAACATAAATTCATCCATCTTCCACTTGAAATTCTGTTCCCAAAGCAGCAGAGGAGTGTTCTTTCTTTTGCTTTCTGTTGTGGTTTTCTTTGTTTGCTTGTGTTTTGTTGTTGTTGTTGCTGTTTTTGGTGGTTGTTTTTTTTGTGGAGGGGTTGGAGGTTTTATTTGCTTTTGTTTTTAAAGAAGAATCTTGTTAGCATTCCTTAGAAACTCATTAAAATGCTTCCCTTTTGGCTCATTCTCCTAATTTATTAATACCACAAATAACTTTTATTTGGTGACCCACTTTCATAGGTATCTGAGCATCTAGCAAGGCTGTAACTCATCAGGAAGGTTGTGCAGACTAATAAACAGCACTTCTAGACAGTGGAAAATCCAAGCCGGTTCTTTCTTTGTCACACACAGCTGTACACACCAAATGTGCAGAAAATGTTGTTCTGTTCTACTACTTGTTCTGCACACTTAGCCTAAGAGAAAAGTCTCTATTAACTGCATGGTTGATGTAAAGGTCTGAATTTAGGACTGTGTTCATTTTCCTGACTGGATTCAATTTTAACCCTATATCCAGAAAGGAGAAACTGCACTTTGTAGAAATACAGATTGAAATATTTGTTTGTGTGTGTTCAGAAAAATAAACTTTCTCTAATAGATCCCAAGGCAACGTCCCGTCACTACACTATTGCAAAAAATGATTAGGATTTGACTGTGGTATGGGCTTAGGCTTGTTTGACTATGACTTGGCCTTGTTTAGCTTGGAGAAGAAAAGGCTCCATGGAGACCTCCTTGCAGCCTTTTTATTTATTTATTTATGTATTTATTTATGTATTTATTTATGTATTTATTTATTTATTTATTTATTTATTTATTTATTTATTTATTTCCTGATAGTGATAGGAAACAGGGGAATTGCTTTAAACTCAATGACAGAAGATTTAGGTTGGATATCAGGAAAAAAATCATTACTCAGAGGGTGGTGAGGCACTGACACAGCTGCCTATAGAAGCTGTGGTGCCCCATCCCTGGAGGCGCTCAAGGCCAGGTTGGATGGGGTCCTGGGCAGCTGAGCTGCTGGGGGGCAGCCCTGCACATGGCACGGGGTGGGACTGTTTCAGGGTCTCTTCCAACCCAAGACATTCTGTGATTCTGTAATATTGCTTTTTACTGAACTATTGCACCTGCCTTGTGAAAAGTAAGGATTTGATTAGAGAAAGAGGATACTCATTGATTTAATGAGCTTGATGGTTGACAGACCATTAAAAGTGATAGAGCTCTGCAGGCTCCTAGTTAGGCAGAGGACAGCTAGGATAGGAGAATACGTTTATTTTCATACTTCCTTAAGAAAAAATAAAGCGTCTGTTTTGCATGAACCACAGCTATAGGGACAGACTTATCTTAGGGAATGATTAATTACCCCATGTCCTGAAGACTGTTGAACTTCAGCAATGTTTTAAGGGCAGTCAGCTCTGACAGCGCATCTGTCCAAGACTGTCCCCTTCCAAGAGTACTCTGCCTTGAGCCTTCCCTCCAAGCTTTTCAAATAACAACCCTCTTACGGGAGAGAATTAGGTTTATTTGGTGACTTCTGTTGAAGATTTATTTTCCTTTCCAGTAAGTGTGGACGACTGTGCAAGTGTGAAAGCATCATGGTAGCATTCAAAGGAGTCTGGACTCAGCCCTTCTGGAAGGCCGTTTCAGCAGAATTTTTGGCCATGTTGATTTTTGTCCTCCTCAGCCTCGGCTCCACAATCAACTGGGGTGGATCAGAGAAGCCACTGCCTGTAGACATGGTCCTTATCTCTCTCTGCTTTGGACTCAGCATTGCAACCATGGTGCAGTGCTTTGGACACATCAGCGGTGGCCACATCAACCCTGCTGTGACTGTGGCCATGGTCTGCACAAGAAAGATCAGCCTCGCCAAGTCGGTCTTCTACATTCTAGCCCAGTGCCTGGGAGCCATTGTGGGAGCTGGCATCCTCTACCTCATCACACCACCAAGTGTGGTGGGAGGCCTGGGAGTCACTGCGGTAATCACTTCTGCTCCGGCGCGTGCAGTACAGTAACTCAGAGCCTAAGAACATAGAATCAGCATCACACAGAATAAAGAGAGCTCGAGTAGAGATTTTAAGAGCTTGCTGATTTATTTACAACACCCAGAAAGGGTTTAAAGCTCTCCCCAGGATGGCTTTATGCAACACTGTATCTAAAAGCTGTTTTTATAGAAGTAGGCTTTTCTAGAACTTCCCTAAATCTGATGACAGCAGGTAATGTTAATTTACATGCAGAATTTAAATAATATATGCATGAAATGCCATTTTCTTATGGACTGGGGAGGGGAAATTAATTCTCTGCCGTTATGATGGGGATTGAAAAAACATCAATTTAAAATGACATACTTTTGAAATAGATTGTGGCTTAGATTTCAGCTTTGTTCTAAACTAATAAGAAATGCCATCAGTTAGCCCTGTTGCAGGACTTATTAAAAATGCACTTGAGCTGCACACTGCTTAAATTTTAATTGAAATTTAAATTAATTAAGTCAGGGCTAATTAATGAATTTATAATTGAATAGTAAATTACAGCACTCCCAAGAAAAAAAAAAAAAAAAAAAAAAGAAAAAAAGAAAAAAAAAAGAAAACGAAAAAATGGTGAAAGGGAAGTGCAGCCTTTGCAAATCCCCGTGTAAAAATAAAGGATACTTCTGCCATCTAACTTTGAAGTTCCCATTGGGTGTTACTGGCAAGCCGTCTGTTGTCAGTCCAGCAGTAATTTTCCATGGCTCTCAAATTAGAACAACAAAAGAAGAAATGGAAGGGAAAGAGAGGGTTGGGAATGTGTGCCTCTAAATGTTCACTGTTGTCTTTCACTGCATACCACTTAAAAACATCATTCACTGAAGTGTAATTAATGTAGGTGATGTCTTTCCGATTTACAGAATCACCTTTGCTTCATCTCCTGCGTTTCTTTCCCTTCCTCCAGGTACATGGGGATCTTTCCGCTGGCCATGGACTCCTGGTGGAGCTGATAATTACATTCCAGCTGGTTTTTACTATTTTTGCCAGCTGTGATTCAAAACGAAGTGATGTCACTGGTTCAGTAGCTTTAGCAATTGGATTTTCTGTTGCAATTGGACATTTATTCGCTGTAAGTTAATGCTTTCATTTTGAAAAATAGAGCTTTTGTCCCTTTATGCTTAATTCAGAAGCAAATGGAAACTTCTGTAGACTTTATAGCTGCTATAGCTATATAGCTGCTGTATTATAGAATCATAAAATCCTAGAATCACCAAGGTTGAAAAAGACCTCCAAATCATCCAGTTTAACTATCCACTACCACCAGTATTTCCCACTAAACCATGTTTCTTAGTACAACATCATCTAAATGCTTCTCAAACACCTCAATGGACAATGGCTCTACCACCTGCCTGGGCAGTCTGTTCCAATCCCTCCCCACTCTTTCAGAGAAGGAATGTTTCCTAATATCCAACTTGAACCTTCCCTGAGGCACCTTCCCCCTTGTCCTATCACTGTTACCTGTGAGAAGAGCTCAACTCCATCTGCACTGCATCTTCCTTTCAGGCTATTGTAGACAGAAATAAGGTCTCCTCTGAGCCTCCAGTTCTCCAGACTGAACAATCCCAGTTCCCCCAGCTGTTCCGCATAAGATTTGTGCTCCAGACTCCACACAGCTTTGTTGCCGTTCTTCAAGCACACTCCAGAACTTCAATGTTTTTCTTGCAGTGAGGGGCCCAAAACATGTTATTCATGGATAATGGATCGTGGTACGGATCCATGTCAAAAACAGTTCGAAAGCAGCAGAATCTTCTTGGGTTGGGTTCTTGGTCTGAGATTTTCTGCCTGTTTGTGTGACAGTTTGGTTAATTTTGTAATAAGACACTAGAGAGTAACAGTACCCATTGTCAGGATTGGACACCATGCAATACCAGTCCTTCTACTATGGGTAAAAGGAAAGACGCTGAATGCCTGTCTTTGAGGTTCTAAAAACATGCAACATTTTATCTTTACTTTAGATCAACTACACTGGTGCCAGTATGAACCCTGCTCGCTCATTTGGACCTGCTGTCATCATGGGAAAATGGGAAAACCAATGGGTAACTCTGTTTTCATGCTTCCTTCTTCTTTGCAGTAAACATCCATCAAATTTTTTCATAAAGCACTCAATTTTTTACACATCCCATCAAGACCATTACTGGGAGGACAGGTGCTGACCTACCACACACAGTAGTACAATCCTGGACCATGTCTAAAACTGCAGTGTGGTAGACAACATTCTAGGACAGCAAGTTACTACTTGGGTTGTTCTGTGGAGGGAGTAAATTTGGTAGAAGAAAATCATACCAAAAGAGCAAAACAAACAAACAAACAAACATAAACCACCATCACCACCACCAACAAAACAGTCCAGTGAGATGGGAAGAATTGAACTGCAAGACAGAAAATGTCCTCCAAGGCAGACTGCAAACCCTCAGGTCATGCTGGTGAAAAGTTATGGAAGTAACTCTGTTGGCTTCACATTTCACCTGGTTCTATGGCAAACTTGGGCAGACATAAAATGAGAGCAGGGACTCCCTGTGATCTCGCTCCAGAGGGAGAACCTGTCATGGCAAATGCCCACAGCAAGAGATGAAGGGGTTGCAACATGGTCTTTATGAGCTGGACCAGATGTTATCTGCTTTGATTAGAAAGCATTGGCTTGACTAGGAGTGTTTGTGCAGGAAACAATTTAATAAACAGATTGTGCATGTTGCAGTTTCTTTAGCATCCCACTACTAAACTTATCAACATTT
Organism: Excalfactoria chinensis; assembly: GCF_039878825.1. NCBI lineage: Eukaryota > Metazoa > Chordata > Aves > Galliformes > Phasianidae > Excalfactoria > Excalfactoria chinensis. The sequence continues at coordinate 42,963,711 of NC_092826.1, forward strand.
TATAGGGAGAGATGGATCACAGTTCAGTCTCACCTAATTAAACATAGGGAAAGCACTTCCAAGGATGATTTCAGTACTGACTGTGGAAGCTGAGTATTGCAGAGCATATAAGGATTTTCTTGATTTTTAAAGTATGGAGCCCACGCTGCTCCCACTGAAGCTAATAACAGAAATAGCATTGTTTTCAGGCCCTGAGGCTTCAATTCTGCAAACATGATACCATGTGTAACTTCGTTCCCAAGAGTTATCCTATTGAGGCAGATTTACCCAGTTATCAGTGAATGGCTTGTTCCTATGAAAAATCTGCTGTAGTTTTTCACAAGATTAATTACCCATACTCTGAGGGAGTCTGTAATTTGTGACTAAAGCTGTAAACAATAAACAAATTTACTGTGTAGAAAGTTGCTGGTCACTTAGAAACAGGGCCTTTTTCTCCTCCTTCAAAGCAGTGACATTAGCATGAGAAGTCAGTGGGCTTTTGCACCTACTAAGATTACAGAACTGCTGAATGTCAGACTAAAATAGATAGGTAACCTCCAAAGTTGTGTGTGTCAGTCGTGTTTGTTTATCAAATTAGATAATAAGATAGCTGCCTGCCTGTTGGAATCTGCTGGATCAGAAGTCAAATTTGGACTCTGGAAATGTGAGTCTGAAATATTGAAGTAGAACTGCTTGTATGTATGCACTAGGATAGGCTTTGCTTCCTTACAATTTTGTAATCATTCTGGAGTAAAAATGCAGAAAGATCAATTGTCTACATTGGTGTTCATTTTGTGTGGCATCTTGCAAACAACACAAGTATGTTATCTACAGCTGGCAAATAAACAATGAAAATTTAGAGAAGACTTCTTGGAAAGAGGTTAGAAGTTGACAAACCCATTTTGCTTTGAGGATAAGGGGCTGCTTCTCAACCACCTTACTCTTGGTAGACTAGAAAAAATCTGTGTGTTGTACATGACTACAGAGTACTATTTCACAAGTCATACCCAATTCCACAAAGATCTGTGGTCTTTTTTTTTCCTCAAGAAATGCTGTTTTTATGATTGATCCAACTAAAGATGTTGAACAATCTGAACTTTTGTTTCATTGGATATGATTCAAAAAAGAAAAGCTGCAGAACCCAACAGGTTGTTCAACCTGTCCACCCCAGGAGGTTGCTAACCATATATGCAGAATGAAATCTTTCTCAGACATCAAGGAAACAGCATCCCTGCCTTACTGATACATCACCATAGTTCCCTCTTTTCCTCTGCTTCATATGTTACACTCTCTGGTGATTCCTTCAGTGCTGGCATGAGAGGAAGAGAGGAATTTTTAGGGAAAATCTGCACCCGCAAGGTGTGCGGTGGTTTAGATGACTACATTCAAGATGAATAGAGTATTTCTGAAGTGGACAAAATGCATGTGAAAGATGAGAGACTGAGAGGAAGCAGAGAAGTAAGTAAAGTACATGGAACTAATGCCATTAACTGCCTAAGAGACTGCCTTTTGACCAATTTCATTCCTCAATTTAGAGAATTCACTTTACTGCTGAGCTCCAAATCACCTTCTGTGAAACCTTGAGTAGTTAGACTTCTCTGCTTCATAAACTGGTATGATGTCAGATTTTATCCCAGTTCATGAAATCCAGTGAACTGTGTGACCAAGTGTTTCTGGAAAACAAAGTTGGTGTAAATGATTGGGCCAGGACATTTTGCAGAAAATTTTCTGAATGAAGTCTGCAGTGACATGCTTTTCTCTGAGGTTCTGGGTTCTTTATTTGCTCTGGAACCTAATGCCTACGTGTTTTTTTTTCCACCTCTTTTTTTCAGGTTTATTGGGTGGGACCAATAATAGGAGCAGTCCTTGCTGGTGCTCTTTACGAGTATGTCTATTGCCCAGACGTGGAGCTCAAGCGCCGTTTTAAAGATGTCTTCAGTAAAACTACCCAGCCGTCCAAAGGGAAATACATAGAAGTGGATGACACAAGGAGCCATGTAGAGACCGACGACCTGATCCTGAAACCTGGCATTGTTCATGTGATTGATATTGACAGGAGTGAGGACAAGAAGGGAAGAGATCCATCAAGTGAGGTTCTGTCTTCTGTATGACTAGCAAGGAGCACTGAAAGCAGAGAGCAGCCTGCCAACGAGTCCACAGATATCCTTCCACCTATTAAAGAAACAGATCTCCTCTAAACTGAGCACCTACCATTTCTTAAAACTTGTGGTGGAGGCAGCTGTGTGGTAGTAGCATCACCAAACCATACATCTGCTCAGATGGAACATTAGGATTTCGTTCTTATTAGGATTCCCCATGAATTGTTCCAAATTAGGAGTTGTTCCTACTATTTTCCTTCCTTTCTTTCTGGAACAACCCCAAAGTCAAAAAGAGATGAAAGCATTCTTCTTTAATAAATCAGTCAATAATGAGATGAAGATAGAGATGTTTAACATTCAGATTGACAGATAAGACATATCAGGAAATGCCTATAGACATGAAGACCTACTTATCAGATTGTTCTTCTGACACTCAATTGACTGTTGTCAGCTTTGATTAGACATCTTACCCATTAAGCATTCTCTGTGAGGTTCAGGGACAGCACCAACAATATTCAAGAGTTTTATCCAAAGTCAAGTGAAGGAGTATTGTTTCCACTCACATATGTCACTATTACTTTGCAAACTACCTCTGCAATAAATGATATTTTAAAAGGCTCCAGAAAAAATTTGATCAACCCATCAAATTTCACTCATACGATTTTCTGTATAAATGTATTGCCTTCATCTCTTCCCAGGAGTAAATACGCTGAAATTGAATACTGAAGTCGATCATAATAAGGCTGCATAGCATTTAACAGTACTTCATGCTCAATTCCGACATTGTCTATCTGGTGAAACATTCTCCTGAGGTTTGACTATTGACCATTTCATGTTAGCAGACTCTCAAGGTCACAAGAAGAATATAAAGGCTTTCCTGTTACTTAATAACTCAAATAAGACCTATCAAAAGAAAAGAAGGCATATCTGTTTTCAGTGCACTTGTTCAGATACAGATTTCTGTGAGAATATATGTAAACTAAAAGTTTAAATTACTTACCTACTTTCTTACAAGATGGGGTTGGAGATATGGGGTTTTTAATTTATTAGTAATATAGAAAGTTTTTAAATTTTAACTGTATTGAAACATTGATTGAGAAGTATTTTTATAACAGAGGATAAAAACATGACTGCTTCTGCCTTTTTGTTGTAACTGATGCCTAACTAGTTGAACAGGATCAGCTCTTATTCCACAGCTCATCTAGTCTTAATTACATCTTCAGTAAAGGCTGCTTTATTTGTTGTTAGAAAAAGATGCAAGCACTTGCAGGGTTTTCTGGGGGAAGGGGACATGAAATCAGTAATCAGGCTTTCCCCCATAGAAGTATTTTGATAGACATAATCATCTCACTGGAACATTTCTATAAAGCTGTTACTTACTGCTTTTGCTTCTGATCGGTGGCTTTGAGTTTTACATCGTGCAGCTGCCGAGCAGTCAGGAGCATTATGCTATTACTGAAATTGTATAGTTTTTGTTTTGAAATTGAAAAACTATTCCTGCCTACTTAAGAATAAGAGGGAAAAAAAGCATTAGTCCTGGCTGTGGGCTGTAATAGACTTGTCTCCTCTTTGTCGTGCTCTACATGCAATCTTTATTACAGTGAATTAGATGCTTCTGGTGAGATAATAAACCACTGCTAAACTCAAATCTGTGCACTGTGATCCAAGGGCAATTCTGCTATTTCAACTCACAGCACTGTATAGCTCCAGCATGTCCTGCTGTACTCATTCTCCTAGTTTCACACTTTTCTTGCCTTAAAAACCTTGTTAGAGAGTGGCACAAGCTCCCTGCATTGAGTGCTAGAGCTGTGATTCCTCTACTATTTGAGATTGGTCCCTACTCCTGCCTCTGCTGTGCAGGCACAGCACAAAGCACAAGTGGACACAGGTCAGGGATTCCTCAGGTGACCCAGTAACAGCCCTGCTTCTGGCCAAATGCACTCCTATTACTTACCTATGGAGTGTGGTGAAACAGCTGATGGTTGTCCCTCACTGTACTCCTCAGGACAGCATCGTGGTTCAAGGGCAGGAACATGGCAAGAGACCTGCTGGTATTTGACCTGCTGTGTCAAATCAGAGATAAGAACTAAGCAAGAGTCAAGGATCCACAGATAAGAGTTATGCCACAGCAGGAACTGAGTGTCCTGGGGGTGGGCAACATGGGTGTGGCGTTTAAGATTCCTATATACCTTTTTTTTCAGATGGGTAAGTATCAGACTAAATAGATTCAATCAGAAAGAGTAAAAGTAGTGAGTGCTTTGTTTGTTTGTCTGTTTGTTCTGTTTTGTTGGTGTTGTTTTTTTTTCTCTAGACATTTATTCTGGCTATATTTTTTTTTCTTCAAACAGTGTGTTTGTTAAAGGGACAATTTTATTAAACCTTTTTCATGGCTCATGCAGGTAAAGTGAAGAGTGTTATGTTCATAGCACTGGTGGACTGTTAAAATTTTTGCATTTTTGTGTTTAAAGGCACTCCTTATAATATGCAGATTTTGCATGGTGCTGTACTATTTAAATAAGAAGCTGTGATTTGCTTTATGCTTAAGTGTCCTTTACACAAATTGTGTGATATTTGTTTTCTTCACACAGCCTGATTCTGCTGCAGAGGTGAGCATAGCATGAGCATGGCACTGGCCAACTCAATTAGGAGATTTTTTTTCCTCTAAACACAGTTTACTGATGAATTATGGCAAACACTCAGAACCAGCCCTAGGAGAACTCCTTACTCGACAGGAGTATTGGAGATAAGATGCTGAGTCTCCTGAAAAGATCAAGAGAAAGATGTGAAGCTAAAGTAAAGAGACCACTAGCCAATAAAGGATGCTGTCATGCATTGGCTATTATTAGGAAAGCAAGAACTGTTGCATTTGTTCCTGCTTCTATGGAATCAAACTCATGGAGAGGTTTTTCACTAGCTGCAATGGAAATAATGCTGAGCTTTTAGGGGAGCTGATGGATCCTTTAATGCACTTCACTGTAGTTTTTCCAAAATCAGCAGTTCTAAGCAAGACAGTACATTCTGGAAGGAGTTACAGTCAACTTGAGGTTTATGACTCACCCTAAAGTAAATCTTAGGTATAACTGCCACCAAAGCCCATCGTACCCCACAACAGGAGATCACCATTCATGGTGATCAAAGTATAGTCAAGGTAACATCTCACTTCAGTGACCCTTGAGACTCAGCTTCAAGGGTATGTACTTCTTTGTTTTGCAGTGGTGTCATTATAAAAAAATTATTTAACATTTTGTTAAATAATAGACTGGCATCACCTTCCTATGGGTTGAAAACACTTAACATCTGATATATTGGTTAATGTTTGTGTATATATATCAAAGTAAACAACAGGCATTTCACCACTATACTGGAGGACTAAAAAAAATAATTGTGGACAAATCTCATACCCATCTATGATGGCCCAGATGTTTCCAACACTGCATCATTAATGAGAATATTTAATCCCTTCAGAAGAGAAAGGATGAAAGCTGAAGGTGGTTACACTGAGGCACAACTTTCAGGTTGCCTAATAACTCCTGAGGAGTTTATCAGCTAAATCCTAACTATTCTCATGGGGAAAAGAAAAAAAAAAAGAAAGATAGAAAAAGAAAAAGAAAGAAAAAAGATTCCTGCAGCATTTGAGATGTCATAACTCTTCTTATGTTGAAGTATATGGGAGTTTTTTTTATTCAGTGAAAGCAGGAGCAAGACTCATCTCACATGCAGCATTTAGGCTTCTCACATGTTTTTACACATGAGTTTTTCAAAATATGTTTTATTTTTAATTATTAATTACTGGTCATGGTCGATGCCTAAAAAGATAAATAGCCTTCAGATAGGACTTTCACCTTTCTAATGCTTGTTAACAGCAATTGTGTCTGAAATCTACAACATTTTAGATTAAGTCTGTGTAACACATGCAGGATGTTATGCACCATCTGCTATTTGAAATCTAAATAAAATATGTGAGAATTTACATTGTGAACCTTTCTGTCCAAGGTGAGTGATGAGAACACCGCACATTCTGACTCTCAAATCATCCTGTGTGTATCTGAGTTTCTCAAGGACTTACAAATAGACATGATGCAAGCACAGACTGAATTATTTGTTACATGGTTACTTATACGATTTAAATCATGCTGATGCAGTCTTTGTAATTTAGGACAAACGAGGTAGAGCAAAGTATGTATGAGGATTTTTCCACAATTTTGCTTATTGTGGAAATGTTTAGTCACCATCATAGTGGAACTAATGTTATAGGACTTAAACTTTCCATGTGTTACATTTGGAATAATCTACTGAGGAATGCGCTATGAAATAATACATGATTTCCTGGTTTCCACATGTATTCTACTGTATTTCACACTTCTGTGGCAAATAAATTGTCTGTTCCAAAAAAGAAAAGGCTTCATTTATTCACTGAACACATTCAACTGTCCCAAGGCTCATGACCAAAATATATAGAAAATAAACAATCCAGAAAATAGCACATCTGAGGTGTTTGGAAGTGTGTGCTTACTTAGATGTACTATAGAAGTTGTATGTTAGTAAAGAGGTGTGATTGCAAAAGATGAAATATCTTTATGAAAACAAGCTAAACCAAGTAGAGCAAAGGTTATGCTGGTGCACTCAACCCTGACTTTGCTGGATGGGTTTAAAACACATATTGAATAGTGGGGAGCTGAAGTTTTACATAAGTAATAGAATGGATGCAGGCATTTCAGAGTCCTTTTGCTAATGCTGAGTTGTGAAACCCAGATTCCATGGAAAACTTCAGCAACAAGATTGGGTCTGGTAGCAGTAATATTTTTTGATGCCTGACTCCTTACTTGGAATTCAAAGCTTAGCTCCTAAAACATGCATGGCAATCAGACTAGTGGGGATGTAGCCATTTCCAGGGTTAATACACAGGACATGGTCATACGAGGACATGCACATAGGCTTGTGGAAACACAGCAGAGACACAGAACAGGAGGAACTGCACTGCATCAGACAAGTGACGTCCTCACCCTAAGCTCCAATAGTGACACGTGCTTCAGCTGCAACAACTGCAAACTGTGGCTCAATTGTCTTCCTAGAAAGATAACTGAGGGTGTAGATATTCCCAATATCAGCTCCCTTTTGAACCCTCTCTTGTGTTTTGACTCCTTTATCTGTTGCAGATTGTGGTATATTGTAAGCTTTATAACTTTATTTATATCAGCCTGATAGCTCTTATCGTGGCTATTAATTTCCTCTGACCTCTCTTACCTCATTAGAAAAGCAATCCTCACAAATACAAAGACTGTGGAATAATCTATATAAAAGAGATATCTCAAGGTTCTTTTGAAAGGCAAAGAGAATTTATGCTGTTTGTCAAGCCTAGCAAAGAGTTCCCAGCCACTCACCACAGCAATGGTTTTCCTTTGATCTCTACTTCCCTTTTGATAGGAATCTTCATAAAACAAAACTCATGGTATGTATAAATGTCCATATTAGTGTACTCTGTGCTGAGTGCATGTGTATGTGAAAGTGAGCTGCACAAAAAATGAGCAACGGGATTTACTCCTGGGAAGGGACAAGATTGGTAGGTGAATCTTTAGGAAACTGGGAGATTGGCTGCCACTTCAGATTGCTGCATGCCCCACTGGGATCCTAGTATCTCGTGTATTTCCACTTACGTCTGAGCCATTTGGATTTCAGCCTGGAGTGGTGTTAGGACCATCCCCTACTGACATGAAACTCAGATGGGTCCTGCTGTTCTTCCTCACAAGTATCATCTGCCATGAAGTTTTTCTTTCCACACATGAACCATTCAAATGTTGCTTGACTTACACATTTTGGAACCTTCAAGCATTGGAAATATTTTGTCACTATCCACTTGTACCTTAGGTTAGCTTCATTTCTTCTGTGGAGATTATTGCTTCACTTTGGTACTGCAGATCCAACAGCATTAGAGATGAATTTGTTTTTCTCAGAATTTCCTTTGATAATGGTTTGATTTAGCTTGGCTTGGTTTGGTTTGGTTCCCTGCCTTCCCAGCAAGATGGACTCACTGGAGATGTAGTGAGACATTTTAGTTTCCCAAGCATACTTCCCTGAACTTCTTCAAGAGGATGCTGCCACTCTTTGCCACTTTTCCCTTATGGCCACTCTCTCCAGGCAGCAGAAGAGACGTCCTAAAGGGTGCTTCTCATTTGCCTTGACTTGCCAGAGCTGCACAGTACTCAGGATAAATCCTTCCCTTCACAGAAAAGACAAAGTCAGTTTGCACCAGTTGAACCAAGCCTTAGAGAATCGCAGTAGAGTAAATAGGGACCCAGCAAGGAAGTAATCAATTTTGAAAGACTGGAGCTTGTAGCAAGTCCCTGAGCTCTGACTAGAAAGAAAAAACGTCAATAAGAAAACTGAAACAATAGTAGATAAGCCTTGTAAGTTCTGAACATATGCACATGAATATCCAGTAAGGAAAAGCTTAATGCATCATAATTAAACATGACAGGGTAGGGACAAAATGAACTCTGGAGATCAGGAAGATGTACATAGATGCTGGACTCTGCTGCTGCTTGCCCACAGGTATAGCTCCAGAGGAACAGCTGCATGGCATCTTCAGAGCTGAGTCAGACCAGCTGTACAGGCGAGGATGCACACAAACACAAATGTTTCAGACACAGGCTTTTTTGTTTTGTGCCTTTCTTCCACAGCTGCCCAGCGCAGTTCCGATTTACTGGAGGCAAACATCGCTAGGGCATAAATGCAGAAGACTCTGTAGCCTGAAGAATAAATGTGAGAATAAAGCTTTGTGTTCTCCAACCCCTTAGCTTGAAAAAGCCCAGCAAATACCACAGAGGTCAAAAAGTTCATCTGGATCCCTCAGCATCCTCATCATTCTATACTTAGAGTGATTCTCCTTATATTAATTTAACACTGTGTAAATAAACATCCCCCAACTCTGTTCACCACTGGCCTTTCTGAGTTAGAATATAAATCTTTTCACTGAGTGTGGCTGAAGAACATCAAAAGTTAATATATTGCAGAAGATCAAACTGAAATGATTTTGTTCTCTCCCCAGTCAGAACACTCATCTGTTTGTATTGGTGTGGGAGTTGGGTCTTTTTCCCTCTTGTACATCTCTGTTCCTTTCCATGCTTTATTTGATCTTTTCTGGAGTTATAAGTAGAACAGTGGAGCTTCAAGCATATGCATTCCCCATTCATATTCTTCATCTCAGCTGTTGTTGTTCACATAGTGTTTTCCATAATAAAATACTCAGAATGTCCATAAACTTCATGATAGAGCTATGTTTTTCCCTATGTGTCGTCCTTTCTTACCCTTTTTTTCCTCAATATTTTGCTAATTATTTAGAAGAAAACTCACGTTCTGGCAGTTAAAGATTGCAAAACCAGAATCCTGAATACTGGAAGAAACCTGAAAAGCTATCATTTTACATTCCTGCAAACAGAAACTTCACTTGACAGTCAAACATCTTTTAGAAGTTTCAGGGATGACTGGAAAGTGTATAATCCAACCACAAGGTGAAAGCCTGGGTACTGAGCTCCAGTTATGCAGTCAGAGAATGAAACAGACAAACCACACCCCTCAGCCCAGGAAGGGCTCCCAAGTGATTTGCCATGTCTTAAAAGTTGCCTTGTACAAGATGGATCTGAATCAGCTCAGAACATACTTGATAATTAGAAGGATCCTTTGCCATCATTAAGAGCAAAGTGTCTCCATGGGAAGAAGATTCAGAGCGGCTAGGACTTCATGTATCTGAACTCATCTGTGAGTTCAGCAGAAAGACAGACATAGGGCTGTGCATGGACAGGTCAGTGAGATGCAAGCTGGGGACAGGCAGGGAAGAGGACAAGCACTTGGCAAGTAAGGTAATGATTTGCTGCTTCCCAAACAGCTGCTGTAGAGCCAGGCAAGTAAGGGTCTCACCTCCACCTCCAGGAAAGGATGTGGTAGAAGGACCTAAATAACAATAAGCTTTCCAATGGCCAGAAGGAACTCCTGTAGAACTCCATAGCTAAAATTCTTTTCAAACAAAAAATCTTATAGTCCTAGGAAATGTCTAAAACCTTTTTAGAACTGCAATCATAGATGCACATTTTTAATATTTATATTTATATATTATATTAATATATTTGTATATGTATATGCTATATAGTATACATGCATCTATTACAAATGGTTAAGCGGTCTAGGAGTGGGAAGAAGGGAAGGGAAGGGAAGGGAAGGGAAGGGAAGGGAAGGGAAGGGAAGGGAAGGGAAGGGAAGGGAAGGGAAGGGAAGGGAAGGGAAGGGAAGGGAAGGGAAGGGAAGGGAAGGGAAGGGAAGGGAAGGGAAGGGAAGGGAAGGGAAGGGAAGGGAAGGGAAGGGAAGGGAAGGGAAGGGAAGGGAAGGGAAGGGAAGGGAAGGGAAGAGATAATTCATAATAACATTTGAAAAGCTTTACTGTAATTTAAGTTCCAGATCCAAAATACTGCTATTTGTATACTTAGCCTCAGACTTTCAAACCAGATGAGATCTACATGAAAGACATTTTGTTTGCTTTTTAAAACATCATGTGATCATCTGTTACAACTGTGAGAGCTGGAAATGTTGTGATCTGAGACTCCAGGGTTTAAAGAATTATTCCAGACAGATAACGAAAGAACTTTTTGGTAGGTATTGTTGTACACTTGCCTTAGCCCTTGTTCTTTAGTGTTGTTGTTTTCTGAAACAAATGAAACAGGTGAAGTGTCTCCTCTGGGAGTTAATCTGGGAGTAAATGCTGTCTGGAAATTGAGGTGGTCGCTGTTCTCACAGCAAGGCATGGGAGCTCCAAAAAAATCTGCACAGTTCAAACCTGGTGTTGCTGTTTCCCACACAGTGTGACCCTGCTAACATGTATTCAAAGAGACTATTGGGAAAAAAATGTTTAAAATAAGATTAAAATTTGTTTTCAAAATAGATGGGAAATTAAGAATCACGAAAGCGGGAACTTCAGAAGGTATTTCCCAGGAAGCTGTTATCTCAGATTGTTTCATATTAGGAATTGCACTGTATTTTAGTATTTTTCATTTCTTTATTCATTTTATCAGCCTGAGTAGTCCCTCAGAACATTCCTTACATGTCTCTCAGAGCTTCTGTCAAAATCCACTTGCAAGCCAGTCTCATAAGGGAGGCAGGAGTTTATGCTGCTAATTAGTAAGGCCAACTAAAAGATGAGCTCACAGTCCCAGAGGCAGCAGTAAGTTGCTTTAATCTAAGTTAAGAAATGAGATCTTGTTGTGTTGTTTTTTTTTTATGCTGGATGTCACCTACTCAGTTAAACTGATGTATGGAAACAAATGCTGCAGTGAGGGTGAGTCAGTACCCTGTCCAGTGAAATAAAAAACAAATTATTCGAATGACAAATTTGTATGTTCTAGAGTCCTCCTCACCAGAACTAAGGTGAGCCAGTTGAAGTACGTTCCATAAATAAGTCAGCCTCCTTGGAAGAAGCAAACTTGTTAAGTCCGGGTGCCAGACTTCTACTCACGGAAGTCTACATGTTCTTCCCCTCTATCATCAGTGCAGGCCAAGCTATGAGACCCTGAGAAGAAATTGTCAACATGTGTGTTTTCAGATTCTGACTTTCCCACAAGCTTCAGCACAGTCTGTGCTGACCTGCATGGGTTTCCAGCTACTGGTCTAAAGCCATTTCTCCTTGTCAAGGCTACTGTTGAGAACGCTCGCTGTAAGACTACACTTAGTAGTCTTACAGCCACTAAGAAATGCCACTAAGGAATGTCATTATCTAATTGGACACATTTGTACAGATCTAGTGGGAGTGGGTTATTTCTATATTTTGATCCAGATCACCCATTTGTTGGAGAACCTGAAACAGAACAAGTGAGTTTTCCTCACTGGAAAGCAACCGTGGTTAAGCAGTGTATGAGAATTATTTAAACCAAACTGACAGAGTTTGCACCAATACCTTTGAAGATCATAGGGGGCTGGCTCAGGAGGCAGACAAAAGATAACATGAAAGTGATGTCCATATCTCTTAGACTCTTCTACAAGAGGAATTCTAATCATTCCCATGGTCAGCTGGACAGAAAAACAACATGTATGAGTGCTAAGAATATGTGATGCCTGCAAGCAGTGTTGCCTGATAATTTTCAGGGGACTCCTGTTACAAAATACTAGGGCCATAGAGTTTGAAAGTAGTTTCATCATCCTGGCAACAACCAGGCTGACAACAGGAGCTGTGGCACATCTAGCAATCAGAGGTGTAGAAATAGTCTTGTCAAATTACTTGGGAAGGCTTTGAATTTTGTTCCTTGACATAGACATTCATCACTTTTTATTGTGCAGTATTTTGTACCAGCAGGTCAGATTTCCATTATTAGGAGCTAGCTGTAGTGTGATAACCTGGGGGTCAGTGCTTCACTGTACTAGAAATAATGCAAGTATAACAAACAAATTACCTCCATCCCAGAAGCCTGGCACTCAAACTAGAGGGCTTTTGGCTGGAGAGGGGATAAAACAAACAGCCCTAAGGAGCAGAGGGAACATGAAACAGCTCAGAGGCAGACAGGGAATGAGGATCACATCAAACCAGGTGCAAGCTGCAGGAGTTTATCTTCAAGTTTCTGATCCTCCTCAATGATACAGGAAATCTTCCAATAGATTGAACTTACACAGGTGATTATAAACTGTATATATTGGACATATAAAAGTATGTTTAATGTGTGCTTCAAGCAGACATTAGAATTTGATACACTCCCTGACTTCAAATTTAAATGAATAAATAGATAGATAAACAAATGTAGTGACAGAGAATATATATGGAATTTCTGGTTCGAAAAAGTTATTCTCTATCATAATGCCAAGTGCCATTTGGGTGAAAAAGTATTTCTTCATTAATGTGAAGAATTCCTGGATACTCACGTGGATAATCATCATAGGCAGTAAGTAGGGCCATCCTACCTGCAAATGTACTTTGCTGTTCTTGCTCTCAAAGTTGGGAGTAAATTTGTGGTAGCCTCATCTGCTCTCTTTTGATGTATCTTGTTTCTATTGAGCTACATAGTTTCTCTGTGTCTACTATGTTTACCAACTTCAAATATTGATTTTTGTTTATTTTATAACCAGCAAACACCTTGTGCTCTAGATTTACAATGCAATGTCTTCAGCCCATTGATCATTTAATAATTTCTGTCTGCATTTCTGATACTGTCAGAAGCCTTTTAGCAAAATCATGCCTAGGACTTGCAAAAATGCTGCTGCAATAAGCACCAAGAGATCTCCATTGGATCACTCCAAGAGGGAATCTCTTTGCATATACACGTTTTCATATTATCACTTACTGCTGTGCAAAACAGGCTGAAATACACTAACCCCAAGAAATTCCAGATTCATTAAAGCTGTGACCAGAAAAACTATCATCTTTAAGTACACCAGTACTGCAAGCTTTGAAACTCTCACTTAACGGCAACCCGGAGAAAGACTGTAAGATTGAGAGGCAGGGTGGGGAATGGGAAGCCAGCAGATAAGCAAACATTTAAGGAATGTACTAGCAAACCTCCTGCACGTCCTGCAGAAGGCAGACACTGCGCAGACTCTCTCAGCAGGGATGCAACTGGCACCTCTCATCCCAGGAGGTATTGCTGGGTTGCGTTGGAGCTGCAGCAGCAGTGTGCCCTCTTATGGCCACACCGGTTGCTTTCCAGCTCAGTTTTGCATTGTGGTGTTGAGATGGCTTCTTCACGAGCATTTTTCTTCTGCTTTGTTATCTTCTTTCTTTTCTTTTTTTCTTTTTCTTTCCTTTTTCTTCTTCTTCTTCTTTTCTTTCATAGAGAAAGAGATGTGGAAAAGAAGCATTAACTCTGTGTGCTGTGACATGTTTAGAAAACAGGCTTGCTACTTCATGTCAGAAACACCAAGCAGCAGTCCGTGTGCCAAAGTAGGTGAAATGGTGAACAAAACTTAAAGAGAAGCTAAATGTCATCAAGTTTAACATTTGCTGATGACATGTAACAGCTTTCATGCCAAGGCGCGTGTAAACTGCAGCGGGATTGTTGATTAAAGGCATTACCTCTAGCAGATAACATCAAGTTAGTTGACTGTTTCTGTACTGGATCCATCACAAACTCTGCTCTGAATGTATTTCTCTGTATTGTTGCAGCATTTCCTGGGAATATTGCTTTATCAGTGTTCAATCATGAGGCCTGTTCTGAGGAGTGTGTTCCTGTGCCTCCTTCTCCCATTGCATCTGGTAACTTGGCTTACCTGATGTTTTCCCATGTCATTTCTCAAGCCTGCCCCCAAACACCTCCTTGGAACACCCCATGGCTCCAGCGCAGCCCTTCCCCAGTGCCCCTGAATCTCTCCCTGCCTGCTGAGGATGGTCCTATTCTCACAACATTTTCCAACCCACAGAATCACAGCTGGAACACTCTGGGATTCAACTTCTACTTTCATATCTGTTTTATCAGGACAGCCACACCAGTCCTTCCTATTTGTGATATTATCCTTCTGCTCGCTAAATGTTTAAAAGAAATGACCAGTTTCTTGGACAACACTGGAGACCCAGTATATTCTGACCAATTAGAGTTTCCAGTTCCAAAGCTGACCTAGTATATCACAGGAAAACAAATACATCTCACTGTTCAACTTCTGGTTTCTCCATCAGAATAAATCCAGGAGCTGCATGATGGTAGGCAGATGACACCACATGCTCCAAGCAAGAACTGTTCCTAGGATGACCTGTTGTCCTGGGGTACAGGTTCATAATGGTGCCCAGCAGCCATGCACACACACCCTGGTATTTCTGGTTGTAATGTGTTTGTGTTTCTACTTTCCCTCTGGCTCATTGCCTTTTATATTTACTTCAGCATGCCCATTCACCTTAACATAAAACAAACAAACAAACAAAGAATAAAAAAGAAAGCAATCTAAACACTTTTCCTGTAGATCAGATATCTTCTGCTGCAGTTCATTTTCCTAAAATATATACTTCATTATAAAAGTACAATAATCAGGCAGTTCCAACACCTCTGATTATTGATAAGACAGATGATATTTACTACAAAAAGGCAAAGGTTTTTTAGAAACTAGAAACCAACCTGCAGGCTCACTTCGGATTTCAGTTGAACCAAAGCCCACTGAAATGGAGCTAAAAACCTATGATAAAGCTATCTGAAATGTCACAGTTATCTTGCCACTACTTGCCTTAGAAAGCAAGGTAAAGCTGCCTAGAGTTACATCACTTTCACCCAGTCCTTGGGAGCATAGCTTGATGACCCTTTGATGTTCCTTTTGTACTTCTTCTTTGATAGCTGGACAAAAAAATTGTAATTAAGTCAGTTTGTATCACCTTGTCACAGTTTTCTATACCATAAGAACTGCATTTTGTAGTTGAGAGAGAGCAAGGATGTCAGAATCTGGCCCTTCCTATTGACCTGCACAGGAGCGGTCAAGAGTGTGACCGTTTAGCACCACCCCTAGCACACATTTATTTTCTATACAATCCTTGCATTTGTTTTATTGTTCGCAGTAAGGATTGTACTGTGGAAGAGAATGCTGGTGGGAAGCTCTAGAAGAAATAGGGAGGTTTCTATGCACCTGAGGTGTTTATTTCCATACACTAGTATGATAGGTAGTGAGCAAATACTTCATTTACTTAGGAACACAGAACAGGGAAGAACCTTGTGGGATGCAGGGCTCAGACTTTGACCATCCCCAGTAACCATAAAGCAATACTTTTAGCCCAATGCATCAGCTTCTCCTATTGTTAGGATTGCAGCTTGTCTGAAACTGCTCTTATAGAAGCCCGCTCCAGAGCTTGCAGATCTGAAAGCTGAAAAACTTCTCAATTTCCAGCCTAAATTTATACACATTTAGCTTGTTCTTACTGTTCATTGGTGTGATCCCAGCAGTGTGGAGGGGCTGTATCTCACCAGGACGCTGGCCCTCTCTGCCCACCTCTGTCCCCAGAAGCTTCCTGTGAGCTGGCTTCCCCAGCAGAGCTGTGGCTGCCTCTCCTCATTCTTCCCTTTTAGTTTCAAGACATGTAGCTAGCAAAGTTGTGCACACTCTTAATTCAGACACTACCTTAAGGCTTCTGGTTTTCTTCCTTAGCTTCCCCTCCAGCAGTCCTGAAAATAAAAGAAGGATTTGTGAGTTCTTCTTTTAATCCTAAAAGGAGAAAAACAATATAGACCTGTTCAAGAAACAGGAAAAACTCTTCCCAAAATGAGTGCCAATAGCTGCCAATACTTGTCTCTTGATTTTTGCTTTCAAGGCTGGGAAACTCTCCATATATCTGCAGGGATAGAAATGAGCTGATACTGGATAGCACTCAAGTGAATATGTTCTACTAGACTGGAAGTATATTTTGCAGAATATGCATACGTATTCTGCCAAAAGACTATATCTAATATTGAAAATGAGCACTGATCTCTTCTTAGCAATAACATGGATAAAATTGTCCTTTGTGTCTGCATCATCCTTGAAAGGTCACAGAGAATAGGGAGAGATGCCTAAAGACTGAAGGAAAGCCAGTATCACTCCAGTCTTCAAAAAGTATAAGGAGGAGGACCCAGGAAACCACAGGCTAGACAGCCTCATCTCTGTGCCTGGGAATGTGATGGAACAGCTTATTCTGGATGTAATCTCCAAGCAAGAGGAAGAAGAGAAGGTTATCATGAATAGCCAATGTGAGTTTTCCAAGGGAAAATCATGCTTGATCAACCTGATAGTACTCTATGGTGTCATGGACTGACTGAGTAGATGGGTAGAGATTAATGGATGTTGTGTACCTTGACTTCAGCAAGGCTTTTGACACTGTTTCCCATAACGTCCTTGCAGGTAAGGTTAGGAAGTGTGGGATAGATGAAAGAACAGTGAGATGGACTGACTGGCAGATCTCAGAGGGCTGTGATCAGTGGTGCAGAGTCTGGTTGGAAACCTGTAGCTGTTGGTGCTCCCCGGGGGTTGGTAATAAGTCTAGTCTTGTTGAACATCTTCTTTAGTGACATGAATGAAGGGATAGAATGCCCTCTCAGCAGGTTTGGTGATTATATAAAGCTGAGAGGATTGGCTGACATGCCAGAAAGCTGTGTGCTGTCATTCAGCAATACCTGGACGGGAAGAAGAGTTGGGTGGAGAGGAGCCTGATGAAGTTCAAAATGGCAAAGATAGAGTCCTGCACCTGGAAAGGAAGAACTGCATGGATAAGGTTGTAGAGTCTCCTTCTCTGGAGATGTTCAAAACACGCCTGAATGCTTTCCTGTGCAACCTACTGTAGGGAACCTGCTTTAGCAGGTCTCAAGGTCCCTGCCAACCCCTATGATTCTGTGATTCTCCCCACATTAAGCAGAATAAAGAAGAAGAAAACCAAAGTTATTGAAAATATGAAAACTTAAGTTATTTAAAGTATGAAAACTAAGGTATATTGAAATTATACCCAGGTGGGCAGTACTCACTGAGGATATTTGGACACTGCAGTTGTGCAGGAGTACAAAGACACAAAGACATTTTGCTGTGAAAATTCTATCATAATGAATTTGTGTACTTTAACAATGCTGACAGATAATTTATCCAAGGCAAACTACAAGTTTTCTCTCTTTTTGTAATGAAATCTATGGATTTGGGTACACCTAGAAATCATAATCATGTGTGCCTCGGTGGCGCAGCGGTAGAATTCCCGTCTGCAACACCAGGGGGCCCGGGTTCGAATCCCCCCTGTGGAGCAGGGGGTAGAAGTGCCGCTCTGCTACACAGAGGGCTCGAATCCCGGGAGTTGGACTCGATGATCTCTAAGGTCCCTTCCAACTCGCACAATACTATGATACTATGATAACTTCATCTGCAGTCACATGTCAATAGAATGGAAATAGAAAGGATTGTTTCATTATTTCAGTAAAAGAAGGCAGGAGAGAAGGAAGAGGGAAGAAAGGAGATAAGGAAGAAGGAAGAAAGGAGGGAAGGAAGCAGGGATGGGAGGGAGGGAGGAAGAATGGAGGGAGGGAGAGGGGGAAGGATGGAGGGAGGGTGGGAGAAAGGGAAAGAAGGGAGGAAGGGAGGAAGGGAAGGAGAGAGGGAAGGATCTTCCAGAAAAAATTTAAACTGCATCTTGAAATTTTCTGTTTCTAAATTGATTCAACATGAAAATTTCTCAGAAAAAAAAAAAAAAAAAAAAAAAAAAAAAAGGAAAATAAAATACCCTGCTATGACAGACAGATAAATCTGATTATGCTCTGCAGTGCAAAGCTGAGAAACTTGTAGGAATTGGCTTTATTAATTAAAATAGGGAAAATTACAGATAAGAGCGTATCCTTATATCTACTACCAACCAGAAATGATACTATGATGTACAAGCCATCACAGAAGCTGTTTCTAAGATGTTTAAAGCAGCTAAATTCAATTGGCTCAGCAGTTAGAAGCTGAAATAGGTGAAGAGAATGTATGAGAAAGATTTTCTTTGGTAAATAAATGACTCTGGAGACACCACAGCATCCCACTTGTTATTTAAAGCTTGCTCCTGTATCTTTCCATGGAGGACAGAACAGTGTGCTAGTTTTCAGTCATGCTTCTAATGGCTCTGAATCTCCATTTTAGTTGCTAGTGGATCCATGAAGCTGACGTTGAAAATAAATTATACAAATTTAAAAGTGTTACACAAGAGCCTGGAAACTTAGGCCTGGGAGGATTCAGTATGCTTGTCACTGCTCTTCCCACATCTCAAACTCACAAGGAACCTTCACCTGATTTTGCCAGTCATAGATGGGGTTAATGAAGTGTGAGTCCCATGGGGTGACCTGTGCAGAGCCACCACTCCTGGCCTTCTCCCCAAAACAAGATTAAACTGTGCTCTGGTCTCAGTGTGGACAACTCCGAAAGCTTGTTTGGAGATTTCAAGGGAGCCAGGGTCCCATGTGTCATCCTTTCACTTTCTCACAGGGAATAAAGACCACCAGGAAACACATTTAAAAATCATCTGTGGCACACAGAAGGAGAAGAGAGAAAGTTGTTGGTACATTTCAGCAAGCCTCGTTAAAAACATCTCTAGGCACTACAAAGTGCATGTTATCAATATGCATATGTGATGTCTCTGAGGCAGAGCTGCCTTTAAGGTACATATTCAGCAGGACAACATTTTCCCATGTGAGGCAAGGAACAACAGTGAATCATATGTGTGGGAGGGAAAGGCCTTCTGGCTATGTACAGTATTTATTCCCTTTTGTGTCTTGCTTCACCCCCTCCCCTCTTTTATTAATGGCTTTTGCAATTACTGCTAACAGTGTATTGCTAGCTGGCAGAAAGTGGTGACTTCTGCAGTCGATTGTTTGGCAGATGCTGGATGCATGGGGAAATGAAGCAGTGCTTGTATATGAGCTTTATGTACCCCTCGACCCTGGGTGAGAACTGGCCAGTATGCAGTGTTTGCACTTCCCCCAAGCTGAGTGCCACATTATTGGGTTTCACATAAACACACACACAGACTTAGGAATCCAGAAGGTGAGGCCTGCAGTGTACACATTAAAAATTCCTACTGAAGATGCCAGTAGGGGTGCAGAGAAGCTGATTTAGACTTAGAGGTAATCTGGACAAGAGGTATCTGAAGTGGAAGTGCCTGCTCTGCCTAGAATCACAAAAGGCTAATTACAGCAGTTTCATTTTAATTTCTCACCTTATTAAGGAGGGGTTCCAGACGAGGATTGTTAGCGCTGGGAAACACTGCAAAAAGCATGTAGATACAGTTAGTCAAGCAATCAGTGCTGCAGGGTCTCTGGCTGCCCACTGAGTTCCTGCTGAGCTGCCTGACCACCACCAGAGCTCAGCATTTCCCTGAGTGCTGACCAATCACAGAACCATAGAATGGATTGGGTTGGAAGAGAACCTGAAGCCCACTCAGTACCACCCTGTGCTGTGGGCAGGGCTACCACCTCCCAGCTCAGATGCCCAGGGCCCCATCCAACTTGGCCTTGAGCACCTCCAGGGATGGGGCACCACAGCTTCTTTGGAGCAGAGAGGTGATCATCCCCATGTACTTTGTACTTGTACTTCTGGTGAGGCCATACCTTGAATACTGTGTTCAGTTTTGGGCCCTTCACTACAAGAAAGACATTGAGGCCCTGGAGTGTGTCTGGAGAAGGGCAACAAAGCTGTGAGGGGTCTGGAGTACAAGACTTGTGGGAAGTGGCTGAGGGAGCTGGGATTGTTCAGTCTGGAGAAGAGGAGGCTCAGGGGAGACCTTATCACTCTCTACAGCTCCCTAAAAGGAAGTTGTGGTGAGATGGAGGTTGGCCTCTTCTTCCATGTAACTAGTGATAGGGTGAGAGGGAATGGCCTCAAGTTGTGCCACAGCAGGTTCAAGTTGGATATTCAGATAAAATTCTTTTCCGAGTGGTGAGGGATTGGCAAAGGCTGCCCAGGAAGGTGGTGGAGTCACTGTCCCTGGGGAAGTTCAAAGGTGATGTGGGTGTGGTACTTAGATACATGATTTAGTGTGGAAATATTGTTGGTAGGCGGATGGTTGAATTGGATGACCTTAGAGCTATTTTTAACCACTGTGATTCTATGATTCCCTGGAAAGTCTGTGCCAGTGCCTCACTGCCCTCTAAGTTTCTTCCTAACACCTAACCTAAATTTTCTCTTTTAGTTTAAAGGCATTTCCCCTTTTCCTACCACTATTAGATCATATAAAAAGTCAACCTCCCTCCTTCTCATAAGGTCCCTTCAAGTACTGGAAGGACAAATGGCAGTGGATGTCAGCAGTGACATGCAGTCAGTAGGCAGCAGGCTGTCCAAGGTTTGGTAAATAAACTGTGGCCAAGCCAGTACCCAGATAAGTACCCAAGCATGTACTTGCTTGTGATCAAGCAAGTACCAACTAATCACTGAGGATGCCTGATATCGCCAGAGGGGCAGTTTTTCAGGATCCATACTTCTAAGAGGCCTGGGAAGCAGGCAATGTGCTTCCTGTGGAATATTACAGAGGTAAGGGCCAGGCCATTTTAAAAAATAAAATAAAAAAATAAAAATAATTAAAAAAAAAAAAAAGGTTATTATATTGTTTTTAATAGAATGATATTGTCTAAGAAGATTAAGATCTGGTACCAGTATGCAATACAGTGATGGAGAGCTAGCACAATCAGCCATGCAATCATGCATACCACTTGGACAGCAGTGAGCAGTTACGTCTTCCTTTACAGTTCCCTCTTCTTGTTTCCTTCCCATCCTATTTTTCTCTGCCTTTAGCGGCTCCCATGTAAGTTGCAATATCAAAACACAAGACATTGTATAAATATAAAAGTGATTTAATATTTTAACACGGGAGCAAAAGAACTAGGAAAAAAAATATTAAGACCGGGATTACTGAGCTGGCAGTGTTAGTATCAGAGGATCTCCAATTGCTGAAGTTCTTCCATTTGCTTTATTCTACTTGCTTGAAAAGCAGAGGGGCAGTGGGAGTGAAAAGGGGAACAGGGAAGATGGGCAGATGGAATGAGCAGGATAAGGCTCATAGAAAAGTATGTGAGAGGGGTCACAGGATGAAGGCAGAGCCAGCAGTCACTGATCAGAAAAGAGCATCTGAAAGGTTCTGAGGCACCGGCAAGTAGAAATGGTTGACAGTTTCCTGTCAGAATGGAAAGGATGTCATTCTTTTCTGAGGAAAATGCCCTTTTAATAACTGTCCATCAGATAATATTTCTTTGAAAATTTCCGATTTTACCTGACTCTTATTCTAAATTTGTGTTGGGGAGGAATTGTCACGCAGCTGGGAGCTGACATTTCTGGCAGGCTCTTATCATTCACGTTTTCTACCTAGAGGCAAAGAGCGTGAGATCCTTCCAATCTGGGAGCTACAGCTGGGTTGACGGAGGCGCTGCGCCCGGTGCGCGCTCCCAGCCATCTGCCTGCAAGCCTCACACCATGGCAATTCTCTCCCCGTAGGCAAAAGTCAGCCTGACAAGAGCCTTTCAAGACAGCAACCAGCAAATCAAATGAAGCCTTTGTTCCTTCAGTCTGGAATGTTTCCCTTTTCTTCCCAAATGAGACATGGATGTACAAACAATTTTGTGAGAAAAGTCTGACTCTACTGATGACCTGGGAGAGTACAAAGATCCTTTGGTAGCTGCTTCTCTGTGCTTCCACTGGCTAAATTTCTTGACAGACCAGTTATTTTGTCCCTGAATTTCACGTGGCTGTAAGCAAGACCAGCTGCCCTGAGGAAAAGTCTTTCCTATGCACAGCTCTGCCCCTGGGAGCACTCAGAAATAAGGAATAAGTTTGGTTTTCCCCCTCCTTTGCCTCCACACTGTGCCCATCACAGGCAGTTGCTCTGCTCTATGACAGCTCCCTAGCTAACAAAATTAAGCAGGGCACTGTAATATAAGTGTTGCCTGGCATCAGCACTGGTGTATGTAACAGACTACAAATTTCACTGCCTACATCAAGAAATGTTTGCCAGTCTAAATCCTACAGGGTCTGTTAGTTTCTCCGGAGGGCCCCCACAGACCACAGTGGGGAAGCAAGATGACTTGGAAGGAGGTAGTTTGACACATATAAACAATGCCCTCTGCAATTTAAGGACTGAAATATAGTAGATTTAAATTGCTATAAGAACATCCATATAAAATACTGGGAACACTTGTAAGTGATGAAGTAGGGAAGGTATTGTTTGGAGGGTTTTCCATTGGAGAGTTTTCCACGTACATATTTCTGGAGAGGAAGGAGGTAGGGAAAGATTTATCAGATCTGGTGGTTGATCCTGTCTATGAAAGGAAAAAGGAGTAGATGACTTCTTGAGGTCTTTCTCAGCACGATGCTTCTCTGTTCTATACTCTGATACTAAACCTTGGGTTGGGTTTCCTTTTTTTTCTAGACACTTTTTTTTGTCAGTAAGAAGACATGTGGAGGGAATCCAAATGGTTAGAAAAAAAGAGAAGTAGGGGAAGTCTGAGCAGCTTCAAACAAACTAAACAGACAGTATTCTTAGCAGGGAATACTGCAGGGAGGTGCTCACTGATTAGGTTAAGGATCTGTGTGTATGCCTGAAAGCTATAGGAAAAAACATTCGGTGTTTGGGACGGATGTATCTTGCTATTGTGGGTTTGCCTGAACTACACTTACCTGAGTTAAATAAACAAAGAAAGTGCTTTAAGTGTTGCTCTAAGATTGAATAATAAATGAAGCATTTCTTGTTTTGTTAGTAGCTTGTGTCCTTGCTTATTAAGTCTCAGGCTGAGAAGCCAAAGGGAGTGTTTGAGACATAAATGCCAGAGGGGACTCCCACTACAGAAGGCAACCAGCAAGCAGCTTGAAATGTGCTATTTTAGTTCCTGGAAGACCATACCAATCAGAAATACAAGCTTTGAGTCCTTTTCTCCTTGCCCTTTCTTCTCTTTCTCATGCTCCATCTCCAAGCTCTTGAGTAGCTCTCAGGAAGCCCAGAACTTATCTTCAATTGCAGACTGGCAACAGATTAAATGGAATTCATCATTTGTCTTACAAACTAAATCAGTTAGCATTAAAATGAATACTAACTTTTTACCCAGTGTTCTGTCTCTTGTCTTTAGGTGTTAAATCACCAAAGCTTCTATTCTTTAAAAAATCCATTAAATTGCATAATAAGAAATGGAACATCAAGCCTGTTAGATTCATTGTACCTTTCAAAATAAAACCTCTCATAATGAAGGACATACTTATTCAATGCTCTGAAAAGTAACAATCACGTACACCACATCGTCCTGTGTCTTTTAAGTCACCTCCTTGTCAGAGTTGTCTGTGCCTTACAAAAATCAAACCCACAGACAAAGCCAGGCTTGTTGGCGCTAACAAGAAACATGACTTCCAAAGCAAAATACAACTCAGGAGGAATGTCCTACCCTCTTTTAACGTGTCTGTCATGACTTTTATCCCTAGTACAGCTGCTAATCATACCTACTTTCTGTCACTCAGATTGCAAGACATTTTTTCTATCTATACCTGACACATCCCCACAAAAAACGTTTGGAGCCTGTGCAGATATTGCAGTATTCCCTTTGTAAAGCATCTGCACAACAGAGAGCTGATCCAATGTGAACTGAGCAGCACTGTGTTTTGCATTATAACAACTTGTTCATGCAATTATTGCCAGATGATTGCAAGTATTCTTTAAGACTCTCATCAAATGTTAACTGCTCTTTCCAAAATTTGTACAGCACTCAGAAGCTAAGGCTGCTGATTGGCTATGCTGGCAAGAAAGAGAAGAAAGCAGCCTGTTTTCTTTTGTACTTTCTCCTGGTAGTTACAGGGATGAAACCACCTGAGTAATGACAAAGTCCACAATGCTATGGAGACACATGATAAGAACCAGATTTTCAGGTCTCCTGTGTAAATGATATACCTTAGTTTCAATAGTGTAATCTGTACTTCTATTTAATCATGTTTTTGAGAAGAATAATACTTAACTGCTAGTGTATGTCATAATTTTGCAAAGAAAGAGCACCTACGTATTCAGATAATACTAACTAATATGCAGATTAAGTAGCTGAGATAAAAATCTTAATTGGTTGACACTGTTCCCTAATATATTTTTCTTTGCAGGCATCAGAATGGAATGTATTGACCACTTCATCCTGCTTCGCAACAGCTGTTGGTGGATTTGCCTGCAATTACCCACTGAAAGCAAAATAAAACAGTAGAAATAAGATGTCACTCTGGACTTAAAACTCCTGTTGCTAGGGAAACCTGATTAGGGCAAAAATTGCTGTAACAGTGCTCTACCTTTGTCAACACTCGTGTTCAGTACAGCTGTAGGTAGCCTATTTGTCTGATCAGGTACAGGAACTGCCCACTCTGAACTCCTGGTTGACCAAATAGCCCTCACTGAAAGCATCTCATCATGACACCAGTTCACAGAGACACATTGCAGGAGCTTTGTAACTAAGTTACACAAATACAACACCAGTGCAAGCAGATGGGAAAATTAAAAAAGCTAATGGAAAAAGAGAGATTAAATATGTTCAATAGCCACTACCTCTAATATCAAACTTCATATCTATCTAGGCACCCAGTGCCTGCCAACCACTTCTACAAACACACATTTCATACAGGAAAAACAATAATGGAAGATATTAGCCAAGAGAGAGCTTGGCAATAAAATCTGCAAAAGGACTCAAAGCAGTGGAGCAAACCAAAGGAAATTAAAAGTACTATTACATGCTTGTTTTTGGGCCTCCAGAGAGAAAAAAAAAAAATGGGATATCACAAGGAAAGTAATGGATACAGGAAGGGGGAAAAGAGTCTTCTCAGGAGGTCATGATTTATCACGCAGTACTGACTGAGGAAGAAACTCCTTTGTGTTTTTGGTAGATCAAAGAAACTTTCCCATTTTCCTTATACTGGGGAGTCTCCATAATGGGAAATGCTCTGTGAGGATGCTGGTGCCTACAACATCATGTAGAGGCCAAAAGTGAATCTGATGTAGAAATGCTAACACCACAACATGTCATTACATACCTGTGTAATGGCAAGAGAAGAGGTTTCAGTCCCATCTTTCATGATGCAAGTTAATGCTGTGTATTCGCAGAGTTTGAAAGCTGTAATGGAATGAACTGCAAATTAGCATTTGCCAGAATTCAGTGATATGTCTCTTATAGAAGTAACTTCTGTTTCAATTCTGCTAGAGGAATGACATTTAAAATACTTGAAAGATTTGTCAGAATGCTACAATATTAAATGAGGAAAATGGTGAGTTGTTTTGCTTTTCAAAGACTGTTGATTACAGTGTATTACCCATCATTTCACCTAATGCAAATACTGAATTTAAGCTACATGTAAATTAGAGAGAAGATCTATAAAGTTATCACATATTTAAATTATTGATTTATTTTTACCTGCACTTTGAGAAAGAGTAACCACCTTAAGAGGAGAAACTTGTGCTTTGCATGCTTACATCATGACTAGAAACACAAAAACCAAACTACTTCATTAGTTCTTTCTTCTTTAATGTTCACCAAGTGCTGATTTTATAAAATAATCAGGGATTAATATTTTAAATATGCACAGGTGTCCTTTAACCACAACTTTAATACCAGACGAAACACTAGAAATGCCAAGATTGCAGGAACGTTGAAAGGAAAATTATATCGACCTCAGTAAGTACTGCTTGTTTGTGTGCCTAAGAAGCTATATGAGGCTTTCCTTTTCTTGGAAATTTGTGGGATTTAGTACTTAAAGGGTGTCAGTGTTTGATCATGAATGGTTTAGATTTATTTGTTTGTTTATTTATTTAAGTATTTATTAGACATTGAGTTTAGTTTATAGAATGCCCCATCCCTGGAGGCATTCAAGGCCAGGCTGGATGTGGCTCTGGGGAGCCTGGTCTGGTGGTTGGTGACCCTGCGCATAGCAGGGGGGTTGAAACCAGAGGATCACTGTGGTCCTTTTCAACCCAGGCCATTCTATGATTCTATGAGTTAGCTGCAATATCCTACATAAGCAACCCACCACACTTTCTGTATTAAATTACACCACTTTATATGAGGTGTGGCATAAAAGCAGAGTGGGCCCATTCCTTGGCCTTCACAAGTCACAGCTAAATGAATCTTACTGATGGGTGAATCAATGATTCTACGAAAAGGGTACCATGTTAGCCATGGTTTTCATGATTTTTTGTATAGCCCACACCACACCAATAAGAAGCTGTAAAATTCCTTCTTAGACTCCTGGCTGCTCCCCTTGGCTGCTCATATTAAAGGAATTTTCTCTGGAAAACAGGAAAAAAAAAATCTGAAGTATTAAAAGAAAAAAGATATCTGCAAAACTAGGGAAAGCAAGAAAGGAGATCACAACAAGGCACAGAAGAGACTATACCTGACTGATGAAGAAAATGCTCTAGTGTCTGCCCCTTAGTAATGAGCAATCAGAACAGGAGTGCAATTCCACCAGAGTATTT
Organism: Excalfactoria chinensis; assembly: GCF_039878825.1. NCBI lineage: Eukaryota > Metazoa > Chordata > Aves > Galliformes > Phasianidae > Excalfactoria > Excalfactoria chinensis. The sequence continues at coordinate 42,990,681 of NC_092826.1, forward strand.
TGGAAATAGGACATTTTCTTTTCTAGATTAAGTTTATAGATTACTGGAACTCTAAAAAATAATGATCAGAGACAGGTGCTGTCTGAATTAAATTGCACACAGAAGCAGCAACCTTGAGGAAAAACACATTTGAAAACATTCCTCACAATCATTCATCAAGCCAGAATTTTGCAGTTCTTTTCATGTTCCTTCTGTCCAAAGCATAGCTCCTGGTCATGTCTGTCCTGGTGATGAAGGCAAGAGTAAAATTTATCTGTACAACAGAAAGTAAAAGACATCTTCAGACTGCTTTGTGAATTTGTAGCCTTACACCAAATGAAAAGAAAAACAAAAAACACAAAACCCACAGAAAGAAAAACTAGAAGTAAAATCCTGATTCCACTGAATCCATAGCTGAAATCCCTTATATCCATTTAGTTTAGGATTCTATACCAGAAAGACATTCAGAAACTGACAATACAGTATACAGGTAACACTAAGAATCCCACCAAAGCAATAAAAATTCTAATGTATACCCTGTAATATAGATGGGTGGCTATGTTCAGGCCATAGTGAGGACAAGTGTATATATAACCTGAGACAGACATAGCAACATTTAATGTGAATGAGATAAACTTCTCCATTTACTGTTTTTTTGATGTCTCATAGACTTTGCTCCATAGAGAATGTGAAGTGAGACCTTCAGTTAAAAGGTACACTCATCCATGGGAAGAGTTCTTTCTTAAAATCTGCTCTTTTTCTAATAGAGTCTGTCTTCCAAACAGTGGAATTTGAAGCTGAACATCTGTGAAATGAATATTTTCAGTACATGCTAATTCAGAATACGCTGCAGGCAAAAAAGGTGCAGCAGCTGTGAGCACCACAGGTTCTGGTTGGGTGCCAGTACAAGGCAGTCTGTATGCAGCAGACCTTGACCGCTGTGCGCATTCTTTAGATCTGAAAGGACCTCTGCTGAACAGTCCTGATTGGAGCAGTGGGCAGAGATACAACAGCACAACCGCTTGGAGAAAAACAACTGCAAATTTCACAGAGTATAATGACAGGGGAGAGATTCAGTTAAGGAATCAGAACTGGAAAGTGTTAGAAAGTTTGCAGTGATTAACCCAGTGACTTGAAAAAGACAATGGAAAAGAATAAGTTTAAGAAACATCCGCAGAATGCAAGAATAAGCCTTGACCAGTGACAGTATTGATTTTCTAATCAGCAAAGATTCTGCACCTGGAATTCACCTAGCTACTCTCTCTATGTATGTGTACATATTTATACAAATGAAAGAGATGGGGGAAAATGCTGATGAAATGATTTCAGTGTCAAAAACACTCAATGATTATTAGATGTATGTTTATACTAAACAAGTAGCTATAGGCCTCGCCTTATTTTGAGGACTCCTAATGTTAGATGTGATCTGTGGGTCAGATGTTACAGCATGCATGATACATGAAACTCAGTAGCTGTCTTGTGTGTCCTTTGCAATGCAGGATAGTCTGTGATTCTATGATTCTTTGAAAAGATTTCATCAGTTGAAAGGCAGATCAAAGGAAGTGCTGTCTCTCTTTCTGTATGCATATTGCTAACCGTACTTAAGAGCTGAAGTGCAGGAGAGGAAGGAGAGACTGGGAAAAGGAAAGGCCAGTGTTCTGGTTTCAGCTGGAACAGAGCTAATTTTTTTCATCGTATCTGGTATGATGCTGTGTTTTGGCTTTAGGAGAAAAACAATGTTGATAACACACTGATGTTTTAGCTATTTCTAAGCAGTGCTGTACAGAGCCAAGGACATTTCAGTTTTCAGCTTTTCATCTTGTCCTGGCACTGAGGGTCTGAGGGGGCACAAGGATCTGGAAAGGAATAGAATTAGGACAGCTGACTGAAACTGGCCAAAAGGGATATTCCATACCATATGACATCATGTGAAAAAACCATAAAACTAGGAGTGTTGGCCAGGAGTGGCTGTGGCTGCTCAGGGTGTGGCTGGTGGTGAGCAATTGCTTTGTGCATCACATGTTTTGTGTATATATATCTATATCTATATCTATATCTATATATGTATGTATATATTTGAATATGCATATATAATATATTTATATAATAAATATCATTACTGTTATTTCTCTCTTCCTTTTCTGTCCTAGTAAATAGTTTTTATCTCAGCCTACAAATCCTACCTTATATTTTTTTCCTTCTGATTGTCTCCCACATTCCACTGGGAGGGGTTAGTGAGCAAAAGGCTGCATGGTGGTGCTGAGCTACCTGCCAGGTAAAACCACTACAGTCCTTGTTGAACACAACATGAGGCTCAAAGGGTTGGGATAATGATAAATCTGGCCAGAATATGTTAGAACAAAAGTGTTACGAGCAGCACAGTAGCTTAATAGCTGCTGGTCACAATGATGATCTTTTCATTCACAGTGTGAAATGTGAAATGCTTTCAAGGTTGATTTTCTTAACTCCATCTGTTTTGTTTATCACCTCTAAGGGCTCTCCCAGTCTTCTTTATGGTTTTGCTAGCTTGTATATAGTAAATGCTCATGTTTTAATGGATTTAATTTGGTACTTCTACTCAACAGTGCCATCATTCTCAGACTTGCAGAAATTTACCACAAAAACTCTTCTCAAATACTCTCTCTACTCCAGGCAAGCTAAAATAATTGTTGAAAACTTTGAATATGCCTGGGCTATTCAAACTAGTATGATCTTATTGCTATGTCTTCTGCATGTGTTTCTGGTTTTATCTGTGGTTAAGGAACTATTCAAAAATACCACCCAAAGATCTACCCCAAGGCAGGATGGCTGTGGGTGGCAAAGTGTGTGGGAGGATATGGGCAGGTATCAGCCATGATTATCACTTCCGATGGGAACTCACCCCTGAATGAGTGTGCAATCCTAAAATACTAACAGAATGCTTTAAAAAAGCATGTCCTGATCCTGGCAATGTCAAAGAGTTACAGCTTGCTGCATTGCTCTGGGGCCTGGCTTTCAACTACCAAACACTATCCAACAGTATTCAGCACCCTCAAAAGGAAGAAAATTCCTCTAGATCTGACCCAACTCCTGCGACAGGCCCGGCATCTTACCCAATCCCTGTGACAAGACCTGCAGCTGAACCAGAGAACCAACCTGTACCACTATCCATCAACTCTATCCACAAGAACAAAAAGCAGAGGCTAAATGCTCATTTTTTAATGGATTTAACTTGGTACTTGTACTCAACAGTGCCAACATTCTCAGACTTCAGGAAATTTATCACAAAAACTCACTTAATACGGAAGGAAGAGGAGTTAGGCTACTACATACCTGTGCTACCATAAGAATAATAAGAAGAGGCAGAGGTTATAAATGAATCAGTAACCACCCAATGACTATCCTTAGGTGGTCTGTGAGATATGCAGAGATTTCAGCCATTGTCCATGCAAACACATTGCCACCTGGCTGCTCTGATGTTGGGATAATGGGACTGATAGCCTGGATTTAGTGGGCACAGAAACAAGACAGTTGGACTCTCTCTAAGGGAAGTGGGCACTAACAAAGCAATTAAAAAAAATAATAATAATAAAAAAATAAAAAAAATGTCTCTAGACAGAACTCCTGTTGACTGCAAAGGGAGGATAGCCCTACAGGGATGATATTTCATGTCAGCCAGGCTAGTGGACCACCACATAAAGTGGTATTTAGTATCTGAGGGAGGTAACTGAGCTAAAGCCAGTGTATATTGTTGACCTGAACAATGATCAATTATCCCAAGATCCAAACAGCATTAAGTGCATATGATCCATGTAGCCGAAATTTGTACAGACGTCACCATCACTGTATGTCACCATCACTGGGTCCTGCACTTTGGCCACAATAACCCCATGCAGCGCTATAGGCTTGGGGCAGAGTGGCTGGATGACTGTGAAGAGGAAAGGGACCTGGGGGTATTGATTGATGCTCTCCTGCCCATGAGCTGACAGGTGGCCAAGAAGGCCAATGGCATCCTGGCCTGCATTAGAAATAGTGTTGCCAGCAGTAGCAGGGAGTACTCAGCACTGCTGAGGCTGCACCTTGAGTATTGTGTTCTGTTTTGGGCTCCTCACTACAAGAAAGACATTGAAGCCCTGGAAGGAGTACAGAGAAGGGCAACAAAACTTGTGAGGGGTCTGGAGCACAAGTCTTATGAGGAGTGGCTCAGGGAGCTGGGATTGTTTTGTCTGGAGAAGAGGAGGCTCAGGGGAGACCTCATTGCACTCTACAGCTTCCTGAAGGGAGGTTGTGATGAGGAGAGGTTTTGCCTCTTCTCCTAGGCAACAAACAGGACCCGAGGAAATGGTCACAAGTTGTACCAGAGGAAGTTTAGATTAGACATAAGGAAAAACTTTTTCTCTCAGAGAGTGGTCAGGCACTGGAACGGCCTGCCCAGGGAGGTGGTAGAGTCACTGTCTCTGGCAGTGTTCAAGATGCATCTGGATGAGGAGCTACAAGATATGGTTTAGTAGCTTGTGGTAGCACTGGTAATGGAAGGATGACTGGACTAGATGATCTTGTAGGTCTTTTCCAACCTTGTGAATCTATGATTCTATGCCATCTCACTGGCAGTAATGACCTGGAAAGATGGAGAGGATGAATTGTTTGCGAGAGAACAGAACAGCTCACCTCAACTGGCCAAGGGGATATTCCATACTGTATGACATCATGTTGTCCAAATGCGTATTGATCACTGACAGGCATGGGAGATCAGCCACTTTGCTAGGAGAACCGTTCCACTGTTTGACCACCCTCACATTACAGAAACATTTCCTAGTGCCCGAACTGATCCTTCCCTAGAAGCTTTGTGTCATGGTTTTGTGCTGTTGCTGTCAATATTCTACATCATGACATCATGTGCAGTATGAATCATTAACTGAGGGACAAATAGTGGTAAACTGTTTTGGTGGTATAAGAAAGTGTAGTTGTTAATGGCATACAGAAGTGTAACAGAGGGTATGTGGAAGTGTAACAGAGGGTATGCGGAAGTGTGGAAGGTTCATGCTCCAGATCTGTGGAATGGCAGCATCCCGAGTACTCAGCTCTTGGAGGAAACTACATATCCCAGGGGATGACGCGGCCAGAGACGAATCACCAGAGGAGGAGGACACATATATAATCTCACTCCCAGGCTGGAACGTCCTTCTTTTCGCTCTGTCTATCGCTTTGGAGCGCTCCATCCCTGCTGTCTCCCTCTATCAGCAACGTTCCAGCCTGTCGCCTAGAGATCACAGTAGGCCCCCCAGTTCTCGGGGACTCTTTTTCTCTCTTTCTCTTTCTCTGTCTTGTTTGATTTAGTAGTTGTAGTTATATTGTATCATATTGTGTCATCTGGTATTCCAATATTATTCGTATTTAGTAAAATAAGTTCTTTCCTTAGATTGCTGCCATTGTTTTTGTTCATTTCCCTCCTTCCAGGGGCAGCAGCCTCTATCATGGGTAAATCTAGATAACCCGATTACACTTTGTGACATTCTGCTCCTGCCATCAATTCCCAGGAGCAGGGCCCAGCACCTCCCTCTACTTCCCCTCCTCTGCAGGGACCTGCATGGAGCAGTGAGGTCATCTCTTGTTTTTCTCTTCTCCAGTCTGAACTACCAAGTGTCCTCAGTGTATAGAGAAGGCAATTTCTATATCTGATACGTGAGAACAGATGCAAAGACTTACATGAAACTGCAGCATCATCACCCCAAGTTAATGAAACATTTTCAGTAATTAAAAGGCTGTAATGTAACAGATTAGGAGCACACATTGTCCTTCTTATGTACAACTATTAAACTTGTAGCTTGACTTAATTTTCAACTACACTGTACATTTTGGGAGCCTAACACAAAATCGTCTCAAGGCTGCTGTTTGAAAAATCTTAATGAGTGGATACTATTACCTTTATTGCTTTTTATCATCTATATTAGCTATACTATCAATATATTATGGGTATTATTATAACCCAATAAAGATATGAAACTTTCTACATAAAGCAGTAGCACTATGCTGTAAACAAGCTTTTCATTTACACAGAGGTCTTTTATTCTTTTTTCTTTTTCTTTTTAACATAGATCCCTAGGAAATAACTGTGGTGTTCATTTTGCAAGACATGCTCCACTGAGGTCCATGTTCCAGTGTGCAAGACCCAGGAGGCTCTCTGCTTATGGCAAAACACAACAGCTTCAGAAACTGAACTGCAGATGAGATCTGCACTACAGCGTTTTCAAGCCCTCCTTACCCGGCATCACTCCTGCCTTTCCTGCTTTGAATGGGAAGTATCAAGTGGAGTGTGCAGAGTAGAGAAGATAGATGTGCATCTGATCTCCAGACCTTTCAGTCTGTTTCCTGGAAACCCATTTAAGAAACAAGGGCTGAAAGGAGTGAGGAAGCACCCATACTAGGGCTAAAGGTGAGGCATGGAGAAGACAGACTTGTCTGAGACATGGAGCAGTTTCATAGAAACACAGAATCATAGAACCATAGAAACATTAAGGTTGGAAAAGATCACTGAGATCATCTAGTCCAACCATCAACCTATCACCACCATGCCCACTAACCATGTCCCTTAGTGCCACATCCACATGGTTCTTGAACACCATCTCTCCAGGCAACCTCTTCCAGCATCTTACCACACTTTCTGAGACAAAATTTTTCCTAATATCCAACTTGAACCTCCCCTGGAGCAACTTCAGTCCACTATGTCTCATCCTGTTGCTAGGTTTTGTGGCTCTCCAACTTCTGACACTGTTCTTTGATCAGTAGAAGAAAGCAGTTCTCTATGCGCTAACTTGATGTTGGCTTTGTTCAGAAGCTTTGCTGCTGGACTGTGAAAAAATCTCATTTTGGTACCAAAGGCAAAGATGAAGGTGCTTCAACCTACACCTCCTTCATACTGCCTCTAGATTTCCAGGTTAGGAACACTATGTTTCAACATTACTAGTAGTAGCATTTCATCTTCATTAGTGCTAGCTGTTATTTTCAGTCTCCATTTAAATGTATTTGCTCTGAGGTCTTCACACGCAGTCTTACCTCTGACTCTGCTTTTTGGCACAGCTCTATGCAGTAGAAAGAAGAACAGGATGAAGTTATCATTTCACTCATCAAAAATTTATGCTTTTTGAGCTACTTCAGAGAATTTGGATATTGATTAGTTGCGAGTGTGCTCCAAGTAAGCTGCAAAGCTTGGGGATCTGCTAATGGAATATCAATATTGCAAAGCTTGCAGGCTGGGAAATCAGGATATGCACCTAAAGAATCCTATGAGATTGTTATGCTTACTTTTGATATCTCATTATATATTGGTTATCTGGCTTACTATTATTTTTAACTCTTTCACTACCCCTTTTCTAAGGTGGGAAATTTTCAGTAAAATCTACCAGAAGCAGATCAAATATGTTCTGTGATTACTGAGAGGGCTGGGGTGGTCTTCCTGTTTGGAGGTTGCCCCTTAATGCTGCTGCAAGCAGCCTGTTTCATAGTCATTCTGCCTCTACTCCTTCTAAGTACCATCTTCTTCTACTAGCAAGACAGGTGGACAGCAGAGAGTGCAACAGGCTGTAAGTTTTGACAAGAAAACTGGGCACTTCTTCCTTTTGCCACAGTGACCTCCAGGAGCTGAAGTGGAATGGCTGGATCTTTCACTTTAACACCATATGCAACGTCTTCCTGTCCTCTGTAGTACTACAAGAGACAGTAGTATGCTCAAGTGATGGTGACTGACTGCAGTATTTAGTGACTCAAGTACTGCTTCAAAGATTTTGGTTTGAAGTCTTCAGCCTCTGAGAATCTGTGTGCACACTACAGTGAAGTAAGATTTTTCCAGAGTTATTGCCCCTGTACTACCATACCATTTGGCAACTTTGATGCACAGAGAGGTTTTACAGCTGATGAGCAGTTTCAGCATATCATCTCTTGTGTGAAGACATTGAATGGACTCCATGTGATGACTCAGGGCCAAAATGATAGCAAGGATTTGAATAGTGAATGATGTGAAAATCAGTAGATGATGCTTTGGATCAAAGAAGACCTCCCACTCCTTTTTTTGGAGGGCTGCTAGATGTAGCAGTGGAGCAGCTGTTCACAAAGCCCAGATCCCCAGGCCCTAAGAAGTTCTCTCAAGAAATGTGCGTCATTTCAGTTTCTTCTGAGGAGAACTGCAGAAAAAGAGGGACATACAGATTCCTTTTATTTGTCCAGTAACTCAGATGCAGCTGTTTCGTGAGCACATTACAGTTTTGGAGAGGGGGCAGTTACCCCTGCTGTTTACATTCATCTCTATTCAAGGGGTAGCAAAACCAAGAATTTTAACAGTCAGCAACTTGGGAGGTTGCCACCACCAAGCAGAAAGTGGAGATCTTCTTGCACATTTAATGACTTGATGACTAAACACAGACTGTTTACCATAAACAAGGATCGGTATGGTTTGGTAGGTAACTAAACTACTGATAAATCTATCTACCTGCAGCTCACCTCCTTTCTTTACTTACTCTCTTATTTCTGGCTTTACTCTATTAACTCTAGATACATTTAAAACATTCATGCTTTTTACTCTCCATAGCTGGTTTCAGTCTGTAGCAGGTCATAGTCTTTGCTTCCTACTTTCTCATAGAAGGCCTGTGAATATGAATGTCTTGCTGGCTTGGTTTTAATCTGTATTCTCTACCCCAGCTTGGAACAGTTCTGCCACTGAGATGAGAGGATGAAGTGCTTGTTACTACAGCCCTGCCTTACGCAAGTATCTGGTAATAAATCTAATTATTTTACACTTTTTCTTAGCTGGCAATGAACTGCTGTGATGACAGGGCCTGTGTAACTACCAATAAGATCATCTATGCATGCCTCTTCAAGCAGATTTTTATCTCCTTTAATCCTGATGGTAACCCCCCTGATATTTGGGGTTTCCTTTCATTTGGAAGAATGTTTGCCACACCAAAATATTCTGCGGGCATCTGACCTTGAGCAGGGCAGGGAGCCATACCTGAGTGAGGTCGCACAAAATCTTTCACATCACCAGCATGAGGGTGATCACCTGGTTCTGTGCATCCCTATGCATCTCTGTTCACTCTTCTTACACCTCCCCATCTCCTGGAAGGAAAACAGCCAAAAGCCTGAAACTGGCCCCACAAGGAGTCTGTGTGCTGTTGTTGCAACATTTTCCATTACAAAGAAGAGAGGAAACACAGAAGTCATCCCTGACAAAGTGCAGAAGTTCATGAATGCCAGATTAACAGATATAAACCTGTAATGCATCAGGTTATCAGATTTGTCTCTAGGTGCTCATCCCCTTGCCTTGGTATCAGCTTCTGTAAATTACCTGGTAACTTCTGAAGGCATTAGTGCCTTTCTCTGTGTCTGTAACAATATTAAGTCTGAAATTTCTGTCTGATACTTTTAAATATATCTTAGTTCCTGTTTCAAATCTGGCTGAAGTTAATAGGAATGGGTTTAAGTGATTTCAGTCAAGGTCTAGGAACTTCAAAAAGAGCACTGGAACAGGCTGCCCAGAGGGGCTGTGCACTCTCCTTTTCTGGAGATAATCAAAACCCACCTGGACTCTCTCCTGTGCAACCTATGTGGGGAGCCTGCTTTGCAGGGGTTTGGACTGGATGATCTCCAGAGGTCCCTTCCAACCCATATGATTCTGTGATTCTGTGAAAAGCTTGCTAGAAATTATTTGGAACTACACGCATTTATTAAATTATTATGTGGTTGTCAGCTATAGCAGGTGAGGACCGCCCTAAACAATTAGCCAGTGTGAAGCAGCAGCTCCCGACCTCTCTGCTGCCCCCTGGGGAAGCCATGCTCAGAAACCACCACTGTGGTATGGTTACATCTTGGACACAACAGCTACCTCAGCTCCTCCATTATGAGATCTGAGACCAGTTATGAGGTCCACAGACCACAGGTGAGCATTTCTGTCGTGCCCGCTGTAGAAGAGCTCCTTTCTCCACTCCAGCTGCTGTTCACCTCCGTGCACATCTGCAGACTCTTCACCAGTGCTTCAACAGATATCTCAAACAACATCCCCACATCCCCAGCCTCCTCCTCAGCTGATGTGACTGAGATGAGCACTTTCTAGGACCAAGAGTGCTGTGGGCTGATACCTCCCAAGAAATTATTGCTTCGCTAAAGGATCCCAGCAGACAATTGGCTTGCTCCTGGGATGGACACAAATGGACAAATGGCTTTGATAGTGCCTCTGCCCTCAGGAAACTCACTGTCAAGAGTTTAAACCAGGGCTGCTTAATACGTTTTTAGCCATGCCTCCTGTTGGGTAATTTTACAATTATGATTTTATGATTAGGGAGGGAGTGCACAGCTTTCTGCTTTGCCAGCCTCTTTCTCATCACAACGCCTCCAGAATAGGGATCAACAGCTTCTGCCAGGGACACAGGGAGAATAACCAAGAAAGCAAACCATCTGGGGAAAAGTGGAAGGAGATGGAAGGTATCCATACTCCAAGGAGCATTTATTAGCAAAGAAAAAAGAATTATTAGTAGTTACTAGAGTTAAAGATTACAGGATTTTATGGCAGCTCTGACAGAACTCCGTGAATTTTGGAGCCTTTGCAAGAGCAGAAGTGCTTAAAAACTGAGATAAGAGCTTTTATTTAGTAGAGTATTCAGGTTAGTCTCTGCTCATTTCTACTTGCTGCCAAACTGAGAAGTAACCTTATAATGGGAGTTCTTCTCTGCAGATTCCTAAAGTAGAAGCTCCACACAGAAGCTTCTTCACATTACGCATGTAATGTTTTCCAGCCAGCCCTCATCTCACAGCTCATTGTTGGTGACAACATCTTTACTTCAAAACATCCTACACATCTCTCTAGTTCTTGAATTTATGATGTGCTGAAGTGGTTTTTGTACTGTTATTTTTGGAAATGTGGGGTTGGGGAAAAATAAATTGCACATTAAAGCTACAGTCAGTCCTTTGAGAATGGCTACTTGCCATACACTTCTCAAAGAGGAGCTCTCCTAACAAAGACATGCTTGGGAGTAGAGAAAGAGCTGCATATCCAACCATGAAGCCCTGTGTTCGGTAGGAGAGAATTGTTCCTGCCAGAAAATGAAACAATTTCTGTATCTCTGCCAAAACAATTGCTTAATGTGTGCTCCCTAATAGCTCATAATGAACCACAAACAAGCTTTTAAAGTAAGGGTAAGGACACACGTGCTTATAATGTTCATAGATGGAACATCTAGAGAATTGAACGAACAGCTAACGAATAGCTCAGCTAAAGGGGGATGCAGTGTGCTCCCCAGCACTCTGCTAATTAAAACGAGTCTCTGAATTACAATATTTTTGCTTCTTGGGATCTTTAGACACTCAAACTCTTCCAAATAACTGTTCATCCAATCAATATGTTGGAAGAAAAATAGAACCCTGATCCCAGTAAGTGATGCACATGTGTGGTTCTTTCTCTTTATGAATTCCATGGATATTTGCACTGGAAATTTCCAAGGACTCAGCTGGGCCATTTGTTTAGGATCACATAAATCCTATAATAGTGTGCACTGTAATTATGGTAATACAGAATATTTGACACACAGCAACATCTGTTTAATACAATCGGCAAGTGTGGTCTGCTTCAAACCTGCTGAAACCAGGGTGCGCCTCCCCTCTGACTTGGGTGGCCTTTGCTTTCTGTCCCCTCTGTTTTTCATTTAATCTCTTCTCAAAGTTTTTAAAAATAAGACTGTCTATTCTTGCAGTAAAACAGATTTTAGAATTAAATCAGTGGCTACCAAAGCACTTACCTCATGCTTTCTGTCCACATATGGCAAGAGGACACATACATGTTTTGTGTCCACTTTTGACCACTGGAATAATAGAAGCCCACAGTGTCCAAATGCAACACTGAAGGTCAGGGCAAGTCAGTGGCTTAGAAAGATACCCAGGTCTCCTTTATTTCCCAAGTTTTATTCACAAGAGAATGTTGCCTTTTAGATGAAAGGAACAACAAAAAAGAGCTTTTATTCATTTATGGGAAGAAAAAACACAAGTACCCCTGAGGATGACGATAAATTATTAGCCAAAATCTCACTGAAGGTTTTTATGCTGTATGATTTGCAACATCCAGCAAAACTCAACAGTTACAGCATTAAATAACAAAAAGAAATTAAAAGCTATAAGGAAAAGAAAAAGTGCTTTTTGAATAACATATGGGAAGGAAACAGGAATCAGTGATGCAGGAAGATGCAAGCAAAAATATTGCAGTGGACTGGAAGGATGAAGTGTCTTGCACCAAGGTGATGAATTTATATTCATCTATTTATAGCAGCAACTGTTACCCAGGTTGAAAGGCATACAGTGCATACACATACACACAAAGAGAAAAAGCATGTTAAAATATAGCTTTAGGTTGAGCTTGAGATAGTTCTTTATTGACTTAATTCCTGCAAACAGTTCCAGGAGCCCTGCTAGCCCCACTCCTGCTTTTCTTCATATGCTGCAAGACACTGTTAGGCCAAATCACTGCCCTTGTTCTCCACATGCCCCTGTAGCATAAAGTGCAGCATAATTGTAGGTGTTAATTAACTCTACAACTACCAATACAATATGCACATATGGGTGCAGCTGTTTGGAATACACTTCCATATGCATCACCTCTAGAAATGTGTGAATGACTGGCTAAGTTATACCAGACATAGGACTATAGCAAGAAAACTGTATGGAAATAAATTGTTCTGTGGACTCAAGCCCAGAGGACACAAAGTTCTCACTCAGGCAATGAAAACCAGACTTTCAGGTAGGGCATTGAACTCAAGAGACTCAGGTTCAATTTTCCAGCTGTTCAGCCACAGATTTTTTTTGATTCTGAGCAGGTAATATAGATACATCAAAACACAGGTGCAGACAAATCAAAGCCCATGAAAATTATCTGCCGACATCCTATACAAGAGGTCTTTAATGCTGGAGTCTCTCAGAAGCCAGAAGATGCTTCAGGCAGCCACTGAAGCACCAAATGATCTCCTCTCTTTGGTCAGCTGCCTGGTGATGAGAGAGCTATAAACTGGAGCAAAGGCACTGGGAATTTATCCCGAGAGTCACATATTTCTTTATTACTAATGCTAGTCAGTATTTAATTCACTTTGATGTTAGGAACTACTCTGAAGCCTGAGCTGTTTTCCCCCGTGTTAACAGAAGGACCCCCATGGCCATCAGTGGATATGCAGTGGGGCCTGGTGCACAAATAGCCAAGGCATGTTTTTCATTACTGAGCATGTTATTCATTCTTTGTGCTTGCACTGCTTTCATGACAAAACTCAGAAAGGGGTTATATAGATTATCATTTGGGTACATGTCTCTGGAGGTGCATGGGAAAAAGCTGCTAATGGAGTCGTATCCTGGCATCATGCACCACTTTCCCTCCATTAAAAAAAGAAAAAGAAAAAAAGAAAAACAGAAAGAAAGAAATTGAAAGCATTTTCAGTACATTTCCAACCACTTTTGACCCATCTGGTCCCAGAGGGAAAAGAGCAATGGAAAACAGAGCCCTTTAGAGGGCCGGTGCATTTGGAGGAAAGGTTACCAGGCCAGAACATGCAGTCGCCTTTTATCTAAAAGGGAGATTTCCTTGCTAATGCAGACAATTATAACTAATTGAAATGGGTTGGGAATTCCAGCCTAAGATCATTGCTGGATATTTTTGTGAAGGTGTGTGGTATGTTGTCTCACTCAGCTTGTGCTGTAGATGTTTATTCATTCTAGCTCTCCATGTAAATCTCATTTAAATTGTTGCACATGTTAGAAAAGCATAGTGAGAATAGGTCCACTATATAATGATGTTTTACATATAAAAATGTTGGCAGCCTAGAAGACCAAGCTAAGTGAAATATGACAGTTTTTTCCTACCCAGAAGCCTCATGTCTGGGTTTATATGCCCTCAAAGGTCATCCAAATGTCCTTTATTGTCCTGTTTCACTTAAATATTTAAACATGTTTATACTTAAGAACAGGGATGACAAGCTGAGGCAGGGTGGGACACAATGTTTAAGAAGACTATTTTTAATGCGCCAAATTTTCAATTAAATACTTCTCTGTTTTGGAAAAGAGGACAATAACTGATCAGTTGTCACACTGAGAGGACAAAACTAATACTCATTAAAATAATAGACTAATCCTACCAGGATTTAAAACTTGTTGTTTCTGCAATTTGATGCATATTGACAAAGAAATCCAAAGCAACTAGACTGTGTAATTCATATCATCTTGCCATCACTCTCAACACATGTAACAATTTATCTTCCTTCTAGACGTCGCTGATTTTTGTACATTTGAGTCTCATATTAATGAGACAAAGAATTCAGAAAAGGCTGAGTGAGGCTATTAGCAGATCAGTTGAAAGAAAAAGGATATATACAGCATTTTCACAAGGAAAAGATGCTATTTGCCTAAATAGCAGCCCTGCAGAAGTTCTTGTATACTCTAAAATGAATGCTCAAGAAGCACATATTATCATTTACCTGAATACAGCATAGAAACTGAGGTGTTTTTTTTCCTCTGTCTCACAGACAATTCCTTCAGGTTCTTGTATACCAATCAAGAAGTTTCAGGAGCACAGTGAATCCTCACAAGTTAAGAAGTATGACTTAAGAATTACTTATATTTGCTCTAACAACAGCACTCTATGATATACCAGACATACCTAAAACAAAATGAAATCCTTGCTGGCACTCTGCTCCTAAAGCCATCCAATTCCCCACAATTTAGGTAAGTGTGTACAGATGGAGATGTACTGGATCAAATCTCTCAGGGTCTCTTGGTGGTGTTTTAAGGTAGCAGTGATACCATGCACCATCACCATAAGGCTAAGATTACAGAGAGCTCCTACTTGCAAATCATGGACTTCTTCAACTACTACAGAGATCAAGGAGGCCCAAGGACTTAGGCTCATGGACAGCAGGAGGCATGTGATAGAGGTGTCTGTTGGAAGACTGAGTAGGGCAGTACCTCACTAAGGGTTCAAACAAAGGAAAGCTTTGGAAAAGAAAGACTATTTGCCTTGGCATGGATAAATGGTTGACCGAAAAACAGGAAAAAAAAAAAAAGAGTGAGGACAAAGTGCATGTTTTTTTGATGGATAGCTGTTATCAAAGCAGTCCTACAAGATCTGTAGTGGGATCTGTTCAGTTCAAAATAATCAAAAGTGATGTGGAAAAGGTTAAAAGTAACACAATGAAGACCACAGATGACATAAAATTATTTGAGATAGCAAAGGCAAACAGCTATGGAAGTATCTCACAATTCTGAGTGATGAGGCAATAACATCACAAATGAAATTCAATGAAAATCACAAATGAAATGTCAATAAATGCAAGTAAGGCACGTGAGGAAGAAAAAAGCAACTATCTACGAATATGCACACAATGATGAACTCTAAATTAGCCATTAGCTAGGGGAATCAGCTATCACCACTCTAGAAAAAGATTGGATATTCATAACGGATAGTGCTTTGAAAAGTCAGCTCCATGGCAGTCAAGTGGCAACTACTGCACTGGGAATTAAGAAAGGAATTGAAAATAAAACACATAGCATCCACATAATGTGATATAAATGCGTGGTGTGTCTGCATCTTCAGTACTGCTGGTAATTTTATTTCCCCCTTTTTCAAAATGATATTAGGTCAGAATATCTGTATGGAAAAAGGTTGTGGAGTGGATATGTGACAAAGAAGTAACGTTCAAAGGGACTCTTCATTTGAATATTATTATTTATCTTTATTATTTATTATTTATATTTATTTATTAAACATTATTATTAATCTTTATTTAGTAATGCTATTATTTAATAATAAATATTATCTAAGGATCGAGAGAAACCATAAGAAAACTCCATATAACTTCTGTCTCTCTACCTTTCCTGTTCACTGTAAAAGTTTTTTACTTTCTGATAGCTGTTTGAGGTATACGACATTTGCCTTGCAGCACTGCTGACACTGGAAGCAAGCAGGACCAAAAGATCTAGTTCATCCTGGGGTGAGCACAGAGCTGAACATTATCTATCTCTCACCAGAGCCCAGACAAGGAAAGGAGCCTGACCATGGTGCAGGATGGAGGATATTCTTCTCTTTGAGGTGTACAAAGCAGTTAGGAACGGTCTTGGTCCTAAGAGGAGTTCATGTGTGTTTGAATAGGCTACATAGAAGTTCAATGGGACAAATAATGTCTGGAAGACAGAACAAGCCCAGGCTTTGTTGGGCACTGGCATGCAACAGTTTAGTGAAGAGGCAGTTGTCACAGGTTACCCTAAAATCTACCGGCACCCATGACAGGGGTATAGACGGCCTGCAGGGCCGCTATCCCAAAAGGAAAAGAAAACAAGGAAAGAGAAAATAAATACAGCGGCAGCGATCTAAAGAGGCACACTATTTTACTAAATACTATATCAGAATACAGAATAACACAATATAATGCAATATAATTGGAATTAAGGCTAACAAATCAAGTAAAATAAGAGAGAGTGAGTCCCGAAACCGAGAGGCCTACTGTAACTCTAGGCGAAACGGCTGGAACGCTTCCACACACTCCCCCATGGCTGGCAGGATCCGAGAGAACAAGTCCAGCACTGAAGTGAGATTATATAGTCCTGGTCATATGACTGACCGTGGTGCTCCCTGGGACATGTAGTCTTCTTGCTGTGAGCAGCAGATTCGTCAAAATTATCTATGCTTAACATGATGTTATGATGTGGAATACTGATAGCAAAATTACAAAATTGCAAAACCATGACATTCCACCCCTTATTCTACATCATTACATTATGCTTATTACACACACACACACATATATATAGTTGTGAGCAATCAGCAACCTTATTTTCTTAACAACTTATATCTATTTTCATGCAAATCCTTAAGCTGAAAATAAAACTTCATAACTTAACACACTATTATTTACTAACTCGAGAAAATGGCAAAACTGCTAGAAAGAGGAACATGATAACGGTGGAAGGAGAAAAAGGGGAAAGGCAGCACTAGTGGGGCGTCCCCCACATCAAGGTGCACTCATCCTTTCCCTAAGCTGCAGGGCCACTGCACGGAGGACTTCTTGGGACTGTCCTCCTCTGTCTCCATCAATCTGGATATCAGGTCAGGAGCCCAGAGCATAAGCAGATGGGAGATGCAGACCAGCATCACTGCTGGTGGTATGGCCATCCTCCAAGTCATCTGTTCCGTCCAGTGGAACAGAAGCATCAAGGAGAGGCTCATCAAGAAACTCCCCAGCAGGCGATCACAGTATCACAGTATTGTGCAAGTTGGAAGGGACCTTAGAGATCACTCAGTCCAACTCCCGGGATTCGAGACTTCTGTGTAGCAGAGCGGCACCTCTACCACTTATGCCACAGAGGGGATTCGAACCCGGGCCTCTGGTGTTGCAAGCGGCAGTTCTACCACCGCGCCACCAGGGCACACGATTGTGCCAGCAGCTTCACATCCTGGCCTGGAGAGTTCAGCTCCAAACCCTCATAGGGGAACAGCGAACTCAGGCCTTGTGGCTGCAGGATGACCCCCCTCACTGCGGGGTGGCTAGCTTGGCACATCCACACCATCCTCACCATGGGCTTCTGCTTCTTGCCCAGGTGACAAGAATAGGAGTGGAACTGCTGGGGCAGTGTCTGGAGTACCATGCCTCCATAGAACTTGCTTCTCCAGCCCTAATATGGTATTTCGGGTGATAGCATGGGGTACTGCGTATGTTTCAAGCCACCCAGTGGTTGCCTCCACCATGGTGAGCACATAATGCTTACCATTGCGAGATCATGGCAAGGTGATATAATCAACCTACCATGCCTCCCCATATTTATATTTTTGCCATCGCCCTTCCCCCCAAAAAGGTTTCCTCCTCTTGGCTTGTTTAATTATGACGCATATTTCACAGTCATGAATGACCTGAGCAATAGCATGCATAATTAAGTCCACCCCTCGGTCTCTGGACCACTCATATGTTGCATCTCTTGCTTGATGGCCCGAGGTCTCATGGGCCCATCAAGCTAGGAATAATTCGGCCTTGTTCTGCCAGTCCAAGTCTATTTGAGCCACCTCAATTTTGGCAGCTCGATCAACCTGATGGTTATTTTGATGTTCTTCAGTAGCCTTACTTTTAGGCATGTGAGCATCTACATGGCGCACCTTTACAACAGTGTTTCTTATTTGGGCAGCAATGTCTTTCCACAGTTCAGCAGCCCAAATAGGTTTACCTCTTCGTCGTTGCCAGTTTTCTTGTTCCCACTGCTGCAACCACCCCCATATGGCATTTGCCACCGTCCATGAATCAGTATAAAGATGAAGCATTGGCCACCTCTCCTGTTCAGCCACATCTAAGGCCACCCCTCATGCTGGACAGCCGGGCCTCCAGCGGGCTGGATGGGGGGCAGCACGACCTCCTGCCCCGTGGCCATAGCAGCGGGCGCCTGCTCAGCCTGGAAGTGCACCAACCCCTTCCAGATATGGAACAGACCCACCGGGGAAGCCGAGACCGGTGTTGTCCGCTTGGGGTTGCGCTGCTCCGCTACAGGCTGCCTCGTCTGGGCTCAGGAAGGAGCCTTGCTCTGACCGGAGGTTGTTACACTCAGACTGGAGGGCGTCGTGCTCAGACTGGAGAGTGTTGCACTTGGACTGGAGAGTGTCGTGTCCAGACTGGAGGGTGTCACACTCGGACTGGAGGGTGTCACACTCGGACTGGAGGGTGTCACACTCGGACCGAAGGGCATCTCGCTCAGACCGAAGGGCGTCTCGCTCAGACTGGGGTGTGTCTTGCCTGGACCAGAGGGCATCAAGTTCGGACCGGAGGGTGTCACGCTGATATAGGAGGTCATTTCTCTCAGCTCTGAGACTCTCCATCTCAGTTCTGAGACTCTCTATCTCAGCTTCAAAAACTGCTTCCCTCTCTGCCTTTTCAGCTCTGAGACTCTCCCTCTCAGCTTCAAAATTGAATAAGGCCTGATAAGCATTAGCCAGGCCCCAAATCATTTGTGCCTCCTGAGATCTGCCTGTGCCGCAACATTCCTGCCTCAAATATGTGATCAAACTCTCGGGATTCTTCAAGTGTTCAGGAGTAAAGCTCCATGACACTGAAGATGTCTGTCTTCTTAATGTCTCCTCAAAGCCTCTCCACACTCCTTGCCACTCAGTATTCTCTGGTTCTGGGGAAGACTTCCTCAGAATGTTATAAATCCAGATACTGAGTGAGATTAATAAAATAACCAACAGTATGTTCAGGGAAATTAACAGTGTGGTCAAATGGGCATTCAAAAACTGCATAATGGATTCAGGGAAGGGACAAGGAGCATGCAGTCCCCTGAAAAGCAGTTTTACTAGCAGTTTTAACAGAGCACACATTTTTTTTTCCTCTCTTCAATAACGAGATAGCAGAGCTAAAAGTTTACAAAATATTCTGGGGTATTGGCCGTCCGCCTGGACTTTCAAGGTCAAGCTCCCAGGTGCAGAAACGTAAACTTTAGATAGCTCCTTAACGAAAAAAAAACTCGTAGCTCTGTAAAAAACTAAAAGGACAGCAGGAAAAACAGCAGCTTTTGCAGTTTTTGCCCACTTTTGCCCCTTTTTGCCCAAATTTCTTGGCAATCTGCCCGCATTCTCCACCAATTATGTCACAGGTTACCCTAAAATCTACCGGCACCCATGACAGGGGTATAGACGGCCTGCAGGGCCGCTATCCCAAAAGGAAAAGAAAACAAGGAAAGAGAAAATAAATACAGCGGCAGCGATCTAAAGAGGCACACTATTTTACTAAATACTATATCAGAATACAGAATAACACAATATAATGCAATATAATTGGAATTAAGGCTAACAAATCAAGTAAAATAAGAGAGAGTGAGTCCCGAAACCGAGAGGCCTACTGTAACTCTAGGCGAAACGGCTGGAACGCTTCCACACACTCCCCCATGGCTGGCAGGATCCGAGAGAACAAGTCCAGCACTGAAGTGAGATTATATAGTCCTGGTCATATGACTGACCGTGGTGCTCCCTGGGACATGTAGTCTTCTTGCTGTGAGCAGCAGATTCGTCAAAATTATCTATGCTTAACATGATGTTATGATGTGGAATACTGATAGCAAAATTACAAAATTGCAAAACCATGACATTCCACCCCTTATTCTACATCATTACATTATGCTTATTACACACACACACACATATATATAGTTGTGAGCAATCAGCAACCTTATTTTCTTAACAACTTATATCTATTTTCATGCAAATCCTTAAGCTGAAAATAAAACTTCATAACTTAACACACTATTATTTACTAACTCGAGAAAATGGCAAAACTGCTAGAAAGAGGAACATGATAACGGTGGAAGGAGAAAAAGGGGAAAGGCAGCACTAGTGGGGCGTCCCCCACATCAAGGTGCACTCATCCTTTCCCTAAGCTGCAGGGCCACTGCACGGAGGACTTCTTGGGACTGTCCTCCTCTGTCTCCATCAATCTGGATATCAGGTCAGGAGCCCAGAGCATAAGCAGATGGGAGATGCAGACCAGCATCACTGCTGGTGGTATGGCCATCCTCCAAGTCATCTGTTCCGTCCAGTGGAACAGAAGCATCAAGGAGAGGCTCATCAAGAAACTCCCCAGCAGGCGATCACAGTATCACAGTATTGTGCAAGTTGGAAGGGACCTTAGAGATCACTCAGTCCAACTCCCGGGATTCGAGACTTCTGTGTAGCAGAGCGGCACCTCTACCACTTATGCCACAGAGGGGATTCGAACCCGGGCCTCTGGTGTTGCAAGCGGCAGTTCTACCACCGCGCCACCAGGGCACACGATTGTGCCAGCAGCTTCACATCCTGGCCTGGAGAGTTCAGCTCCAAACCCTCATAGGGGAACAGCGAACTCAGGCCTTGTGGCTGCAGGATGACCCCCCTCACTGCGGGGTGGCTAGCTTGGCACATCCACACCATCCTCACCATGGGCTTCTGCTTCTTGCCCAGGTGACAAGAATAGGAGTGGAACTGCTGGGGCAGTGTCTGGAGTACCATGCCTCCATAGAACTTGCTTCTCCAGCCCTAATATGGTATTTCGGGTGATAGCATGGGGTACTGCGTATGTTTCAAGCCACCCAGTGGTTGCCTCCACCATGGTGAGCACATAATGCTTACCATTGCGAGATCATGGCAAGGTGATATAATCAACCTACCATGCCTCCCCATATTTATATTTTTGCCATCGCCCTTCCCCCCAAAAAGGTTTCCTCCTCTTGGCTTGTTTAATTATGACGCATATTTCACAGTCATGAATGACCTGAGCAATAGCATGCATAATTAAGTCCACCCCTCGGTCTCTGGACCACTCATATGTTGCATCTCTTGCTTGATGGCCCGAGGTCTCATGGGCCCATCAAGCTAGGAATAATTCGGCCTTGTTCTGCCAGTCCAAGTCTATTTGAGCCACCTCAATTTTGGCAGCTCGATCAACCTGATGGTTATTTTGATGTTCTTCAGTAGCCTTACTTTTAGGCATGTGAGCATCTACATGGCGCACCTTTACAACAGTGTTTCTTATTTGGGCAGCAATGTCTTTCCACAGTTCAGCAGCCCAAATAGGTTTACCTCTTCGTCGTTGCCAGTTTTCTTGTTCCCACTGCTGCAACCACCCCCATATGGCATTTGCCACCGTCCATGAATCAGTATAAAGATGAAGCATTGGCCACCTCTCCTGTTCAGCCACATCTAAGGCCACCCCTCATGCTGGACAGCCGGGCCTCCAGCGGGCTGGATGGGGGGCAGCACGACCTCCTGCCCCGTGGCCATAGCAGCGGGCGCCTGCTCAGCCTGGAAGTGCACCAACCCCTTCCAGATATGGAACAGACCCACCGGGGAAGCCGAGACCGGTGTTGTCCGCTTGGGGTTGCGCTGCTCCGCTACAGGCTGCCTCGTCTGGGCTCAGGAAGGAGCCTTGCTCTGACCGGAGGTTGTTACACTCAGACTGGAGGGCGTCATGCTCAGACTGGAGAGTGTTGCACTTGGACTGGAGAGTGTCGTGTCCAGACTGGAGGGTGTCACACTCGGACTGGAGGGTGTCACACTCGGACTGGAGGGTGTCACACTCGGACCGAAGGGCATCTCGCTCAGACCGAAGGGCGTCTCGCTCAGACTGGGGTGTGTCTTGCCTGGACCAGAGGGCATCAAGTTCGGACCGGAGGGTGTCACGCTGATATAGGAGGTCATTTCTCTCAGCTCTGAGACTCTCCATCTCAGTTCTGAGACTCTCTATCTCAGCTTCAAAAACTGCTTCCCTCTCTGCCTTTTCAGCTCTGAGACTCTCCCTCTCAGCTTCAAAATTGAATAAGGCCTGATAAGCATTAGCCAGGCCCCAAATCATTTGTGCCTCCTGAGATCTGCCTGTGCCGCAACATTCCTGCCTCAAATATGTGATCAAACTCTCGGGATTCTTCAAGTGTTCAGGAGTAAAGCTCCATGACACTGAAGATGTCTGTCTTCTTAATGTCTCCTCAAAGCCTCTCCACACTCCTTGCCACTCAGTATTCTCTGGTTCTGGGGAAGACTTCCTCAGAATGTTATAAATCCAGATACTGAGTGAGATTAATAAAATAACCAACAGTATGTTCAGGGAAATTAACAGTGTGGTCAAATGGGCATTCAAAAACTGCATAATGGATTCAGGGAAGGGACAAGGAGCATGCAGTCCCCTGAAAAGCAGTTTTACTAGCAGTTTTAACAGAGCACACATTTTTTTTTCCTCTCTTCAATAACGAGATAGCAGAGCTAAAAGTTTACAAAATATTCTGGGGTATTGGCCGTCCGCCTGGACTTTCAAGGTCAAGCTCCCAGGTGCAGAAACGTAAACTTTAGATAGCTCCTTAACGAAAAAAAAACTCGTAGCTCTGTAAAAAACTAAAAGGACAGCAGGAAAAACAGCAGCTTTTGCAGTTTTTGCCCACTTTTGCCCCTTTTTGCCCAAATTTCTTGGCAATCTGCCCGCATTCTCCACCAATTATGTCACAGGTTACCCTAAAATCTACCGGCACCCATGACAGGGGTATAGACGGCCTGCAGGGCCGCTATCCCAAAAGGAAAAGAAAACAAGGAAAGAGAAAATAAATACAGCGGCAGCGATCTAAAGAGGCACACTATTTTACTAAATACTATATCAGAATACAGAATAACACAATATAATGCAATATAATTGGAATTAAGGCTAACAAATCAAGTAAAATAAGAGAGAGTGAGTCCCGAAACCGAGAGGCCTACTGTAACTCTAGGCGAAACGGCTGGAACGCTTCCACACACTCCCCCATGGCTGGCAGGATCCGAGAGAACAAGTCCAGCACTGAAGTGAGATTATATAGTCCTGGTCATATGACTGACCGTGGTGCTCCCTGGGACATGTAGTCTTCTTGCTGTGAGCAGCAGATTCGTCAAAATTATCTATGCTTAACATGATGTTATGATGTGGAATACTGATAGCAAAATTACAAAATTGCAAAACCATGACAGCAGTAAGTTGCACTACAAAGGAGTGGTGAAGCTACTGTTATTTGGGAAAGGTCTAACAATTAAGTTACATAGGCATGTGTGATGGAATAAGACGTGAGCAAAGACATAATAATCTCCATTCCTCAGTTCACATAGGACTTCCTGTGTTTTCCTCTGCTTTCAAAGCACAAGTCACTACAGACCATCTTGGAACTCAGTAAATCCATCATACCATTACTATGCATTAACATCGCCATGTAGAAAATCACCTAGTGTGAGTAAATGTAATTTGTACATCAGAAAGCAGAAAAAAAAAAATGTGGTACTCTTCTATTATGTCTCTGTGCTATAAATGATCCCTTTCTAGTTTCCTTTACAGAAAGCTGTAGGAACACCTAATTAGACTCTTAAAGTAGGTTTAATGAAAAAACAGCAACAAAAATAAGCACTGATTTGCATGGAATCTCTCCACTTCATCCTCTGAACTGGAGTTCTTACAGTAATGCACTTCTTGATTTTGATGCTGACACCAAAAGCAGCAATACCATGCTTCTAAATGGCTGTCTAAGAAACATTGACTTTGAACTTATACACGATATGATCAGATCCAAAGGCATAAGTCTCACTAGGTTCAAGATGACTCTCACTAGTCTGTTTTCCTTAAAGTGGGGTTAGGAGATGTTTGATCACCAAAACACACTCACACTTTCCATTTTAATGCTGAATGGGATCTTTAAAATAAACAACTGAAACTCTCTACATGCAGGCTGCCTCTATCTATCTATCTATCTATCTATCTGTCTGTCTGTCTGTCTGTCTGTCTGTCTATCTATCTATCTATCTATCTATCAATCATTCCAATTAAAGAGAATCCTACTGAAGTTCCTGTTTTACTTCACTAATGCAAAGAATTCTGTCTTTTTTTTCCCCCTCATTATTATGTCTATGATGTTTCTCCATAGACTGCATGGGACAGAAGGTATATGGATAAGTAGATTCACAGATAGATACACTGACAGATATGCATCAGTTCCTGTTTTGCAAATGACTTCATAGATAAACTGAATGCTGTTATGACAGGCAGTCCGTGCACAAGAGTCTGACAACTGTATCTGTTTAATCAAAAAGATGACACCAAACCGAGCAACCTAAAGCTAACGCATCTTCTCTATCTGGACAAACCCAGGCTTGCTCACACACATTGCATACTTTATTTCACAGTGATTTCTTTCTCTTGTTCTTTAATCTGTCAACCAGTTAGCTAGCACAGGCTAAGAAACAACACTGGATGAAAAATATTTTAAATATTAACACATATAAACTTGTGTGAGTATTTGCTACAGTCAAAATCACCTTGGAAAAATGCTCCGGATTCTGGAAAATAATTGCCTTTTCATAGAGAGTAATGACATGGCTGTGTGTCTTCTCTAGTAGCTGAAATCACTGTAGTATCCCCAATTAGCCCATTCAGAGAAGGAGAGGAGAGGATCCTCCTCCTTGAAGTTGCAGAACGCATATATGTTTGAGGGAATTCATCAGGGAAGAACGTGTGTTATTGTCTCACTCCAGTTTATAGGAGGGAGAAGATGGGGAAGGGAGAGTGGTGACTACTGAGAATTATGGTGATGGGGAGGGGAAAGTGGGCAATAGGAAAGGTAGGAAGAAAGCAAGAATTGCACGAAGCGGGGTTAGTCACCACCTGGATGCAGCAGCGTTCCATCACATATTGTTCCGTTGGTCCAAGGCAAAAGCACAGGGGAGAGCAGCAGCAGAAGGGAGCAGCAGCAGTGGCTGGCCACAAGCAGCAAGCTGGTGCAGCGCAGAGCAGATGGTGGAGGAAGAAGCAGGGTCTCATGCAGCAGGCCCAGGAGAGTCTGTTGGCAGCAGCAGAGCAGCAGAGATGGATCTGAAGCCAGATACCTTTCTTGTTCTTCAGCATGCAGACATCTTCAGCATGCAGGTGTCAGGTCGTGAAGAACCTGATGTCAGAAACCCCTCTTGTTCATGTTGTGAGAAATCTGATGTCAGAAAACCTAACTTCATGGTTGCTGATCCCTCTTTATCCTCCTTTTTCCTGCCTATTTAACATTCCAGGGTTCTTGGGTAAGAGTCATGTGCAGCATCCACTGAGACCACTTCACGGCCATTCATCTGCAGCTTATCTCTTACTCATTGCCCCTGGCCTTGTCCATCTGTGTCCCCCAGACAAAAGATTTCTCAACCCTTGCCCAGGACTTGCTTGGACTTGTCCATCCTCAGCAAACTTTGAGGCAATGTAGCAAAAGCATGGCCTCTTACAGGTATCTCTTCATTCGCCACTGTAATTTCCAGGAGTGACAACTTTTTCTGCAATGTAGCTGCTACTTTTTCCACACATCCTTTGTATAGAAATTACATTCTTAAACCCGGACAGTTATGATTTTACCTTGTAACAGTAACACAAAACGTGTAGCTAAGCCTAAGATACGTTTGTGCTATATCAATATAACTTTCATACCATGCTTAATCTAGTGGTGCATTTTTTATCTTTCGGAAAGAATTTGCTTGAGTTGTACAAAGTCCCTCATTTTCTCTCTGTGTTTTACTCTCCCTTCCATGATAATAGTTTGGTTATAAAGTAGGAAGCATATTATACTAAAAGAGCCTCAGAATTAGTCTCTGCTCCAAAGATGTATTACAGCAACACTCCAGGGCAGCAAGCTGCCAGTTACTTAGTGAGAAGACTTATTCAAAACATGATGGGAGAAGGAAGAGTCAAAGCACGGATCCTGCACTGCTGGAGAGAACACGCTCCAGAGCCATGTACTCTCTCCTAACTCTCCTAGCATCTTTAATGAGTCACAGTGCTTTCAGAAGCAAAGCCTGAAAGTAACTGCATATGACCCTATTGCTTTTTATTTAAAGAAAGAACTTCATAAACAGCTTGTGCTCACTGGATTTATCTGTAGCTTTTTGCAGGTGGGAGAAACGGTAGTTTAAATGAGATTCAGATTGTTAGTGGAGCCAAAGAATATGTGTTTTTTCACCACTTCATAAAAAGATATTGCAGTTGAAAAAAGTGGATTTTATCCATTGTCTCTGAATTATCTAACACAAGAGTGTTCATTTGGATCATTCAACCTGTGCTAAAGCAGGTGCAAAACTTACCCTTTTCTGGAAGATCTTCCTGCTAGATAAAAACCAACAATTTTAGCATTACGAGCAGCTTTCCTACTGCTTCCTAGCAGAGGCCAAGGGGAGCAGTTCCTCCTTCACCAGCTGAGCTGTCCTCTCCGGCAGTGATCCTGAATATTTCCATACTTTTCCTACTCCGCAGTTCTTCCTCCTTTACATCAAGGTAGCACTCCTATCTTCTGGGGTTCTGACAGGGGTAAATAAAAAAAGGTACTGTTGGCAGGTGCTATTGACAGCACAAAACCGTGACAGCATAGAGTCATGAATTTATAAAAGGGTGTAAGATAGATGGCCTGTTCTTTATGGCAACATGCACAATTCTTGGCTCCCAGGAGCACTTCCACTGAGTGGGAGCAACTAGCATTTGGCAGATGGGAGCAGAGTGATTGGCTCAAACACCCTCTTGGAACGAGATCTGTAATACATTGCAAAGTATCAATCAATGTAGTGCTCTTCTGTCTGTCTTAAACTCCACGTGTAATCTTAACAAAAGCATAATGTCAATGGATTTAGTTGGAAGAGAACTGGACAACAAATTGGATACTTAATTGGAATAAACCATGATATACCTCGTGCAAATACACTGTCTTACAGCAGTCAAAGATCTGGTCTAAAGTTCAGTTGATTGAGTGTATATTTCATGTCTAAACAGTTAAGGGAAAGATACCATCCCTTAACTGTATAAATGTATGTAAAAATGAAATATTTCTGCCCAAGCAGAAGAAGACACGTTCACAGGATAGAAGGATTATCTGCCAAGGCATATATCCTATTTATTGACTGCAAAAATCCTACACTGTTTCCCATCTTCCATCTCCTTTTTTCAGAAGCAGAATGTGAAGAATAACACAATATCACTCATGGCAACAAACAGAAGAAGAACCTTTTATCTTTTTCAGTTTTCCTTAAAGTAACAAATAAATATATATAAAAAAGGGAAATATCTATGAAGAGAATTTATTGAACAGAAAAGTTTTTCTTCAGTGATCCATACAAAGCAATATATGAAGCAGTTAACTAGGCTACAGGTCATGGAAAGTTCAGCTGACACAAATAGCAGGGCAGTAGAATTTTGCTTCAGTGTTTAAAGCAGCAATAGTAAACTTTAATAACATTAAAGTGTTTAATGCAAGTATTGCCTTAACAAGATCTATACATACAGGCCTGTGCAATTGATCCCATGCTATTACATCAATGTATTATAGGTGCAGGGAACAGGAATACCTTATTCCAGGGAACTGCCAGCACACTACCATGTTGATTTAGCTAACCATGTTGATTTCTCCTAACTACTCTCATTTCTGTGCAGTTCAAAACATGGAGAGTACGTATATACTTCCTCTATTTCTTTTCTAAAATATCACAGCATCACTAAGTGAGTTTGCCATGTCAGCAGCAGGACACAGTTATTCACTCTTTGATGGTAATTATTGGACTGTGTCTCTCCTATTTTGTTTTCAGCCCTTTTTTGCCAACTCCACTTTTAGCAAAAATGGTAGCTCTGCATAGATTAATCAGCAGCTTGAATGAAAAGAACTTCTGTCATAGCAACAGATGCAGAAAAGTACTGAGGTAATTTCTACGCCTCACAGCTCCACAAATTCCCTCTGTTTTCAGCTAATGTGAAATTTTATGAGACCTTTCTATTCCACAAGAATATTTCCCCCCTCTCTTCCAAATCTGTTCCAAAGGACTTCCAGTAATTTTACAAATATGCACCACTCCACTAGGTTGACACTTTCTGAGCTCTTTATATCAATACAGAAGTGCTGGAAACTTGGAGAGAGATGGATATGAAGCATGGACTATTCAGTGGATAAGGAATTGGTTGGATGGTGCAGCCAAGGGGTTGTGGTCAACAGAAATCTATCCAGGTGGAGGCCAATGATGAGTGGTGTCTGCCAGGTGCCTTTGGAACTCATGGAGAGCAGCTCTGTAGAGAAGGTCTTTGGGGTTTGGGGTTTAGTATAAAGATGACAGAGTTTCCAACTTTGCCTTATTAACTCTTTCTCGTATTTTCCGTTGCACACAACATTTAGTTTTATTTACAGTTTTTAAACAAACTGAAAATATCTTTTTAAAAGATATTTATTTTTTTTAAATTCTCAATCTGTTTTGTCCTTGAAGATGCTGTGAATGTGCAAAATCTCTGTGTTCCCAAATACATTGTAAGAAACATTTACCTAGACAGTAAGGTAGTCCTCTCAAGAAAGCAGAAGAAACAGCCACTGTATTAGTAATATGACATATCTCCAGGTAAGGATGTCCATGGGCCTCTGGCACAAGGATGGAAGCCCAGGAGTGAATGCTACTCCACCACTGTGGCCATGAGTGTCAGCATCAGCATTCTGCCCCAACAGAGCAGTATTTTGGCTTAGCTCTGAAGGTGGCAGAAAAATCCCAGAAGAGCAATCTCAGAGAAATGTCTGCCTGATTTCAGACTTCACTGGAGATGTCCTGAGCCATGAAGTCATAACCTGACAATAGCTGTGCTAACACACACCTGTTGTCACCATGAGAACTGCAGCACTCATCTGAGTCTCTTCCAGGATGCCACTTGTGAAATAGTGCTTATTGTCTCACAAGAAGTGAGTGTAGAGGGTGGGATGAATCTGAGAGATGATGTAGATGGTGGAATTAAACTGGGGGAATGGCAGGAGATATATATCATTATATTATAAGCAATACATTGAGTTCTCTACCTGCTGGCCCTCATGCAGCAGAACAGTGCACAACAAGATGCCTGATCAGATTCTCTTTAACTCTTATGTTGAAACACGGCACTGTGGCATGGCTGCAACTTAGTCAGGGGTTGCTAAGATTTGTGTGCATGCTGCTTGTACAACGGGAGCTGCAGATGAGTGGGTCCAGGATGTGCAGAAACCACAAATGCCAGATGTGGACACACCTCAAGTTGCATTGGTTGAGTCTTTTGCTTGCCAAAGTTCTTTGGGCAGGTGTGGAAGGATGACTCCATTCCCTTCCAGCCCCAACAGCTCTGGTCTGACACAGGGAAGTACAAAATCTTTTGTTCAGAGCTGGACCTGAACTTGAAGGGAATTAGTAATGTAAATGCACACCTGAATTCAAGTTTCCGGGGTGTAGGCTGAATCAACTAATACTGGATTGAGCTGGAACCTACTCTAAATAACCCCAGGAGCTGGGGTTCAAATTCTGAGCAGCTCCAATGTTTTTGCTCAGCTAGTCTTGTAAGTTAAGGTGACGGGGATTCAGCTTGCCTATCTGACTGATGTTTCTGATAATTGGCCTTTTGCCCTGCCCTGGTTCCTGTCTTGTAAAGGCTATTTTTCACTCCTTGCCCTTTTTCTTTCCTTCCTCATTCTTTTAACTCACCACTAGAATATGTTATAAATTTTAAACCTTTGTGGATGAAAAAAATATCAAAAAAAGGCTTCTAGGCTGACAGTCTCTCATTGTACCCGTCATCTCCTGTTACAGTCTGTGACATGACAGACCTTCAAATGAATATGATGTGCTATGACACGACACATGACACCAGTTACCCAACATTGTACCTCATTAGAGGAAATTGTAAAGGCATAAACCAAGGGTGAGCCCCTTCTATTAATCTCTTGTTACTTTCACTGCTGTCATTAGGAGTTCTGCAGTTGTTGCATTTTTTTTCCTTAAGTGGCCAGTCTTTTAATTGTTTTTGAATGTAGATTTTTTAAAAAGAGGAGATGTAAAAATATGAAATGTTAAAATCCGTCACCCTTTTTAATCTGTGAGCATAGGAAGCAAATCTTGTAAGACAGGCATAGCTGACATGTTCTTAAGTCCGGAAAGAAAATAAGAGTTTGTATAACCCTGCCAGCATGCCCTCAGTTTAATTACTTCCTGATCACTGTGTTAATTGGAATTACTATTGGACAGGTAGGAAAGAACTGTCATGCAGGATGCTGGCTTTCACTTTTAGCCACAGTTTGAGAAAAAACATGATAATTTTTTAATTCACAGTAACATGCTTTCTATCAAAATCCACCGGAGATAAAAAAATTAAGTGCTAATAGAGGGAAGGAAAGTTATTGTTCCTGTTGCTTATCATTTCTCTCTTATGCTTGATAAATGGTGTCACTAGTTCTTCATAATACTTACCTACCAAATATCAGCTCCTGAGATAGTAGAACAAGCCTGCATCATTGTCACGCACAACTGAGCATGGAAAGAAGCTGAGGCCAAATTCTGTCCTGTTTCTCTTTCTGCAGAATTCCAAGAAAGAGAAGATGTAAGGGAGATGTTAATTTTCACAGCAGATAAGCTTCAGTCTTATTTTCCATTGTCCTGCTGATGATGCTTTTTTGAGTTCATCACAGACACTCTCCAGGCTGCGTTAATATCTCAGACATGGCTACCAAACATGCTGTGTGGTGACTACAGCTCATGAAGATTGTCTTTCCATGTTTAATAAAATGTTAATAGCAGAGAGTGTGGATGAGAAATGGATGTCTATAAAACCGTAGAAAGCATTAGTAGGCAAATCAGTCAATACTAACAGCAAATTAGACATCTGGAGACAAGTTGTTATCTCCTGAAGCTACATCAAAGTCAATGAATATAGCTGTAAGCTATCACATGGCAAATATTTCTCATTGGACAGAAGAGTGTGTATGCACATAGCTCAGGTGACTGAAGATGCTTCAGGGAGATGTCATTTGGATTCTTTAACTATATTTGATATTGTGACAATATTTTATGTGTTAAAAAGGACAAAGCATCCCCTCAGAGTTCATTGAACTGTACCAATTAAGACTGACAGCCATGATCCACCTGAGGAAAGCAGATGTTTCCATCCTGAAAACACACCTGGGACAGTTGGCACCTTTAACATTCAGCTCTTAGGACAACCCAAAGACTGGGTAACCTCAGAAACAGTGACACTAAAGCTGGCTTATCCAGGTTGGAAGGATCTTCTACTGGTCAAACAGATAGAAGATGATTCCTGTTTTGCTATAGTATCTGAAAGTGAATATATATCCCTACTGTTCTATATTGACATTCTCTAACATTTCACAAGAATTACTTTCACTTTAAAAGAATGTGAGACTATTTTTAGGATGGGATTTATAGTTGGACCTCATGACCTTGTTACTGAGATTTCTATTTCTAGACAAATGTGCCCTACAAATCAGAAAGCTAATTTGCTGTTTGTTAGTAAATGCCAGATGTTATACTGCAGCTCAGCAGAAGAAATCTGCGGTACTCACCTTGACTAATTGTTACAGCTGGTTTTGGGATGTGTTAACATGGAAAAGATTAGTGATAGCCTCAAAATCCTCAGTCAAAATGAAAACCAATTCTTTTTCAATCTGCTGATCCTTTCCTCTTTATTGGTATGTTTTCCGCACAACTTCTGACAACTCTGACAGTCCATTATGAGGAATGAACTCTGTAACAGTGGTTTGTTCTTTGCCCCAAATAAGTAACAAGTTAGCTAGAAAAAGCTGGTTCACTGTAGAATGCATATTATCCATTTTAATGGTCTTCTCTTGACATTGTAGATGTTGAACTATCTAACACAACAGTTCATTTCCCTAATGAGGTGCCAGTAAATTCTAGGTCATAGGACACCTCATTCTGCAAAAAGAGGTATGCATATACAGCCACTGAATTCCAAATAATCTGTCTGCAAGACTGTTAACCAGCACCACAACCCTCTTTACACATGGAATCCATTCTGACCAAGGGAATCAAGCTACCCTATCCAAAAAGAGTCTCAATCACTTGTGATATATGACTTAATTTTAGATACATGGCTTTGAACTGTATCTGAAAAAGTAACTACTTTTGCCACTCTAAGCATCTAAAGGTAATGTATACTTTCTTAATTCTTTTTTCTACTTCTACTTAAACTTACTATGGATTTAACTCAGTGTCTGGTAAAAAAATTCACCAAGAGGATTTACATTTAGTAATGCTATCCATGATTCTCTGGTACCCTGTTGTCCATTAGACCTTTAATATCTGGACAGGAGTCTGTGTTCTCCACAAAAGGCATGGTTCCTGGTAAGAAGGATAAACTCAGCCAGTTAAGTAGCAAGCACCAGAGGGAGAAAACTTGGGCTTAAAAATCAGAGATAAGCCTGGTTGATTCTAGGTTAGAAAAAATAAAATGAATAACAAGAAAAAATGATCAGAATTAGCAATTAGGATTAATGAAAGCTGTCCAGGGCAGAAAAGGCTGCATAGGGAAAGTAGCAGTGATGCCAATTTGTATAGCATCAGATGCTAGGTTAGCACCTGAGCACCTGGAAATCTAGACATTAGGGGACTATGTCAGTAGAGTTGTTAAAAAAATGACCAAAAGAAAACAAAACAAAAGCAAATCTTTCTCAAAACATTTCCACCACTTTGGAGTCCTTGTGGCCATGAAAAAGTGTAGATGATTCTGTAAAGCACAAAAAGGTGAAAACATTCCATTAGAATCCTGCATTTTGTTTATGAACTGAAACACCCAGACTTGTGGGTGTCTTAAAGTACTAATCACACACAGACACCTACCTCCAAAAGAAAGCTCATATTTCACAAACATTGCCAGGAAGAGGAACCATTTCCCAGCAAGCCCTATCTTTTGCCTATCTTCTCTGCATTTGCTTCCACCTAGAGTAGATAACTTGTTGCTCGACTGTTTTCTGCTGATTTGTACCCCAAACTACCAGTCTCCCTCCACACAACATTTAGGTTTTCTAGCTCCCCCACTAGGATGATGACTCCCTTTTCTAGAAGGCCACGCAAAGATTACAGAATTCTGCAGCCATGCCTGAACCACAATGCTCTTGATCAGACAAATGTAACAAGAGCCTAATCCATGGCATACTGAAGACATGAGAAATGTTCCACCCATATGAGTGGACTGAATTAAGACTTGAAATATTTGGGGCTAGCTGTTGCTGTTGAAGTATAGTCTCTTTGATAATAATAATGATGCATATCCAGTTAAAAACAAAAGATAAGAAATTACCTTTATGAACTAGGTCCCCACATTTTAGGTTGGTTGACACCTTATGTTCTTCTCTGTAGGTTAATGTACAATTAGGGTATGGTACGTGAAAAGTCAAATTATTGCATATTTTAGGTCTATATATTTCTCTGAAAACTAACATTATTCTCTCATTTTATGGATTACTTCCCAGGGGTGGCTTTATAAGAAAGAGTAGAGGAAGGAAAAAGAAAAAGGCTGTGGTTGTTTTTCAGTGTGGCATCTGCTTAATGGTGCAAGGACTGGCTGCAGACCCCTATCTAGCTCACAATAGACCTGAGCAACTCTGCTGCAAGAGCTCTTGCTGTGGGGAAGGAAGGATATGGTGGCAGAATGCAATCATTCAGTGAAGCTGGAGAACACAAGGTTGGCTGAGCTTCCATGCAAAAACCCATTTAACACTGTTATCTCCATCCCAGTGCTGGCCACCAACCCACACCATCTCCAGTTTCTCATCCCTCTCTCCCATCACAAAGCTTTTGTCTCCACATAGCTGGTGGTAGGAGATGGTAGGCAGCTGGGCATGAACAAAGGGAGTGTAAGATATGTAAGATCTGCCTCTGGCCAACCAAAAAAAGTTGTTTCACTTTAAAACTTGTGAAGGAAATAGGATATTTTTGTTCTCAGCAAGGGTCTGGCAGTGACACAGGTGCAGTGCAGCTCTGGCAAAGGCAAAATTCAAGTACCCAAAATCAGCTCCCAAAGGAGGGAGTGCTGAGCAGCTGGCTGAAACCCCAGAGGCAGAGGGGGTGTAATCCTACATTAGCTTAAATTCCAAATTGGCACAATTAGTGTAACTTTTCTACAGCAAAGGGCTGGTGCAAGGCCCACAGCATTGTTCGGGCCCTTACCTGAGCATCCGCAGCATACGGATGAGCCTGCATGGGGTCAGCAGGGCTAGCAGAGAAATGAAAATTCCTTGTTTAATGAGATGATGTCTCTGCCAGCTCTGTTCAGCTATCAGGGTACCAAGGATGCTGAAAACAGCCTAAAGGGAGAAAATGAAACTCAGTTTTAAAGGCATGTGACAACATCTGTATAATCCCAACAGATTACCCACTGTTCCCACATACCATAGCAATTTCTGTTCCTGTAACTCCCTGTGTGTTAGCCAGATACCATTCTGTGGGCAAGGGAAGGCTTTGGAAGAATGAGGGTGTGGTGCCAAAGACAAGCACAAGCACAAGGCTGACATATCAGATGTGGGGATGCACAGCACAAAGCTACTTTGAGCATGGAGCCTGATAGCATCTCCCAGGGATGTTTGCCTGGAGCTACTCTACCTTATGTGTACAGGCATGCTGCAAGGAATACTACCTTACACTCAGATTCAGCTCCTGGGTTCAGCTGCACCGTGACCTGAGGGTGGGAGGAAGAGAAGCAGCATAGCTGACTGCTGTTAACACCTCTCCTGGGCAGGGAGGGCTGTCCCATCAGCCTCATTCTCAGAAAACCTACATTGGCAGTTGCTGATTACTGTGATGAGACTTCAGTACCTCCAAGCAAAGCACAACCGATGTTGCTAGAAGTGTATCACCACCAACCTTGCTAGAAAAGGCTTGTCTTAGTTCCCCCAGGCAGGACAGCAGGTGGGGAAGGGAGTGGAGCCCAGCTGCAGCCCTAATGCCTCCAGCAGCATCCAGGCCTCCAGCAGTTGCAGGGGACCGCAGCTAAGCAGGAATGGGCTGAAACCTGAACCACCTTCTTGTCTCCCTATTCCAACTTCAGCCCTGAACTGGAACAGAGAAGCCTTTGCTTTAAGATGCTGCCTAGTTAAAATGGACCAAAACCCAGATAAGAGGTATCTACTGATCTTGCCCTGGGCAAAACACACAATGGTTTCTGGAAACTCCCTTGAACATAACAGTTTGATTGTTTCCTCTTGTGAGCAACACTGGGGAGACTCAATGAAATCCATTTCTTTCCTGTCCCTGGACTCTTTATATACTTGGCTCCTAGTCCTGTTGTAGCAAGGTTTCAAATACTACTTAAGAATGTATACTGATGTAAAAATACACCCCGTCCTTGCCTTTTATGGGATATCTAGGGAACATATTTTTAGAGCTAGATTTTATAAAAGCTTATGTTCATTGTAGTTAAACTTTGGACCAAGAAAAGCCAATGAAATCTTTTTAATACCAACAGAGAGGCAGTCGGATGTAAGGCAGAAAAGGAATAACAAATGAACCACTAAGCCTATTGTCATGCTGTTCTACATAACAGCATACATGCAACATAATTGGCTCCCTCTGACATCTATAGGGTTTAAGCACACAGCACAGTAGGCTTCCTTTAATGCTTTTGTATACATTAGGGCAGAATTTCCATCGGTTTCAATATCTGAGCATTATTAAGAGAAAGACCAAAGTTTTGAAAAGTATATATATAGAATCAATAGAATTGTTACAATACTGGTGAAGTAGTCTAAATGAAATCATGTCCAGAAGCATTTAAACTGAAGGGGAAAAAAAAAAGAAAAAAGAAAAAAAGAAAAAAAGAAGAAGAAAAAAGGAAGAAAAACAATAGACCACTACAGTGGCAAAATCCATCAGCTGAGGAAAGCAGGGCAGACATGGTCAAGGCATTGTGCTTAAAGGATATCCACAAGATACACATATACAGTAACAGAGAGTGACATTCTTCATGTTGTATCAGTTTAAAAATCCAGATAGATCTAGATATAGATGTCAGCTACCAGGACAACCAGGCTTCATCGCCCATGGACATCCACACAGCCAGCACCTGTCTGCTCAGCAGGTTGCGTGCCTCCCAGTGAAGGGCTGCACACCATCCGCTCTCCGACCCCCACTGCCCCAGGTGCACCTCCCACCAGGCTGTGCCAGCACATGGCGGGCAGTCAGGGGAGGCGAGCGATAATTGCTTGGTGCTGATTGCAGATGGTCACTTTGTTAGTGCCCGTGTAGGGCCACCCGGTGTGAAGCATGGGGTCATCTTTGTCCCTTTGCAGGGACATCTGATTGGCTCGTGCCTCATCCCAGGGCCTGATCCAGTGAGGTGCCGAGCAAGGTCTCTTGCACAAACAGACTGGGGAAGGCAAAATTATCAGCCCTTTGGGAGAGAGGCTTGGGAAGGAAATTAGAGAATAGTATTTCTGCATCGTGAAATATTAGGTACGGAGAGTATTAAATTGCTCCTAAATGGTGACAAAGGAGATCTGTTTCACTGTCTGTTTTATTAATTGTTTTAACTAAAGGATGTGTCTCTCTTGTGGGGGGACTGACTGTTAATTCCAAAAGGAGAAATATTGCTGATGCGTTATAATCAGGATACCATGCTAATTTTAAAGGGAATAATAATTGAGTTTTATATGTTGTGCTTCCAAAATTTATTTACTTGTTAAAACCAGGCCTTTTATTGAGAGTGGTTTCATGCATTCTTTCACCAGTCAAGTCAACATTACTGTCTTTTTAAAACAGCTGTAAATCTCTTTGATTGGGACTTGAGGCTGGAATCATTCGTGCTGTGCTAAACTAAACTGTCTTATCTCCTTGAGTGCTATGCAGCCTCTAGCATGTCCAGAGCTGCATCTGCCCATGGCCTAAGGAGGCCAATATTTGAAAGCTATTAATAAAGACATCTGGGGAGGAGGCAGAGACACGCCTTTAACCCTCAATGCAGTGTGCGAGAAGAGATGACAGAGTAGGAGAGGCATACGTTTCCTTTTTCTCTTTCAAGGTTAGGGGTTATTTCTTTTAAACAGGGACAATCAGTGCCCTGCAAATAACCCATTATTTTCAAAAGAATGCAGGCTGCTGAACATCTGCACCACAGGACCAAAGGCAAACCCAGAGAAAGTTTTCAAGATGAATATAGGAGGAAAAAATGAAATGAAGCTGGCCCAGGTTACACCACTCCAGGGAGACCCTCAGCCTTCTTCATAGGACTGTCAAGTAAGGAGGCCATAAAGCACCTTCATTTGGGGTTGAGACTTGCTTTGCGTGGGGGAGTCCTTTCTTCCCACTCAGAAAGAACTTCATCTTTTGATATCCAGGTGGCCCAGAACCAGTTTCAAGCCTGTCCCATCATATCTCATTACTGGATCTATCTCAAGTACTACATAATTTGGAATATATGATTCCAAACATCATAGAAACATCAAATTACAAAGACCAGACAAATCCCCAGCTTGCATGATGAGGAGCAAGCCCTTGGTGAAAAGCTAGGCTTTAAAGGCAAGCTGTATTAAAAACATTTAGGCTGCTAGAGACAGACAGTGGGAAATTCCTCACCTACCCAAAAGCCGGATATTTATGTCTCTCTGTGGCCAGTCTCAAGACTCAGGGACAGCCAGAGCTACTTCACTGAAGACACCCACACCGAAGGTGGCTGAGTTATTTCCAGTGCATCAAGTGGAGGGGACATTGGAGACACAGCCCTGCTCAGACTGCACCTTGCATAGAGACTGTCTTCATCTAGAGAACCTCTATATCTCTGCTTTCAGGAGCCATGTGTTTCCCACAACTCACCAGGTCAGCCTATGTGTTTCTCTCAAATTATGTTGGGATCTGTCTGCTGCACTTCCTGCCAGGCTAGGTTACTTGTGTTCAATACCAGGCAGTCAGGAAGGGCCATTCTCATGGCTATGGGAGAGGCATGCAAGTTGTCACACTTCAAGGCAGGGCATGCCTTTGTGGCTATCATTGCATATTTCAGTAGAAGGAAATGTTCTTCTTTTACAGAAGCCAAGATGTGATTCCAGCTTTCCTTCTTGTGCAGTCTCTTCTGCAATTCTCTCCTCTGCCACATCTATCTTTTTGATCTCCACACTATCCACCAAAGTAAAAGGAAAGTCCAAGCACAAGCCCTTACAAAAGTCCTCAGAGAGTACAGCACTGTTAAGATACAAAAGGCCATCCCTGCCCTTGAGATGAGCAGCACCTACTTCAAAAGAACGTCTGCAAGTACATGCAGAGACAAATCTCATGGTTCTCCAAATAAACAAACTCTGACCACACAACTGGAATTTTAAGTCTTTTAAAATTAGAAATTTCTCTGAGCTCTTAGATTGTAACCATACGATGCCAAGGACCCAAGGTCCTTGGGTCATTGTATCCTTCTCAGCAAAGTGATAAGGAGAAAACACATGATAAGCTGAAGTCACACCAAACTTACAACATCCAGGAAACCTCTGCTCCCTGGCTAGCACGTATATGGGCAGATTCCACAGCCTGAGTTTGTTTTCCTTTTTCAGGATTTTCTTTAGCTTCCTCTCCCAGCACAGTCTTTGCTCAAATTCTTTGTCACCACAGTTCTAATAAGTCTAATAAACACCCCCCCCAAAAAAAAAACAACCAAACCAAATGTGTGATGATTTTATTGCAATTAAAATGGCTATTTATTTATTTATTTTAAATGTAGAACTCTGAAGCCTTGTTCAAAACTCAAAGCTTCCATTTAGACTGAAAAATTATAAAGAAAGGAAATTTACTGTTTCTAGGGAGTAAGAATCACGGCACAAATTCTATTGCTGCTTTCTGACTGCAGCCTTTTCTTATTTCTGAAATTTCCATCAGTGCAGTAACTGAGCAGCCTGGAGTACAGATCACATTTGGTTTCATTTCAAAAGTGCTAAAGAGATTAAACAGCTCGCAGATTGGATGATATTGCATGATACGCCTTATACATAATCATACAGAAACTGGAGTTCAGCTTTCCATTAATTGTGCATTGATTCACTTTAAACAGGCTCTGGAAACAGGCTGAGATGTATTAATAATATGTTATTGTATTTTAACTCACTTCTGCTCTTATTAACTTGTTAATTCCTTTTAATGAATTATTTAGTTTTTCTCATAAGATTTATTAATGTGTCAGGCCTTACTTCCACCTGTAGTTTCATATTATATCTGTGGCTGAGAACAAAATACCAAGGAAAAGAAGCAGAAAGAAATGCAGCAGAGTATCTTTGCTCTGGTTGTCCTATGCCTGGCAATTTATTATTACTATTTTGTTGCCTTACTCTGCACAAGTAAATTAACCAATGGGTGCCTAAGGATATGTAGCACATGTTCAGGGTTTGTGGCATAGGAGCAGAGAAACAAAGATGGTAATATCGGCTAATAGAACATTGAATCCTGCGAGTGGGGCTCATTTCTTTTGTTTGTATGATTCCAATCAGCAATGCTAACACTATGAATGAAGACAGGATTTTATGCCTGTGAGCTTCAGACTGGAGTGCTACAGGCCATCCAGTTGCAACTATTTTCTCCCTGATCAGCTTGTAGTTGGGTGTAAAGTTGTGAGGTTTTGCTGTTCCCCTCCTTTATTTGACCTTCAAGATCATCTGCAAAGTTACCTGTTCAGCATCAAAAACCACAGCAAGCTTGGGCAGAACTGACATGAGAAACCCAGGCTAGAAACCACAGCAGCCCAAAAGAAGGTAAGGAGAACCAAAAGAAGGTAAGGAGAACAGTGAAGCAGTGTTTACTTCCCTGCAATAGAAATGAATCTTTTCCTCGAACAGAAAGCTTCCAGTGCCCCAGGTTTGTCAGACTGGAAAAGAAGTAGGCAAACATGAAAAGTTTCTCCTTTATTATGAAGAATCTGCTGCTGCAGAGTTACACCTGGATCAGAATTTTTTGCAGTTTTTAAGTGCTTGGACTTTGATCATCTGATTTCTTGTACCCTTGTAACAGCCTTTTTCCTGCTAATGTCTGTGTGCCCCTACCAGGAACAACACACATCCCATAGCATGGATTCAGCCTTTCCAAGCACAATACATTATACTTCCAAGTTGTGACAACTCATCTGGGATGAAAGATTTGTCTCATTTTAGATTACATATTTGTATATATATATATATATATATAGTTCAAGTATCTTATTTCACAGTTTATCTTGATTTAAAGGAACCAAGAAAAAAAGACTCCAACAATTCCCTGTCTACCCTATTTCACATTTAATCACCTT
The DNA here is from genome assembly GCF_039878825.1 of Excalfactoria chinensis. Classification (NCBI taxonomy): domain Eukaryota; kingdom Metazoa; phylum Chordata; class Aves; order Galliformes; family Phasianidae; genus Excalfactoria; species Excalfactoria chinensis. The sequence continues at coordinate 43,031,222 of NC_092826.1, forward strand.
CTGTATTCAGAGCCTGCACTGCATGAATTTGTGTGACATCAGTTTCCAGGCTCCAGCACTAGTTCAGGAACCATGTAGCAGCCAGTATTTTTTCTCTTTCAAGGTCCTCATATTCATACATATATCATATATGAATATACATATTCAAAAAGCTCAGCTGTTTCCATGCCTCTGTAGTGCTGTTTGTGGTGGTTCCCACCTCCTCTTCGCAGAGTGCCAAAAACACAGGCAGCACTTCAGGATCCCTCTTATCAGGTCTTTCATGCTTCCCTGCTCCAGCCCGTACAGGGCAACCCTGCTTGCTTCCTCAGCCCTATCTGGGCACACCCTACGTCCCTGCTTCACCCTATTGACTGCCACACATCCTTCATGTGCAGCTTGTATTCTTAGTGCTGAAATGCATTTTGTTTAAATGCGCCGAGCATACAAAATAATTTGGATCATTGTGCAATTGTCTCCAATTGGAAATAATGCTGTTTATCACTTAGAGCTTTCTGCAGTTTTGTTTTGTTTTTTTACAGTAATATTGCAATTGGTGGTGGAGTTGCCATCCCTGGAGGTGCTCAAGAACCATGTAGATGTGGCACTGCGGGACATGGTCAGTGAACATAGTGAGGCTGCGCTGATGGTTGGTCTAGATAGTATTAGCGGTCTTTTTTCAACCTTAATGTTTCTATGGTTCTTTGATTCTAATTCAAGACCACTGGAAGAAAAAATGTTTAAGACTGTAATTTTTAATATCTCCTTGTTTCCCTTCCTCTGCTGGTTGCAAGCCACTGATTTGCTGTGTTCATACATTCCTCTTTTGTTGTGTCTATGGTATGGCTCTCTTGGGGTGACATGGCATGTGGTTTCTATTTCCAGTTGTGTATCTTCTCCACAAACCTTCAGGCTGTGATTTGGGGACTCTCCTGCCCTTGGCAAAACCAACACATCTCCAGCAGGTCCAGAAGTTGTTTTTGCCACCTAGGTGGAAAGAAAATGCCCTAAAATCTCTCTTAAAATACTTTGCCCACTCAGTACTGTCAGACAGCTGTACTGGGAGAGGAGGACTGAGCTAGTAGAGGTACCAGATCTCAAGATTGACCACGGGTTCAAGCCTCAGACTCTTCAAAAGGCATGTCCTTGTGTTATTTCCAGATAGCTCCAGGCTGACAGGAAGCTGCACAGCTGGAGGCAGCGCAGCAGAGTGACAGTGGTATGTGGCTCTTGGTCGACTGTGGAGAATGGGCAAAGCAAGGCCACATCTGACTGCTGCAGGCTGTGCAGACATACCCCAGGGGCATAAACCACCAAGCTGTTTCATGTGGCCTCCCTTCCCCCAGCATACAGTGGACTAGAAACCCAGCATCACAGCACTTCAGCAGATGGATAAAAAAACAACAAAGCCAAGCTGAGAGCAACGCCCAGAAGCTCTTAAACTGTAACCAAAGCCTGCAGGGGACCATTTTTCAGTGGGGCATGAGGGCGGTGGGAGCAGCCAAGGGAAATGTTCTGGCTTCCAAGTGATGGTGAGAGATGGGTTAACATCCTGAGGTAGGTGGGAGGTGGCTCAGCATCCTAGTGACCTCATCTGCAGCACCTGCACCTCCCAGCCCTGGACAGCAGCCGGCCACATGGCCAAGAGAGATGACAGACGGCTGCCTTCCTCCTCTGGCCTCTGCCCTTAATGCAGCCAGCCAGGAATTCCTCATGCCATAGTTTTAAGCAGATGGAAAGCAAGTGGGGGGGAGGGAGGGGTGAAGGGGGAATAAAAATAAATAAATAAAAATTAAAAAAAGAAAGAAAAAAAAAAAAGAAGAAGCATTTGGATAGCATTTGCCTACCCTCGGCCAAATTGCAGGCAGAAGTTTACTCATTCAAAGAAATGTAGATAGCAATCTTGACTTTTTTGTTTTGCTGTTTGGAATTTGCAAAGTACCAGGAAGCAAAGGTGCTCTGGAACTAATTTCTATTGTGTTCTCCAGACAGCTTGCTCTGTAGCATAAATCCTATTAATAGATGACCTCAGATGGTGCCTTTTGAGCGGTGGTGAGTTTTTGAAAAGCATGAGCAATGTTTTTCTGTGGCTCTATAACTTGCCTTCTGAATAAACAGTCTTCTTTCCTCCCTATTCCCACGTGTGACTGCTTCATCAGCACTTCCCTGGCATGCTGAGCTATAAACTCTCTCTTTTCTACAGCTGCACTTACACGAGTAAAACTCTTTGCTCCATTGGTAGGTAAAAATCTCCCAACCTTCTCCCCATTCTCCTTGTGTGCACATCACAGATCCCCAGGGAAAAGGTTGGCTTGTCCTGCTACGGTGAGCCCTTTAATTGATGAGAAGAAAGCACCGGAACAGGTGTCATATTGGCCATCCTGGTATGGGCTGCTCAGCCAGCTTCCTGAAGGGAAGCAGGTAGCTGAAGCTGGAAATATATGCAATGGTATTATCCTAATCTGTTGAGTGCCCCAAAGTGGACTTGCACCTGCTGGGATAAAGTCCTCTGTGGTCTCATTAACAGTGGCCAATGCAGTGGAAACTCTTATGCATGGAAAACCCCAATTAAGGGATTTAAAAAATTACCTTGGAACTTGTTTTGTCTCCCTCTTCCTCTCTCACTCCTACATGCTATTCTTTTCAAGTTCATGAGTCTCTGACTTGTTGATGGTAAGGCATCCACTTAGAAGGTAGATGCTACAGGAGTGCTAACACCAGAAAGATCAGCACCTCAGCACTTAGGTGGGATTTTAATGTATGGACGTGCAAAATTCTATGTTAACGTTATACTTCATTTTCTTCTGCTTACCTGTCTGAAGTGGGCCCTAACCAAAATCCCTTTTACACAGTTTGCCCAAAATATGTCAAAAACAGGGAAGAAGTGCCACTGCAGAAAGGACAAATGACAGCAGAACTTTACCAAGCAGACCTCCTCTCAGAAGAAAATTGACTTTGGATTTTAAGACCTGTTCTGAGACCCATGCCCTCTGCCTCCCTCCTCTCCAACACTTTCAACTTGAAAAGTCACGGGGCACAGCAGACATTGTGGGGCTGTGGGCTGCACACAGGTTTAACACATATGTTCATGCTCTGCATCTGTCACTGTGTGTAATTGTGCTTCCCTACTGCTGTTTGCACAGTGTAGGACCACCACGCAGAACTATAGCTCTCTCATTATTAGAGTACTTGGATTTTATCAAGGTTACTGTAGCTTAGGGATGACACAGGCTGCCCAAGAAATAAACAGCATCCCAAACTAGATTAACTAGCCAAGTAAATAGATAAAGAAGAGGGAAAGGAAGCAGTGCCTTTGTTCCTTTCACTTTGCACCTCTGCATTCCAGCTGCCAGGGCTGTGGGCCAGCCCTTGTTTTTGCAGGCAGCCAGAACTGCAGGCTGTGTGTATGATTTATTTTGTACCAGGGCTGCTGGGCTCAGTGTTGGACAGACAGGCAGGATGCCAGGGTTGAGAGGACAGCCTTAGGTCACCCCTCCAGCTCACCCTGCCCTGGAGGAGCTGGGGGCAGAAGTAGAGGGAGGATGGAGGAGGGAGATGTGAGACAGGAGTCTTGCAACTCTGTGGCATCCACAGTACCCTATGTCATAGTCCTGTCACACCTAAAATCCTGGATAGATTTTTGCTATCTGTAAATATTATACTTGCCACTGTCTAACTAATTTTGCAGTCACACTTGAAGTTTTCATAGTAGGTCATGGATTCTGCAAACAGCTGTGCCTGTCAAAGACTATCATTCCTAACTGGGAGTTACCATGCCCCTACCAGAAAGCATTGTCACCTCCATTCTTCCAAGAAAAGGGCACACAAGCCCTTCCTCATCTGCTTCAAGCTAGACAGTTAGCAAAACTGCCTTCCTCAGCAGTGTAACCTCACCCAGCTGCCTTGCCCAGCAGCTCTCACTGGATCACATCTTCTGGCAGGAATAGCACTTCCAGCAACAATGACAGGAACGTCTCCAACCTGTGGAGTTCAATGCCAAGAGAACATGCACCTATAGCTTCGCTCCACAGAACCATCCACAGGCCCACCTGGCATGTGCATCCATTTCTGATCACATCTACCAGTTGTTCTTCTGACACACGTCCCTGTCCCCATGTCTTGTGGATATCTCAGAAGGCTCTGTGACTACAGCAAGAACAGATATATCTCAGTTTGATGTCCACTTCTGCTGTTTGCAATTTTATGCGTGTAGAAAAGGTACGCTTTTGAAGTTCAAAAGTATAGCAACCATGTAATCACATTTTCTCATTGTCACGATGCTTTGGATTTGGATTTTGTTATTTTACCCAACAAGTCAAAATCAAGCCTGATCACCTGGGGTAGAACTCTGGAGTGAAAAACAAAGAATGGTCAGTCAAAATATCTCCCTCCTGCTTCACAAAACCAGTAAATCAGGTAACACTATGTTGGTCTTGAACCAGTTTCTCAATATGTGCTTATGGACTGCTTCAAGCATCATCTTTAAAGGCACAAAAGATATCTTCAATTTCTTCCGGGTGGGCGATACTGTTTGCTAGCAGCTAAATTTTGAGTGACGGATTGCTGCAAAAGCTCGTGTCAAAACACACTATGCAATGCTTGACAAAAGCTAGGTGTCTCCTAACAGGAGCCAAAACAGTCAATACACTTCACAGTTTAATTGCATCCTCCTTAGGCTTAGCACAATGTAGTAGAAAACAGTGGACAAACAAATGTGTCTTCAGTTTTACCTTTTCCCAAGGCTGGAGTATTTAATCAGCTGTAGGATACAGTTAATGTTAGGTTAGGATTTACCACCTGAAATCCTGCCCATGTGGATTGTAGATCACTCCTCTCTTAACATCTGGCCAGAAAAAAGCAAGGTCATTTAATCAGATGGAGCTGCCTCCAATGGAGGACTATGACATGGATGAAGGACTCATGGGGAGCCAGCTCAATGACTTAGGGCTCTCTTGAGTTGAAATTGAGGAACAATGTCAAGTCCACTAGGACACAGAAGATCCAGAGAGCTGGAGACTGTTCATGGCACTTCATAGAGTCCCACCTCTGGTGCACTCTTCCTGAGCAGGTAAGAGTTTGGTTTTGTCTGCTCTCTTCAGGAAGAGCTGGGCCTTGCTTTCAGGTTGTAATTGCATAGCACTGAAGCAATCAGTGTAATTATTGCTTTTTGGATAAAGCTGCCTAAATAATCCCTGCACAATTGTAAGCTGTATAAACACATTTCAATCTTTGTTTCCAGTATGAAATTTCCAAGCTATTTGTGCTTGTCCTCACTTACCCAGAGCTTATTGGGACACAAAGCCTGAGGAATTTTAAGCACCACTGCAAAGTGCTGTTCCTCATTAAATTCTGTCCTTCCACACCCACGTCCCCTCTCCTCACAGCATTAGGTGCAGCTGTACCTCACGGCACAAAGCCATCAGCCCCTAGAAGTGATGATAGCCTATTTCAGGACTGCAGCACTGCTGTGAACAAGGTGCTCAAGTATGATACATTATCCCTCCGAGGCTGAAAATATCACCTCTGTGATGCTCCTAAACTCTGAGCCAGGTGAGGTTAACACCACAGCCCAGATTTCTCGTGTGATAGAACATTATGCTCCTAACCAAAAAATCAAGACTATTTATACATTCAGCACACCGGAGCTTACTATCCTTTGCACTGCTCTGTGTGTGATTTATTTTGTATCCTATGTGGGCAGAACAGTTTTGAGCACAGAATACTGTTCTAATAAGCTCTAACATGTATAATAGAACTTAGTTAATAAGCACTAGTAGCGGAAACCCCAGGATGTAATTTTGTAAATTCTCAGCCGTGAGACCAAAGACTGTCAAACAAAGAAGCACAGGATGCTTCACCAGACACAGGACTCATTTCCTTGACAGCTGTGGTATAGTTTAAATGTCTATATAATACTTAGGTAAAAGCTTACACTGAGATATTAAACAAAATAGTTTAACTTATTTGCAACATGTTCTGTGACAGAAACCCAAAGTGGTCCACCAAAATAGAACTCTACTATTGCAATCTCATACACGGCATGAACTAGAAAAACAAAGGGATATCTGCCAGTGTCTGTGCAACAAAAGACAGATTTATTTTAAACTAGCTTTTTTCTGCTTTGTCACATTAATGACCTGTACTGTAGTCTGTGCCATTCAAACGTTTAAATAAAGGTTTAAGTAGGTACTTCCATGACAGCAACCACTTTTCTCTGACTCTGTGTTTATAAAATTGAAGGCACCTGAAATATGACTCTTCTAAAGGTTCATTTGAACTCAAAATTCTCCCGCATGGACAAGATGAATCTTCCTCCAAGCAGAATGCACTTGCTAGCCCTAGCAGAGAGAAACACCACACAAAACTGCTGGGAACAAACTGAAGAATACTATCCTGTTGCAACTGCCTGGGGTCAATGAAGAAGATATTAGTTTTATTTTTAGCTAGCTTTTGTAGCCTGATTGAGTTTTCCATTAGATAATCCACTAGAAGTTCCTTTCTCTGCTGCTTTGGGTTTCTTTTTAATCACAAAGTTGGCCACGCTACTAATTAAGAAGTCCTTAATAAACCATTGACTGTTTAATGGGAATCAGAAGCAGCAAACACTGGCATCCCTTGACTAAATTTGTTCTCAGTTTTTAATAGGAACTCTAAGATGTTCATCACTGATGTATCCCAGTACCTCTCAAACAATAAAGAATTTGTTCTCATGATACCAATGAAAAATGGAAAAGTGATGTAAAAAGAGGCTAACAAGTAGTGAACAGAGCACAGGTCAATTAAAATACTTGCTTGTAGTCTCAGAGGAAACTAGCAGTATCAGTGCCAAGACATAATGGCTGCTTATTGGATGGTCTTACCCAGTGACCATTTTACAGTCCCTCAGCCATCTTGGTTTTGTTTTTTATTTCAGATTGGAAGACTACAGACAAGAAAACAGGCTGCAAATGAAAATCAAGGGCCAAACTTGCTGGCAGATTCTGAACACGTGTTTCCCTTTGTGTGAAGCTTCAACCTTTGACTGGAAAAAACCTACACTGTGGTCTTTTTAGTGACACTAGCAGTAAGGGTTCCGAGATTATAAACTGGATTTCCAGAAATCATAAAGTTCACATAAAAATTATAATATATATATTATATTATAATATATATATAATAAAATATTATAAATATATATATTATTATATATATATTATAATACTCATTTGAGTTTTCCTTTTTCTTCTATTCATATTTGCTCTGAAGAAGCCTTGAAATCTGTGTGCAATGTCTTCTGGAGCTGGGCTTGTCTTAAAGACAAATATCCAAGGTTGTAAAACTCATGGAAAAAGAATTGCTAGGGTTGGTAGTGTATTTATTTAATAGCATTGATTATTCAGGAGTATTATTTCTAGCAACTTCACCTAGTATCAGGCAGACATGAATGTTTTAGACAGATTTTCAGTATTATTGAGTTGTTTGCTTTTGAGCCAAGACATAGATTTGGATCCTAAAGCAGTGTTAATAGTGTTGTCAGGTCCTCACTGACTATAAGGCAATGCTCACAACAAGAGGAGAAGATCAGGATTTACTGCTGCAGCAGACAAGCACCCAGGTGCTTATGCTTCCATGGATTTGCTCACCACAGCTGGCACTGAAGATGAATGTTAGGAGTCACCATGGCAATGGTATGATGCAATTGACTATAGTGCACAGATGCCCCTGTGATGCCAATGGGTTAGCCAAGGCTGGAACTACCATCAGGTACAGCTACCAGGAACTTCAAGCTGCATCCAAGGTCCAAGGCAATACCCTCCATGCTTCCCATGGCACAAGTCCCCAGTGTTCAGGCAAATGTGTTGAACCCAGTATTATCTATCTGCACCTAGCAAGATACACAGCACTCAGTTGGGAAGGTATGTTGGGGCAGTTGAATGAATGCAGGCATGCAGACCAGGATGATAGTCAATCAAGGGGTGGTATGCTCAGACTATAATTTTCCTGAACAAAACATTTTAAATCCTTTGCTACAACGCATGATCTTTCTGCCTTTCCCTACCAACATCCACCTGCCACTGTATCTGTTTCTAGTGGGACCTGTGTGCATCACTTATCTGACACACATTTTGCTGCCTTGGTAAAAATGGCATTGGGCTGTTGGCTTTGTATGACTGGCAGTCAAAACATGGCATAAATCACAAGGAAGGAGAAAACTCCCATTTAGGAATTCTATATCTCTTTGTAAAAATATTTAATTCTATGCACTTAGCTATATTTTCAGTGTGTAGAACATACCTAGACTTGCTCTTAGAAATGGTAGTTGGGTTGCAGGACTGTTACACAGGGTTTTGTGGTTAGGAGGCTTTAATTCCTCTCTTCACCCACTTTTTTGCTCTTAAAATAAGAGTTTTGATCAAAAGCTGGAATACGGGAACTGGCCGAGAGTTTATGCAAATCTAGCCAAAGCTTTTTGCCCCGTTGATTCAATCTTCCCTTTAATCCTCATGATGATCCGCAGTAATGGATAAAAATTCTAAGCAGGAGCAGGAACAAAAGCCCTCAGGAAGCAATTTTGATTGCTGTGAGGAAGCACTTGAGGCTCTTGGCCCTAGGGAACTCTTCCCAGTTCATTGGAAGCATTCAGATACCATGGTGATGGGGGACTTCATGAATAACGAGATAGATAAATGGTGAGTGCTTTTGATCTCTGCTAGCCTGTATTTCATGTTGTCAACCGGGGAAGAGGCTATTCAAATCTGTCGGCTGCAGGAGGTCAGCCAGGAGAGAGAAAATGTCTTCATTACAGCCTTCTGTTCCGCCAGGCCTCCCAGATGACCCCGTTGCCCAGGCTTGTCAGTCAGACACGGAAAATTTTCCGACTGAGGGAAGGCATCGCTGTGCCAGATTTATCCCTGGTGTTGGAGCTGGGAGGCAGCAGCAGGAGACCTGTACAGCCTTTGCTAGCACTGTGCATCTCCTGCACTGGGACAAACGTGTGCTGTCCCTGGCTGGGTACGTGTGGAGAGACTGGGCTGGTTTTTTTTGGGTGCTATTTTCAGTGCTACTCAGGCGCAGGGCTCAGAAGGAAGACATGAGCTACGTGGTTACAGAAGAGTCTTGCTTGGTAGTTAGGAGTATCTAAATATTAATTACATTTTCTGCACTGATTCTTTTCAATCAGCAAGTCCCCTTTCATCATACATTTCAGGCAATGGGAATGGAGTTCATTTTAGTTTACATTTCAAGCTGAAATGAATTTCTAGAGCTTCTTTAAAGATCGTGCTCTGGTTCTGCGGGCACAGCCCTGCTGAGATCTGTGGCAATGCTCAGGAAGGAAACCTGAGCAGGTTGTCACAACCTCATGATGGAGAAGGAAGATTTTGGCTATTCAGGAGGGAGAAGGAGGGCACACTTTTGCAAGGAGATGTGTACAAAATTACAATGAGAATTCCAATCCCATTATTTGGTAATGAGATTTGTAAACCTCACGTTCACAGCCTGAGATAAACAATATTTGCTTCCTGAATTCCTCTTGGAAGAAGAGTCCCTTACAGCACAGCTAAATTACACAGTAAGTTATCATTTATAAAGAATGAAAATGGGAAAAGGAGTGAGTGAAATTAATTTACATCTAAAGGATTTCTCAGTTTTTGTGTTGAAGGGTGGAGGAAGCAGTGTCCTTCAAAACCACACACTTAATAGTGATGGTTTTACTACATCAGATCATTTCCAGAAAGCATTAAAAAATGTTCTCTTTATTCAAGTCAGACAGGTTTTAATAGTATCAAAGCGAAATATGGTCTGCTATTAGCATGAAATAACATTAGCATAAATAGAAAAGAGTCAGGATGCTAAGAAAGAATTCCACATAAGTGGCCTGCTCATTTCACTAGGCATCACTGTAGCTGAGAAACTGTGAAATTTCCATAATAATCGAGTGCAGAGGAAAACAAACAACAATTTTATTGATAGGGAAATTACATCCTGTTGCTGAATATAAAACTACAGCACTGTACAATGGCCCCTTAACTGCACAGAAAATGTACATTAATTTGTAAGTGTAAATGAAATGTAAATAAAACGTTCAGTTCAATCTGGCCTCAGAAATTTCCTGACAGTGTTTCAGTGTAAAAACCCAGGAGACAAATATTTGGATTCCATATCCTAGACCCTAAACTAATGGTGTCTGATATGTTCGTGGATAAGATTGATTCAGCAGCTGTGTGGTGACAGAAAACATAGTACCTGCCGGTCTGTGAGATGGCGGTGGCTTTGGAGTAGATGGGCTCCTTGGGGTTTTCTGTTTGCTTTCTTTTTCAAAAGAGAAAATCCTTCAGCACTTTGTAGCAAGAATCCCAGATACTACAGTTTGAAGCAATGCTGCTGCCGTGCTTAGGACTGCTGCATCAGTGCTGAATTGCATTTCCAAGGGAAAGCAAACAGCCCTTTTTTCCAGACTGGGGAGCGTAAGAATAGCAGCTATGGAAAACAAGTTCAGATGAGAGTGACCATAGGTGAGGTTGTCACCCCATGGATACAGATCTGAGAACTGGGCAGCCAACCTCCAGTCCCTTCGGGGCCGAGTGTGCATTGTGACAGTGCAGAAGCTGCTTGTGTTTCTCAGTGGGCATCACGGTGCCAGCAAGAGCAGCAAGCCAGGCAGCAGTTTTGGCAGGACATTCCTCCCTCCTGCCCACCCACGTGCCCAGGCACTGGAGACCCCTTTCACTGCCACCTTCTGCAGCCATAAACCCTCCTGCACTGCCAGGCTGGAGCACTACCCTGCCAGCACAGCAGTGCTCTGCATCCCCTGTGCACTCTGCACAGCAGTAAATGATTTCCCCCCAGGGCAGTGCAATGGAGAAAAGGGCCCTGAAATTCAGCCGTGAGCCGCCCTGAAGATGGCTCGTCCTAAGAAACGTGTTTGGGGGAGAAAGGTTGGCAGGGGAGGGGAGAGATCGTGTGGCTGCACAAAGCCAATGGAACAGTTAATGCTTTAACCTTGCGTATAATTTATACAATAAACAAAGTCACATGTTTCTCTAATAATTTAGATGTAAGCAAATGTTGATTTATTCAGGAAGGCTACTGCCAGCAGCAAAGCCTGCAGCACTGAAATTTGAATTAAACTAGGACAGAAGCAGGCTAGTCTATAATAACATTTGTATAATTTTATTTTTGCCCTTGGCTCAGTTCATTTCCTTCTACAGTAGATGCATGAAATTGGTTCTTCAGCCACCTTTAGCTGATGTTCATTGATATCGGGGGTAGGCAGAGAAGCAAGAGAATGTAACCTTTTTAGACTTTGTGTTTGCAATTGCAGGGCCATGAATTCCTAGGTCATTTACGCCAATAATTTTCTTCTCTGCCTTCCCTTCCTGCAGTAATTTCTGAGCAGCACCATTTAACCTGGAGTGATGGGGCTTTTCCCCCCATTTTTCCCGCATGGAGACTTCTAGAATAGAGCCTGTTAAACAGATGCAAATGTTGTGTTGTTTTTATTCTTTTATTCAGGCCTGAGGGCAAGAAATTGGAGTTCTCTTACTCTGCTTTCAACAAGAAAGAAAGGGACCGTACAATACTTTAAAACTGATGGTGAAAAAATGAGCACTAGCACATATATCTGGAGCAGATCCCTTGGCTTGGCTTCCCTTCCAACATGGAAAAGAAAATACATCGGGTATCAGGAAAGATGTACAGCAGTGAGAGGCAGAAATTTCATCAAGAGATTCCGGTGGAAGCAGAAACCCTGCTCCCTGCTCAGAGGATTCACATCACAGAGAAAAAACATTTTGCTTTTTCTCCAGGGAACCTGCAGTAGTTCTCCAAGGGAACTCAGAGGATACTGCTCAGGGATGGAGATTTTTTGTCCTCATTTCATAGTTCATAGAATGGCCTGAGTTGAAAAGAACCACAATGATCATCTGGTTTCAAGCCCCTGCTATGTGCAGGGTGGCCAGCTACTACAGCAGGCTGCACAGAGCCACATCCAGCCTGGCCTTGAATGTGTCCAGGGATGGGGCATCCACAGCCTCCTTGGCAGCCTGTTCCAGTGTGTCACCATCCTCTGTATGAAAAACTTCCTTCTAATATCTAACCTAAACCTCCCCTGTCTCAGTGTAAGACCATTCCCCCTTGTTCTATCACTATCCACCCTGGTAAGCAGTAATTCCCCCTCCTATTTATACTCTCGCATCAAGTATTGGAAGACCACAATGAGGCCTCCCCAGAGCCTTCTCAACCAAGCTAAACACGCACAGTTCCTTCAGCCTTTCCTCACAGGAAGGGTGCTCCAGCCCTCTGACCATCCCAGTGGCCAGGCACCAATAGACATCCTGCTGTGGAGGGGACACCTTGTATGGCATGGCTGTGACCCCATATCTCCAGCACTGGGTGGATAGACACAGCAAGCTTGCTTTAAATGCCCCCAGAGGTATGGTGTTCACTTTTCCCAAACCAAAAAGGATGGTCTTGTGATGAGGACCAAAGATGTGAAAGGAAAGGGGAGGCCAGAGAGGAGGCAGGGGAGGACAGGGAAATTGGAGCTGAGACCACACTGGCAGAACAGTGATAATGTCTCTACCTGCCAGTGTGACAGGAATAATCATCTTTTAACCGCAGCCAGGATGAGTGAGACTGTAGCACAGGAATGACTCAAGCTGTCTTCTTCCAGACAGAAGCCTGGCCAGGTGCAAAAACAGGAATGGCTCTCACAAACCCAGGTAGTGGTGCTCTTACTTACAGCACTCACGTATTCAGTGATTTCATGGCTGTGGCATTTGCTGAAAAGTAGCTTCATTTTTGCAGTCCTTTATGTTGCTTAGAAAAGCTCCTTAATATGAGTGAAATTCAAACCGAGTCCTGTGAGCCCAGGGTAGTTCCTGGGAATCTTGAGCTGCCCTCAGCCATCCCAGCAGGCACAGACCCTCTCTGTAATCACTGCCAAAGACCAAACTGACGGCATGTGAGCAGAAACAGCCACCTGATGGGAAACCGTGGCTGACTGCCAGGGTGGGAGGTGCAGGCCTCAAGTTCTTCTCTTAAAATCACAACAACCCCGCACTCCTCACTACAGAGATAACCAAAATGGCAGCAGCCTTAGTGAAGTAAAACCCTGAGCAGGACTGTTTGCACAGCCAGGTGTCAGACGCATCTCTCAGAGGGACGTCTGCACTACAGTTTTAGTTGGACATCTCTTTTACAGTCTGAGCTGGTCAGAGATTAACCGCAAATAGCTTTGTAAGGCACAACACAAATTGCTCTGAATGTATTGTAGTTTTACCCAGTTTTGTAAGCATTTCTTCTGGTCCTCAGTTCTAACACTGAGTCACAGATGCCTTCAGTCTTATGGTCTTATGGTCCCACGTGCATCTCACCAGAAGACTAGGAGTTACATCTTCAATCAGCTTTCCCTGACCACAGTGAAGTGAGGTGGCCAGCCTCTGTGTGACCGTCACATCCATCCACCTCTGCCCATAGCAGTACCTGCAACAGCCTGCTCCAGCCCCTGATCCTCTTCCAAGGTATCACAAGCAAGGGAATCAGCAAAATTTCCTTTGCCAAGCCTGAGGGAACCAGGAGCAGATTGCAACAGCAACAGTCATAGCCTCCCAGGTTGTTCCCTCCTTAGGTCATGTGCTGTCCCTGACCTGGGGCAAAGTCATGGCTAAACCCTTCACTCCCTTATTATTAATTAAAACTTTGGATGAAATCCTCAGCTGGAGTAAATGCTCTTTGCTTCCGGCCCTCACCCACTGGTTTCTGAAAGTATACAGAAGTAGCCACAATTCTGTCATTAAAACTCAACTTGGATCACACTTTTGTGGTCAAATAAATATCACTGCATGCCATTTTGCCCTGTTAATGCCACATTAGGAATGGCAGGTGTTTAACAAAGCCGTGCTTCCCCTTTTTTAAAAAAAAAACATAAATGAAGCATTAAAAGTCCCAATCCATCACAGTGACATCAGATCAGTGGACTGTGACTTTTATGACATCAGAGCAATTGATTATATGACTCTTTTATGTGTAGCTTGCTATGCAGTGATTGCTCTTCTCTCCATATATTACATCCTAACATCCTGGAATAATCTCTAGAGATAAAAAGGAATCACTGTGAAGCGGTGAAATACAGTAGTTACAGAATTGCCATAAAACTGTCATAAAAATTGTAGAAACAAAAATGCCTTTAAAAGATGGCAGTGTTCCATAATGGGTCCCTAGCTAACAGTCTGTAGTTGCCCTATGCACACCTTACTATATTTACTGCTTCTGGATATTTCTGTGCCTTTTTCCCAGGAGCTTCTGAGGCTACCAAGATGTGCAAGGCTGGTGGCATGCATACTGCAAGTCCCTCCATCCCATTACATCATCTCTAACAGATCTGCTGCTTTTGCAGTAGGCTACAAGCAAGGCTTCTCCTCTAATAGCCAAGAAGAGGCTGACAGTGAATGGAAGGTGTGAGCTGTTGGTTGCCATGAAATTGCTGAAAGACAGATATTCTCTGGTGCTTATAAAGGAAAGCGCTGTAAAAATTAAATCTGAGGTACAGAATAAGTAGCTCTTTCTTGCTGAAAGGTGACATGGAAAGCTCTATTTGATTTTTTTTACCATAAAACTATTCATATTTGGGCTCACTCAACATGCAAGGTGCTGTGCTGTGCTGCATAGCTGCGCATTTTCTAGTGCTCTCCAGTTTATCTACTGGAAGCAGTGAACAAGCCAATGTTCCTTTTTCTCAGGTACAAATTTGTTGTTGCGTGGGAGGATAAGTCCCAGCAGGCAAAGATAAATGTTTTCTCTCATTTCTTCCCTTTTTCTAATCTCAAGGCAATTTAACGTAAGCGGAAAGGTGCTACAGTCCTAAGGAAGGTGTAAGTCATCTGAGAAGTTTATGCCTCCGGGTACTGGAAGCTGAGCTCCGGCAAATCTCGCCCCTGCTGCTGCAGATGTCCTTGTGCCCAGAGCCTGTCCTGCTGCCTCTGCTCCTGCAAGGGGTGGCCTCTGGCAGAGGAGATGGCCTGGGGAGCAAGGGGCTGCCATCCCCTGAGCAACTGCAGCTGCTGCTGCTGCGCACGTGAGCAGGCAGCTATAGCCCATCCCCAGGTTGTTTGCCTCACTAGAGCAATACAACAGCTTCATCAAACACTTCAGCATCTGTAAAATACTTTGGGATCCTTACACAAAAGGCACCAGAAAAAAGATGTATGTGTAATACATTTTTTCCACGGGAAACCCTTGATGCCAGCATCCTCTAGTCACCCTCAGAAACAACACAGTGCAGCCCTCTTCTTCCTCTGTCCTTCCCAACCAGACATATTTTGGCAGGCTCAGAGATAGTCTAAGCTATCTAAGATTGATGAATGGTTAGCATTTATCCCTTTCACAAAGATCTGAGCTCTGTTTTACTAGGGCCAGGGGGAAGAGATTCATAGCCAGGACCTCTGTAAGAGCCCTTTGCAAAGTCCAGGGTGATTTCAAGGGCAGCTTATGGCATAGGATATTGACAGCAACAAAGCCTGGCTTGAACATCCACCCTTAACTCCCTCTAATTTATATGCAGACCAAGCAACAACATTATTGTTCAGCTGGGGGCATATTTAATTGCTGAATGTTCTGCACATGTCTTGCAGGCTGGTTAGATAAAGGCATTTAAGTTGCTGACTTATAACAGCACATCTTTCTTCTTTTAACATAAAAATTCTCACCTTCTTTGATGGATGTGGAATTTTTAGGACTGAAATCTTGTGCTAGTCCTTTAAAATATTTTAGCAAGCATTTAATTCCCCAGTACTGCAAGGAAGCAGTTAAATCCTGATGTCTTTCCAATAGGAAAAATAAAAGAGAACAATCTTTATTACTGTAAACACAGCGCTTTCACCTGGTATGAAATCCAGGAAGGTCTATTGTTTCTCTAAACACAGCAATACAACGTGTCAGGCTCTAGCCAGACACCCAAGAAGCTGCAGTTTATTTAAGTGAGAGCAGCCTGCTCAGAGCTGAGTGAGGCATACAAGAAGTCACGAGCCTTGTCTCAAGGAGTGCGTGACCCAAGGGCAATCGTGCAAAGCTCGGCTGGTGCCAGGGTCCAGCATGGCTCCCATTCACAGGCACACCACACGGTGCCAAGCAGTAAAGGATCAGGTCCATGTACGTAAAGCTCTCTGGGAAGAGAACTGTCTTGTCTGTCCCTAGGTCATAGCTTATATTTAAGGGCTACATATTTTTTATTGTCCTTTCTGTTTTCTTTTTTCCCCCTCACCCTCTTTTTCAAATCCCTCCCAACCTTCAAGAATAATCACATTTAAAAATCTTCTCTATTTTTTTAATGGCACCTATGATGCTCTTTCTGCCTCACGTCACACAAGGACACCTCTGTCCTAGCGACTTAGGTGTCTGATAATTTATCAGGGAGATAGCCATAAGTTAGGCAGCAAACTGGACTCCATTAAAAAAACATAAAAGCTGGGAGGAGGCAACTTGATGTGGCATGGCTCCTGGCGATGAGGAAGCATGAGTGCATACTGAAGCTTAGAAATAGAAAGTGATGTCCTCATAAAAATATGGCTCCAGGCTGGTGTGCCACTAGAAATTCTTCTGTCAGTTTAGAATATTTAGCTCTAAGGGATCTCTACTTTCAAATGGATCTTTTGATGCAAAATAGGCTGCACAGACAGAGATAGTGTTGAAGAAGGGAGAGCCGCATTTGCTCCCAGTGATGCTTGGTAAACTGAAGATTTTTAGATAGGTTTTTTGATCTCGAAGTAGTGAGTGGGCAGGTGGGTTACCTTGCTGGTGTGCTACCTCTCTGGGGCCTTCTAACTGAAAAATTTTGCTGATGTCTGGGCAACTAAATAATACTGAAAGCCTCAACATCGCTGGTTATCAGGGGAACCTCTTTAGCCTAATTTGAAAGCTCAAAGCTCCAGGCAACTGAATTTTTTTTGGTTACAGGCTCTTTTGTGTGATGTTCCAATGCAGTATATCCAATCAATGATGTGATATCACGCACAGTACCACCGTGTGGATGTTTATTCCCCCTGTGTTTTGTATTTGACTTGTTAAACTGCAAGAAGAGTTCGGGGAACAAACAGAAAGGAAAAAAATAAATAAATAAAGAGAGAAAAAAAGCAGCTCCTCAGCTCCCCTGCTGCAGAAATTTAGAACTAGCACATGCACAACCCACAGTGCTCAATGAGGAATGAAAAGAGCAGAAAGTGAAAATATATACATATGTATACACATGAACAAAACATGAGCCACAGTTGTGGCAATCCATGCTCCGGCGTGCCAAACAAAAGGGGTTATTCCTCCAAGCAACCTTCGTGCCTTCAAATTTAGGACACAACAAGGCTGTTTTATGACCAGACTGTAGATTCCACTGTAAAACTATATGGTTGTGGTACAGTAAATTCTACTGAAGATTAGGGCAGGCAGTCTCTTTGTTGTTTTATTATTTTTTTCTGTTATTTTTGTGTTGGTTTTCTTTTTAGTATTACATCTTCTGAACGAATCAGTGTTGTGGATAGTTGGAATGGCTAGTGATCAAGGTATTCATTCTTTCTTCTCTAACTTCTCTCACACAGAGGAATTTAAGATCATTTGGGGGAATTACAAGAAGTGTGAGGCTTCTTCCCGCACCGATTCTTTTGTACGCAAATAAAAATGGGCCAGATCTTTACGTGAAATAAAACAGCCCAGACAGTTTCATTTACAGTGTGTCTGTGTAAACAACCTAAAATGGATTGTATTTATTAGGATGCCAAAAACAAAAGTAAGAGCAAGCTGCATGATGAATGATTCATTCATGGGGGGTGCCTGATAGCTCCTGAGGTTTTGGCCCTGAAGAACTATAGTATTATATGGAACCTCCCTTGTTTTATAACTCTTTCCATTTAATTTGTTGTGAGCCCTTTCATCTAGTCCAGCAATAACACAGAAGGTGGTTCAGAACTAAGATGAAGCAGGTCTAGATTACAAGATGTTAAGTCATTGGAATAAAGATTCCAGCTCAAGTCAAACCATCACTTGCATAAATTACATTTTTTTTCTGTGCTTACAGAGCTCTTCTTCCTGTCTTGCTTTTCTTTCTGCTCTGCTCTGAAGCAAGCCACAAGCTTACATCCAGGATGCTTTAGACCCTGCTCAGTGAGATAACCGTGACCATGGGAGTTTCTCCTTGTTGTTCCATAAGGTCGGTTTCAAGTGAGAACTCATATTTGAACCCTAATATCTGCAGTGATGAGACAAATGGGCTGCAAGAAGTGGTAGGCATCTGACAGAGGCAAGTTTTCAGTACGCACTCTGAACTGTTTCCTTACACTATAAGAATCTCTTCTTTTGGCTTGGTCTTGCTTGTGCTGAGTGACAGAGGATGGTGTTGATAATGGTATGCTGCCATTGACATGAGCCAGACGTGAAGACGCTCCACCCTCCAGGGCTGTATCCTGTTCTCGTCATCACAGTGATGCACTTATCAGGCAGTTAGTGCTTACTTTTATTTTTGGCATCCTAAAATATAAAATCATTTTTCTGTTATTTGCATTTTACTGTAGAAGCAAAGTGTCTGTGGACATACATCTGCCTTAAGTTCAGTGAACTCTGTTGTCATTTCACTTTATTAGACCTCTGCCATGTGAATCTTTGCAGCTATTTCATGATTACTTTGTTGATTTTTGTTATTTGTGAGACACCAAGGAATTAAACAACGTTTCCATTTTCACACTGAGTGTATTAATCTCATTCAGAAATGAAATGTTGTCCCAAATTAAAAGTATTGTCAACTCGGTAAGGGAAACATTGCTAAAGTCACATATGCTGCAAGTGGGCATGATCAGGTGAGACCTCCTCTGATAACAATTATTTTATCTACATTCAGCTTATTTTGCCAGTTGATATGTGACAGGTTTAGAGAGGTATTGTACTGAAACCTCATGGTACAGACATTCTGGAAACACCAGCATCAACATAAGCATTTGCATATATTTATTTTCCCCTTGTAGTGGACGAATGTAACATGTCTTTCTGTCAAGGTAGAAGGTACACACAAGTACACATAAATGGCTACTTGTCCAAACAATAATGTCAGAAATAACTCATTATTTTTATTATTATTTCCAAACAGTGAGATTTAATTGCTGGTTTAATCTAGTGTAATAACAATGTGGAAGCTCTAGGCTTCCGTTCATTAAAGCATTTAAACATGCTTAAGTATCATTGCACTTAATGAGACTTAAGTCTCTCTCTGCCTTAGTGTTTAGCCAGTTCAGTGACTTGATTTTCTCTACAGTCTGTCCAGCAGCCTTTCCAATTGCTTGGAGAAGAGAAGGCTCGGGGGAGACCTCATTGTGGCCTTCCAATACTTGAAGGGAGCATATAAACAGGAGGGAGAATGACTGCTTACAAGGGTGGATAGTGATAGGACAAGTGGGGATAGTTCTAAACTGAGACAGGGGAGGTTTAGGTTAGATATTAGAAGGAAGCTTTTCATACAGAGGGTGGTGATGCACTGGAACAAGTTCCCAAGGAGGTTGTGGATGCTCCATCCCTGGAGGCATTCAAGGCCAGGCTGGATGTGGCTCTGGGCAGCCTGGTCTGGTGGTTGGCAACACTGCACATAGCAGGGGGCTTGAAGCCAGAGGATCATTGTGGTCCTTTTCAACCCAGGCCATTCTATGATTCTATGATTACATTTTTCTCTAAAAAATGTATTATTTTATTTCTGAATACAGTACTGATTTCATAGTTCATAATTTAAAAGCTAGAAAATACAAGAGTTTTGTGCATAGCCTCAACTCTGTCTTCCCTGTTACTGATAGATAAATTGGTGGATAGACAGATAGATACTCATAGGCAGAGATAGGCATGTTTATATGCCTATATATACGTGTAGAAGAGTACTCAGTACCACCACACCCATAAAGGAGTGCCTGTAAAACTGGGTAATATTTAAAACCTGAGCAAAGCATTAACAGTATGTTTGCTTCCACAAGCTCACAGTTCCAGCTATGATCTCCACAGTAAAATGAATTTACAGAACAACTTGGAAATGAGAAGAACAACCCTGCGGTATTGAAAGCCCTAGGAATTTTGTTATTGACATCACGAAAAATGAAGTTTCCTTGGGACATACAAATCAATGCTGCACTAAGTAACTCTCCAAAGGGTCCAGGAACGTGATGGGCAGTACACATCTATTTGCAAGTTACTTATTCACTGAAGTGCTATGATTAAAAAAGCCAAGGATTCATTACAAAGAAGGTTGATCCCTTAAGTCTTCCAGTTAGTAAAGTTTTGTAACTAAATTAGAGAAGAATGGAAGATTTAAAACACACATTAAGAAAAACAAAATAGAACAGAATAGAAGATTTAAAACACATATTAAGGAAAAAATATCCTGCAGCTGTATAGCTAAGGCCATAGAGAGAAGTTGTTGCATCAACTTTATTCAAGACAGAGATTGTGCCTTTGTGATCTTACGACATCATTTCTCCCCAAAAACTGGCAAGCCTGCAAGTTCCTTTCACAAACATAAGTCATCTGCACCAACACAGGGTAGTTAAAATGATTTATTTGTATTTTCTTCAAACTTTCGACAAGATCCCTTACTTAAAGAAAAAAAACAAACAACCAACAACCGTAAAAGCTGTATTGTAGGAAAGAAATGTTGTTCTCTGTTGTAAAAACTGGACTAGGAGACAGGAACTCCCAAGTTCTCATTGTATTTTCTTTGATCTATATGCCCTATTCATAATAAACCTGACACTTACTCGTTCGGTGGCTTTGGGCAAGTCATATAATCTCTGCCTCTTTTTTCCTGTCTTGGGGGCTATTGCATGGATTAGCTGGTCAGTGTCTGTAAAGCAGCTGAAAGAGTATTGACTTGATTCTCCCAGGGAAGCAGGGATACTCTGCTTCTTGGGAAGTTGTGACCAATAAATTCTAAGGCTGTCTACAGGAAATTAAAAGAAAAAACAGAAATGAAGCCAACCTTGACACCAATTGTACGTGTTTTAATTCAGCTTGTTCTTGCAAAAGGTTGAACACACTGACTCCTCCCACAGCTGTCAAGGGAGCCCAGGACCCTCTTAGGGTGGCTGACATCTTTCAGGTTCCGGCTGATGCTGTTGGTGAGAAAGAAAGGAGAAAGGGCTGTTCCTGAGGGGCACACAGAAACCACTCCCAGCAAATGTTTGCCTTAGTGAGTTGGCAGAGGAGAATAAACAGTGAGTGAGTGACACTTGCTAATGGTACTCATTGTTCCACATAGCTGAAGAGGATTGTGAGAAGACTGAGATGAATTAAAAGGCACTGGTGTACCCTCAGTTTGGGGATGACTGACAAACAGATGAAATTTATCTTGGACAAGCATAAAGTAATAAACACTTCCATCATTCTCTCTGTGATCTCACTGATTTCACTTTGAATTAAGCTTGGCTTCAATTTGCTACAAAGTCACAACATATATGTTTCCACATTTATCTGCTTGTAAGCACAGAGAAATAACAGAGAGGATCTCTCCCGTGCTAGCGTCAGAGTGGACTCGCTAGCTGACCACTGAGTTAAAAAAGGCAAATTGAACACATTAGTGGCTAAAACTATAAGAGAAATCAAGAGACAATATCCTGGCCAAGCTAGTGGTAAGTGGCAACAAACAGCCAGGCAAGGAGGAAGGGATGTTTTGTCCACATCTGTGGTCGTTCCTGATTGTTCTGGATATTGGTTTTCACTGTTGGCCGGTACCATGGGGATAGAGAGGCTGCTGCTGCAATAGCAAAGCTCTGTTTTCTGCTGAGGCAGACAAGTGCAGGAGACAGAGATAGGGCAATTTTGTCTTTGTAAGTGGACTTCGGAGTAATTCGTGTCTGTGGGCAGTGTACTTGCAGAGAGAGAAGGCAGTCAGCTGCCTTGACACAGAGTCCTATCCCTCCTTTGCACAAGCATCTATGCCAGATACACCAAGTCATGGACCCTTTGATGGCACTCTTTGCTATTATACCTATCAGGAGAGTGTTCCTAACATAGACGTGGCCTTGGCATGAATCCTTGCTTGCCAACAGGCTCTTGTGAGGTGCTCTTTTCAAGCCACCTTCCCTGAAATGTCTTTGTATTTCTGTTTGGCAATCATCATGTTCTTTCCCTTCCAAAGACTCTCCTTTAGGAAGCACGCTCCATGGTTCAGTTACTTTCAAGAAGAATGAAGGCTGGAAGAAAACCAACAAAAGCCCAAGCAGGCTAGCAGGAGGTTGGCTAGCAAGGTAGGACTTCTCTCAACATCTGTTTCATGCTGGTTGCGACAGAGAAGGGCTGCCTGGAGGTATCTATGGGAACACTGCCCTTGTGTGAACTAGCACAGCAGTTTTCATTGACTGTGGCATGAGAGGGGGAGCTTTCCCAGATAGGCATTTTTCCCCGGCAGACATTTGCAGCCTTCGCCTTAGATGACTGACTCTATTTTCACAGGCAGACAACTAAAATCCCTTTTAAACTTGTAGGTCCCTTCATGTCACCCTAGCAGCTGTGACAGGGCAAGCAGGGCATGTATTAAAATATTGACATGCTTCTAGCAAGCCACTACTTTTGCTCCGAAAAGGAACAAATAAGAATAGTGATGGTGTTACAAGGTTCATCCTTCTGACTTCTTTCTCTACACAAAAAACCTGCTGCTGTCAAGCACTACTCAGTGCTTACAAGTTCCTCATGTAAAACAAGGTCCTGGGCTGATATTAAAATCTAAATATCACTGATATAACTGCAGGTGTAATACATACACTACATAAAGAACCAAGAATGAAGTAGACCAGTAGCTTAACATTTTCTCACTCCTCCTCCATGCATAAATGCATCCATCAAGTAGGGACAGACCAGCTCAGCTCCAGTGATTCTTTGCAGACCTGGGATATGACAGTGATGTAAAATCAGTATGAGGTGAAAAACTGCTGCTTTTTCATTAAGTGGTTAGGAGAAAAAACATCACTGATTGAGAAGTGGATTACTCCAAATGATTCCAAACAGAAAAGTACATCTGCTTTTCGGGGATTCCCATTCCTGCAGAGAGAGATCAAAGGTACAACAGCAACATCAGGTTTTCAAAGCTCACGCATAACACTGAATGCTTAGGGTAATTTAAATAAATACAGTACAACCCATAATACACCTTTGTTTTGGAAAGTCTAACAAGCAACTGCTGCTTCCTTAGTAGAAGTGTAGCGTGTATCTCTTTCAAATATATATTTTTAAAAGAAACACTTTGTCTACAATGAACATATAAAACGAACCTTGTTCCAAAATCTGCAGATCCCTCACTGTAATTATCACACTAATTATTTGAAGGTATAAAACCTTCAAATGGACCGTTTCTGAAGGGTAAGCCATGTTCAGATTCTGCAGCCTAACTCTTTCTTTGACCAGATCAGACATTTAACCACCCCAGACCACTATAAACCCCAGACTTGGGCTATTCAGAACACAGATATGGATCCAGATCTTACAGCCTGAGTTTCTCTTGAAGCTGTATTTATTATCCCTCTGAAATATTTCCTTAGTGGAATAGGATGACTGCATGCATAGAAATTCATACTTCAATAAATTATCTCAATGTATTACCATACTTTGTTGGCATGCCACATCTTCTAGAAGAACATGTATAAAAATAAAACTACATTGAAAGAGAGTACTGTATCATCAGTGCCAGTTTCCTCTCTGGAAACACTCGATACGGTTGAATAACACTCTGAGAACAGTGCTTTCAATGTGCCAGATCTGGGAAGGAAGGTTGATGGCGCATTTTGTTATTTAACAACATCAAATACCTCTGTGCATTGGCTCTGTTTACACAGGTATGCTCAGGGAATACTTTTATGGGTAGGGAAGACGAGAGATTGACACTCAAAGGATGAACAAAGAGATATACATAAACGTTATATGGTGCCTCGAAGGTACCGCCATTGTGTTATAGGGCTCCTCATAGGACCGTGAAGAAAAGCTAAGTGGCTCTGGACCAGGTGAACTGAAGAATGAGTCAGATTATACTGTCTCTATAAACTGTGTGTTTTACTATAGAGTACTAAAAGATAAAACGGCAAAAACAAATTAATCAAATGCTTATTTTACTCCTTACCATCTTCCCCCACACCCCGCAGCATGCACACACATACGTGCACACACACACACACCCTTTACCCTCTTTTCCTTGGTGTAGTCTTTAATTAGAATCAGTCGAGCAGTTCAGTTGGAATGGTCTTAGAGCAATTTGTACAATCTCATGAGATACATTATCAGTTATGCCCTGAATTCTGCATGCTTTATCTAACAGTTAGACCAACTGAAATTTCTTACATGTTCAATCCCGCTGCTGTTTCACACAGTCCAGCCCAGAAAAGCTGGCAAGGGTGCCTTAGAACTTCGGTAAAGTGGATTTCCTTATCTGCAAAACAATCTGTCTTTTGCTGAGGTGGTGGAGGGAAAAAGCTTGAAAAGCAAAGTAACAGGTAACAGGAGTGCAGGTGCACTCCAGTTTGCTCTCTGCCTTCACAGGTTGTGCAAAATTGGTTCTTTCTCACCTGTTCTGCAGCGGACAACACTTTGCTGTGCAGCAGCTGTCTGAAGGCGAGAAACAAGCACTGCAGTACTGTCCTGTTGTGCTCCTCAAAAAGCCTCTCTATGCCATCACTGGGCAAGCAGAGCAGTATGCTACTTATAGAAAGAAGTACCAGGGGATGGAAGAGAGAAGTAGAGAATATCAAAGGATTTCTCCAAGTTTGTTATAAATGCCTACATACATAAGGGGCAATTACATCAAGATTCATAGTTTCAGTCCTGCATGCTCAAAGACAATCTCCAAAACCCATCCTTTTTTGCCTAGACACCTGGAGTTCTGAGCATCTTCAGCTTCCATTGCTTGTAGAGAGATCTACAGGCACTGAAAACCTCTGGAAAACACTCATAGAAGAGTCCTCCAAAAAAAAAGGAAAAGAGATTTTCTATGGAACTATTCTATGGTACCTGAATTACTTGTAAGTGCATCCACAGGTTCACACAGGGCCCAGAAACTCTCAGAAGATTGTGATATATAAAAAACTGATGTTTCTGGGGAAGAATGTAGTTCAATCTGTGTTTTCACTCCAGATAGAAAAATGGCATACAATGTTACATTACCTTCCTCTCCCACTCCAGTGATGCTATTTCTTCTTTAACCACATGCCCACAGACCCTGGTCTTATTCCCTGAAGCAGATAACAGAGAGCTTAGAGCCCAAGGTGCTGAAATGTAGGGAGAAACATTGCCTCCTCCCATAGTTCATGGCAAGCAGAGCTGTCCTATCTGGGCAACATAGCACAGAACAAGGTTATCTGCATGGGAAACAGCTGGGAACTGCAAGTGGAATACAGAAAAATTGAGATCATGTTGTTTTTCTATACACAACAGGACAGAAGTGGCATAAATGGTAATGGTGCATAAGGACTCCTTAGGGATCGGGCAGCTTGTTGCTGCAGTAGTTCAGCCACCGTCCTACAACAGACCCATGGCATGATTTCCTACTGTTTTTCACACAAGTGCAGAAGGGAGCCTACATTGCTGAGCCTACATACTGCTCAGTATGCTTTGCACTATTCAATCCAAACTACAACTAAATAATAAAATACATTTCTTCAAATGCTGCATCAAAATATTACTGATAACAGTGGAAAAAATAAACTGACAGCATTTTTTACAGTCTTTGGAGAAAACGAATCTGGAGAGACTGTGTTTCTAAATCTCCCTCTTTGAATGCAATTCAAAATCTTCTACATTTGTTTTCTACAAAGAAGGAATGACTTACAAACCATCCAAACTATCTAAGGCAGGTAACCGTCACTCAGCTTTTATTTCCACGTTGACCTGCACTTCTTTCTACTTTTGAAACGAGATTGATGCACACGTGGAACTTAAGGAACTGCAGGAGGAAACTCTGCAAAAGAAGGTCAAGCTGACATGAGGGCCTTCCTGAGAAGAGCCCCGGTCCTTGCTTGCAGACAGGATTACAGCTAAGTCAGAAATAATGGCCTTTAGCAAGTGGATACGTATGATCTGCAGCAGCCGGAAAACCTGTCTCTTCAGAAGCCACAATTTTCCCAACTGTTATCACTGACAATGATGCAGCAAAACTACTATAGATTTCCAGAGGCTAATTATGAACAGGTGATGATTTGAGCAAAAATTCAGAAATCAAACACTGAGCTCAGTTTGAGCTCATTAACATTGTTATTCAGCATCGGTAAAATATTTATAATGCACAAACACAATGAAGTTTTATGTAAACTCGCTTTTAAAGGGAAAAAAAAAAAAAAAAAAAAAAAAAACAGAAAAAAAGAAAAAAAACCTCCAAATAAAAAAGAATTTGGTTTAATAAGTTCTCCTTTACATGCAAATTACCTCCAAGCAATTGATAAAGGTAAACACCACTAACTTATTTAGAGATACGCAGCAGCCCATATGGGTTAGACTAGTGAGCTCTACTGATGTCAAAAATACATCCCCAGGCCAGAGCATGGCCAAGCAAGTAGTAAATTCAGGCTGAGAGCATTGGATGCTGGAAGAAGGCAGGAGAAGCACAGGCAGGGGCTTTGCATCTCTTGGAAAGCGCTGTGGAAATGTTTAATTTGCATGTAAAAAGAGATGCAGATGGCTTTTCAATGCAGTGATTAACCTTGACATCTTTGAGAGTATCTGCATTTTATTTATGTGCACTTACATTTTTCTCCATCCTGCAAAGGGAAGGAGGAGGCTGCAGTCCCACCGCCACATTGCAGTGGACAAATGGAGACACCAGCATCTCCCCATCATGTTTTGCAGCAAGCATTTGCCCTACCCTATAAATGCGATGGGAGACTTATGCCCATTGCTGACATGGTTTATGTGAATGAGTCTTCTTGAAGTAATAAAAGCATTTTCTTGCTTCTTAGCAAAATACATCTTTTCTTAACTTCTGACATCACCTGGTAAACTCTTCACTGCAGATAAAATAATATTAAAATCAAAATATGTTCCCTTCTCGATTTTTTCTCTGTGTATTATGCAGGTCGCTAATGAGTACTAGGCTGCTGGCATCGCTTTACTTATTTATTAGAAAGAGAAGAGCAGTGAAGCATTTAAAACAGTCTCATCCAAAGAGCCATTAAAACGTTTGCGGTGACACAAAGTGAGACAGAAATAAAGTTGGGTCAAGGCACAGGTTTCCCCAACTCTGTTGCTTGATTCATCCGCATGGAAAACTTGGCGCCGTTTCTTTATTGCATTTCAAGGTTTTAAGTTCTTAAGGCAGCTTGAAGTTCTTAAAGGTGACTCAGTTGCTGAAGCTGCATAACATGAGTAAGAGCAGCAGTGATGACGTTCCACCCAAACCCAAGCAGGGAAGGCTGAGGGGAGCTGTTCTTCCTGTGTGCTGCTTGGTTTGGGGAAGAATATTAAAAATAACAATTCCAGATGAAGCCACATTTCAGTATTTCTCGGGGCATGTGAGTGTGTGGTTGCTTAAAGTTCTTTGCTTTTAATTTCTGTCATCCATTCTTGATTACTTAACAAATATATCAACCCTGCTATCTGGTTGAAACCAGATGATCGTTGTGGTCCTTTTCAACCCAGGCCGTTCTATGATTCTATGATATCTGTGCCTGTTATATCACCAAGATGAAGCAGTCGCAAATTATGTGATTCTTATGTGAGAAGTGACCGCTGCCATTGAAAGAGAAAAGGAGGGGAGGGGGAAAGAAATGGATTTATTTTTGGTTGGATGTATTTTTAAGCAAGAGCATTGGTCATTCCTTGGGTTACATCAACTGCCTCAGGAGGAAAAGGCAATTGTTATATTTTGAATTATTTTCTTTAAGATACTTCACAAAAATATAATAAAGAGCCAAATGCAGATATTTGCTGGACGCATCTGGTTCTATTTAAGGACTTCACTGTTTTGACCCCACAGCCTGGTCTTTGTCATAAGAAATGTCAGCAAAGTCCCTGAATTAATGGTCTGCAAAGTGTTTAGAAACATAGAGTTTCCAAAGAAGTATACTGCAAGGATGTGACGCTAATGGGAGGTGACCAATGGCTTTATGATAAAGAAGCCCATTGTAACAAAATATATTATTATTATTATTATTATAATTATTATTATTATTATTATTATTATTTTAAAATTGATGTATTTCTGAACGCAGTAGCCTTGAATGCAGCAATACATAATGGAGTGGGAAGTGAGGAATGTCAGGGAGCCCCACTCAAGAGCAAGATTTCCCAATGATCGAGTTATCCCTGGTTTTGTTTTCCTCAGGAGAAGGGAGCTGCACGCTCTCAGCTGAAGAAGAGGAAAAGCGCCAGGCTCCATTTTAATTGGATAATTGGAGAAAGAAAGTTAGTAGCATTTGTGAGCAATGTCACATGAAACTAATTGCTAAATTCCTGGGTTTGCTTCCATGGGTTTGTTTTCTTTTCATTCTGCAGCTTCCCCCCACCCCCCCCCCCCCCAAAAAAAAAAAATATAAAAATAAAAAAATAAATTAAATAATAATAATAATAATAAAAAATGCGATGCAACTCCATCAATCTTTTTGGAATTCTGCATGGTTGAACATTTGAAATGAGTTTGTGTATCACCCCCAGGCATTGATTCAGACTCGATTGGGGCAAAGCAGGCTCCATGTGCTTATTTTTATACACACGTCATTTGGGAAGTTATATAGCCAAGGGAACAGAAAATGTGTTGCTCCGCTGCCAAATTATCACATATCCCTCGATCAGAACGGGAGGTGATCCTAATCAACAAGTGGCGTGACCTCGACACGATGGCAATGTCAGGTCAGCTCGGGGAGCGAGGAGACAGATCTAAACACAAATAGAGAGAGAGACAGAGAGAAAGAAAGAAACAACCAACAATCCTTATAATTATCATCATCTGCTGCTTTTCCCTCTTCTGGCAAAGAAACACTCCATCCATTTGCAGAAATCGCCTGCGGAAACGTTACATCAAAACTAATCACAACGATTAAAATCAGCTTTTCTGTGCAAGAGGAAAGTAAAAAAGCAAGTTGGAGGCTGGAATGAGACTGTTTTTTCCACCCCCCAAAAAAAAAAAAAAAATCGGAAAAAAATTTTTTACACACGATATATATATATATCTATATCTATATGCACGTTTTGAAGGAGATCAATTTAATGCCCGTGTGATCAGTTAATTTAATTTAACTTTTATTTCGGAGATTGATTCAGACTGGAGGTAGAGACATGAGCTAATTGTATCCTGATCCTTGCCTTGAGGGGTTTCAAAGCCCTGGAGCAACTATTCTCTGTATTTTGCTCTGTCTACCTTAGCCAAGCTATTGCATTTCTCTCTGGTGTAGCGAGGAGAGCAGACCGCTGCCGGGAGAGAGAAATATCGGAAGTGTGAGTTGGGGGGGGGGGGAAGGGGAGAGGAAAAAAAAAAGGAGGAAAAAAAAAAAAGAGGAAAAAAAAAAGAGGGACACTTTGGCGGCTCCGATGTTCCAGGTAAGGGCTGCTCGGGATTGTTGTTGTTTGCAGCGGAGGGTGCGGAGGGACTCGGGCGCCTCTCGCTTCCACGCATGTGCCGGGCGCTCGCACCCCGCGCGGGGACGCGGCGCTGCCGCCTCGCCCGCCGCGCTCCCCCGCGCAACTCGCGCCCCCGCGCAGCGCAACGCCGCGGGGAGGCGGGGAGGGAGGGAAGGAGGGAGAAAAGGAAGGAGGGAGGGGGCCTCACGGCGGCGAGCGAAGGGGGGGGGGGGGGGTGCTCCTCCTTTCCCCACCGCCTCTCCGAGGAGGGGTGGGGGGGGGGCGAAAGGGGGGTAATGATTTCATTTAAATTTTGATATTTTCGCGCGGGGGTGCGCGGCGGGTATTGTTCTCCGGCGGGCTGCAGGAGGGGGCCGCCATTGTGTGTGTGTGTGTGTGTGTGTGTGTGTGTGTGTGAGTGCGTGCGGGAGCCGGAGGCACCTTCCCCCCGATACACGCGCGCCGCACCTCATCCCACCCCCGCGCCGCCGTCCCTCCGCGGTGCATCCCCTCCGGAGCCCCCCGCGGGGCCCTTTGTTGCCGGGGCGGTGAGCGAGGCTCGGCCCCGGGGCCCTTCCCCCATCACGGCCCCGGGGGGAGGCGTCGGGGCCGCGTGGGTGGAGGGGACTGAGGTCTCGGAGCGTCCGGTCCCGCTCCGCCGGTGTCCCGGTAGACACAGAGAGCTGCGGCTTGCTCTTAAAAAATCCAAAATTTAAAATAATAATAATAAACAATAAAGCCGTTCTCCGCCTGTTTTCAATCAACGAGATACAAGTTTATTCGAGAATGCCCCGCGGGCACCGAGCGTGCTGGGATTGTTCGGGCAAATGAAACAAAAATGGGCGAAACGCCTCTACCTTCCCAGCGGCGGGGACAGCCCGGCTGAGTCCCCGCAGGGCGGCGGGGAAGGGACGCAGCCTCCCGCAGCACCGCGAGCATCGCCCGGTGTGCGGGGGACGGCGGCGAGCTGCCGACTGGATGCCTTATGTTGGTTCTTAGCGCATCCCCCGCTTCGACCGAAACGCGACTTTCCGTCTCCTCGGGGGCCGGAGGTGCGCGGAGCTCCGCGCTGAGGCCGTGGGAGGATTCGGGGTAAGCCGAGGAAGTCGGTGCCTCGCTGACCGAACCGTCAAAAAGTGGAACTTTAACTGATGCCGATTCGGGTTAAGCCGCGCCCGTGCGAAGATGCTCGCGAACTAGTTGGGAGGCACTCGGCGAAACTTCCCGTCTCGTATTCAAAATGACTGCGGTGGTTGGGATGTGCGAGCGAGCCCCGAGCGCGGCATGCAGCTGTAGCACACGCTAGAGGTCCCTCTCACCGCTGTCAGACGCCGGGGTGCTCCCAGGTTGGGGCTTCCTCCCGGTTTCTCTGCTAGGAACAGCACGGGTTGTGGCTGCGAACGGGAGCGCTCCTCAAACGGCAGCGAGGAAACGGGCGGCTGTAGGTGTGCGGGTGCCGGTGGCCTTGTGGTCCACCCCCCCCGCCCCCCCCAGGCTCCGAGAAACGAATGTGAGCGGAGCCAATGTCACTGTGTGTCGCACGGGTTGTCTCCGAGGTACCTTTGCGGTTTGTTGGTGTTGGGGCCGAGGTCCGAATTTTTATCCGTGGTTTTCTCATATGAATCGTGTGATGGAATTAACGCCTGAGTAAGGACTTCAGCCTGGAGTTTGGGAGTTTCGAAAGCGAAACATGCGAGCGAGTGAAAATGTGAGTGTTAAGAATAGTCCGTAAAGGTGGTGGAGGTGACTAAAAGCGGCCGAGCCCACGCAGTTTCCACCTCCAGAGCGTGCCATAGAACTAACCGGTCCCCCCAGCCTTCGTGTGTTACAAGCAGCTTTATCACCATTTTACGGATGGAGAAACTGAGAAATAAAAAGAAGGTCACTGACTTGCCTGGAGCCATATAGCAAATAAAAGATAGATCTGGAATCAGCTAGGACAGATTTAGATCTCTTGCGGATTTGCGCTGTTTTAACCATTGATTTCAGTGGAATTCATCCAGATTTCGGTCAGATTCAGACCGTAGGTGTTGCTCTGTCCCTTAGAAACAGCCACCATTAAAATTCCACTTTAAACGTGTCTGAAGTAGGTGCCGGAATTTCGGGGGGTTGTTTGGTGTACATCTGCTATTCAGAAGACTAAATTTATTGCGAAACTTCAGAAGTGTGTTTCCTCTCCATTCTTTTGTTGTTGTTCTTTGGGCTACAGTTTCATTCTGTCACATCAGCGTAGTTCCCTGGTCGATGTTTGGTATTGTTTCCTTAATGAACAATTTCCTCGTGCCTGGTGCGGCTTTTGTTGCTGCCCTCCGAGAAGCACCACTTACCAGATGTCTCCGACTGAAGCCTTCGGTTTGAGGCTGAGAACAACCTGGGAACAAACGGTTTCACATGAGGAAGACTTCCATTCGTGGGTCTTCCTCGTGCAGAAATGAGAAGCTGGGTGACTGTCAGGGATCAGAAAGCCACCCTTTTCCCCTGCGTGATGGGTAGAAGACCTGCATACATAGGCTCTTTATTGGATTAAGCCAAGTTTATGTATGGAGAAAATGTGATGTGAGAGGAAATATTCACTGATTATAACAAATGTGAGGACATTATTCAAAGCGGGGTCTCTCGCAGTGAACAAAATATCCTATCTGCCACTATCTGCCATTCACAGTCAGGCAGAATTTCACATGAGCCCATCTGGGAAGGAAAGATATTTCTGCTTTCCGTATCCTGCCTTCTTTAGAAACGTTTTGAGGATACCATAAAACAGACAGAGATGCACAGATTGTGACGATGGCGCTTTGCTGCTCATTTGTTAACATGTGCTGGTGCGTACGAACTGCTGCTACTAAAACAATGCAGGGTTCTTGCTTTTGTTTAACTAGTCATCAGCTGGGTTTGGGAAGATGCTGATGCTCCAGGGAGCCCATAGGCACCCACTGTTGCAAGCACTCCTGCAGCAAGGATTAGACCCCCACCTTTCTGTGTGAGGCTGCAGGCACTGAGCTCAGCTGAAACTATTTCCCCCCACACACACTTGAATTTGAACCTATATATTTAGGGAGCTGAAAACCTCTAGGTGGGAACTAGCTTCATGGAGCGCGTGTGAGATGTTTAAGATCACACTCCGATTCCTAAGCTGAGTTTTAAATTCCAGAGCTTTCGCCCCCTCTTTACATCCTGTGCAGTAAGCTCTTGTGCCTCACTTGCAATATGTGTTCAAATCTTCGCTGGTACCGGAGGAAAAATCATGATGCTTAGAAGGAAATTTTAGTGTAGATGCCTGCTGTTACTTATTTTGGACCCTTCTACACTACTGCAGTGGAGCCAAGTTGGATCTCCTTGCAGGAAATAAATTTAGTGAGTTGTTGTTTTTTTCATGACAGAAACATAACTCCTGCTCTAAACAGAATCTCTTCTGTTGGTCCACATTGCACTTATGTTTTCTCTTTACAGCCTGGGTAAAATTCATCTCTGGTATAGTTCCATCGACTTCTGTGTTGTTTCACAAAGAATTAATTTGCCTTACTGTGTTAAAATACAGATTTCTGTGTCCTACTTTCCACAGAATGCAAATCCTTTCTTTCTTTCTTCTTTTTCCATTCCTTCTGATTGAAATCGAATAGTATGAAACGCAGGCCTTCGTTTTTATTTTGTCCACTTTCCTACTTGTACAGACAGAGGTATCTCTCCTTTTTTCTCTGGTAAAGTATGTTCATAGAATCATAGAACGGCCTGGGTTGAAAAGGACCATAATGATCATCTAGTTTCAACCCCCCTGCGATGGGCAGGGTTGCCAACCACTAGAGCAGGCTGCCCAGGGGCGTGTATTGCATGTATTTATACACATAGAGAATGTTTATGGGCGGGGGGAGGCAATAACTACTATCTTCCTAGCTGATAATACTTTCAGCATTTTTTTAAATGTACATGAAAGCCACGAGCACATTCCAAATTGATGATGTGTGTTGTAGTTTTAATAATCTCAAGTTGTCTGCTGTGAATTTTAATCGTGCTTTTGATCCAGAAATCAAATAAACAACATCCCATGCCCAACTGAACCAAAGTGGATGCTGATACACACTCAGTTGTGTTAAGCCCATGTTTATGAAATGAAGTGCTCACCCCACAACCTTCTCCTGATGGCTGCTCATATGACTGGCTGCCCCACTGGCAATGGAAGCTCCCAGCTTGCTGTGGTTGGCAGATTAGCACAAATGTGGCTTCGCAGGTGGTTTATGAGTAGCTGAGGTGTACGAGTGAGGGATACAAACCTTAAGAGTGCTTGTTTGGGCAAAGGACAACTCATCCTGGCAAACAATGTAGTGGCTTTTACTCACCTGGCTTCCCTTGCTCAATACACTCATACATAATACAATACATAAGAATACATAATACATAAGAAATACAATACATAAGAAACAGACCTTTGAAGAAGTGAGAAAAAAAACGTAGCACTGCACAAGAAGGTTGTCCACAGAAGGAAAGGATTTCTCTCTCACCCAGGCTTTCTACTTGTGATTCTAAGGTGAAATCTGTACAGCTGTGGTTATTCGCTCTCAGCCAGCAGTGGTGGCTCAGTTCTGCTCCAGACCTTGCAATCGGTGTAAGCATCTATGGGATTTCTTTTATTTTCCTGCTAATAATTCAGAATGACTAAGCACGTGGCACTGTGACTGGTAGTACATAAGCTCAGGCAGATGCATTTCGGTCCCATCTCTGTGTCAATATGGTAGCCTCTGACAGACACATACCTGGTGCGGAGACCGAAGCATCTCTTGCTACTGTAATACAGTGTGCTAGACTTCATCTGTCATAGCCTTTAGTTTAAAAGTGTGAAACCCCATCGGTACTTGGCTGGACCAGAAATTATGGGTAGTTGTCTCGGGTGAGTCAATTCCAGCAGAAATATTAATACTTCAATGTAAGGCACAGGTGAAATTTAATCTAGAGCAGAATGCACAACTCAGAGCATCTGTCTTGCAGAACAATGAGCTTAGGCTGGAACCAGGGCTAAAAGGATGACCAGGGAGTGGACTGAAAGGAGATTTAAGGGAACTCAAACATCTGTCTTAGCAGAGCATAGATTGGAAAGAGATATGATTTATCTTCATAAATATACACAAGTTGTAAATCCCAGAGAGAAAAAAATCTGCTGAAGTGAAGTGATGATAAATGTGGATGTAAACAAAGCAATTGTTTCCAAGAACGCTTCCTGATACAAAACCTGGAATATGTTGTTGGAATTGAGATACCCTTGAATTGAGTGATGCTCTGCTTTGAGCGTGTGTTTAAAGCCTGGACTGTCTGAAGAATGGATGCCAACTCTTTACCTTAGTGAGCTCACCTGCACTGTCCCTGTATTCTATGGCTGACTCAGCCTTTTTTCATCAACAGTTCTGTCAGTGGAAAAAAAAGTTCAGTTTTCTCAAGTAAAAATCCATTTCTCTTCCAAACAATCAAATCTGTTTAAAAGCAGACGTGGTGGGATTCTTTTACAAAACCGAAACCAGATACTTCTCACAACTGGCAACCACAATTTGTATTATTTTGAGCTTCAGTTAAATAGAAACTTGAAGAAGACCATGTGACAGAAAAATGAAAAAGTATCTGATTTTTTTCCACAGGAAAAAAAAGTCCTCAATCATTGTCTGTTATTCTGATCAATAAAAACTTTGCATGTTTGTCCATGAGAGGAGTTTTTGATTTGCCCTGTGAGTAGATCCATCATTGTCCTGTAAGTAGATCCGTCATTGCCCTGTAGATCCTGTAAGTAGATCCATCATTTCTTCTCTGTTCCAGCTGAAAAATTATTTCTCTTTCTGTAATTCTTTCTTTTCTTGTTGTTTTTTCCAAGTCAAACCGTTAATGCTCATTGTTCTTCTCTGATTTATTTGTTGACATTCACTTTGTTATGAATTCACTTTCTCACCTCATTCACTCCCCCAGGAGCTGGACTCAGTATTGTGTGTCCTTTCCAACTCTGGATGTTCTATGTTTCTATAATTTCTTTTCATCGTACTCTATGACAGGGAAAGGAGGACTTAAAAAAGAAACATACACGGAGAGCCTTTTTCTCTTTTCCTCACCTTCTTACAAGGACTTAAAAACATCCTCCTCGTTATCTGATCAACCTGCAAACTTTCTGCATGCTAGTTTATCTGTATACCCAGCTTACAGATCCTGCCCGGAAAGGACCACCTCTCCTGCTATAGCAGAGCACTGCAGGTATTCAGCAAGTAATTAATAATAATAGCTCCTCCTATCAGAGGAGCAGAGGGAAGAGAGGAGAGGCAAACGCTGAGAGCATATAAATAGCTGTTGGAAACCAAAGTGTTCAGGAGCTGTTACAACTGATCAAAGTTAAGGCAAAGTACTTCTACGAAATAAGAACAGAACTGTTTCCCTGTGTGATCTGAACTTGGAGGTATCATTAGATGGAAGAGGAGCTGTGCGTCTCGTGTCTTGCAAAAGAAATGCAGGCCCACCAACATGATCAAGAGGGGAAGGTAGGAGTGCCATGGTCACCAGACAGAGGGAAAGGGGTGAAGCAGGGTCTCTGACTAACATAATGATGCCTCTCTCTTTGAGGTGTGCTTCTTTCCAAGTAATGCAAGGAGTTAACTTGGATTTTTAGTTAAGACATCTTCTAAGTGAGATCAATGGTCCGTCCATCCATTCAGCACTGGGACCCATGCTGTGTAATTCAGGTTGTTGTCATTTCTGTAACCCATTATGTACTCATTATACCAAACACTTTTCTAAATACTAGGGATCTAAATGGTAGGGATCACTCACATAAGGTGTACACAGACCTTCCTATCTTGAGATCACTTATATACGGCAGCCTGATTCATTTTAAGTGGAATGGCAAGAAAATGGCCAGATGTGCTTTATGATCTGTATTGGAGGGAACCTTATGAGTGATGTCAGGGCAACTGAACCAGAGGCTGTGGGTAAAGTGATGAAGACCACTACACTACTAAAGGCAGACTAGATCGACACAGAAGGATTAGCACTGTAATCATTAAGGGGAAAAAAAAAAAGAGCTTACAGATGTGGGGAAGTTAGGGAGAGCCCTGAAGAAAATTGGCAGATGCAGCACCAATGGGGGGCTGTAAAGAGAGTCAGAAGAGACACCTGAATAGTTAGATCTAGTGGCTCCATTGTATGTAGACAAGCAAAAAGGGCTGATGAACGCGCTGGATGTCCAGGAAATGATCACTGCTGAGACCCAGATGGGATCTGCCATGGACAGCTCAGCTCTAGAGAAAGAGATAAGAGAGAAGGGAGCAGTAGAGTTAGGAAGTGGCTGCACACATGAACTGAGGGGAAAAGAATCAGACAGCACAGCCTTCTTGACCCTTTTTCTTGTATTGGCTGATGTGTACAAGGACAGTTTAGGATTCCTGGAGGCCAGATGAGAATATGGCTTTGACTGTTAGCAGGACTGAGTGTCAAAGGCTGCTCTGATAAACAGGATATGACCTCCTGTTTGGTGGACATATGAGAAATCAGCTGCAGCCATTGCTAGACTTTCTGCACACTGGCAGGTAACACTCAGTTGGAGAATATGAAGAGGTAGCTCTTTCTCAGAAGAAGAGGTGATTCCTCCAGAGGAAGAATGGAGCTTTGAAGAAGTAGTTTCTTTAGTTCACAGATCTTCTGTAGCTATAATTGTTCTTTTTTTCTTAATCTTATTGAACAATTTACATCAATATCCTGCAACTGAGAGTTCCATGCGTTCCTTAGAGATAAGCTGGAAAGTGATATCCTTATCCATTTATAAGCTAATGCCATTTTAAGTTCATTTAAGTGCCCCCTTGTTTTATGAAGGGCATCTGATTTCTCCTTCACATCTTTCATTACTTTCTATACCTCAATTCTATCATCATTTACTGTTTTCCTTTCTAAATGAAATGGTTCTGGTCTTAATCTTTTTGTTTAGAAATACCCCCGCACATTTCTAATCATTTTTGTTGCCTCTGGCTATCTAGCATAGCTATCTAGCACTCCCATCATTGCAACTCACTGGATAAAGTGAGTTCCAAAGTCATCAGCACAAAGGAGACTGAAGGATGGTTTCGTGGTTAAGGTACATCACCGGCAATCCAAAGTCCTGCTTCCACCTCTCCTGCCCTACGACCCTGTGCTAATCACTCAGCTGCAAGAGATCTGTAGTTTCCCTTCTAGTACCAGGAAATGGCACTGGGAATTTTCAAGTAAAATATGCTAAGTGTTTCTCTATGCCTGGATGGAGATTATGATAGAAGCCCAGCCATACTACATTTAGTAGTTTTGATTGTTTTTCCTCAGTGCAGTTGCATGTGTGTTGAAATTTCTAACTTCTCCCTAATTGTTTGATTGCACAGTGCCTGACTGTTTTCTGTTTGTTACACTGCTCTGATATTGGGTTCCAAACAAATTCAATTAAGTCATTTCTCTTTGTTATTTTATGGTGAACTTCATATGGAAAGTATGAGTTACAAACGGCTTGGGCCAAACAGACACATGGCTTTCATGTGTCCTTGGGGACTCGGAAAGCCAACACAGCTCTGCTGAAAGTGAAAAACAGAGTCAAATTCCAGCCTCTTACATTCAAGACACAGTGTAATTCTTGGAGGTGCTGGGTAACCTGCACTCCCTCTTGTACTTCATGTGTTTAGTTTCAAGACTAAGGTACATTTGCAACTAGACTTGGCTGTTAGATCTTTCTAGCACGCACCTAGTGCTCTCCAAAAGCCTGTGTCAGGTCTGGGGATCTCTGTGGCTTTCTGTGTCATTGGTGTCCCATCATTTCTGGCATGTGGGATCCAAGGTGTATCCTGCTATTACAACCCACGCTCCAAGGAACCTTACAAGCAAACGTTTCCAAATGCCAGCTTGCTGCAAAATGATCATGGCTTAAGTACTGGGAATGATCTTGGAGGTGTCTGAGCTATTAAATCCACTCTTAGAAATGCCTTTTGTCACAAAAGATGCTTTAGAGGATACTCTTCCTTGATAGGATGCTACTCTGACAGAATAGTAAAAGCAGGCTGCTCAGGTAGATTTATAGTGCAGAACCGGAGGAAGTTCAATTCTGCTTTAAGCTGTGTTTTTTTCCTCTGGTCATTACCCTCCTAACCCCATACCTCCCTCTTTACCTTGATGTCCACATCTCCTCTTCTGAACATGTAGTAAGGTTCTGCTCTCACATATAATCCAGGTTGCACTGCCTTCTGGTGCTGGCCAGCTGAAGCCTCTGCTCATATTCCCATGCAGGCCCTGGGTTGTTCAGTGCTTCTCAGGTCTTTCTGGGAAAGAATCAATCCTACAAGACCCTCTTGATAACCCTGACTGTGTTAATATGCCCGTTTGTGTAATTAAGGATAATGCAACTGGGCTCAGGGATTTTGCTGCATCAAGAATCTTTCAACTTTAAAAGAGGAAAAGGGTGGTTTGGCCTTTGGTAGGGCTTGGAGGGTTTTGTTTCCCTTATGCCTTATAGCTGGCATTTTGTCAGAGCCTTCTGCTCACTAGCATTCCCACGACACATGAACATGCTCAAAGAAAAATTTCCTGTGAGAAATCACTGGGCTTCATTAGATTTTCAAAGTTCAGAGCTATGATCCTCTTTACCCTTCTCCGGCAGCTGGCCCTGCCAGATTCTGACTGCTTATATGAACATTTGATAAATCTCACTGTGGACTACATTTGCTCTTTCACCCGAGCAGTTATCACACACATTTCCCTAACACTTTAAAATTATGCCTGCCAAACATTTTCTGATGTAAAGTTAAAAGTCATCTATTACTGAAGTGATTTTTCAGCCCTCCTGGGCATGTTTTTCTTCCTTTTTTTTTCTTTTCCTTGTGTAGTTCAGATAGTTTCAAGCTCTTTTAAACAGGCTGCCAAGGGTCAGTTTCAAAATACATATCTTTTTTTAAATTTTCTCTGCCCTAAAAATACATTGGTGCTATTCTTTTCTTTTACAAATCTCCTTTTAAAGCCAAGGTCTAGTGAATGCAGGGTTGCCTTGCTGCAGGACTTCAGCTACCTGCAGCCAAGTAAAACCCGCACCATGGTAAGGAAGTAAAAGATACTCTATACAAACTGGCCATCACTACACAGTGGCACCCATCACCTCCAGACTGGGTATATGGCTTGAAGGGTGCCTCAGCTCCTGCCTGGCTGCTGTGCAGCAGAGGGCAGTGGGTTATTGCCCAGAGCCAAGCTGGGATGTGGCCGTAGTAGGCATCCAGATGGGAAACACTCCAATCTCCCCCACTGGACCTGTGTGGACCTGGTTGCAGCTTTGCAGCCCTGTGATTTGGTATCATTTGTGGCCAACCTCCATATGCAAACTCTTTGGTCATATTCAGAGCCTTGCCTGACCCTTTCCTCATTTTTCCTCTCTTTCTCTTCCTGCATGATAATACTCCTGCTTTCAGTGTGAGAAAGGCTACTCATTAGTTCTTTCCTCCCCAGCCTTCTCATTTTGCCCCTTCTCATTGCTCTTGGCATTTTTCTTTAAATGCCTCTTTTTTTATTTACCCCCCTTTTGGTTCCAAAGCTGATTGAAACTGATTAAAGCAGTTTGTCCTACCACGGCAAGGAGATGTTAAAACAAAGCATGTGTGTCTGCTGGTTTGAAACAAGGATTTTTTTCTTGCAGTTAGCCCAGTTCCTTGTTTAACAAACATAGTGAAACAGGATCATGGAGCAAAAAGAAAACAGAGCAACAATGGCAGAAAATGCCATCCTGATAACACACCCAGCTTTTTTCCAAAACCCTGCCAGTGCTCTTGAACTTATTGAAGCTTGCTCCGGCATCAAACAGTCTGACCAATCTTAATTTGTCTTTTCCCCCCTCAAAGTGCCTTGGCGGGACTTTTATTTGAAGTTACATTTGCCACTTGCTTGTGTCACAACTGTGTTTCATGAGGTATCTGGAAATATAAAAGCGTGTGCCAGCCTTAAACAAAGAAACTAATGTAGATAGCTCCCAACCCAGCACAGAATGAGTAACCCAAAACATCATACAAAGCCTTCTGAGGTGGAGAACAAAACCTACTAGGCAGCTTACACTTAAATTGCATTGCAATTAAAATATAATCCTTTACATTTCTTGGATTTGGAGGGGGGAGAGAGTTGGAAAGTAAGGAAGAGCATGTAGTCAGAAGTAAAGGCATTACAATCCTTAGCCTCTGCATGGAACTACTTAAGCATACCATAATTGCATCACAGAAGGTATGCATACCCTGAAACCAAAAAGGAAGCAGGAAGGCAAGAAAAAACAAACACAGTATGATGAACCAAACAGGTAACCTTCAGGAAAAGGAAATCTAGCCCCGGCGAACCCAACAGAAAGGAACGTAAACTGGCAAGGAAGAGTGAAAGAAGGGAAACAGGAGGACTGGGAGGAAATTTAGAAGGGAAACAGACAAATTTCTAGAAATAAATGAAATAATAATATGTAAAAGAGAGTTGGTGGACTTGCTAGAAGAGGCTAGTAAAAAGGGTAAGTGTATCACAGAGCCTACATTATGTCCTCCTGTTAACCTTTACTCATTGGAAATATGTTCACTCTTTACGTATTGTATTTAATTACTAAAGATAAAGGCCTATCAAACATTGGGGTATCACAAGAGAAGCTGCAGGACTGATATGCCAAAGGAACAAACCTCCCAGAGCAGATGGCATTAATCAAGGCTGAGAGCTGTTAGGAAAATCATGCAGCGTTCCCTTAGAAATGGACTACTCTGCTATACCAAATGAATGGAACATTTCAAGCATTTTCCTGTACATCTGAGATCATGTCAGCCTAATGAAAAGGAAGAAAGGGTGAAATACAAAGCAGTGAGGTGCAAAACCTACAGATGAGCTTAATGCTGGATGTGGTAGAATGAGAAAAGGAAAAGCATCTCTCCTCATTTCCTAAAAAATCCTTGAAGTCTCTCAGTGAAGCCATTGATTAAACGGAACCAATTAATATAAATCTGAGTGGGAGTCTGGGAAACTCTCTGATAGCTTTTCTCACAAGATGAGTAAAATGTTATAGTTACGAAAAATTTGGCAGCCAGAAGGTAAGGTGCAAACTTCTGCCTTGTGTCTGATTTGAAATAGAAAGCAAATATCGCCGAAATGAAAAGTGAAAGGGCAGTGAGGTTAGGAAGGACGGCAGCAGAGTACCCCCAGATAGACCCTTAGGGTAGTCTTTGATCTGTTATCTGAACAATAAAGCGGGGTGTTTGGATGTAATAAAATAAAAAATGTCTGTTCCTTTGGACACTCAGGGCAAGACAAGACTGAGAATGTGGGGACCCAAATGCAGCTCTGTGAGGAGGAAGATGAAATTCGTTTTGCTTCTTTGACGACACAGAAAGTGACAAATGTGAGAAGGAATATTCTGAGTTCTCCACATATGCCATCAGGTTACGGGAAACGTCTTAAAGCTTTATTTCATGTGTCACATGCGGTGTGTGGCTGCTAAAGGCAGTGCTGCAGCGGCAGGGTGCAACAGACAGAATGCAAGGCTCATGGAGTAGCCTCTCACCTCCTGCTCTGGAGGTGGGGATCTCCCAAAACAAAGCTGGGGAAAGCTATGTCTAGAAGCACCAGTATTGCAACTGAGGCTTTGTTCACCTGGGTATTTCTTCTGAAACGTG
The DNA here is from genome assembly GCF_039878825.1 of Excalfactoria chinensis. Taxonomy (NCBI): domain Eukaryota; kingdom Metazoa; phylum Chordata; class Aves; order Galliformes; family Phasianidae; genus Excalfactoria; species Excalfactoria chinensis. The sequence continues at coordinate 43,073,359 of NC_092826.1, forward strand.
TATTTTTGGAAATGATGCTAGAGAGCACTGCAACTACAGCAGACATTTAATAAATTTCTAGCAAAATTTGTGAAAGGCATTCTAGGCTATTCGGTATTTATAACAAACGAAAATCTTGTGCTGACATCTTCAGTATAGGATAGAATGTCCAAGTTTAGTATATATGAAAGCACAGTCCATTTCCATGTCCCCTCCTTTGTTTCTTTATCTATCTATCTATCTATCTATCTATCTATCTATCTATCTATCTATCTATCTATTTCTTTTCAGTTTCCGGTGCAAAACTGAAATCCATCCATGAAGTGCTGATCATCAAAGCCTTTGACATGATCCCTCACCACATCCTTCTCTCTAAATTGGAGTGGTGTGGATTTGAAGGATGGACTGTTCAGTGGATTAGGAACTGGCTGGCTGGACCTAGCCAGAGGGTTGTGATTAAGGGTTCTGTGTCAGGGTGGGGGCTGGTCACAAGTGGTATCCCTCGGGTCAGTCCTGGGACCAGTGCTCTTCAGCATCTTCAGCAATGACGTAGACAGTGGCATCAAGTGCACCTTCAGCAAGTTTGCGGATGACACAGAGCTGAGTGGTGCTGTCAATACATTGGAAGGAAAGGAAGCCATCCAGAGGGACCTGGACAGGCTGTAGAAGTGGGCCCGTGTTAACATAATGAAGTTCAATAAGGCCAACTGCAGGGTGCTGCACTTGGGTCAGGGCAACCCCAGGTATTTATACAAAATGAGGGAAGATCTCCTTGAGAGCAGCCCTGTGGAGAGGGACCTGGGGTCCTGGTGGACAAGAAGCTGGACATGAGCCGGCCGTGTGTGCCTGCAGCATGGAAGGCCAACTGTGTTTTGGGCTGCATTAAAAAGGGGGTGGCCAGCAGGGAGAGAGAGGTGATTGTCCCTCTCTACTTGCACTTGTGAGGCTCCATCTGCAGTACTGAGTCCAGGCCTGGGGCCCCCAATACAGGAAGGACATGGAGCTCTTGGAGCAGGTCCAGAGGAGGGCCACTATGATGATCAGAGGGCTGGAGTAACTCTCCTGTGAGGAAAGTTTGTGGGAACTGGGCTTGTTTGGCTTAGAGAAGAGAAGGCTGTGGGGCGACCTCACTGTGGTCTTTCAGTGCTTGAAGTGAGCCTTTAAGCAGGAGGGGAAGTGTCTGTTTATGAGGGTGGATAGTGATAGGACAAGGGGAATGGTTTTAAACTGAGACAGCAGAGGTTTAGGTTAGAGATTAGGTTAGAGATTAGGAGAAAGTTTTTCACACAGAGGGTGATGAAGCACTGGAACAGGTTGCCCATGGAGGCTGTGGATGCCCCATCCCTGGAGGCATTCAAGGCCAGACTGGATGTGGCTCTGGGCAGCCTGGTCTGCTGGTTGGCAGCCCTGCATATGGCAGGGGGGTTGAAACCAGATGATCTTTGTGGTCCTTTTCAATCCAGGCCATTCTATGATTCTGTGATCCCACACATTGCTGATATGTCTCACATTGCTATTTAATGCTCTACAACAAAGCTGTGATTCATTTTTTAAGGAGTCAAGTGCTGGAGCCTTTCATACAATTTATCTACAAAAACTATTAAATTTTGGGATCCAAAGGTGTTTTCGGCTGTTGTGTATTTTCATTCCCTTGTTCCTATAGTGATCAAATTGTGCTGCAAAATTACTGTTCGGTTTGGTATGTGGCTATGTGATTTTTTTTTTCATTTCTGGAGTGGACAAGAAAGAAATGGAGAGTTACTTGGATGAGGAGAAATTCTAATTTGAGGAAATGAACAGGACATGATGAAAGCAGAGTAAGCTCCTTTCATCTTACAGAACACACAGCATTTCTGGGATGTGAGGATTACAAGTTTCTTGTAAATAAGTAGAGTTCAAAATACTCTTATTGGTAGTTTTGCTGCTAGGAGCACTTCAGGGCCCAAGAGTCACCCAGGGAAATTATAGAGAAGGAAATTATTTAGAGGAGAAACAAAAGTTTATTGTGACACAAATGACAGTGGAGAAAAGGAAAATAAATTTCACTCACGCATACTGTACATGCTTAAGTCTGCAAGATAAGAAATAATAATACACAGCCCTTCTGTCAGACTTGATCTACAAATAAAAAGGATTAAATTCCTGCACTTCTCCCTGGTACTCGAGTGACAGTATAGGTAAAATATTGGTGAATTCAGAGCGATATTGCAAAAATATGACATTTTTCTGTGGGTTAAGTAAGCAGAAATTAGAGTCATATTTTGTCCTTTTTAGTTAGTGTCCTCAGTGGACGCTTCTGTTCTGGCTCATCCAGAGTATTTTCTAGGAAACTGCATTTGAAAGCCTAGTATTTGATTTGTGGTTTTGTCTAACTGGATTAATAATGTTAGAAGCAGAATGACAAACTTGGGAGTGTGCCAAGATGGCCTTACAGGGGCTGCTAGAAAATGAGAAGCATGCAATATATGGTGAACTTCTGACCAACCCTTTCACGGAGGCTTCTAGGGTAATACCTATTGCTATGTGTATGTAAGAAGGTGAGGAAGAAAAAGAGAACAGCTAGATTGTGACTGTCTCTTCTGTTCACAAAGGCAGATCATATAATACCCGCAAGTGGGTGCACGTCTTTAAATATATTCAGAGTATTAATGAAATGGATATTGGTGTCTACCAGTCACAAAATGGCAATCTGACTGTTCAGAGCATCCTTCAGCATCTCAGGGTTCCAACAGAGGTGGTTATAGTCTGACAGGATTGGACATACTGGACAAAATCTGACTTATTTGGCTGTTACATTTGTAAATAAATGTTAGTAGGTGCTATCTATCACTTCTTTGATCTGTAGACTGGATTGGGTTAAAACTGATTGCCAAATAGGAAGTGCAGCTGTGTCCTGGGAAGGTGGAAGTCAGTGCTCCAGAACAAAGAGCCAAATACCGGTGTCTGTCCAGAAGCTAAAATAGAGCAGGTGAGCATTCCCTAGGTACGTATGGAGGAGCAAAGGGTTGCTTGGTACACCATGCATTTATGAATAAGTATGAGTAGGCAGTAAGGCAGAGATAAGTGTTTCTGTGCTCTATACTGAGTAAAATCAGTGAAGCAGGCTCCCAGAGGACTCAGGTTTACCTGAAGAAGCAGCCTTGGAAACTGTTCTGTTCCCGTTGTGCTCGGGAGAATATGTATCTTATACAATGGTTAGACGACACCAAAGGTTAATTTAAAACCATGATCATTTGGATGGAATAACCACAAAGAAAGATAGCTATGATAATAATAATGTCTATTCAATGGCACTTTTTCTCAGCAGATTTCAAAGTCTCTAACAAATGAGGTGTTGAGCTTTGGATGCATTTTACAGAGAAGGAAACTGCTGCCCAGAAGATAAAGTGGCTTATCCAAATTCAGCCATGGGGCATCTGGCTGAGTCAGGAGGAGAAACCAGAGTGCCAGCCCAAAGGGGAATGCTCTCACAAAGCATATAGAACGAAGGAGAAACAGGAACAAGGTCTCTGTGTTTCAGCAGTGAGAAGAACTGTACCTTTGTTCATTCTTTGTTTAGAATATTAGCACACACATTTTTTTATTTTTTATTTTTTTTTAAGACAAGGGTTTAATTAATTACTGAGCAGTTACTCTACAGGGTGAAAACAAACACTTGAACAAGCCTCTCCTGCCAACTTTGCCCAACACGGATTCGCTTACACTTGTTGGATGAGTGCCACAGTTCAGTCCTCAAAATGATACCAAATTTGACACCACACAAGAAACCGTATCACACTGCTGGGGAGAACTGCTCCCAAAGCAGCATTGCCAACAATACCAGATTGCTCAGGTTCTTCTTAGTAGAAGTGATGCGCACAGGACTCAGACAGAATAACCTGCAGTTGCTGCCACTACCTGCTGAAATCTTTCCATCTCTTCTTAATAGTAAGCACTGCTGAAAAAGGATACAGAAATAACTGGCTATAGTCAAGGTGGGATAGGATGATGGAGTCTTCTCCTCAGAAGAGTTTTGACTATACCTGCCTGTACAGAGTGTAGTAAATAGGGAGGGACAAAATGTCATGTTAGTTGTATGAGTCTGACACATGGCTAGTTGGAGAAGTCCTTCCGTTGAGCCGCAAGGTTTCTAAACTCCTTTTCAGAGGGGAATTTAGGAGTGTCCAGGCCCAGTCTTACTCTGAAACATGGTCTAAAGTTTATGTCAGAGGGATTATGTGCATAGCCACTTGTCGGAATCAACATTTGCCTGTTAGAGGCCACTCAAGGACTTTCTCTGAGATAGTTTTGCACAGTTAATGGTAGATGGCTTTTGAGGCAACAGATATAACAAATTTGGAATTGTCATTAATAAATGCACTAGGTACATTAGTTCTAAATTTTATGAGGCTATTTGGTAGTTAATTAAACTATATTAACAGTTTATCATTCACAAAGTAACAGAGGTGCAATTTCTTACTAAAAGAGAGCAACCCTGCTAACAGGCAGTGAGAATGAGACAGAACCACCAATCCACGTCAAATGACTCCAAGTCAATGGAGTGTGTACTTTTAATGCAATGCAACTGCCATGAGTCACTGCCATGATGGCACAGAGCAGGGATGCTCTACCAGCTGGGCTGGGCTTCATGCAGGATGTGGGCTGCATGTTAGGCATAGCTGACTCTCTTACTGTGTTCATCGAGCCTTGTTGTGGTGTGAAACAACACACCCAAATCTGTCCAAAACTTTGGTCAGATAACCAAATTTCTCCCATGTTTGCTCAAGTCCAGAGTAAGATAAGCACATTGATTAAATCACTTTCTTTCTCAGTCTGGACTCATCTGCTAGCTTATGGTCACACTCTGTTTTGACACCAGGTAGTTTCCTGTACATATGTATGTGAAGGTGTAAGGCTTGGACACTTACAAAGCCTGAAGGCTTTGCAGGTGTGATAGATGGCCTAGGGCTACTGTGCTTTCTTAATCGCTTGCCAAGTCTGTAGTGTGAGATGACCACCTGAGCCTGAGGTTAGCTCCTCAGGAGGTCTGGAGCGTCCAGAATTGGCACAACAAAGTTCAGGTGAAAGAGGTGTCTTTAAAAGCTTAATTTGATTTCATCCAAAGTGAGGGCCATAAGTTTGACATGCTGAGTATTTGTCTTTTCTGGAATATTTAGCATTTTTTGTAGCATTCTGCTGCAGTTGTATGGAATGAGCGTTTAGCTCTTTCACAAATGAGATACCGAATCACTTTAATCAGACATCCGCTTCTGTTTGGTTTAAGTGACTATCCCAGTATCATAGCATAGGAACTTTGTGGCACAAACAAGGCTAGAATCAAAAGATGTATCCTGAGCTCCAGGCAAATCTACAGACAAACTGTCAGACTACAGATGTCTATTCAATGAGTTCCATTCATCCTGAGCACTGAATAAGGCAAAGGCCCTGTAGAAAAGGGAGAATGTGATTAGATCATTAGGTTCAGAAGAAAATGTGGCAGTAGGCCACACTGGCTTTAGTCTAACTAGTAAAGAAACTGTTCTACAGTAGGTGTGGCTGTATGGAAGACCCCAGTGTTGAAAGATTTGCATTAATGTCAAACCCTTAGTTTGTCGAGCAGATTTACCATGTTCCAGTTGTTGCCCATAAATCATCAACACAATAGTCAGGATCCATTCTACGATCAAAGCTGAATCATATTCGTGCTGCCTTATCTCCTCTCTATTTACAGTGTGCATGTATGATCACACAAGGTAGGCATGAACTCAAATACCAAGGCACTGCATATAACGTAATGGTTGATCAGAAACTGTACACATTTTTATGTTCTCTAAGGCCTTTGTTTTTCATCCCCATGCAGACTTGAAAATAGGGTCTTTCAAAATCCTTACAGTCTGTGTATCTCTGCATTTTAGAGAAACCCTGGCATTACATCCATAAAGTACATGAGTTAATCCGTGTTAATAGTTAACTGACTACAGAACAATGGCATGTGAGTACAAATTCTTTGTGGATATTGGACCTCATTATTTTGTTCCTGTTGAAGTGGTGACCTCACCTTTTAGGCTTGTATAATCTTAGTGTTGTCTAACACCGTGGAAATTGAGGTGCTGGTTTTTAAGCATGGTTATTGATTTGTGTATACCTTAGTAAGTGTTTTTGGTGTGGTTTTTTTTACATCACACGGATTTGTAACTCAAAGTTTGCGACATGTCACTCCAATTTTTGAGTCAGTGATTAATCTCAGAAAAAAAGGAGTGATCTCCATTTGAGAAGCCAGTGAATGGAGAAAGGAAAGAGCATGAGAGGTTGGTTGGAAGTCTATAGTTGTTCACTTTGTATTAGTTGTTTAGCAGATTTTTGCAATTTATTGTAGTAAATTATTTGTGACAGTTACACCTGATGAAGTCTTGGAGAAACAAAGGAAAATAAGCTGATGAGGAAGTAATAACGGGGAAAATGAGGAAGATGAGAACAAATTTGAGAATTACTTGACAGATGATATAGGTTAGGCCTGCAGGAGAGAAGGCTCCTGGGGACCTTGTAGTGGCCTTCCAGTACCTGAAGGAGACCTACAGGAAAGCTTGGGATGGACTTTTTATAAGGCCAGGTAGCAACAGGGTAGTTTTAGTCCAGATATTAGAAAGCAGTTATTTACTGTGAGGGTGGTGAGACACTGGAACAGGTTGCCCAGAGAGGTTATGGATGCCCTCTCACTGGAAGCATTCAAGGCCAGGCTGGATGGGGCTTTGAGAAACCTGGTCCCCTGCCTATAGCAGGGGGTTGGAACTGGATTTTCAAATGTTTTCCATCAATGCATTGTCCTTTCTGTAGCTGTCCCCAGAGCCAGCTATCTACTCGCACTCATCTAACAGCCCTTCAGCAGCCCTCGGAGGTGGCAAGAGGAAGGGACAGTGGAGGCAGTGGATTCTGTGGCTCAGCAGATTAATTTCCCCTTCATTTAAGGATTTATCTTTTTTACAGTTGTAAGGATGACTGCTCAAATGTTCTTAATTGTGTCTGCTTGCCTGATGGGAAATGTGCAAGAGCATTTGGGGTCTGTGGCTTTGGTACATGGCAAATGGCAATTAACAGAACAAAATCTGCCTCTGGCAAATAAACCTTGCACAGATTCTAAAGGCTTTTTTTCCATCAGTTTTGTTTTTATATGTTTTTGTTTGCTGAATCCCAGGAAGTTGAGGTTATGATTTTGAAATGTTTGTTGGGTTGGAGTCCTTCTTGCCTGTCAGGTGCATGTATTTTCTAGCCCTCCTTTCCCACTCATATTTCCCTAGGTATTGGCCTGCATCCTCTAGTGTGTATTGCCTCTGAAGTCTGACTCATTATGGCAACAGAAGTACTGATGCCAGGCCCAGAAGCAGTACTTAAAAACCTGCTCCTTCAAGCTCAAAGCTAACCCAGTTTGTGGCAAATGGAGGAAGTGCAATCATTTGGCATCTTGTCCATGCATCAGTTCTGAAACATGGGACATTTCTCCTATGCTTTTCTGAGAACCTTCTCCTGTTTGACTAGGTTGTCATAAAGACTGCTAACCCTAGGGAGTGGAGTTTAATGCTTTGGAAGGAAATGGCTGGCTTATTGCATTTTTTTGGGGGGGTTGCCAGCCTCTTCCCCCAACTGACCCCCCGGTATATTCAGTCTTATATCCAGGAATGAAGAGGAGTCAAAGATTTGGGGACTGGAGCACCTCCCCTATGAAGACAGGCTGAGGGAGCTGGGCTTCTTCAGCCTGGAGAAAAGAAGGCTGCGGGATGACCTCATTGCAGCCTTTCAGAACCTGAAGGGAACCTATATAATCAGGAGGGGAGTCAACTCTTTGAAAGGGCTGATAATTGTAGGACAAGGGGAAATCTTTAAGTTGAAAGGGGGAAGATTTAGGTTGGATGTTGTGGAGAAGTTCTTTACTAGGAGAGTGGTGAGGTCCTGAAACAGGCTGGCCAGGGAGGTTGTGGATGCCCTATCCCTGGAAGTGTTCAAGGCCAGGTTGGAAGGGGGCCTGGGCAACCTGATCTAGTAAACGTGTGTTATGGTTTTATCATTTGGTTGGTGTTGGTATTCCACATCAAAACATCATGTAGGATAATGGGAGTTAAGGGGACAAGTTTTTTTTTCTGTGGACTGCCTTAAATGGGCATGTGGGGAGCGGCACCGGAGGGGAGGTTGGGAAGGAGATGGGGTTTCTGGCCTGGCGCCCTGCGAGGAGACAGCGTAGTCAGAACTTCCCGCCTCCCGCAGCCCGTCGGTGAGATTGGGATTTGGTTTTCTCATTGTTGAAACTCTCTTGTTGTTGTTTAGTGTTACTGGGTTTATTAAACTGCCGTTCATTCTCAGATCATCCTTTCTTCATTTTTTTTTCCCTCCTAGACCCATTCGCGGTCTCCCTTCCTGTCCCCTCTCCCGGAGCGCACGTGGTCGGGCCGTGCTGCGCTGTTAGGGAAGGGAGGTAACTTTTGTTCCTGCTCCCCTGGGTTTGTTCCCTTGTCACGAGGGAGCTCTAGAGAAAACCCCGTGACAACGTGGAAGTTTGGTGGCCCTGCCAGACAGGGAGGTGATCCTTGAGGTCCCTTCCAACCTGTATCATTCTGTGATTTCAAAAGGGGAAACAATCTTAGCCCTTATGTTTGGGATGGAGGGGGAATGGATTGGGCAGTGGGAGAATAGAAAGGCAGAATTGGACATAAAAGCAGACAAAATGCAATTTGAAGGTTCAAAACCAGAAGATAAGTGAATTCCCCAAATATTCTGCTTTAAAAAAAAATAATAAAAAGGTTTTTGTTTTCTTTCCTCATGCTTTGTTTGGGAACATCTTGTGGTTATGTGTACTTGAGGCTGGCAAGGTCTGTGCTCTGTTGTACTCAAACACTTGCAATGACACATGGTTGAAAGCATGGATGTTCCCTACATGTATCTGGAGAGATCAGTGCTGGCAGATTGTCATGGTGCCATCACGTTTCTTCCATGTCATATGCCAAGGTGATGAGGTAGAAATTCCCAAAGAGGCTGTCAGAGTTACACAGAAAATGGAAGAGTTTGGAATAGGAGGATGATGAGCATCCTGTCCTTCCCACAAATACTGGCATTATGATCATTTGTTTGAATGACTCCATAAGAACAACAGCGGAGCTGGGGATTCTCCCTGTGAAGTGTTTCTCATAGAAGAGCACCAGCGGAGAGTGCCAGGAACACAGCATTTCTCAGCTATTTGTCAGGAGAAGAAGCTCAAGGGGGCTAAGATGAATTTGTCCACAGTCATGTTTAATTGGAGTGAACAATTGGAAACTGGTAGGTTTCATATCTCTTTGGGAGCTGAAAAAGAGAAAAATCAAGGACTGTTGGTATGCTCACTCTTGTGGCAGTGCTGTCCTGTCTGCCAACAGTGACTTTTGCATGGTCTCTGTAAGATGTCAGCCATTCTGCACTGCTCTAGAGCCCTCATCAGTGTTCCAAGGAGAAATTCAGTATTGCCTTTGTAGGCACAGAAAATTTACTGTGGCTTTGCTTGGTACACCAGTGGTTTGACTTGAGTGGAGTCTTCTGAAGATTTTAAGCAGAGCTGACCGAAGGCAATGCAGGAAGAACCCAGGGCAGCAGATTGTCATGGGGATAAAACCACCTCATTCAGAGCCCTAAGAAATGAGATTTGCTCTTGCTGCTTACCAAGGGACTGTCACTGCTGGAAAAGGAAGAGACAGATCCTGCCTCTTGCCAGCTGTGGGATGGAAGAAGCCTGGCTCTGTGGCACCTTCCTTCTGGCTCTGTCACATCTATCCCTGCTCCTCTCCCTCTTCCGTGTCAAATGTCCTCTGGCACTGAAACCTGTTCACCACTGCCTCATCAATGGAGCAGTGAAGTTCAAATTCAGTGGTGCTACTGAGAAGCATTTACCTGTATGGAGCTCACAAATACATCTGCATGTACTTACGCATCATCGGTGCTATAGGAATTCTTCTACATTGACTCATTTTGTCCACTAGGACAGCTGATGGGAAAAAAAATCTAGGCAGACAGACCTCATCTTCTATGTCATAGTTTTGTAATTTTGTAATTTTGCTATCAGTATTTCACATCATAACATCATGTAAAGCACGGATAATTTTACCAAATGTGCAGCTCACAGAAAGAAGACTGCATGTCCCAGAGAACATCACGGTCAACAGTAAATCACAAGACAAGGACAGTATATAATCTCACTTCGGGGCTGGACTTTTGCTCTTGAATCCTGCCAGCCAGTGGGGGGGAGCGAGGCCTCTCAGTTTTGGGACTCACTCTCTCTCCTATTTTACTTGATTTGTTAGCCTTAATTTCAATTATATTGTATTATATTGTGTTGTCCTGTATTATGTGTGCCCCCGGTGGTGCACGGTGTTAGAACTGCCGCTTGCAACACTGGAGGCCCGGGTTCGAATCCCCCTTGTGGCGCAAGCGGTAGAAGTGCCGCTATGCTACACTAGAGGGCTCGAATCCCGGGAGTTGGACTCGATGATCTCTAAGGTCCCTTCCAACTCGCACGATACTATGATACTATGATACTATGATACTATGATGATATAGTATTTAGTAAATAAGTGTGCCTCCTTAGATTGTTTCCGTCATTTTCTTTTCCTTTTTTCCCTTTTTCCCTTTCCTAAGGGGCCAGCGGCCCTGTGGGCTGGCTGTCCCCCTGTCACAGGTGCAGGTAGATTTTCAGTTAACCTGTGACAGATTTTGGTGGAGAATGTGGGCTTAAAGCTGCTGTTATTCTGCTGTTCTTTTAAGCCTTCAGAGAGAATTCCTTTTACAGTGTTTTTTTCCATTAAGGAGCTATCTAAAGTTTACGTTCCTGCACCTGCAAGCTTGACCTTGAAAGTCCAGGCGGACTGCCAATACCCCAGAATGTTTTGTAAACTTGAGCTCTGCTATTTTCGCTATTGAAGAGAGAAAAAAAAAAAAAAAAAAAGAAAAGAAAGAAAAAAAATGTGTGCTCTGGTAAAACTGCTTGTAAAACTGCTTTTCAGGGGACTGCATGCTCCTCGTCCTTTCCTTGAATCCTTTATGCAGTTTTTGAACGCCCATTCGACCACACTGTTAATTTCCCTGAACATACTTTTGGTTATTTTATTAATCTCACTCAGTATCTGGATTTATAACATTCTGAGGAAGTCTTCCCCAGAACCAGAGAATACTGAGTGGCAGGGAGTGTGGAGAGGCTTTGAGGAGACTTTAAAAAGGCAGACATCTTCAGTGTTATGGAGCTTTACTCCTGAACACTTGAAGAATCCCGAGAGTTTGATCGCATATTTGATGCAGGAATGTTGCGGCACAGGCAGATCTCAGGAGGCACAAATGATTTGGGGCCTGGCTAATGCTTATCAGGCCTTATTCAATACCATTCCAGAGAGGGAAAAAGTTCTTGAAGCTGAGAGAGAGAGTCTCAGAGCTGAGATGGAGAGTCTCAGAGCTGAGAGATATGACCTCCTGTATCAGCGTGACACCCTCCGTTCCGAACTTGATGCCTCTGGTCCAGGCAAGATGCACCCTAGTCTGAACAAGACACCCTTTGGTCTGAGTGAGATGCCCTCCGGTCCAAGCGTGACACTCTCCAGACTGAGTGCAACACCCTCCAGTCTGGACACGACACTCTCCAGTCCAAGCACAACGCCCTCCAGTTCGAGTGCAACAACCTTCGGTCAGAGTGAGGCCCCTCCCCGAGCCCAGCCGGGGCAGCTGGTAGCAGAGCAGCGCAACCCCAAGCAGATGACGCCGATCTCAGCTCTCCCAGTGGGTCTGTTTCGTATCTGGAAGGGGTTGGTGCGCTTCCGGGCTGAGCAGGCGCCAGCATTCTATTAAGTGCTTCTCAGGAAAGTATTGGATGAATGGCACACAGTCTGATAACAGGCTTTCAGATAATTGCCAACAGGCTTGTGCAACATGCAGGGACTGTTGGAGTAAAACACAACCAGAAGAAGAGCAGCTTCAGAATCATTTCATGTTCTGTTGTGGTCCAGCACTAGCCCCCACTTACTCCTATCATTCATCCATGTTTCACCTCTTCCTTGACTGATCTAAAACAGCCTTCACATCATGGTGTTAGATCTTCTCTGATAGGACTGGGACAGTGGTTCAAAAGGATCAAGAGAGGGTGCTATTGAAGCAAAAAGCCATCTGTTTGATCTCGGTTTCTGGTGGTTGTTGGGTTTTTTTGCTTGTTTGTTTTGATTGGTTTGGGGTAGGATTTTCTTTGCTCAAGAGGAATGTCTGTGGTGAAATTGTGTTTCCATCTGTTATGCCCTTGCAAGTAATCTTATTGTCAAACTGGTTGCCATGAATCAAGCTGAGTTTCTTCTGATAGGGCTGGTTTGCAACCCTGGTGGGAGATTTTCTAGAGTTCCTTCTCTCTTCTAGAAGATCTTCACAAGTCTGTATCTGTATTAGCAAGGGAACGTGAAGATCTCACATATATATTGTTATGGCACATCAGCAGTCTTGGAATCCTTACTGTTTCCCAAGAATGTCCTTTAAAAATTAATAAGCTAAGTGACAGCTGACTATGCAGAGCAAGGAAGGTTCCAATTTCTCCCAAGAGGAAACTAAGCCAAATTTGTGATGCAGATTATTCTAACAGAAAGTCTTCAACTCTTGCACACAGATAACTAACGTTGTCCTCCAAGTTGTATACATTTTGCAGTGAGCACAAACAGGATGGCATAGATAACCATGAGGTCTCAGATGACTGCAAACAGCTGAGATTCAGTTCTCCTTTGCCCAGTCTATTTGCCAGGCTGTATTTTGTTGCCAGATTCCTGTGTTAATCCAGAACACAAGGACAGTCCTCATGGTAGGACTCAAAAGAAGAAGGGCAATCAGTGATCTGATTTGAGATTTTCTCTGTTTGTGCTCTTAGAGTAATTGTTGATGTACTGCTTTGCAGTAAATAGTAATTTCCACATGAGAAATGTGTTTTCTTCAATATCCATCTGATTGTCTTCAAATTCATTATTCCAACACACTACAGTTACTGCCCAATTCTGTGGACTGGATTGTTGATTCAGTGACATTTTAGATGCACTTGAGGGGAAAGATCGTCTTCTAGAAGTGTGTAAATCTTGTGTCACCCAAATAAGAAGTTTTATTACTTATATTCATTTCAAGTTTCTTATTTGCATTAGTCTATTTTCAGCTTCATTTATAATTATTATTCAATTTTAAAGCATGTTCAAAGTTGTCAAATGTTCAACTTTTTATTGTTGACATTTCAAGTCATTTTGGCAAAGCAGAAGACGTTGGACAGAATAGTTCTCTTTCTGAGGTTGAAACAAGAGGTAGACCTTTCATGAGCTGGACAGAATAGTCTAACAGTCTAATTGGCATTGCTGGGAACACAGTGAAACAATGGAAGTTTTTGTTGTGTGTCCTCTAGCAAGCCTTTTATAAATGTGGCCTCTAGCAAATATGGAGGTACAGAATATGTAAAGCCCAGAAAGGCTGTGTTTTCCTTCAGCCTTCAACCAGTGTGCCAGAAAGACCAAAGGTCAGGTTTTCAAAAGAATGCTGTGTTCACTAATTCTAATTTAATTATCTACATAAGAAGCCATGCTTCCAAATGTCTAAGCACCAAGCAACTCCCTTGGAGACCATATCAAACACAACCCAACCCTGTTTAAAAGTATAGCTGGTTTAAATGCCTATGCAACACTTGATTTGATTTTTTAGATTTGGAGACTTTCTAGAAACAAGAATAAAGTTATTGGTTCTGAGAAGTGGACATCAGTGTTTTACAGTAGTTCCTTGTGATTCTTTGATTTTTCAAAATATATTCCCAAGGAGAGAACAAGAGGGCTGGTGCATTTGTTTGGAGTTTTCTGTATTTTTATACATACAGAAGCCTTGAGAGGAGAAGAGCTCAATAACTTAAGAGTCTTGTCAAGAAACCCAAGGCAAATTACCAGCTCAGCCCTCACAGGCAGATTGGGAAATCCCAAGAGTGCCAACAAGCAGTGTTCAGAGTAAGAAATCTATCTGAAAAATCGCAGGATTTTCTGCTTTTTAAACTGTGCTTCTCCAGCTAATTTCCTAGGTTTAACAGAGCAGTCATTTGAGGCTTCAAACTATTCTTTTGAACACTAATTTTCAAGCTCTCCATTCCAGCATATGGAGGAGGAAGCTTCAAAAATCCTATCATGAGACTGCTTGAATTGGCAATGCTATTATCAAGATGTTACTGTCAAGGCCAAACTCATAGGAATGACCTTGGAATAAAGGCCCTATTATCTCTCAACAGCTCCTCAAACTCTCCATCCCCCAAGAAACTCCACAATTGGAATGGGATGCCGGGCTGTCTGGAAAGAGATTAAATTGTTCACAGCTGCCTGGGAATTAACAAACTTACTCTCCTTTATGTTGGAATGCAGCATATTTGCAAGCCAGGTGGAAGATGGCATGCATGGTTCTTATAGGACCTAGAGTTGGCACAAAGAGCAACATTTTCATGTCTGCACATATATCTGAGTTACCAGGGCTCAATAATAATTTTCTGGCAGATTACTCCTGCCCTACAGCACGTTTCTGTGATCGCTAAAGCCAGAATGAAAGCAATGGGTCTGGATTTCACACTTCATATCATTCCACACTGAAGCTTTAATTTTGAAACCTACTTTTTTTTCTTGTGACACAAATCAGCAGGATTTGTCGTGCAGGTAAACAGCCGAGGAAACTGTGGGGACAGTTCCATAGCAGGCTCAGTGATAGTGTCATAGCTGGGAGGAAATTATTCCAAATAACTTGATACAACCTTTGCCAAAGTTGCTAACTGAGAGGTTGTACACTGTAAATTGCAAATGTGATCTCATTTTGTCCAAGGCAAAACAAAAACTTATGATTTTTCCTTGCTTATTATCACAACATTCATTGATCCTAATAAGTAGAATCTTTACTATCAAATAACTACCTTCCCGTATTTAAATGATTCAGTCCATGAATATGCAAAGGTCCTCTCTGAGGGTTCCCTAAATGATCTTTATTTATTTGATGGCATCTTCAGTTCTGTGGAAAGAAACTGAATTTTAGCCCTGATCACTAAGGAAGGAAAATATGGATTGTGCTTAATCATTTACAGATTTAAAAGGGCCTGGCTATTTAGAACAGGGATGGACAAAGGCGATAATGCATTTAAGCATACTCAACAGTTGTAAAGGTCATTTTTTTTTTGTAATGCAAAATGCTAATGAAAATACTGATGCTCACCAGCTGTAAGAAGGTATTTTTCACCTGCTTTATTATTGCCTGATAGTGGAAAAACTAGAGAAGTATACCCAATGCATCGGGTCTTTTTCACTATGCTTTGTATATTTTCTTTGCCTCCTCACGACATGAAAAGAATCATTTCAATTTTATATATATACTATATTATATTTTATATATATATATATTTCTAGGATTTAATGTCTGTCACTTAAAATACAGCTTTCTATTGCAGTCTGCACTTTCTGTTCTCTTCTACGCCATGGCCACTGGTTTCAAACCTCAAGTGAAAGTCCTGGCAATACAGTGAAGACTTTACCACAAGTTTCTATCTGAAGTTACACACTCATTTGTGAAAGTGCTTTTGCATAGAGATCAGTCAAAGTGAAATCAATGTGCATCCAGTTCTGCTCATCCAGTAATATTCCGACCCATTCTGTTCTTCAGCTGTTTTCTTGATAAAGGCTGAAATCACAGACTGAAAGAGGACATGGTACAAGTTGGCAATAAACATTCTATATTCTCTGTCCCTGTATCCTTCTTCCACATGATACATGAATATATTGCTGTCTTCTCAAATGCTGCTTTACAAGTTAACGTGATCTGTGATGCAGATGTTACATAGATGGTTCCTGTTCTCACAGGATAACTAGAGGTCCTTTAGCATCTCACATGTAGAGAAGGGAATGAGGAATTCCATTAGTAGGGCCAGAAACCATTGTGTCCAAATAATGATTTAAAAGCAAATAGGTGCAAAAATTGGCCAGGACAGCTTTGCCAACATTCTACCAAACATTGGTACCAAATGGGGGAGAATGAAGAGAGGGGCTCAAGAATGAAGCAGTGATTTTTGATGGTAGGTTCCGGGTCCAGCATGAGCAAGGTGTGCAGGGTGACAGCCTGCATGGCACTCTGACACTTGTGGGCAGGCTCGTGTCATGCTCTGCATGGTTCAGCTGAACTCAGCCACTTCTAAAGTTGCTTAAAAGGGGTTTATGTCAACCCAGCTGAGACAACTCAATCGAGGGAAGAAAATCCAAGCAGACAGGCCATTGGTGCTGGATTTTTTGCTATATAAATACCTGAAAAGGAATTTCCAAATCCACTATGACACAGACATAATACTGGTGGAAAAGGGGAATAATCAGTTTATTTCAGTCACTTAGTCAAAACAAAAGTATACTGACAGTGAATCCACAGTGTAAAGAGGCTCTGAAGCCATTCGCCGTCAGTGGGAGGAAGATTCCCTTTTGCAGGCGGTGCCAAAGGCCAGCTGCTGCCTATCCCTCAAGGATCCAACCTTGAGCTAATCCTGCTGTGAGTGAGTGGGTTTGGGTGAGTCCCCAGCTCTGGCCCCACACAGGACTGGGGCACTAAGCCCCACCTTGGAGAGCACCAGCACCGTGTCTTACTCCCTGGAGATGGAGAGAATAAGCAAGACAAAGCTGAGCCCACACAGTACAGAAACAAGGTGGGGAGTGCAATTCGTCACAGTTTCAACATCAGTATTTTCTTTTTCATAGAATCATAGAATGGCCTGGGTTGAAAAGAACCTCAGAGATCACGTAGTTTCAACCCCCCTGCCATGGGCAGGGTTGCCAACCACTAGATCAGTGTTCGAGCAGGGTCATCAACCACTGGAATAGTGTTTGTTACACTGTGAGGTTTCAGGTTTTTCTTCCTAATTTTTTTTTTCCATAAGGGAATGTTTAAGACATCTTAAGCAGCAGTGCAGCAGTACGGCTGTTCCTTCCTTGCTGCATTTGTAGATTTTACCCAGCCCAGTTTGACTTCCAGCCCCAACTTTTAGTTCAAAATAAACTTTTATTGGAAGATTATGAACGGAATATGGGATTGTGAGAAGTCCATATCCAATGGAGTATTAATTTATACTCTATTATGTAGCACTAAAAATGCTATTAAAAGCAAAACTTGGGCTTCCACAGACCAAGAATACCTATAAACAGGGCTTAGTGGTTTCACAGGGATCTCTCTTTTAAGGTTTCTTTCCTGAGTCACTGCCTTGGTCGTTCCAAATCTTCTCCTCAGGGTAGAGTTTACTGAGGAGGACTATAGGCTGACCTGCATTATTACCTGGGCACAAAGAGCCCTTTCTCTCTGCAAAGGATAAATACCGTGTCCCCGACGTATTGGGCTGCTCAATGTCAGCAGCTCCTACACACGACTGCTGGAGCCACCGCTGTGCATTGCAGAGCAGCTGATTTGTTTCCAAAGCCATCATCAGCACGGAAACAAAGGCAAACACAAATGCAAACACAGATAAACAGAACATTAATACGCCTGCTGGCAACCTGCACCCTGCACAAATTAAGAGACCTTTAAAACCTCTGCACCGTGCGATGCAATTTGCTACCTGACTCTCTTCAATCTGTCTGACAACGCAGCTGTCTGTATGTTTCTAAGCAAAAAATGCTCCAGCTGCTTGACACTGCAAATAACAGCAATTCGCAAAGTCTTGGCATTTAATTTGCCAAGTGTGCTTCCTTGCAAAGATGATGACTCAGGTTTTCTTCATTTTGCTTGCAAAACAGAGCAACGAGGAAATCAACTTTCCTCAGCAGCGCAAAATATTGCTTCTGCGAAAGAGTGAAAGAAAGAAATGTGAGTTAAAAGCAGCAAATAGCTGTGGTAGAACTGTGGGCACACTTCAGCAGCGTGCTCCCAACCCATGGCATGAGGCTCGGTGCAGGCAGGCTGGATGCTGCCTTCATCCCACTGTGTGTTGGCTGTAGCCAGGGCTTTGATGTACACCACTGCCGTCTGCACTTCACAACAGGACCGTCCCATAGGTGCAATAGCCTTTGTGTGTTAAAATTCATTAAGGACAGCAGCAACTTGGCTGTGATGGATACAGCACTGCTTTCCTAAATCAGTGTCTCCTTTGTTGGGTTGGGTAAATCTCTTTTGCTGCAGCTCGGATAGGAACCGCTAATCTGAATTAACTAAAATAAGGGAGATATAGCACATAGTGTGTCAACATCAGCTGTCCCTGGTATCGAGAGGCAATGAAACAACCAAAATTACTGTATCCACAAGTGAAAGAATACAAGGCGAATGGAATAAGCAGTTTGAAGTGACTGTTCTGAAATGTTAGAAAAGCTCCTCTCAAATTGGAGTGTGTCTGGAGAAGGACTTCTGGGACATGCTTTTTCCCGGAGTGAATTTACCAGGCATCCCGAGCATTGTTTGCCTCCTGGTCCTGTGGTGTCTCTGTGGATTTTTCGTACCGATGGCTGCATTGCCTGCCTTTACAGTGAAAATAGCCTGTGTTTAGAAAATATATTAGCATGCTTTAAGAATGTGTTTATCGTATTCAAAGCAACAGTACAAAACATGGAGAAAAAGCAGTTTTCTTAAATCCATGCCACGTGAACAGCCTTAAAGCTAATCAACGTGCTTGTTCTGAGCACTGTTTTTTAAAATCTTCTTTAGATATCTCGCCTGGATCCCAAGAAACAAAGAGATCTGGTGGCTTTGCTTTGCTGCTTTGCTCTTGGGGTGTATACCATTTTAGTTCTTAGTGAAGCTTTGTGAAACACCTGCTGGGAACATAGAGCTTCAGGTGGATGCAAGTCAAATAGCCATGTCTGGGGCTACAGCAGGAGTGCCTGCATTAGATCTGTAGGAGAATGAGGCTGCAGAGAGCTTTAGACAATGGTCTGATTGTCCGGGGCTCTGTGCATGCCAGGAGTGAGACCGGGGGAGGTGGGGAAGAGGAGCTGGAAAAAAAAAGAAGTGAGGAAAAGCCTGAAATGATTTGGTTACAGCATTACCTGTGTTGTGAATTAGCTGACACCGCGAGAAGGATCCTTTGGTTTCAGTTCTTAACCTGGAATGCTAATTCTGTTACATATAAATCAATCTCCGAGAATATGAAAGGAAGGAAAATCGGGTCCTGGGGTTTCAATCCTAGGGGAGGCAGGTGCATTATTAGTGCTCTGTGGGTAATTACATCTTCTCCGCTGACAGCAGTAATAAAACTTATTGTGTGGACAGAGCTTACGTTGGCACCAGCCTCGAGCCCTGAGTCACAGGGGAAGGCTTTGCCTGTGTAGGGCTCACTGCAGGACAAAACTCTGATAGTCCTCTGATGGAGGGTGTGATGGGTCTAAGTGTGATGTCAGTGTGCCTCAGTCAGACAGCCTTGTATGGCACAGGCAGCTGTGAGGCACAGCTCCATTACCTGGCATAGCTTGAGAGCTGAAGCTTCAGGAATACAACTGAGGAAGCTATATTTTATCTTTATGAACGTAGAGAGACAGGCAGCTTACATGCCTATGTGATTAACATACACATACACATGTATACATATAGGTTATACAGGTATATATGTTATATGGGTGTCTTCCCAATTATGGTCGCCTGCAGCACCTTAAACACTTCATTTGCGATTCCCTGAATTCCCTCTGGCTGTTGAGGTGCTTCCAACTGATGTGTATAATATGGATGTTCCATGTATATTTTTCCCCTCCAACCTCACTTCAAGTTCTTCATGTCTTTTATACTTACTATTCCTATACTTGGCTCCATATTCATCTCTGAGTCTGTCAACACAGTTCACCTCCTGTAATCAGGAAATGGTGATTAAATGAACATCCAAGTACAGAAGCTGTCAACCTGGTGTTCATCTTTTTTTTAAAGTTAGGGGGAAAAAAAACGTTCAATTACCTTTTGCACTCATGTGGCTCTGAAAACCTCTTGGAAAAAAAAGATTAAGGTGGAAAGGGGAAATAGAAAAAAAGAGGAGGGGAAACGGAGAAGGGGAAAAAAGGGAAGAATAGGGAGGAAAGGGGAAAAAGGGGAAAGACTGAAGGGAAGAAAAGGAAAGGGAAAAGGAAGGGGGAAAGGGGAAAAAGGGAAAGGAGAAGGAGAAGGGGAAGAGGAAGAGGAAAAAAGGGGAAGGGAAGAATGGGAGAAATGGAGTGGAGAGGAAAAGAAAGGGAGAAGAGAGGAGAGAGGAGAGGAGAGGAGAGGAGAGGAGAGGAGAGGAGAGGAGAGGAGAGGAGAGGAGAGGAGAGGAGAGGAGAGGAGAGGAGAGGAGAGGAGAGGAGAGGAGAGGAGAGGAGAGGAGAGGAGAGGAGAGGAGAGGAGAGGAGAGGAGAGGAGAGGAGAGGAGAGGAGAGGGGAAAAAGAACAGTTTAAAAAAATAAAATAACAAAGTGTCTTTATCACTTGTATGACCTTAATACAGAATCGGGTTGGGAGGCTAATAGCAGCTGTGTCATTTTTAGCGTTTACTGAAGCAATAAAAGAAAAAGAAGATCTGAATTGAAAATGCACGCGCTGCAAGCCGTGCAAGCTCTTTCTCCTTGGGTGGGTCACTACGGCTCTTCAGAAGAGCTCGTTTGGGAAACAGCATGATAGCATCATATAATTGTAGATTCATAGGTTGGCTTAGGCTGGACGTTGACGAGCATCCCGTTTCAGCTCCTGCCCTTTAGCGGTCTTTCTGCTCTGTGTTTTCGGCATCGGTCCCCGTCTTTGGGAGCTCTTGGAGACTTCGAGTCAGTGTTAGGTTAGTGTTAGGTTGACAGAGAGAAAGACAAGCCGCCGGGGGACAGGCGCTCGCCCCGGCCCGACGGCTCTTTCCGCGCCCATCCCCTTCTGCGGACGGGGCGGCTTCGAGGTGAGCGGCGCGGTGCGCGCTCCCCGCATCCCCGCTCTCTCCCAGCCTCTCCCGACCCGCCCCGTCCGTTCCCCGCCGCCGCCACTGGGAGCGCGGCCCCTTTAAGAGCCCGGCTTTGCCTCCCGGTAGCTGAAGGTCATTAAACACAAAAGCGCTCCAGCGCTGCGGTCCAATATAGCGCATGCGCCCTGCCCGAGGACTGGCAGGGAGACGGCAATATGGCGAGAATGCCTGGCAGCGGCGGCGGCGGCGAATGGAGCGGCGGCGGCGGCGGGGGAGGCGGCGGCGGGTACGGCGCGGGGGAGCGGCCGCCGGGCCGCGGGCGAGGAGCCCCCCGGCCGCATCGCTACTGCAGCGCTGGGGAGGAAGAGGAGGGCGAGGAGGAGGATGAGATCCAGGAGGTGCAGATAACGGGGGACGAGGAGGACGGAGCCGATGGGGGGCTGCTGCTGGACGAGGAGGAGGAGGAAGAGGAGATGGGTCTGGACTGGGACGGCGAGGAGGAGCCCGAGCCCGTGCCGCCCGCCCCGGGCCGTACGCCGAGCGGCGGCGGCGTCGTCGGGGCAGCCCCGGAGGGAGCCGCGGCGACAGCCCCGGGGGGAGCAGCGGTGACGGCCCCGGGGGGAGCCGCGGCGACGGCCCCGGGGGGCGGCGGCGGCGGCCCCGGGGGGGCGGCGGAGGGCGCGGAGCTGGAGGCGGCTCTGCTGCTGCAGCGGCCCGAGCGGGCGCGGCTGAGCGAGAACACGCTGCTGGCCACCCGCTACGCCGTGCGCATCTTCCGCGAGTACCTGAGCGAGAAGGCGCAGAGCCCCGACTTCGAGACCATGGACAAGGGGGCGCTGTGCCGGGTGCTGCGCTCCTTCTACGCCGAGGCGCGCTCCAAGAGCGGACAGCTCTACTCCAAGTCGTCCCTCATCAGCATCCGCAGCTCCCTCAACCGCTACCTCAACGAGCCGCCCTACTGCCGCACCCTCGACCTCACCAAGGACCCCGAGCTGCGAGCCGCCAACCTGACGCTGGCCACCGTCATCCGCAAGCTGGAGGAGAAGGGAGTGGGGCCGGTGGTGCAGAAGCAGGCCATCACCCGCGCCGACCTCCGCAAGCTCTACACCTGCAGCGTCTTCAGCACTCAGAGCCCCTTCGGGCTCCTCAATAAGGTCTGGTTCGAGACCTGCATGTACTTCTGCACGCGGGGCAGGGAGAACCAGCGGGAGCTGGAGGAGGACTCCTTTGGGCTGGCGGTGGACGAGGATGGACGCAAGTTTGTCTACATCAAGGCACTGGGGCCCTACCACAAGTCACGCTCGTCCTCGTGGAGCAAGAAGCGAGCAGAGAGCAGTGACGAGGAGAACCTGCCTCGCATGTACGAGACCGGCACTGAGTTCTGCCCCTACGCCAGCTTTGTCAAGTACCTCTCCAAACGCAACCCCCTGTGCAAGGCCTTCTTCCAGCGCCCGCGGGACCACTGCAGTGAGGGCGACGTCACCTGGTACGAGAACAAGGCCATCGGCAAGAACCTGCTGGGCACCCGCATGCAGATGCTCTCCAAGGCGGCCAAGCTCTCCAAGACCTACACCAACCACTGCATTGGCGCTGTCTCCATCGCCACCCTCAACAGCATCGCCGGCATCGGCACCAAGCTGGGGGGACCGCCGCCGCCACCCCATCACCACCCCGCTCCCCACCACCACCATCACCACCACCACCTCCTCCACCACCCCGCTGGCGGGGCCTGCTACGCCTCCGCCGCCCTCAATGGTGGGCCAAGGCCCCAGCCACCCACCGCCAACCCATACGTGCTGCCCAAAGACGGTGACGCCGCGCCGGTGAAGGCGGAAGTGGCCGCGGTGGCTCCGGCCAAGCGGGCCCTCTACGAGGCCATGTTCCCAGCGGGGGCCGTGGCCGGCAGTGAGGCCTGCGGACCCTCTGCCTCCCCCAAAAGACTGTGCCGCCGCCCCGCCGAGCCCCCAGACGCCGCCGCTGTGCCTGCCGTGGTGGTGGTCTCAGTGAAACACGACCCCCTGCCTCACCTCCTGCCCGAAGCCAACGGGCACAGAAGCACCACCTCACCCACTGTAGTATCACCTGCTCTTGTTTCCCCCACACAGGTAACCGGAAAAAGGAGGAAAAAAAAAAGAGAATAAGGCAAGCTGGTGACCCCGTCCCACGCAGCTGCTGCTTGCCCCCCTTCCCCTCTGTTTTACTTTCTTTCCCTCCTTATTTTTTCTTCCCCCCCCCTCCTTTTTGTGGAAGATGCGAGTTCTAAGTTCTGAAAGTCGGGCCAAAGTAGTAGATAAGGGCGTCTGATATCATTAGTGTGTGTGGTGTTCTTGATGTGCTAATGAACTATTTGAATAACCTCAAATGCAGGAAACAGCCAGGAGAATACTCAATTACACACTAGTAATGAGGGTGTAATTTTAAACTTCAGAAGTTAACAAGAGGGTTAATATGGCAATTGCATTCATCTTGTATTTGTTTATTTAAAATAGCTCTGTTTCCTGGCAGTGATCCTCTTTTTTTTCTTCTCCCCCCCCCCCCTTTTTTTTTTTATGAGGCAAATTGACTTGAGTTGCATTAGTTGCCATAGTGGCCAAATATACAGCAGTGCACAATGAGGCGGAGCTGAGCTACAGAACCAGGCCCAGTTCTGCCTGCGTGCCCACCACCTGCTGCCTGGCCCATGCACTGCCCTGTCTTTGGGTTTTTGGTCTCAGGAGCTACTGGGCTTCAGTTGGAGCCTTGCTACACTTTTACCCTTTGCTTTAAGTTTGGAAGTCATTCCAGCTCTGTCTATAAGACCTCGGCACCAACGTCATGCCCCATACAATCTCATGTTTCAGGCCATAACCTCATTGCTCGCTGCCCTGTGTGACTCCCACCCCCGCGACGCCCAATAACAGCGGTCGGGTCTCAGCCCGCTGTGGGTGAGCACGGCTCTCCGACATGCCTGAGCTGCTCCCAAGTGGAAATACCAGTTCTGGACCGAGTGACCCCATCGAGAGCCTGCAGCTCCTTGGCCACCTTGGGGCTGGCTAGGGGAGAGGCCCAGGAATGCCTGCATAAGCATCCATGTTCTTTAGAATACCGATGCCCCCCCCCCCCTTTCTGGTGTGTTCTTTGACCTAGTCAGTGGGGTTTGATCTCCTGGTGTCTGTGAATGGCTGGGAGGCTTGGCTGTGTGCAGACAGAGCTTTTGTTCTGGCTCATTATTTCAGGTATCAGCTAAAGCTTGTGGCTGAGTTTTAACCCTGCGCTCCTCGTTCACTTGCTTTTAACAACCTTGGGAGTAATTTTGAAACTCTCAGCATGGTACGGTGCTCAGGAAGGTTTTGCACTCAGGGACAGGGACCTGATGGGGAGAGCATCATGCATCCTCAACCTGTGCAGCAAGGCAGTGGGAACCAAAGGCACTGGGCCTACAGCCTGGCCCGCACCTCTCTGAACTCCGTAACCAGCTCATGTGAGGAGGGATCCACTTGTTGTGTAGCTGTTTTTGGGCTGTGTGATTCTCACTAGTGGCTGGTGACTCAAGTTGTTCTATTGTTATGACTGGGAGGAGGAGAGAAGTATCTCAAACAGGTGGCGGCGTGCACAGCTATGTGCTGTTTTCTTAACTGCAGCGGGGAAGAAAATGAGCAATCAGCAAGGCTATGAGACAGTGTGGGCTTCAGAAGTAATTATATGGAAATGTTCATCTCCATTCACAATTTAATGAGCTAAACAAGCTACCCAGCCACTTCTGTAGCTGAATCTCGCCTTTGCTACAGAACTCATTAATTTAAGTCTTGAGGAGAGGGAAGCTTGTTTTTTTTTTGTTTTAATCACCAATTCTTCTCGTGTCGTTTTTAGCTTGTTTTAACTTACGTGCTTCTTCTGGGATGTGACAAAATCTCGTCTGCGGAATAGTTTCCTTGGGTAAATGTTAATGCTAGACTTCTTCTCCCCAGCTACTTTTTATACTAGTTACGCTGGTCGGGGCCTGAGGCATTTCCTGGGGAAATTAGTGGCTGGCTGGGGTTAATGGCCCACAGCACGGCCCCCAGTCATCGGCTCTCCCAGCTGGTCATTAATCCCCAGGAAATGCCTTGGTCGCTTCATTATAAACAAAGACTTTCTGGGCCCTTTAACTGAATGCATCTTATCAAGTCATGTGGTGCTAAATTATGCTGTTGAAAAATATCACCAATTCCCTGAAGTTGATTGTGTTGGCAGTTATCCTTCCAGGGGGTGCACGCTGCTGTCCTGTGGCCTGGTGTAACACCCTGCTCAATGAGTGGCAATGTGATGGACAGGCGTCGGAGTGGGTTTAGTGTGCAAGCGTATGCATTCTTACAGCATTAGTACTTTGAGCAAGGTATGGAAAAGGTTAAGAGAAGGCACTAAGCCGGAGGTATTGAATTTGCTCTGAGTATGAGCTTCGAAGAATCTGAGCAGGGATGCTGCTTTTTCTCTTTTCTATTGTGGCTGCCGTGTTCGTTAGTTTTAGCCCCAAGATGAGTTGTTAACACTTGGTTTGCAGGAGCCTCCCTCAGAGTTGGAAAAGGTGCTTTGAATGATCATCTTGATCCTTAGGTTGCAGCCGTGAGAGCTGCGTTATGCAGCGTGCTTTAAGCACACTGTGTCATCATGGCACAACTTGCTTTTCAGTCCCCGTTTGCTCTGAAGCGTAGCAATTTTCTTGCCACTGACAGCAGTGTTTCAGCTCAAGTTGATGACAGAGGGATGTAATTTGGCTGTTGTTCATCTCTCGTAGTAGTGAAAGATGAACAATAGCTGAAGTTTAAGCTTTTGATGCTGCAATGTGGTGGTAGCTGTTGAGATTTATAGGCCTGGTAGATGCTGAACTTCCTACAGTAGTTATTCCCAAAAATAGGTCTAAGGAAATAGATCGGCTTCCGCTGAGGGTGAAGGGAGTCGTGGGTCGCTTCAGAATTATGCTGTCATGTTGGTCTGTAACTCAGTCTCTGACTGCTTGTGGAGAGTTTATCAGCTCTTAAATGACCAGATGTTCAGAGGATGTCACAAGCACGGCCCATGTGCTTTTGTCTTGGGTGCTCTGGGGAATCCTTCAGTGTTTTTTCTTGCTGGTTTAAACCCAGGGCTGGCTTTTTTGTTTGTTTTCTTTTGATTTTTTTACTGCCTTACACTTTCTTTGAAGGGCTTTCTTTGACCAGACCCAGAAATCTTGTTCTGACTGAAGGTTTCTCAAAAGAAAGCAGAACAGTATTACGTGATGAAATGGTTAGAGAGAAACCACAAATGGTAGCAAATCAAAGTAACTAATAAGTTAGTCTAGCTCTCTTTATTCCTTTTTTCCTCTTAGAGGTGGGTAAGAATCTTTATCTTTGGTATGAGGATGTCCCACATTTCCAAAAACTGCCACAAAAAAGGCACCTGTTGTGCATAGGCTGTCACAGTGCTCTGACAAAAATCGGCATTGGGAGCTTCCCATGTGTGCAGAACAGGAGAACTCATCAGAAAGCATCAGCAATATTTGGGGAGAGCAATGCTATGAAGCAAGGCTTTATTTCTCTGTGGATAATAGGTGGACCAGTATCTCTATGTCAGCGGCTTAAAGGACAGCAGCTATTAAAACTGATGACTGCTAAATAGCTTGTTAATTCTTCTAAGAGTGTATCTGTTTATTTAGCTTCTGAGGTTACTTTTGGTTACACCACTGTCTAGTCGGTGCCATCCCCTTCAGTTGGCGGATTAGCAGAGCTTGCAAGATGTACTTCATGTCTGTTCTAATAGAAACACTGATTTAAAATCTTTAAGTGAGGACACAGAGAACTTAAAATTGCACCTGCCTTTGAGGCTGTTTGTTTCTTAGTTGATTTCTATGTTTTTCTCGAAAGGAAAAAGTTTCTTATGGTAGACTTATGTTTGCGGGAAGACACTAATTGTAGAAGGGATGTGTTATAACTGCTGGTCATCAAAGCTGTTCTTAATTCCTGGGGAGGCAGGGGATGGGGAGGCGGATGAAACACATATTGTCTCTAAAACCAACGTCTTTAACAGTCTCCATAGCAAAACCTTGGCTATTGCTTTCTTCGGTGTTCAATCAGTGCTGTTCCTTACTGTGAATTCTTCTGAAGGCCAGTCATTGAACAGAGCTGTTTTGTTGTTTTGTTTTGACAATGATAGGATATCCCAAACTATGTTCCTTGTAACCAGCGTGAGGTTGGGTAGGCGGTGACTGCTGGAGAAGCCGAAAAGAGATGAAGCTCAGTGTCCACTGCAGGCTCTGGGGCTGTGTGTGCATCGGAGTGCAGGGTGGGAGCTGCTGCTTCTTCTCTTCCATCTTGAGGCAGCTGGTGGGGAGGGCAGGGTGCGCTCCAAGGTGACCTGGGGTGAATTTCTCAGATGTGAGAATGGTGTTTTGTTGCACACATGTAGAATTCGGGTTTTGGAGTTTAAAGTCAAATACAGTTGCTGTGTCAACTTAGTTGCATCGGTGTGATGTATGTAGCTATTTCAGATAGTGTTTTCTTCCAGCAGCATGTAAATTTTTATAACGTTTTTACTCTATAGAAGTTAGACTCCTTTTAGTTATTTACATCATGCGAAGGAATCAGAAACTTGCCTAGTCCAGCTTTGGGTGAGGAGAGTGCAGGAGATGATCCATTTCATGTAAGTCAAACGAAGACGAGCTTTTACATACAATTAGAGGGAAGAGAGTGTCATTGAAGCACAGCTGTATTTTGACACTTCCGCAACTCTATAGAACCCCAAATGAGAAAGTCGGTACTCTTCCTCTATGAGCATCAAAGGGGAACTGCGCAAACTTAAAGGCAGCAGTTGTTTTTTTTCTAACAAGAAAGTCTTCTGTGATTATCCTGTAAAAGATTTCCCATTGCCCACCGCTCTCCTGCTAGAGAGCAAGAGATCAGAAACTGTTTGGTCTAATTGGTGAGTCTGTGTGACAGCGAGCTGCCTTATTTCATGTGTGGTGTGGAAATAAATGAGTGCTTAAACCCTTTGAAACACACCACTACTGCACAAGCCATAGGCTGTAATTAAATTGAATGTGGGGTTGTATTGTCTTGTGCCCTTGGCTATAAACTTGATAACAGACCATGGTACACCCACTATTGTGTTAGAAGCTGGAACCTAATTAGCTGTGTTGTAGATTTTCAGTCACTTTCGAAGCCCTTCTGTTCATCCCTTTCCCAGCATCTTTCTTTATTTTTTTTTCCCCTTATTATTTTGCTTTTCTGTTTCCGAAGCAATAAAAGCCCCCTGTTTTTCGAAGGAAATCATTGAGGGCATCTAGCCAAATATGTACGTGCAAGATAATTTTTTATCGTATTTTGGATTCAAGGGACAAGTGTTAGCGACTGCGTTCTATCAGATCTAGAAGAGATTTATTAATGCTGCAATAGTAAAATATATAATCACGTTTTCAGGGAGTGCTTTGTAAGCCCCTCTCAGGCATTTAAGGGGAGGAGGAGGGAAGGGATTGCAACTTCTCACAATACCTTGATCTGAAAGTAACGTTGAAAGACATGAGATTGAAGTCTGTTCTTGTTGTTATTTTGGGATTATCCACATAGAAAAAAAAAGGCTCTTCCAGGCTTTTAGAAATTCGCCTGCTTTTGCACTCAGCCAATTTTAGTGAGTTGATCTGAAAACCTTCAAACTTGCTAGGGACTTAATCCCTAATGAGGACAAGTGCTTTGATCTGTTCTTAGTGCCATTTTTAGTTTAGGAAATAAACTTGCAGCACGCAGATGCAGCATGTACATTTCCAGTAAGTTCTTCATTAATTGATATGCTTACCGATTGCATGCGTCTGTACTCTTCTGTAGCTGGGGCAGATCATTTCAATTCTATCTAAGTACTCCATCTCCATCCCTCCTCCTTAAGCATACACACCAGTGTCTGGTGATGCTGTCATTTGTTTGAGTTCTGCTGTTTTTTATAGGGGGAGTGGGAGGCTGTGAAGTTGCAACTGTTGCTCTTGGAAGCTCTAATGAAGGGGCTGCAGCTCCCGGGCTGCCCTGTAAATTGGCACCTGTGTATGCTTTTGCTACTTTTGCATCTCTCTGCCAGAAGCGTAGTGCATAAATGAATGACTTCTCTAAAACACAGCTGTATTTTAAGCTCCTGTTTTGTGTGTGTGTGTGTCCATTTGTGTGTTTAAAATTAAGGATTTCTGGAGTAGTTTAGAGGGTGATTTCTCAGTACCCTTCAGCTGAACCCTGAGTTGTTTCGAAGTGCACATATACACATAAATACATATATCTCTCTCTATATAATGGATGTGTATGCATATGCTGTTTTTGTTGCTGTTGATTTCTTTCTGTGTGTTTCTAGTATGCTTCAAAAGTGGCAGGGAGTTGTCAGTGGGAGCAGGGAGGTGATCGTCCCTCTGTACTCAGCACTGGTGAGGCCGCACCTTGAGTACTGTGTTCAGTTTTGGGCCCCTCCCTGCAAGAAAGACATTGAGGCCCTGGAGACTGTTCAGAGAAGGGCAGTGATGCTATGAAGGGTCTGGAGCACAGGTCTTATGGGGAGCAGCTGAGAGGGCTGGGATTGTTCAGCCTGGAGAAGAGGAGGCTCAGGGGAGACATTATTCTCTGCAACTCCCTGAAAGAAGGTTACGGTGGTGTGGGATTCAGCTTCTTCTCCCAGGTAACAGCAATAGGAGAGCAGTAATAGTATCAACCTCAGGGGAGGTTCAGGTTGGATATTAGGAAAATTTCTCCTCAGAGAGAGCAGTGAGGCAGTGACACAGGCTGCCCAGGGAGGTGGAGGGTTTAGTGCCCTTGGAGGTGTTTGAGAACTGTGTGGATGTGGCACTGAGGGACATGGTTAATGGACATGATGGGATGGGCTGATGATTGGACTAAGTGATCTTAGTGGTCTTTTCCAATCTTAACAATTCTGTGATTCTGTTCAAGTCTGATACCACAGTCCTGACCTCTTGCTCTGATTTTGAGTTACTAGCTGTGAAGCCTGTGCCCACCTCATTGGTGTAAGCTCTTGTTTTACACCCACAAAACAAACTTGTGCACTGTTCACTTAGTCTTTGTCTTGGCTATCACAGTTGATATCTAGGAAATTAATGCAGACCGTGTTTGCTGTGTCTGGGAGATGAGACTTTCTGTAGGTTTTTATCAAGTTGATGTGGACATGTGTTGCCTTTTTTCTGTAATTGTATTACCAGTTAGTGGAACTGTCCCTACTTCCAGTTTGGACCTGGTTTGCATTTCTACTCAGTTGTTCAAAGTGTGTTTCGGTGGGAAGAAGAGATGCTGTAAGCGCATGGGTTTGGGGAAGCAACTGCTCAGTCAAGAAGCCTGTTAGTATCTGTATACTTTCTATTACATTTTAACTTGGCAGTGCTGAAACATGCATTTTGCTGACTATATCTCTGAAGCTTCTCAGAAGAATCACCTTGTCTCTGTAAAAATAAACATCAACGGGTGACACAAAAGTGCACAGTAATTAGAAAATTCCAGGACTGTGAGGGCTGGAAAAGCACCTGTCCTTGAAGGCAGATGGAATGGTGCAAAGCTGCGTGTTCTCTGTAGAACAGACTGATGGTGGTGGGATTAAGGTTTGAAAAACGTGAAGACTTGACGTGTGTGTTCTTCAGCCGTGGTTTAGGTGTCTTAGAAAAAAAGAGGGAAAAAAAAGTCTGGAAAATCGGCTTGGGAAACTGTTTCCTCTGCAAAGCCCTGTGTGACAGTTTGCCTTTTACAACATGGACACAACTTGAATTCAGAGCGGTGTTCTGCCTGCCTTTTAGCCATTTGATGCACTTCTGAAACAACCTGATTTCTGTTTTTATCTCTAGAAGTCCTTGCAGGTTACCATTTAAAAGCATTGTTTTTGAAATGCACCTGCACCTGTCAGCTGCTTTCAGAGAAAACATTGCAAGTCTTCTTGCTGCAGCTTAAGCAGGACCTGCATACTGATATTTCTTCTGACAGTACTTGAGGACCTAAGCTGCCCCATTCCTTCTAGGATGTTGGGAAGTGCCAGAAGTGAGGCATGCCCCAAAGCATCAAGGAACAGCCATGTTCATTTTAACCGGTACAGAGTTGTTAAAATATGAATCAAGCTAAAATGTGGTGACTCAGATGGTATCAAATGTAGTGTGAATTACATTCTAGTGCATTACATTGGTAAACTCAAGTAGCTCTCTGCTGCCATGTGAATAGCTAAAAGTATCTGCATGGCACAGAGGAGAAGAACTGAATGTTTATTTTTCCTTTTATTTATTTGTTTATTTTTTTAAGTTTGCTGTGGTATTTGATAGAGAAGGATTCCTCAGAAGTGGAATTTTAACCAGTCAGTTTCCTTGCATATTGACTCACAGACTGCTAATAGATATATTGAGGAGGATGAATAA
The DNA here is from genome assembly GCF_039878825.1 of Excalfactoria chinensis. Taxonomy (NCBI): domain Eukaryota; kingdom Metazoa; phylum Chordata; class Aves; order Galliformes; family Phasianidae; genus Excalfactoria; species Excalfactoria chinensis. The sequence goes on from NC_092826.1 coordinate 43,104,567, forward strand.
TAATAATAATAGCAGGCTCGATCACGGTGTGGGATAGTGGTACAGCAGTGACTGCTGCAGTCATTTAACATGAATGGAGGCTGCCTGTTAGTTCAGTTCTAGAGAGGTGGTGAAGCATCAGGTCAGATCCATAATATGTCCAAGTAAAGACAGAAGTGGCTAATGTATATAATATTAAATATTTATGAATTGACGTATATGAACGTGTATATTGATGTATACGTACGAGAGCTTCTCCAGAAGTAATGCCTCCTATTCCTTGATTCTTTGATGTTGGACCACAAAGTTAGAGGTGAATGTTGGTGATATAACAGTAGAGATTGAACCTTCCCACCAATATTTAGTTTAATGTTGTTGCTGTGTGACAGATGGCAGCAGAGGGGCACTGTGACAGAATGGCATATGACATGGAAGTGCATATGTAGCAGAGGTGAACTCCTTCATCTGCAAGAAATGGCACCTACTCTTTGATGCTTGTTGAATGCTTATGGAGAGCAACCAGTGGCTGTGAGTACAGTGAGGTGGTGGGTGGTACGTTTCAGCTGTGGCAACAGCCATGATGGGTCACCTCTACTGGAACACATTTTTATCAGCATGGCATGTAGACTCTTGTTCGTCGCTGGAGAAAATACATAACAAATGGTGGTGACTATGTTGAGAAAGAGTGTTTTGTAGCTGAGAATTTTTTTCTATCAAATAGTTTTATTACTGTCTATGTATCTGTTGTAGTTTCCATGGAAATAAATAGGAGGCATTAATTTCAGAGCATCCCATGGGTATGTGAAATATACTTTTCAATACATAAATATTTCTATTTATATATAAACATGTATCTACATTCTTATATATACAAAACATGTATACATAACAACACAAATATATTTAAATTATGTACTGTAATAACATAGAATATTCTCTCTCTCGCTTTTCTCTGTATATATATATATATATATGTATGTATATATATGTATATATAGTAGTAGATTAGATTTCATAGGGCCTATGTCCACATTGTTTCTAAAGGAGAAAGCAAAGCAAACAAAAATTGCTGCTATTTGAGCAGTGACCGCGGAGCCCTACCCTGGGGACATGGGGCACAAGCAGGGAGGCAGCCTGTGGCTCCCTGAACCCCTGAGGGTTTTCCTCCAGAAACATAAACAAGTATTGTAGAGAAAACCTAAAATGTTCTCATTTTTTCCCCTACTATTTATAAAATACAAAAAGTTCCAAAGCAAACATACGGTCTGAAAACTTTTTATTCACTTTAATGGCAGTGGTGCGATATAGTTGTTACCTGAGAGGGGGAGGAGAGCAGAGGTGAGTGCTCCAACCTACTCATAAATAAGCAAGTGGAGTTAAATAATGGATCCAGCCGGGGGAGAATCTGGGGACAAGGAAAAGAGCTGGAAATGGAGAATAAGGATGAGAAGGAAAGCAAGGTGAGAAGCTATTACCAACTACATTATTGTAAATGTAGGTATGGACTGCATTTCATTCCGCTGGGTCCATTTGGATGGGTTCTAGAGGTGGTAAATAATGTCTCTGAACTGGGGCTAGAACTAGAGGAGGAAATAGGGATTAAAAAATGTGTCCTTCCTAATACTAAATAACATGTGTAGAGGGCACTGAAGAAAGATTTGATCAAGGAGAAGATAGAACCAGGGGAGTGGCAAAGAAGAATGGTTTGCTTTATTTGAAGTAGAAATGCTAGAGTAAAATGTAGAAGTAGAGTAGAGGGGCAAAAATCTTTGTTCTCTTCAACTTCCAAGTCAGTTACAAGAAGCTGATTGTGGCTTATTTAAGTACACTGTATTATTGCCTCTTATGGAAATCAAAGCATAAAGATTTTATTTTTTTTTCCTTAACCTTAAAAAAATGTCATGTTTAAACTAGTGGTTGCCTTTAGAGTTCTATTTCAAAGTAAGTGCTGGTTCTTGGGTTGTATCCCAAAAGAGATCCGCTGTCAGCACTGTGGTAACACGGCGTACAAGCATTGTGCTTGCTTTTATTCCTAATGGCCAATAAACTAGTTTCCTCAAGCTCCTTGAAATACTCCTTGTAGACTCAAGTGTCCAGATCAATTCCTCATTCACATCTTATTAAAGCTCAGTGAGGAAGTCGGGCAAACAGGGTTTTGATCAAAGCACTGTATAAACTGGTGATGTACCCCGTTCATCTTTAAGCTTCCTCGTATAATTCCTCAAGAGAGCCCCAATGGATTTTCTCTTTCAAAGAAATCTTTCCCCTGTCCAAACTGGTTCCTGCAATGAGGCTGGAGCATGTAGGTCCTCACTGGGACAGGAAGCAACATATAGGTAATGGTCTTGCTTCTCCTGTGTTTATTTGTCTTGTGGTTTTCTAATGAAATGCTAGCATTGTTCAGTCCTCGCAATGAATGGCTATCTGCATCCAGAATTACTCATGTATGCTGCTCTATTCTGTATGTTAATGCCCGTGTTCTCGTTGTGCAGTCAGTTCATGTTATATATCACACCTTTAAATGCTTCAGTGGTGTGCTTAATCAAAACGTGTTGGTTTTGCCCCTAAAGAAACAATCGCAGGGTCCTAGCTCCAAGAAAGCAGGAATTTCTTGTTGGTTCTGTTGGTGGCTGGCTGGGTGCTGGCTTTCAGCAAGTAATTATTTAGAAGTAGTTAAGCTGCTATCATACAGCAGTCCATTTTTTTTCTTAAACCTATTTTAAGCTTTTATACAGTCTCTTTTTCAGATCTCTCTTCTATCAGGCTTCTGCTTGTGCATCTCAATGAGTAGAAGACCTCAGAACAATATTTACAGCATCTGCTTCTGTGCTTTATGTGTGTAACTGTAACAAGATACATAATCATGTGCTCTATTATAACTTTATTCAAGGAGAGGTTTTTATCTGCTCTGCTTATGGATAGCCATGGCAGGCACATGCCTTGAGAACTGCTGCAAATCAGCTGCATTGTTTTGGAGGCGCTGTTGAATATGCTGTTTTTGTTGTGCAATTTGAATAAAAGCTGTGTGTTTTGCTGCGGGGAAAATGAAGCCCACAAGAAATGGCCATCACAACACAGAACCTCATGGGAGCCAGCGGGACCATCCCCTAGGTGTGAGGTTGTGCTTCGGGAGCTAGGGATGGAAGTGCTGGAGGTGACTGAGAAAGCTGATAAGAGATGTTAATCGGCATCACCAGCAATTTTAGCCCAAAGCAGGGTGGGAAAGGAAGTCCTCAGCCACAGCAATGTGAAGTTGTTAGCTGTTCTCTGCCCTCCTGATGCCCCTGCTGGAGCAGTGCATCCAGGCCTGGGGCCTCCAGCACAAGAAGGACATGAAGCTGTTGAAGTGTGTCCAGAGGAGCACCAGGGCTCAAAGGGATGGAACACCTCTTCTATGAAGGAAATCTGAGGGAGCTGCTCTTGTTCAGCTTGCACAAGGCTTCAGAGAGTCTTCATTGCCTCTTTCCAGTACATGAAGGGAACTTTTAAACAAGAGGGAGTCCAGTTTCTTATATGGTCTGAAAGTGATAGGACAAGGGGAATGGAAGAGGGGAGATTTAGGTTGGATGTTAAGTACAAATTCTTTACTCAGAGAGTGGTAAGGTATGGGCTGGTGGGTGGCAGCCCTGCCCACGGAGAATGGAGAGACTGGTTGGGTCCCTTCCAACCCAAACAATTCTATGACTCTTAAAGCAGTTTTCTTGTGACTTACATGAAAAGTAGAAGTCTCTGTTGGGATCCTAGTGGATGAGTGTCCTCCCTCCTGGCAGAGGAATCCAGCACAAATGATGCTAATCGTCACCCTTGCTGGCAGTGAGGCTGGGAGGAGGGGCTGCCTCTGTCACCACTGGTGAGCTCCCCTGTGGTGAGCTGGCTGTGGCTCTACCCCCACCACACTACCATCAGTGGTGGCCTGCTGGGCTGGGTGCAGGAGCTAAAAGCAGTGGGCTCCTGCACCAATTTAAGTGGAAAAGCAAGACTAATGACCAAATCTGTTGTCTTCATGGTTTTTACTTGCCATGAAAAATAGCTGTTTGCTTCTCTGTCCTCCTGGCTTTACCAGCTCCTCAATATAACTTCTTTGACTTTTACTGATGGCTTCTTGTGCCTAATCATTTCTTAATGAAGCAGGGGGCTATACTTTATTCTGTCCTGCAAAGGCTTCTTTTTGTCCCTCATTCTTGTTTTCCTTCCACTCTGTTTCCACTCCAGGCAAAAATTATTTCCAGCTGGATGCGTGTCATTCCGCAGCAGTTGTAAATGGCCCCACAGTTTTGCTCATAAATATCAGAACTCATTTTGCCTCTCTGCACATGCTGTTTTCTCACCTTGAATGCATGTGAGGGAGGTCATTCAGGGCCGGACCCCAGGCTGGCTGTCCTGGTACTCTCATCCCTAGGCCAGCGACTGGGAGCAGGTGTCTGTGGAGATTGGGAAATGGGCAAGGAGGGCATGCTTGTGATGTTCTCAGGTGCTTCTCATGTGGGTGCTATAGAAACACCAATTTTCCTCTGAGGTATAAATGACATTCGTAATGAAAAGATCAGATCTTAACACAATAGTGTTTAGTCTGTGGGATGAACAGGACCCCTTTGCATTTTCTTCTCAATCTGTTTTGATGGGAATGTTGATTACAGACAAGGTAAACTTGTTTGCGCTTTGTTCATTAATAACAAACCATAAACTGGCCTGCCTCCCCTCCCCACAGGCAAGACACTTGAAGAGATGCCAGACAATTAAACTACTTAGGGCAGTAATTACAGTCAAATATACAACAAAAATAAAATCACTGCACAGGGGTTTTTTGTTTTGTTTTGTTTTTTTTTATGCTCGGTTTTGTTCTCTCCATTTATTAAACTGCAACTCTTGCCTCACGACTGAACAGGAATGTCTCAGTCAATGGTACCAAAGGACTGAAGTCCAGAGAAGCTGTGGTGCCCCATCCCTGGAGACAATCAAGGCCAGGTTGGATGGGGCCTAGGGCAGCTGAGCTGCTGGGTGGCAGCCCTGCCGATGGCACAGGGTGGTACTGGTTGGGCTTTAAGGTCCCTTCCAACCTAAATCATTCTATGAAGGTTCCTAAAGTGTGCAACAAGCTTACTTGGGTTCAGCTGGGCATTTAACAACCTCACTGATGTTCTTATGGCAAATTCTTCGCAGCACTGAAATTCTGCTTGTTTGAGGCATCGTGTTCAGTTTATAGGGCTGGCACCTCCCTGGTGCTTAGCAAGGGTGTGATACCAATAGTCTTCTGAAGCTTTTCCTTTCTCACTGTCCTGATTCCTGTTGTACATTGCAGAGCATTCCTCAGTCTGCTGTGATAGCGAGGAAGGGGAGGCTGGATTAGGCTGAGTCACTAAATTCTGACTTAGCTTCAAATATTTACTTGTATCTGGTGCATTTTAAAATTCCAAAATACGTGTTCACAAGCCTGACTTGCTATTGAGCCTATTTAATGAGCTGGCATCCTGCAGCATTGTATGCACCAGTTCAACGTATTTAAGTGAAATTCTTAGTGACTTCAGTATTCCAGATAAAGTGCACTTTAAAAAGAAAGAAACGGAGCTGTAATGAGATCCAGCTGGTGTACATAAACCTTTCACATTGCATTACATAATTAAGTTGGTAAGTAATGTATGGGGGAAAGTTCTCGTTGCTTATTCTTTTGTACTGGAGTTTTACAAGGCTGTATAAATACCGTAAGTATTTAATGGGGGAAAAGCAGGATTATAAGCAAACGGTAGAAGATGGATGGTACGACAACGTCATAAAACAAGTGAGCAGTATTACCCTTGTGGTATTTGGTATTAAATAACTGAAACTTGGCAGTGTGCTGTGCATTGACATTGCTCTCATAAGATCATTTTCTAATTGATCGCTTTGGTTAACATGATTGCTTTAAAGGTAAATTGGTTTATGCTGAACAATACCAGAGCGCAAATTCCCTCTGGTTTTGGCCGGCCTTTTTTATTCAGCGAAATCTACACCGCTGTGGTATTCAAAGCAGGGCATGAGCTCCTGGGCTCCTTACCATAACTTAACAACCTGTTCTGCTTTTAACAAACTGTAATTACAGAAACATAAACTACATCTTCATTTATTTCGACTGCAGAGCATGGGAGAGGAATGTGGGAAGGAATTCTTTGTACCGCTGTGAATTTAGTAGCCTGCCTTGCAGTTGTTTCATAAACATCCTCGAAAGCTTCTGAAAATACTGAATGTGGAATGTGCCAAAAATGGTTAAAACTCCAGACTCTGTCCTCTGGCAGGCAAGCCCTGGCAAATCTTAGCTTGATGCTGCTGCCCTCGGCTGCCCTCCTTTGCAGAAGGCTTTTGCTCCCTTGCAGAGTCAGCAGAAGGCACCTGGGCTTCAGCAGCTGCACCAAGCCCTGGTCAGTGGATTTCATGAGGCTGCCATTATCACTGGGGATGGGCACTGCGCTGCCCAGCTGCTGACGGGGCATGCACAAGGCACGGGCACGTGGTCAGCTCTGCCGGCGCTGCCTCAGGGCAGTGACCCCAGGGAGAGGAGCGGTGAGAAGGAGCCGTCCCAAATTGCCCAGCTGTTTGCTGAGTGACGGTGAGTCGGAGCCCCCAGCTGTCCTCATTTAAAAAGGGTGGTCAGGCACGTATCGTAGCAAATTTAAAGCGTAGGCCGTTGTTCTGGTGAGAAGTCTAATTTACCATAATTGCCTTTTTTTTTTTTATAATGAGCCGATCCATTTAAGATGTCTCAATAACCATTCCCCGGTTAAGACGATGGCTTAATTTGGAGCTGCTGTTACGAGTGTGGGCACGCTGGCCTCAAGCTGCTCGGGCTGGGCGCTGCGGTGTGATGCTTTAAGGCTGCAGAGAGTGACTTTTGAACTGTACAGGAACTTTCACTGACTTGCATGGGAGCTGTTCAATGAGAGGTGAAAGGAGCACTCAGGATATGAGTGAATACAAATATCTTCTGGTTTTGTGGCTTTGTAAGTTCCCATAAATCAGTCAGCAAGTTCCCAGTTGTTGTGACAACCGCATGTCCCGTGCTCGGGCACTGCAGTTGCCACAAACCCCAGCAAAGGCTGCAGTCAGCCCGTAAGGAGCAGCAAGGCAAATGAGTGGCATTTAAAACACAGGGCACAGCCTGGCAGATTTCTGCTTTGCTTTTTTCAGACTGTCAGTGCGCCAGCAGACTCTCAGAACCGTCCTCCTTTTCCTCCATGTCCCCTACCTTGGTGCTTAAATCAAGCAACAGAAATCCATAGAGGGATTTTCTGGGAGAAACGAGGTGAAAGCTTTTATGGGTTTATTTGTAAGGATTTCATAGAATCACAGAATGGCTTCAGTTGGAAGGGACCTTAAAGATCATCCAATTCCAACCTCCTGCCGTGGGCAGGCAGTAGATTAGACTCAGTATTTTGTACCGCTTGTTCTAAGGAAATGCTTGTGTTAATGAGCATCCATGGTGAAACGTGGGAAAGAAATTAGTTAGAAAAGGAAGTGGGATGATCCGTGAGTCCCTGCTTTCCTGTGCCAGCTGCAGGAGTTGGGGTCCCTATGGGGCAGCAGTCAATCCAGCTGCTTTGTGGCCTGCCTAGTGGGATCCCTGTCCAGGGACCCAGACCTACCCTGTTTGGCTTAAGACTGGGAGGACTGCAGCACGGTGTGCATCATGGATGCACTGGTTAAACCTCGTAGTTAGGAGGCTGGACATACAGATATTCTCTCCCTCTTTTGCATTACACAACAGTACAGACACGCAGACATCTGCGAGCTAGCAGATTTGATCTGTGTTCCTAAGGATTATGAAATTCTGGTTGTATATAAATTTGCTGTCTGAATTTGAAGCATGATTTATGAAGGGTGCCTTGCGTCTTGTAGCTAGCATGACTTCCTTTTCTGTAGGATTGCTAGGCAGATGTTCTGACTTCTCCAGTATGCTGTCCTTAACATGTTTTTTCCTCATCTTCTGTGCTGCCTACTTACTTGCTGAAGCTGTTCAGCTGATACACAGTAAACTGTTTCTTCCTTAGCACTTGGGCCTGGTGCTGGCTGGATTACCAAAAATGCAAAGCAAGGCGTGCATTTGTTTTGCACTGTTGAGGAGCTATCTAAAATAGTTGGAAGCGTGTGGTGGTTCTTATTTTTGTTCCGTTTCCTCAATCCTCTGTTGTAAGTGCACTTTCCCTTGCTAATCTGCTGTCTGAAATACTCTTTGTTCAGGAAAGCAAGTCTATTTCTGTTGTAATCAGGGCTAAGAATTCAGCTGCAGGGTCACTCTGGCACTGCAGAGTTCACTGACCACGTTTTGCTGCTGGCAGTCCCAGCTTTGGCCCCTTTACACAGATCAATGCCAGGCTAACCCCATTTATTGCTACTACTGAATCAAAGCTCGGCTGCTCCTACTTAATTTAGCTCAAAATAGACATAATGCAAACAAGCATCAGCATGGCAAAAGAGCGAGAAGAAGGGGAGGAAGAAAAAGTCATGCAGTTTGTTTGGGTTTTGATTTGTTGTTTCTGAATTGAAGATGCCAAATGGTGCCAGGATTCAGATGAAGGGAACTAGTTTTCACTGTATTATTTGACTCTTTATAAAAAAATAATAGTCATCATGGATTCTGATCTGTGCAGTAGAGTTTGGCTGGCTGTCTGGCTGTCTTCCATTTCCTTTTTGTGTTTAAGAATCTCTTCTAATGCAACAGCTACTGCTTCAGCTCAGGCGCACATTCTGATTTCCTTGAGGTTTTGTAGTCCCACTGATGTTGCCCCCAGTTTGCATTGTCTTGGTCACGTGAGGTTGACCTTCATCCTTACTACTGGGTACCCATCACCAGTTACCTCTGCTTCAGCCTCAGGGAAACTTGCAGACTGGCTTGTGGTCAGGTGAAGTTACAGTTGGCAGGTATGCTGTTCTTAGTGAAGATACCTGATGTTGAGCCCTTTGTGAGATCCATCGTGGTGAGGTGGGTTATGAGGTTTTGTTTAAGTGAATGTGTCAGGTAACACTGCTGTATCTGTCATACTTTGTGACTACACTATAATTTTTCTTCTGTAGCCGTGGCACACCTCAATCTGAGAAAACGTTGGGATCCTGAGGACGTTACTTGGAGCTGAGATGACAGGACCTTTATGGCGTGGCTGGCAACCTGCCACTGTTTCCAGCTAGGACTGGATTTATAAATTCCACTGCCACACCTCATTCCACACGGCTTTCAAATATGTGGAGTAAGGCACACACATACCCTCGCTGCTTGTTGTCTCCTGGGCTGCAGCCCTGTTCCCTCTGCAAGGCAGCATGGATGGAAATCCTGAGATTTAGTGTGTCTGATAAACACAAAGAGATCCCATCCTTCCACTCCACTCTTTCCCCTAACTCATCCCCTTCATTTCTGCAGCTCCAGGGCACCGCTCAGCAGAAATCAAGTGTTTGGCGTGGGTATGTCTATAATGGGATTTAAGATGACAGCCATGAGACAAATCCATCATTTAGGAATTGTTGAAGTTAATTTCTGCCCCCTCTGCTACATGCTCATCACATGTCTTTTGAAACTTTTCCTGTTTGCTCCAAGTGCTCTTACTTTTGTCATTACAATTCAGCTGTTCCTGAAGGCAAGCTTTTGTTCTGTGGAAGAGACCAAAGCAAAGCTGAAATGTTTTTTGTGTTTCACCACCCTTCTCCACACTCTTGCAAATTAAATGCCTCCTCCTCCAGCCTACCCTTTTCTCTTCTGGCAGGGCTCTGTTGCCCCAACAAGGGAAGCTTTGTCTCCCCTCTCCCACTCTCAGCACGCGCTTGGCTTTCCTGTTGCCTTCACGTGCTTGGCTTCCCCATTGCCTTCTGTTCTTACCTCTTGGAGACCCTGCAGCCTCCCTGCTTTACTGGCCTGGTATGCTGGGACAGAGCTGCAGGTGTCCTGTACCACGTCCCTGGACACAGGGTGGGCAGCACATTGAGTCCTAGGCTTTTTCTCCAAGCTTACCCAATTCCAGAGAAAGTCCTTTGCAGGACTGTCCTCCAGATTTAATCTAAATCTGCTTTTTCAACCCCTTGAGATGTGTCACTGTGTGACTGGCCCTTCATGAGATGTTAAGTGGTGTGATGCTTCCTTCCACTTCTCAGGTGTCCATTGGAAGCTAGTGGTTTTGTTTTGCTTTTTATTCACATTAAGGTGGTACTTTTGTGAAGACCATCCTAAGTGTTGGCAGCCCGCTTCATGGTGCATCTGATGAGCATTCTCCACACAATGTCTTGTTCCCTGTGCGCCTGGGAAAAGCCTCCAGTGGTGTTTCCTTGATAAATAAGGAGCAGGGTCTCAAAATCATTGTTTGTTGTGTGGATTGCTTTTTTCTTTTTCTTCTTTTTTTTCTCTCTTTTTGTGGTTTTGTTTGTTTGGGTTTTGGTTGGTTGGTTTGTTTTAGGTAGAGGTAGGATTCCGTTCCTGCCTACTTTGAGTAGAAAATATTTTTTTTTAACTCATTTTTCTTTTCCTTGGAAGTCAAACTGATTTTGCTGTATTAAGTCGTTTAGATTTGATTGGAAATCAATCAAATCCTGATGTACGAGGGCTGCTTTGAAAGTAATGCCTCCTGTTTTACGGTTTTGGCCTGTGACTTCTGAGGCGGATGTTGGTGCTATGGCAGATGCTGAACCTTCCCCCCAGTATCCTAATATCCACACGATGTGTGTTGTTGCCATGTGGCAAATGGCAGCAGAGGGGGAATCTAACAAATTGGTGTTTGATATGGAAATACGTATGAAGCAGTGGTGTGTCACTGAATTCCTTTGTGTGGAAAAAATGGTACCAGATCTTAAGTTACCATGTCTTCTAAGCACATCATTATTATATACTTAAACTTTTCTCCTAAATATTTTTAGACAACCCCAGTCCTTGTGACTTGATCCTTCTCTGAAGTTTTTTGTTGTTGTTGTTTTGGTTTGATTTTTTTGTGTTGAGGAAGCCGGGTGTAGTTCAGAGTGGTTAATTTGGGCCTGAGCTGCTTATGGAGGATGTGTCCCCTTGTTAGCATGGTCTTACTAGTTTGTACCACTGGTTATTACTGCTCAAGATGCTCATTGGAGTTGATTTCTGTGGCTCTTGTTAGGTGATGTGTACCCCCTAGACAGATAAAAGATTTCTTCAGGTGTTGTTTTGCACGGGAACAATTTCACATTAACCTTACTGCCTCAGTAGTGTTTAAACTAGGCTAACTTACCTCTTGGCAATGGCCAGCTTCTCCAAGATCTCAGTTACAGAATAAGCTACCAAAAAGTGAAATTTCATACCTGAACTCTTTCCTCATGGTGTTGATCCAGTTCTTGCCAGTGGCAGTGCACGCCCTTAGGTCTTCTGTTGTAGCTTCTCTATGTTTTAAAAATGAAGCAACTTCGTGTGATATAAGCTTGGCTTTTATGTTCTTGGTAAAGCTGCTTGTTGCCCTTTTCCTTTCTAGCTGTCCCAGAATCACCTCATTTGATCATTCGGAAGAATACAGAAATATTGCTGGCTTATATGACATAGTATACCTGTCTTCCGCATGAATTTGCTAATATGTCTTTATTTCTTGCTTGTCAATTTGAAATGCATGTTGTGTGTTAGAGAAGTTAAAAGCCAATAGCTAGAGAAAGTTAAGGTAGGTATTTTTTGCCGAGTGACAGACACGGTCTTTAATGCTTCTTTAGACATATACAGTTCTTTTTGTTGTTCCAGGCACTGGCACTTCATGTGTTTGGTTTTATGCTTTGGTTATTACTAGACTCAGAAACAGCCCATGCAAAGTTAATGAATATTATATGACACTTTTCCTGATATTCTGAGGGTGTGTGTGTGTGGTCTATTGCTGTGTCAGACCAAGCAGAAGTCTTTTAATATGAAACTACGAGTTTGCTGAGCTAGTTAGCAAGAACCCTTCTGTCTAAAACTAGTTAGCCAGCTGCTGCTTCATGAAGTTGGCAAATGCACTGATGGCTTCAGTGTGCCATACAGCACATAGTTATATAGATTTGTGGTTAATCCACCCTTGTGGGCAAAAAACGCTAAAATTAGCTGGCAAATGGGTGTTTTTATCGTATGAGCTACTATGAGTACTTGCAGGAATCCCTACAGGTCTGAAAACAATAATAATCAAAATTGTATTCCTTAGCCTTGGATCCAAAAGTATCTTTTACACATAATGGAATCAAATGAACCAAATCTAAAGTATGCTTTGTTCCTATGCCATATGTTTGCCGTCTTGCCAAGCACGCTTCTCTCCTCCTAGAGCAGGATCCTGTGTTCTACTCTCCTCAAATCCTGCCCTTCATACCATGCGAAAAAGTCACTGCTTGACCTGATAATTGTGTGGATACCATTCCTTTTAAGTCCCCATTTTCCCAATGTTTAAGAAAATTTAAAAACAAAACAAAACAAAAAAACATAAAAGAGGTAAAATCAAACTAAAAAGTACTGCATTAATGAAGCCTTTTAAGTTTAATTGAGGACTTCATCTCCTTTCCACTAGCTGCCTCAAAGCATACCTCCTCCTATGACAGCTTTAACATCCAAAGAGCATCAGAGTTTTGCAATAGAGCAGAGGTAGGAAAGTATCTGGGTGGCTGAGGGCTGTTTACTCAGCTCCTGTATGCAGTGCTGTGTCCATAACCTGCTAGGATTGCTCTTGGGATACCTCAACCATCTTGTGTCACTTTGTGTATGTGCCTTTGACATAAGCCTGATTCCTCGCCCAGCACCTGTATGTTGTTATGCTGCCTGTCCCAGTGTATTAAGTAACCTACATGCGTTTTGAAACAGCTAGTGATAAATAAGGTGATTTCTCTCATGATAATGCTTGGACTTTTTCATTCTCCTGCTTATTATGAAATATGTAGGCTGATAATTTTAATGAGAGTTACAAGAGGAGAGAGAAACTTTTAGCCAGCGCTAGAAATGCATGGGATCATTTCAGAGCTGAGTAAACTCTCCTTATTGCAATCTGCATTAACCAGGACTTCCGAAAAGCCTGTTCTTTCAGTAAGTTGGGACTTTATCATTTCCTTCACCCTCTTGGTGGTCTCTGTCACTCTGACAGGTTTTTGTAGAGCATCTTTTTTTTGTTTTTGAGATGGCACCACTGCTTTGCTTAGGTCAGCATTGGGAAGGGAAATGGGAGAGAGGAGGAAAAGCTTGCAACAACAGAGGACTCCTGAAGGCTGATCCTTTTTGGCTATAGCATTGCATTTCATCCTCCTGGAGTGAAGGATGTATATTAATTTAGCATTGCAGTTTTCCACAGTATTTCTAATTCTATAGCAGCTTGAACTCTAACTGTCAAACTTGCAATTTCGTTAGCATCTTAATTGTAAATTAGATAATTACAGAGGCATTGTCTTAAAGCTCTTTCGTGTCCTTTTTCCCTGCTGTGAGGTTATAGATGAAGCTATCTGTCTATTATATTGTCTAGTCTCATAATTACTGAGTGGACACAGTGTCTTCGAAATTACAATTCAGACTGAGAATATTTTAGTATTTGTTGCTGCAAGAAACATCTCGAGAGCGCTTAGAGCTCAAGTGCATTACAGCGTTTCGTAGGCACAGTTTTATTGGATTCTTAGGATTTGTCCCTTTCATGCGGCAGGAAGAGCTAACAGAGGAGCTTTTTTGTTGTTGTTGTTTTTGTTTTTCCTCAAGGTGATTCCAGATGTAAAATTCATCAGGCTATGTGAAGGTGGTTCTTTCTGTTGCTGCTTGTTCAGTCTGAAGTAGATAACGTTCTGTTGATATGTCCAAAAATGCATCTTCTCCACAAGGGTCAGTATTATCTCTTTCTGCTCGCAGGCAAATTAATAAAACAAATTTTAAAAGTGCAAAGGAAAGCAGGCAGCTGGCTGATTCAAAGGGTGAGGCTATGTTTTTCATCACCACCCTTTCAAAGCCTCTCTGAATCAAAAGAACCATTGGATTGCGAAGGCAAGACCTATGCCACACCAGAAGCTCCCAGTTCAGCAATTTTCCCAGGGTAAAATTATAACTCATGTTTCCTCAGCACAGGCTGTAACTGGCAGCGTTCCTTCTACTTCTAAGGGTGAAATTGCTGGGGGGAGAACAGACATCTAATGTGCCTCTGGAAGTTTTACAATGGGTGTTAGCCTGGCTTTGTGAAAAGGGAGACGTTCCTCTGGAACATACCCAAGGGCAGGTGCTATTCAAACTGTAGTGTAAATTAACTTTAAATAAAGTAGTGTGGGCTTATTTCTGTTGGGGTTGCGAGTCAAATTTGCAGAAAAGGCCCATTTTTCAAATTCTGACAGTTAATGACAATCTTCCAGTTATCCCACTGTTGTCTGCATTCTTATGAGTCTTTAAAGTCTTCAGATATGACTGCAGTTCAAGATGTTAATCTTTGTTCGTGTACTGCTGATAGGATCTTAACTCACAAACAAAACAGCTGGATTTTAGCAATGCTTGTATTTTGGTGTTTCTTCTCACCAGGAGATTATTGGACAAATTGCAGACTCATGAAAAATGTAGCCAGTTGGTTTTTCTCCCTGCTCAAATTCTGACACCATCTTTAAGAAGTTGTTTAGCTTTGCATTCAAATGTACCTGCATGGTCCTGGCAAAGAGAAGCTCTTCCCTTTTTAAACACAGGAAGGAGCGCTGTGTTGCTTGGTTGTTTTTGTTTTGTTTTTTTTTCCCCTCTTGTGCTTTTTGTATGTAAGGATTCTTACAGTATGTGCTCAGAGTAAGTGGATGAAGGACCTGAGTGACAAGTATGAGTGAAATTATTTAGTCAGATTAACCTATGGAGTGTCTGCTTGGGAGGAGTGGATGGCAGATTCACGTGCTCAGAGCTACTCCTTCCCACCTCCTTTCCTGACCTGAACTCTGCATACCACTCAGGGCCAAGGTGGCTGTGGTATGGCATCACTGCGGCAGGAGCTGTTGGCTGCTCTGTGCTGGGCTCTTCCCAGCCTGGAGACAGCTGCTCAGGTGGCTGTCTTTTCCAGAGAGGCGGTGAGAGCACCAGTGGAGTCCCAGGGCAGGTATCTTGTCTGTGAAGTCACTGGCAAACCACACTTCATGCAACCAGAATGAGGTGGTGCATGGCGTTTGTATCAAGGGTGCTGCTGGAACAGCTAAGGCCTTCTATGAAAGAGAACTGATCTGTCATCTTCCCTCTGCCAGAAGGTAAAACTTTTTTGTGTGCTTGCTTTCATACAGTTATGGGTAAATTCACCCTATTTCTGCTACCTGAGGTTTGATAGAGGTAAGAGAAATGAGTGACCTATTTTCCAGCTTTAAAGGAAAATAAATGAAGTTGTCCTCAGGGCAGTGGAAGCAAAGGCTTTTGTATCAGCTGGCGTGCTGTGGGGCAGGGCTGCCAGACTGCGCAAGGCTCCTTAGACATGGCAGCCTCTTTCCCAGGGACTCCTCATCTCTGTTTCCTTTTATTAATATAAATAAATACAAATAATTGCATGGATGTGTCCAAGATAACTGTAGTCTCTCTTCAGTGAGGCTGAGGGATCTGTTGGCAATTGGTGGCTTGTAGCAGTTCCTTCAGTAGCTGGCAGGATCCACTTTCTGTCTGTGAGAACAAAAGCATGAGAGGAGGTGCCTGGCTATGCACGCCTTTCAAGTATTTGGAGCTGGGCACGTGTAGTAGGAGGAGTAGGCTCAGGCTAGGGAGCTGCTCTTCCTTTTGGTCACTCCTAAATCAGTGTTATTGTCAGTTTGAATAGAAGCTGGTACAGAGCAAATCAGCTCCTAGTGGAACAGATGGTCTAAAATTGCAGGCATTTGTCCCATTCCTATTGTAGGATGCCATTAGAAGCGGTGCAGCAGGTCTGTTGGCCTTCGGTCTGGTGCCCTCCTTCATCCTCCCAAAGGGTTACGGGGTGGCTTTGCTGGCCGCATTCTGGGTTATGCACCCTGTGATTATACAGTGTTGGGTGGGCAGTGTTGTGCTGTGTAGTAATTGGGAGCAGCTTTCGAATCCGGTTTTGCTTGTAAGTTAAATTGCCACTTTTCCCAAGTGAGAACCCAACCAGCAGCAAATCTGGAGACCATAGAAGTCTGCTTTCATTACAGAAAGCAGTGGCTAGTGGCTGTGTGCCGGAGGAGGTGATGCACCTGGACTTGACCCCAAGTTTAACATGGATTTTATTTTAATTGTGTTGGGTTGCATATATGCAGATCCAGTTTGAGTTATGGGCTTAAGCCAAGTCCTGCATCAGCCACATTTACCATTGGCTTGACCAATTTGTAGAGGGTGTACACAGCAAGAAGAGGGTAGGGCATGCAGAAGTATAGAGCTTTACTTATAGTGCTTGAATTTAATAAATGAAAGCATTTGGTCTGGCCTCAGTTATGCTTACTGAAACAAGCAAGGGGCTGAGTTAATCTTCCATGGAGAGTGCAAACTATCGTATATCTTGAGAGGTGGTAGAAAACCTTTGCATGCAGTTTCAAGGCCTAGGGGAATCTTCAGAAAAATTTCTGGGCACTTGCAGAGATAAATCCTGTCTCTCTAAACTTGACTTTTCCTAGATTTTGGATGTGCCTTTCCTGCAGTGGTGGCATAAGCATAGCTGCTGCCCTTATTCCTAAAGCCTCCTTCTCAAATTAATTAGAGATTTTCTTAGGTACTCAGTGGCCAGTCTATGATGAAATTGTGGTTAGAGCTGTTCTGCTGAAGTTAGTTGTGTGCTGCAGGCTTGACTACTGTCTACCTGCGTGTTGGGGTTTTCAAAGTGTCTTCAAGCTCTTGTCCAAGGGCACTTTTCACTGTCCTGAACCTCTGGGTAGGCAGTACTCTCCATCCAGCAGAAACACCCCTCATCCTGTAGATCTTGCCTAGCCCTTGGTTCTCTGCACATGTGGTGTTTATTCTAGGTTTGATCAGCTCTGATGAAGTGCCAGCAAGACTCATTGTGTCAAGGAAATTCAACCATGTTCTCTCCAGCTCTTGCAGCACTTTGCAGGCTGGTGTGCCCAGCTGCGCCTGCATCCAGAGGACGAGGCTGTGAGAGTAGCGTGTAGGATATGGAGCAAGGGAGACTCGTCTTGAGGGCCCACTGGGGCCGGCACCTCTGGGACAAGGAGGACATAGCAGTTGAAACTGTCCTGTCAGGTAAGTGCCTCAGTCACCCTTGCTGTTTGGACCATTGTGTGATACAGATGATCTGACTTCCAGGAGTTGGTTTAAGCCATATCTTTATCTTTTGATGGCCTGGATCATACCTCTGACTTCTCAGGCAGTCACATGCCACACATCTTGTTATGAAATGCATCACTGTCTGTATTTCTGCAGATTGTACTGAGTGCTGCAGATGTGGCAGTGGTTGTGGGCAGAGTGAGCTGCTGCTTGGTGAAGTAGTTGGTCTTGTGCTACAGTCGGTACTTCAGCATCTCAGAAGAACGGTCCTGACTTCTTAAGCTCTCTATTGTACTTGATTCTCTTGTATGGAATAATTTGGTCTTCCATCACATGTTGACAGGCATTCAGGATGTAAAATGAGGTTTTTCCTCCAGAGATCTAAAATAATAATTCTACTACTACCACTGAGTCTCAGGGGGCCTAGTATCTCAACTTACTGTGGCACTAAATTGCATCTGATGGTGTTTGGGGCCTGTCTCTCACACAGCACTCAAACAATTGTTTTGGAGTTTTGCTTTATAAACGTAATTCTTAATGTTCAGAGTCAGCAGTTTAAAGCTTGCAGCTGCAAGCGAAAGAGCATTCAGATTATATTGATGAAAGGCAAAAAACATTACGGCACAATCGGCAGATTTTTGCCAGGGAAGGTGATGCGTTACTTCTTTGTTTTGCAGACCTGATGGCACCACTACAGCCCAGACATGTCCTCAGAGAGCTACCACCAGTGTAAAGGTGAAGAAAAGTAAAGAGCATTGATATGTGTGAAGTGCAAAAAGTGTAAAGACTTTTTGCAGAGGGTCACTTCTTTGTGTCTGTTCTTCGGAATGAAGGTGAAGAGAAGAGACTGCCATAGCACTTAGGAGACTGAAGAGCATCTGGCATACTCTGTGTACAGTCATCTCTGAACATCTTGCAGGGCTGTCTGAGGGGCCAGCACAACCCGAGATTCTCTGTGGATGTGGTGTACCAGAGAGCTCATTGTGAGAATGTCACTAGCCATGGAGGATACTAGGGATGGGTTTTCCCCTTCAGCAGAACAAGCTTCCCGGACACATAGCTCTGTATCTCTTTGTGCTTGTTACACCTTCCAGAGGAGTTGTTTGTACTGTACTGATACTGTTTATATTGAATAAATGTTTTCTCCAGCCTCTTTGTTGTGGTGACTGTTTCTGCTGAGCTGGAAAAAAGTGGAGGGTACTTGCTTAAGCATTGTGGTGAGACACGATGGCAATTTATTTTTTTTTTAATCTTTAATGAAATGTTTATTTTGAGAAAAAAAAAGTATCTCCTCAGAATGAGGACACTTCTGCAGGAGCCAAATCAGAGTCACCTTAATGTTCTTGGTTTGCATGAGGGACTTGAAGCAGGGTTTTGTGCATCCCCATGAGCTCCCCTAAGGATCAGCCCACTGTTATTTCAGAGTCAAGGAGCACAGCTGGCTGTGAGATTTGAATGGTTCCTGCTATGCACTGAAGGAAAAAGCCCCTGTGCCTCTATCTTTGGAAGATTTTTATCTGTTTGGATTCATTTTCCACACAGTGGGATATGTACATTCAAAGATGTTTCTTCTGGAAATTGCTGATGTGACTATGCTGACTACTTTTGCCGCTTCAGGTGGTTCCTTGGCACAAAGCTGTGAAGAGAAACATCTCTTATGGCTTTCTATTGTAAGAAAATATAATGATTGGATGTGTTACAATAAACTGTTGCTTGATTATCTTTTCTTCTGGCATGCCTAGATGAGACAAGTTGTCCTCATCTCCCCCTGAAAAGTCCAAGAATGTTTGAAGTATGTAACTGTGACTTTCTCAACAGGGATAATTGTTTGAATTGTGGCAGGGAGGATCCAATAATTTTCCAGTTTGGTACAAAGACTAGAACTGAGTAGCATTTATACATTCCTTCTTCAGCTGGACTGGCTTATGGGCAGTGTGTTTGTGATATTAACCCTGGCCACATATGCCTTGACCCAGAGCCTGGAATGATCCTCTTGGTCATGGGAGTTAAGTAGATGCTTTGCGCTTGAATGTTGATCCTTCAGTGTGTGAGCTTGGGTTGTCTTGTAGTGGTGTGGTTTTTGTCAAGGCTCTTGGCTTGAAAAGGGAACTGAAATGACTTTGATTAAGACCACAGAGTGTAAATAACACTTCTGAAACCACTTCTAATCATAGCAGTCAATCATGAGTGAACATTTTCAGGGGAGGAGGAGGCTTCTTGCCTCTTCGATTTTGTGTGCTTAGCAGAACATTGTAATACCTCATATTCTTCAGATATCTCTTATTTCTTCCGCTTGCCACCAGGTTGACATGGTTACTGTGTTGTTCTTTGGTAGACCACACCTGGACGTACCTGCTTGTTCTTTGAAGGCTCCCTCTAGTAACAGCAGGGAAACGGGGGAGACCCAATTGTTTTTCTAATAGGGTAGTGGTTTTGTGCGCTGAATCAAAACCTCAGTGTCTCGTAAGACCTAAATGTCTTTAACCTGCCCAGCATATAGTTTTTAGTAGCTCTTTTGAGTATGTAGCTTGAGCAATGAATTTGTTCTGGGTTTGAAATGGGAACTCGCTACTTTGAAAAGCTGTTGGGTTCAAAATATTGGAGGACAAATAATGATAAATGTTTTACAAAGTACCTCAAGTGTTTCAGTGCATGGGAAGCGTTGTGAAACCTGGGATTTCCGGTTGTTATTTAATTTTTTTCATAGGATAAACATTGAAATGTTTGTAAAGGAAAGATACCAAGTGGAAAAGTGAGCTGCTAGGAGAGCAGGAAGGCTACTGCTCCTATAGCCAGCACAGGCTCTGGCTGTGCTTTGTGTTCTACTCATGAATAAAGTCAGTGCAATTCCCAAGGCAGAAAACCACCTCCATAATCTCCCTCCCATGTGGGAGCAGCCATGGTTGAAATACAAACCCTTCCTGGGCACAGGGACCTACGTGAGATAGAGCACACCAAGCCAGGCTGCTGAGGAGCCTTTCAGTGGTTTTTGTCACCAGCTGTTTTAAATAGCTTGTAATCAGCTGGATCCCACTGAGTTTGATTTCTACGACTCCCTTCTCTCCTCTGATTGTTTCTAAGGAATGGTATTTGTAATCACTTCAGGTTAGTGGAAGTTTAATTTACCAGCGGTGCCTTATTGTAACCACATTTTTTCTATCTGAGCTTGCTCAATTCACATTTGCGATAATACTGGATGGTTTTTCAGGGAGGCTATCTTCCCGTCTCACTGTCTCCATAGCTGAACTAATACAACAGTTTAACTCCAGTCTGTTAAAAAGAGCGGTGTTAACACCATGCATGTTGGACAGTGATCTTCTCTGCTATGCTGGTAGGATGTGCTACACAGAAGAAGCTGTTTTTTAATCACTCAGTACTCTGAATGCCATTTCTGCATCATCTCAAGGGAAACTGGATAGAAGTAGTAGAATAGTAGAGCTACCATTGCATAATTTCAAAGGGGTCGCCAAAGGAGCAATGAATGAGTTTCATCTCTGTAAGCTAGGGCTGGAGCAGCAATAGGTTATTGTATTTAATATCTAAATGCTGAACGTTTGAGTATTGTTTCCTGAGGCAGAATGATGCAGGTAACATGAAGGGGAAATGTTGAAAAGGAGGATGGTGAAATAAAATAGCAAAGGTCTTAGTAAAGTTATAGATATTTATTTATTGGGAGTTTTATAGGTAAACTGTGTACAGGACTGCTTGGTTATGTCTCTCTTTTGGAAACCAGTTCTGCTTTCTTACCTTTGTTTTTTTGCCTTGTGAAATGCCCACGGTCTTTTGAGCTATCTCCCATCCTTGAGGTGATGTTTATCCTATGCCTTCTCCTCCTGTTTCGTATGCCCGGCACTATCACAGCTCTGCTGAATGAGGTCTCAGCCTAACTACAATATTAACCCCGAAAATCTGTTCATTTTCTCCTGAGCAGCCCTGGGCAGGGTATACAGGAGAATGTGTCCAATTGAAAAACTATTACAGGCTCCTCAGTGCTGCAGTCTGCTAAATTGTTACAGGGCTGTATTTTTCTGACAGAGTGGATCCTAGTAAGGGGGGTAATGTTGTCTATTTCATACAAGTTACAGAATTTGTTCTTTTCTCTTTGGTCTCTGCTTTCTTTGTTGGCTTTTCAAATTGTTTGCCCGCTTTTGAACACTGAAACGCGTTCCCTATCCCAGTCAGTATCATTTCTTTGCCTTCTTATTTCCACCTTTCCAGTCATCGTGTTTAATTTTTTCTTCATTATTTTGCTAAGTGCTTTGCTGCAGATCAGTAACATCTTGGGTGGTGGTTGTACCACATAGCATTTATAGCAGACATTAGTTTTGCATAGCGTGTGTACTGTATTTTGTCTGGACTTGTCTTCATTGCGCTGCAGGCACCTCCTCAAGCAATTGTAGTGATTAAGAGTGGTATTTCTGCAAATTTATATGAACTTCTGCTTATGTAGAAAGAGGGGGGGGGGAACAAAACAAGAAGCAACTCCCCTCCTCCCCCCCGCACCCCAACATCTAAACTAGGTGTTTTTCTTCATCCTCTTCATTTTTATCAGTATTTGACCGAAGCTTGCTTTTGTGTATGAAAGAAAATTAGTTAAGTACCTTGTGGTTTACAGATGCCTTTTGTTACGTATTACTTGGATTTATTGTGCAACGCTGGCCTGTAAATCATTTTGGTGAGACGTTTACCTGGCTCACGTTGCCTGGATGGTTTGAATCTTTAACAGCCATGAAAAACATACACGTTTTCAATGGCAAAGGGCTTCACCAGTCCAAATTTCCCATAACTGTGCTTCGGCGAGGCTTAGTACCCAGCTCTGTGAGATGTTTACAAAGAAGCCATTAGGTTTTGCAGCTAAAAGACGTGTTGAAAGAACAAAGAGAGTTTTGTGATGAAGTGTATCTGACTTCTCGCTGCTTTGCTTACCTTTTAAATGTAAAACTGCGTAATTTGCAAGGGCTTTTATTTCTCAGGGCATCTCTATAAGATTCCACCAGTGTGGAGCTTTCCTTCAGCAGAAAGCGCGGTTGTCCCAAAACCGCTCTCGAACGCATTTCTATTTTAATCCCCAGCTTTGAATACAGCTTGCCTTACTGGCTCGGGCAAATGGCTCTGCCCTGCCCCACCCCGCCGGGCGCGCAGACGAGGAGCATGCTGCTCGCTGGCGTTACATCCCTGCCTTTGTGACTAAAAGTTGGTTTCATCAGCATCAGCTCCTGCTCCACTTCGGGAGTCCGCCTGCCTGGGGAAGCCGCTCAGACCCGCCGCCTATGTGGGGCACGCAGGGGCAGCTCTCGCCATCCGTGTAACTTTTAAATGGAAGATGTCTTTCTCAAAGGCTGCCGATGTCCAGCGGTGTGCAGTGCGTGAACAGTTGACTAGTCCAGGTGTTTCTGCTTCTGTTTCCGTGCTATGTGAGTTGGAAATTCGAGAGAAGAGTGTGCAGAATGGAGGAGTTGAGGGTTCGTATTTCTCTTCTGACTGCTTTGGAAGGAGCATAAATTCTACCTGTGGGTTTTAATTAAAGAGAATAGTAATTGTTCTTAGTCTTTCTGTCTGCGGCTCGTGGTGCTTTTGTCAGAGACTTTATCAGCTCTGAAGTACGAGAATGAGCTTCTTTCTCTTTTCTGTATGGGTCGTCTGTCATGAGCAGTGTTCAGGAGGAACTTGTTGTATCAAACGTGATTTCTACTTTGTGGGCTCGATCGTTGCATTTTGCCACGCGTTACCTATTTGAAACGCAGCCAGTTAAGACTTCTACAGATGGACTGATTTTAAAAACTGCCAAAGATTTGTCTGTGCTTTAATAAGATGAAAATGGTAAGCTGAGGCTACGAGGCAGTGCTGTTGACTGGAGGCTGTGGGTTTCTGTGAGGTTTTCAAGAAGATCATTAACCCGGGTCTATCTCTTCACAGGACAGTCGGCCCAATATGTCAAGACCTCTGATCACTAGATCCCCTGCATCTCCATTGAACAATCAAGGCATCCCCACTCCAGCACAACTCACAAAATCCAACGCACCAGTTCACATTGATGTGGGTGGGCACATGTATACCAGCAGCTTGGCCACGCTTACAAAATATCCTGATTCCAGGTAACTTTAAAAAGATTGTTCTGCATGTCTTTGGCAACTCCTTTTCTTCAATTTCATGCTTGGAAGTCCTGGGGCTGTCTTAGAGTGATAAATTTAGTTCCTTTTGTTTCGAAATGAAATTAGGTTTCTTTGTTCATAGGAGGTTAGTGACTGACTTTTTCTTTCTCTGATCCACTGTGTTGCAGACAAATGGCATCTCTGCAGACCCCTGTGTTTACGTACTAAAACAAAGTAAAGAACACTGGCTTTCTACCATACTTTTATGCCTGTGCATCCATTCTGTGGTTTATTACAATCAGAAGCTGTACGAATACTGCATTTAAGTCCAAAGCTGGGAGCGTTGGGATATTTGTTTTGTTTGGCTTTTTTTTTTTTACCTTTCCCTTTTTTTTTGGTTGTTGTTGTTTGGTCTTTTGGAGACCTTTTTTCCTGTACTGTCAAAGTGTACTCTTAGATATGTCACATGAGGTTATGTGTAGCAAAATATAGGACAGCATTAACTTCATCCTTTTTATAGCATCTTAGGACTTTTCAGATAATTAGACTCTTAATTCTCACATACTCACTTTATATATCTTCTAAATGGAAAATATGTGGCTTTGGTAACTTACTGGTATTAAGTAATTAGAAATTGCAGTTCTAAGAGTACAAGGGCTCACTGAACATACAGTGCGAGAATGTTTCATAGTGGTGGTGGCAGATAAACATGGCAAGATATTGTAACTCTAAAAGTGGTTATCAGAGGTTGATTGTGTCTGCAGCATTAGTCTATGCCTACTCTAGGAAAAGAACTTTCAGCTTCATGGTCTTTCCTCACCAGCATTTGAGTAGGGGTGGAAGAATTTTAAGGCACAGCTCACCTTTCTCCCCAGCTACTTGTACTCCTCCCTCTCAGCTCTGCACTGCTAAGGCAGTAAAGAAGCTCTGCATAGTATAGTCAGCATAAGCCTATGGGTTCATAGAAGCAGAAGACCCAAAGGGGTCCCACTGCCCCCCTGATGTGTGACCTTCTGTAGAGAAGCAAGGCTCAGTCTAACGGGACAGATGGATTAATGCATGGGGGATTAGTGGAAGAAGAGCAGTGCAATCTATCAGATCCTTGGCCATAGGCATTTGGCAGCATTGTCACCTTAGTAGCACTGAAATCATTTTCTTTTTGGTTGATGATCGCATAAATGATTTAAATGATATTCTCCATTACAGTGAGTCTTTTAATTCTTGTTCTGGGACCTAAAGAAATTAAAGAGAATCTTACAGTAAATGGAAGTACTCATGCTAGTCCACGATAGTATGTCTTGGTGGCAGCCTATCACTCTAGTTGAATCTCAGTTAAGTGGTTCATTTAGCAAGGACCCAGAAAGATCCTTACTGCAATTCAAGCAAGCCAATTCTCCTTTTCTGCTTCACAAGCAATTCCCTCTATTAATTATTGTCCTGTCACATGACTGATCTCCAGTGTCACCTTTGCCCATTATTTTGAGCTATTTTAGTAACAGCAATTCACAGCTGAAGCATTTATTTAGATAATTTCTTTTGTCTTGCTAAGCTTTTGTTTCCGTTGACTCTTTTTTACTGGGTTGTGGGGGATGATTTCATGAGTTTCCTGATCCCACAACACTAACTTGCCTTTCCATAGGGCATAAGGTGCTATTCACACAGTATGGCTTTTGCTCTAAGAATAGTTCTTACTGATACTGCTGCCCCTGCAGCATTATCAGCATAGTTTTAAGTAGGACTGGAGGAGTGCTTCTAACACTAAGACCTGACAGTGCTAGAGGAAGAGAATGGTAAAGGCACATGAAAGAGAAACAGGTGGACACATGGCCTTTCTTATGATATTTCTTCAAGGAAGGCCAGCCAGAGAGAACTAATATAGGCATTGCCAGACCACAGGCCCGCCTTGAGAGATTAAAGCAATGTCTGGAAAAACTCGAATTGTTCTTCAAAAATGGAACCTACCCATGTCAGGAAATTTTTCTTAGGACCTGGTTGTGTTCAGCTTCTAGGATTGGTTATTATTTAGCATTTCTTCAGTAGCTGGGGTAGTGACGGTGTGAAATAGTAGGGAAATGCCTTCCTGCTGTGTATGCCTTCTTACAGTGCAGCAGGAGAGGCTGTTGCTATTAATGCATGCAGCTTCTGTTTCCATGTCAGATTCACCAGGACAACGTATTTCTTTTTAAGTGAAGAAACTGAAATATCTTTCCTAAGTGTTTAGTGGCAGTGGAATTTAAACTTAATGCATTCTACATTCAGTTGAGTTATTGTAACACTTTAAAGTGGAAGCTATGCCTCTGGTATCAAAGCCAGTTTAATAAATTAAACATTTTAAAGCTCTTCAAACATAATGTATAGAAAACCCAAGCTCTAAGTTATAGTCATTCTGTTTCAAGTCGTTCTGACATGCACTTTATGTCTCAGTTCTGACAGAAAGTGTCTTTTGAACCCCTTGATGAGTGAATAATTCCAGCACAGCTATTAGAATCTGGAATTCCCAGCCACTTCCAGAACTTGAGATATTTCTTTTTTAACATCAGTAGCTTCAAAAGAACAATTACTAAACTCGTTTGGATGTCAAGACAGTGACATGAAGCAATAAGCTGGCAATCACAGTACTGCAGTTTGTTTTTTGTCTGTGAGGTCTTCACAATTTATTTCCAGCGTTGTGCTTGTGTGAGTACGGTGAGTTCTAGGTACTAATCACTCAGTAATGTTTGGACCTTAGTACAAATTGTTTCTCAGAGCTTGACCTGGTCAGCATGTACTCAACAGATGCACTTTTTTAGTGCTGGATTACTCTAATCCAAAGTTTTGGTCTACTTTGTTTAATGTTTTCTTTTTCTACCAGCATCACATTTGTGAATTAGATCAAAACTAAGGCAGGGTCTCACAGATCTTTTTGGGTGAGTTGAAGCCTCCTGAGGCTCACTGTCACATGAAGTATTGCTTGTGAAAAATAAGGTCTTGATTATCTTGCCTGAAAGAGCACTGCTCCAGGGATGAGTCAAAGCATAGGTTGCAGGCTCCAGCATCTAACAGGTTGAGACATGAAAGTCATTAGGCTCCTGACTCGTATTACATGTAGTCTAAGGGCCAGAAGCCTAAAATGAACCTTTCATCTGTGGGCCAGCTACCAGAGTCATCTTTCTTTGTGAGATTGAAAAGGTGATATCCAAAGCAGCAGTTTTGGAGTCACTATGACTTGCCAGTGTGGAGGAGACCCATCCTGATAGAGCACTTTGCTTTGGAGCGAGTGTATTGTTCCTTCATCTTTAGGATTTAATAAAAAAACTGATCTTATTCTTCTCCATTCTCTTCTTCTTGAACAATACAGTAGGAATTGGAAAGGGTTCCTTACCAGGTAAAGATTTGCGGTTTGCAGGGTACGTATTCCATAATTCTTTTGTTAGATCCCTGGAGCCAATTTATAACCTGATATGTAAAATTCCTACTGACAGGTATCTATTCTTTCCTCCAAAGAAAACCTAGGAAAATTTAGAAAAGCATCTTGCTGCTGATGCTCTGCTTCCTGCCCTTTCCTATGGAAAGACCATACAATTCGGCAGAGCTAGGCTTCATGAAGAGGCAATTGGAATCAGTGTATCTGCCAAGAGGACCTAACGCAAGGTCAGTTTGCTGAGGGAAAAAAAAGAGTAGTTTTCTTTAAATGGTTGAAGATGGACAGGTGTCCTTTTCTGCACCTCCCCCCAAGAAGACTGTAAGTTGTGATGCATTCACCCATGTGGAAGACTGTTCCTCCTGCTTCTCAGTTGTAAATCGATGGCTATGCATATATCTGTGTGAGCAAACCAAACAATGCTGTTTGTACTCTGTGAGGAATCCTGTGGTTTTGGAATTTGTTTTGAACCAGGTTGTGCAGGACATTTCGTAACACAACGTTATCTATTAAGGATTTGGGTGCGCTGCTTTATTTATGTTTTTAATTGCTTTGCTTTTTGCAAATGAAGTTTTTCAGAAATTAGCCTGTTTTCAACAACCCAGAGTTAAGCCTGATGGTATTTATTCCAGGGAAGATGGGTACCCCTTCTTATGGTCACCAAGGAGTCTGAGAAAACCGGCTTGAGGTTTTAGCAGAGACCTGATTATGAGCAAGGGAAGCACAGGCTTGTTAGTTCTAATAGTTGAACTTCAGCAGTTTACTCACCTTCTCTCAGCGCATTATCATCTTGCATAAGATCAAACCCTTTGCTTGGAGATGGCATTTCTACACCTCTAAGCTTTAATGCTGTCTGTATGATGTGTACCACAAGGTATTGTGCACCAGGCTAAGACAAAGTCAAATGACTGTCATGACTAAATGGAAAAACGTTTGACTTTGATCGTATGGGGATCAGCTTTCTGATACCTGCTATCAGCAATATCAGCAGTGTGGTCTATCACAAGTTCAAAGCATCTGGACTTCTAATTAGTGCTGTCCAAGTCACACAGGATAAACCTTTGCATAATTCCAAAACATCAAATTGCCGCATCCTGTATTCTCACTGTAGAGTTGAAAGATTTCATTAAAAGCCTTATATATTTTTCTCATCCACAATCTGTTGGGGCATCTGTTTGCATTGCTACATCTCCCATCTTGTGTTACTCCCTGCATATGAAGGTGGGTTCTTCTTGAATAGCATTTCACAATACTTCCAAATTTCTGCCCAGGGCTATTTCAGGTTTTCATATTAACCAATCCATTCATGTCCCAGTTTTCTTACCCAATCTTCCCTCTCAGCCCTCAGGGAAATTAAATTTCACACACCTGGATCTAGTTAGGACACTGTTTTTTTTTGGTTTGTGAGACTTTCTTTTGCACTAATAGCACAAAATTACTTAGGAGAGTGTCCAGACTGTCCTTGGACTTTGCTGGCCGGTTGGGAACAGGGCTTATCTATCCTTCATAGGTTACATGTGGACCTCCAGAGATACTCCCTTGATTTAGGTAGGATGACACTGTTCACTTGTTTCAGGGCTTTGGCAGGTTCTGCTGTCTGAATACTGTTCACAGTTCCAGAAGAAGACACTGACTTTGCCCTTAGTACATAATTCTGCAGTTTGCAGCACCATGCTGGAGCCTTCTTTTTAGGTAGGAGGTTTGTTGTGGTGGGGCTGTTTCGTGCTTTGCATAGCACTGCCTCTGAAATACCTTCACAAGAGTAGTCATGCTACTCAATTCCTACTCACCTTGGATGCTACCTTTCAAACTATTGTCATATGATGCTAGTAGTTCAAAAACTATAAATACAAAATCTTCTAATTAATTAGGATTTTTTTTGTTTGTTTGCTTTTTGCTGTTTTCATGGAAATGCTAATAGAGTGGGAGTTACTACATTCTTCCTCCAGTCTTCTTATTTGTATTCATCTTCTTTGAAGGCATATCTGCATCAGTGGAACTACTTGGTGATCTTTCTAGAGTAGTATCATTAAAGCGGGTGAGGTAATACTTCTCAGATCACTGTTAAAGATCTCATACAACTCACTTTCTTCTGCAAGCTGTAAAAAGCAAGCTCCCTGAAGATCTTTGAACATAGTTATGCACTAGCTCAGGCAGTTGCCTTGATATGAGTTGTCCAGACAGTATTTTTTTTGTTTTGTTTTGTTTTTTAATATCTTGTAGCATTCCTGACAAGGAGAAATAGATAGAAAAGGTAGGTATTGGCTCAGTTTAATTTTTGTTGACTAGCCTGGCTTACTCGCCTAGTTATTCACCTTTTATATTTTATGATTTGATAGCTGCATGGTCTTGTGATAAGTGAAAGTGTTTGGGATATGGAGATATGTTGAGTCCATCACTGACCTGTTCTGTGATCCAAGATAATTGATTTAACCTCGAGGTTTTGTTGCTTCCTGTCAAAGTTAACGAAAAAGAAGTTTGTAAAATGCTTTGGGATGATGATTGAAAGCGTGAAAGATTGCTATGTGTGAATGTTTATAGATACCTGTAGCTGTGCTAGAAACAGCTGATGATGTTGGAATCATCAGGTGCATGTATCAGTAAAAAGTAAAGTGCTGATTCAGGAAGACCATATGGAGTACAGTCCATATGTAGGACTGCTGGTCTGTGTTCTGTTCTGGTCGCTGTAACCAACTATAGACATCAGGGGGAAACTAGAACAGTGAATGATCGTGTACTCCATGCCTATTTCAAGAAATTTATAGAATTTTCGCAACTGATATTGTGAAGAGAAATCTTTTGTAACACACATCTGTCAATAAAGAGCTCAGAGGGGTATTTTCTGCTCAAAGATTAATTGCATCTCTAGGTACATATATTGAACTCAAGATACGTATTGACCTCACTTTGTCTCAATTAATGATTACCACAGGTCAGACATCACTGTCACCTTGGTAGAAAGTGAATGTTTTCTGAATCTTAGTCCCGTACTCTGTTTGCCTTGCAAGGTCAGCAAGTCATTGCTTTTGCTTATGGCTAGTGACTGGGTGAAAGAAACAGTATCATCAGTTTAGCAGGTTTTCACGTTGTGTGGTCAGTAACTGGTAGCGAGTCATCACTGAACCATCGAGTTCATGTCTTTGTGTTGAAAGTGTCACTAAAATTGCTCTGGTATATTAGTTATTTGGAGGATTTAAAATGGTGTTTTCTAATTGTTTTATGCTTGTGCACTCAAACGTTTAATGTAATAGTGAAATTGAGATAGTGGATAGTGGACATATGGAAACTGATACAAAGTAGATGTACAAACTTTGTATTACAGGGGTTCGGGCCATGCTTTTATCCATGGCTGCATGAATATGATAGTGCAGATGGAAATATTCAGGAGAACAAACTTGCGTATTTAGGAGTGTAACGAAGTGAAAGGTTTTGTCCCCTTATTTCTGAGGCTAGTATACCTCTGAGTCAGCAAATCTTTGTCTTGAGGGAAAAGAAGATCCATATTGTCAGCAGGGCTCGGAGGTCTGTTTACCAGTAGGCCTGTGTGAGGTGGTATGGTTTGGATCAAGATGGCATTCAACAAGAGGAGGGATGTCAGTAACTACTTTTGTAGGGTCTGTGCATTGGGAAATATTCTCTTTGCCAAGACTTGACACCAGCTCCATGGTTGGAAATGTTTTAGTGAGGAGCATTTGGACTTCTGTACTCAGTAGCATGGCTTCATAAACCAGCCTAAAGGCATTCAAGCAGTATTTCTCATTTGAAATAGCCAAGAAAATACTCAGGAAAAATAAAACAGTGCTGAGTCTGTGGGTTGTGCTTCTCTGATAAGGACAAGCCCATTAGAAAATGAGGTGGCTGCTTCCTGCTTGGCAGTGAAGGATTTGGCTTATTGGTCATTCTGGTTGGGTCTAGATCTTAGTAACAGCCTCGAGGCTCACTGCTTTGCTTTGCTTTTTGCTGTACTCATTTCTTGCACTCAGGAACCTCTCTGTTAGCATTAGATTCAGATTCTGCTCCTACATAAACTGTGCATGCTTCATTGGTCTTTCATAAATTGCAGTGTAGTTGTTAAGTAAATTGGTGTCTCATATGTAGGTAATTGCTGAAGTAAACATTTGGCTTCCAGTTTCACCATCAACACCCATCCACCTATTGGGTATGTTTGGAGCTTTAGGTCATAGATTATGATTTCTGTCTTATTTCTTTCTGGTAACAAACAACTTTCCTGATGGATTTCATGTACAAAAGCCTGTTTGCCATTTGGAGATGTGTTTGTATAGAAATTTGGGAAAACTGTTTAGGTTATCTGCACTCTTTCTAGCACAAACAAGGCTTATGCCTCATAGTGTGTTGGCCAGGGGGTTGTCACCTGTTCCTGTTAT
This sequence comes from Excalfactoria chinensis, assembly GCF_039878825.1. Lineage (NCBI taxonomy): Eukaryota > Metazoa > Chordata > Aves > Galliformes > Phasianidae > Excalfactoria > Excalfactoria chinensis. The sequence continues at coordinate 43,135,542 of NC_092826.1, forward strand.
GAGAGCATGCCCTCTAACTTAGTTGGTTTAGGGTGTATTCAAATGCAGGTGTGTCATAACCAGACACTTGTCATCTGATGAGCTTTAGTTCTCCTTTGTCATTCATTCTCAGACTAAAGCTTTTATGATGTTGCAGTCTCTTCAGCTGCATCTTTCTTCAGTCCCCTTTCAGCTCCGAGCACGGAGCCTAACTTTGTCACACAAATTCCCTCCTTGCTTTGGTGTCATTTCTTCTTCACCTACATTTTTCTGCCTCTTACAGAAGAAGTTGAAGCTCTCAAAGGTCAAAACTGATCTTTACCTGATCAGATCGAGGCACATTGCTTGCTTCTTGTTCGTTACTCTCCATGCACCCTTGGATTTCTGGCTTCTGTTAATGGTGAGCTTCCTGAGAGGACTTAAACAACCAGCATTTTTTATGGCTACCTCATATAATGCTTTTGCTTGTAGTAACAGCAGTTCGGAAGATGCTGTGAGACTCAATGATATTGATCTCTTCCATTGAATCTTTGGATTGTTCATCAGAATAATGTATTACCAACTGTGTGTGTGTGTTAGCTTAGATCCAGCACTGTTGTCTCTGCGCTTCATTTGGAAAATTTTCCAGGTTTTTTTGAGGCACTTTCTGCTTGCCTCAAAGATGAGAGGGACTCCTATAACAGTTTGAAGGCATTTAAGCTGAGCTTGGAGCTGATTCTTGTGGTCTGCTTTGAAGGGAACTTAGGAACGCAGTGGTCACCTTCGCACCCAGTCCTGCTGTGCAGCCTGGTCTGCGGAGAGGAAACTCAAAGCAAGATGGTACAACATTCTTCCTGGACTCGTTTATCCTGCTTCCAGCTAACTCAGCTGAGCTGCCTTGGGTACCCAAGCTAATTACTGCAGACCGATCTTCTGTATTTCTACACACCACTGCGTTTTGCAGTACAGGCACTCAGTAAAAGAGTGCAGCACTGGCAACTCAGTTTTTGTGAATCAACTTTGTGAGGACATAAAAGCAGTGGAAGGGAAGGGCAATGGAAAGATACAGATATATATATTATTTTCATGAGATGGCAGAGCAAAGCAGTATTAAATGCAGTGGGAGCATACTTCGGTAGTACATCAATTTATAAAGACAAAGATTAATTCAACTTCCTCGACCCCAGTGGGGTTTTCATGTTAAAATGTGACTTGTCTGTCAGTCAAGTGGTAGGCATAATTGTTCTTTGAATGACCTATTAAAATTCCATTCCTTTTAATTAAAATTTGTATTTGTGCTCTTGCGCAGCCTGTATCCAAACTGTTAAAGCCCTTCTTATGTAAGGTGCGTTGCAGGTAGGGAGCTGTGGGACACGCATAAAACGAGAGGAGTGACGAATGTCCCAGTGCAGCAAAATGAGGTTTGCCTTCGGCTCCAGCTGGCGGGGAGGGAGATGGAGGGATAAGAAGCATCTCCCAGCACCGCACCCAAGCTCTCTGCATTCCTTGCCTAAGACACTGCTCGTAGTTACTACTTGTGGCATAGAAAGTTATAGCGCAGAGCATTTCCCATAAGTGTGTCACTTCAGAACAAATGATAGATTACGTTCTTCCACACCCCAAAAGTATTCTTTGTGCTGTAATTAAAAAATAAACGTTGCAACATTGAATTGGAAATATTTTCTGCCATACGGTGAATTTGTTTTGTTAGGTTGCCTGGGTGTAATTGCAACAATGTCAGGGTATTAAAACCTTGTCACGAGGTAATGGTTTCCTGCCGCTATGCAGTGCCAACGACTGCTTTGCTTAGCAGCAATATTGCTGTTTATCTCCATCCGTGGTGATTATTTTGCTTCTGTGGAACTTTTTTGCTTATTTTGTTGTCCATATGCATGCTATAAATTACAGTTGCGAGTGAACGCTAGCCACAGACCTTCAAGAGTGGGAAGCAGCACTGTGGCAGAGCACAGCAGGTCTGGGAGATGCTCCTGAACTGCCCAAGCTTGTAAGTGATCTGAGGGGAGGCCTCCCAAAACAGAGCTCCGCTGGCCCCTTTTGCCCACCTCAAAATTGATTCTTCTTAAACAGTTCAGAGGGCCCTGGGGGGCTCATGGCTTGCATAAAAAATGAAAGCCCTTCCTGTCTTAGAGCAGTGCAAGCAGTCAATAACAAAGGAGAAAAATGATCTTTTAAGTGTATCCCATTGAATCCATTATCTTGAGGGCCCGTGTGCAATGCTTCATCAAAACATCATCATCTGGGTGATACATGGGGAGGGAGTCAGGCAGCGTTCGGGGAATTCAGAGGAGCCTCTGTGGTACAGTCAGTGCCACAGGATAGGCTAAATATGATGTGAGCCAGAAAATGAGAGCTGCAACAAAACTGATATGTTCCTCTTTATAACAAATGGATTTCATATTACACATGTTTGAGACACAAGCAAATTGTTCAGGAAAAGTCTGGAATTCTTCTTGTGTAGGTAGGAAAGCCCTGTTGGGCATTTCTTACAATAATTGCTCTGCTTTAGATCAGAATACAAACTTTCCGATTCTGGGTTTGGGGTTAGTTTGTTTTTGCATTTACAAGGATAACATAAAGGAGGAGAGAAAGAAGAATGACTGTTCGGTGCTCTGTCAATGCGTTCTACCCTTGTTTTGGCAGGTTGTCAATGGGTGAGACTCACTATCGTGAGCTAAATTGGTGCTGAACTTCAGGTTCTTGTGAGCGAGTGTGTCACAACTGTTTGTTAGTTTTTAAATACTGGAGTTTTTAAAATGTTTTGTGTGCCTGTAGGAATGATTTGTACGTTTTTCTTAGAACAATAAGCATGACAGGAAGATCTTTGCTATCAGCCATTCTGAGTTGCAGTGTTTACTGCAAACTGGTGTGTTTTACCAGATTCCATATTTAGCAGCGGAATTTTTGCAGTCAGTGTTTCTTTACTGCTAATAATAAGCACTTTGTTAAATCATATGAAATAAAAGACAGATGCCATCGGATTCATTTCCAGTAATCAGTTGTAGCAATAATCAAAAAAAGATAGTTCTGGAGGGCCGATCCAACAGGGATGGAAAGAAAAAGTTTTCCAGAATGCGGCTGACCCGTCAATCTTACATCCTTCAGGGTGTCTTCCATTTCCTTTGGTGAAATGTTTGCTTAAATAAACTGAGCGGTAGGCAACGGGTGTGTGCTTTTGCACAACATCCACCCAGGTGCATTGCTGGCCACGGTGATCCTAAAGGCAGAGTGCTGTCAACATTCCTAATTGGTTATTACCCAATAACACACACCCTCGAGTGTCTTGGGACTGCAAAACACTTTTTACCTAGCCTTCCTACATGAATAATGAAAACTTCAAATATTCATCCAATTATATTCAGCCTCTCTCTCGACTAAGGGTTGCCAAATGCAATTGGACATACTTCTGACATAGAATTTCAGGCTGTATCTGTGTTGGAAGGGCTTAGTCATAATTCTTGACTTCTGGGGAGAGATTAGATAACGCCGTGATGGTAATTTCTCCAGCCTGAAACCCTATTGTTTATTCACTTTTGCTATTAAATTCTGGTTTAGTAACAGTATAATTGCAGAATTTAAAAATAAATAATAATCTATTTTTTAATTTTCTACTTGGATCCTGTCACATGGAGCAGCACAAGTTCCATTTGAAGCAATAAGACTGTTCACTTGTTCTCCAAGTGCTGCTGATACAGCTGCGTGACTGAAGTCACCGTCAAGCATTTGAAAGGCAGATAGTTACTTCTCATAGAGCTATTTTGTGTTGGTTTTTCTCTCTAATCATTTTGCTGTCAATCACAATTGGCTCCCAGTGTCTTATTTTAAAACGAGTATTTTCTTCCCTCTTGCAAACATATTGCTATAGGTGGAAGTAGGCTGAGCAATGGTGTCGGGAGAGATGCCTCCCTGCTTGCTTTTTCTGTGGAAGACCGAACTTATGGAAAAGGATGAGGAGAAAAGCTGCAGCTTTTCAGTAGCTAATGCCTTTTTGGAGGCTCTGCTTTTTGTCAGGCATTCTCATTTTTCCAGCTTCTAATATTGTTGTCTCATAAAGCCGGGCCCTGGGCCATGCCTTTCGTACTGGCCTTTCCCTGCTTGGTAGCTAACCCAGATAAACTCATCAGCAGAGCTACAATTGTGCTTTCCCCTTTCCCCTTTGGATTAATGGTGCAGCTCCCCGTGACTGAGTGGATGCTGCTCTCTGAGCTGCAGAGGTCTGGTTCCAGGTGAGCCTCTAATTCTTCACTTCAGACACAGAAATAACAGCCCTAATCAGGTACGTTTCACGTGTCTCTTTGGTGGGCTTAACAAAAGGAGAGGTGAAAAGGATGTGTGTCAAGCATTGATTTGAAAACAGAAACAGCTGTTAGGGCTGCAACTTTCCATTGCAGTTAGCCTCCATCTAGGTCACCTTATTACCTATGAAAATGTGAAGTAGCTAGCTATGTAAGAGGTGTGAGTCCTTCCTTCCTTTTACTAATGGAGTCCTGAAAGCAAAAAAGGAAATGATGGAGAACACATTGCAGGCATCTGTACCGTGCCAAAATCACAAAGCTGGTGGGAATGTTTTCATTTGTAGAATCAAATTGGCCGTGTTGTTTCCAGTCCTATCCCAAGCTGCAGGAGGGCCGCAGATGTGTGTGATTCAGGCTGCTCCCAATAGGAAGGCCTGTGGGCTTGCGCCAGGAGCCCATGGTCCTGTGTTCTACCCTGCTGAGTTGCATACCTGAGCCTCTTTGCAGATTGCTTCCACTGGGGAGGCTGTGCACAGAACAAAATAAATGGGGTGGAGTCTGGAAAAACAGAGCCAGTGAAACCCAGTGCTAGAAAAGGTCATGTCTCTTGCAGTACATTGCTGACTAAGTGTACGTACAAAATGAGGGCACATCCATCACAGCACGGAGGGTTTATTTTCCTCATCGCTGTGCTAATGTTGTTGTGCCGTAGTAACAAAACATTTATGGGGCAGCACGGGCAGAGCCAGTCCCTGCGGCCATTATGGGCTCCGCACCTCACAACATTCCTATTCCGCAGGTCAAAGCAAAATCCCTTGTTTGTCTTCTCTGTGTGTCCAGTGATAATAAATTATAAGTCGGCAGTGTGCTCCTGAAGTTAGATGGAGGATTTAACTTTGCCTGTGCTCTCAGACTGTATAGAGCTGGCATGCCTTGGCCGACTTTGATGCTGCAGAGAAGCTTGAGCTGCCATCTGCAGTGACACAGTGGCGGTTCTTGCACCACTCGGAGTTGTTTAGCAGAGGATTTCCCACAGGGATCAACCAGACCTTGAAGCACGGTGGAGAAATACTCCTTCCTCCTGACAAGCTGCTTCAGGCTCAGGCAGCACTTCTCCCTGATTCCTACAAGCCATCCCCACTGCAGATATGGTAGACATGTTTCCTCCTCACAGCAGAGACGTGTCCCTGCCAGGGGTTTCTGAACATCCAGGCGGTTCGGTGTGGGTTGATGGCACTCAGAGGCAGCAGGCTCTGTCACAAACCACCTTTGTGAGTGTTGGCACTGCTGCTACAAAGATGGGTGGTAAAGAACGACACTGGAGGTTTCCCTCCTCGAGGTCTGTGTGACTAATGCAAATACAGACTTTCTTGGACTTGGTGGTTAGCAAGAGAGTACAGTTTGATGGTCTTGGTTCATAGTTGGCATTGCTTGTTGTGAAAGACATTATCTTCAACAGATTGTGCTAATTGGCTTCATACCTGCCTCTGAACTCTAAGAAAAGTAGGCTTTTGGAAAGGTGTGGGAAATGATCTTTACCTTCTCACAGCCTCAAAGCATTTATTGCAGCCCCAGCAGCTTCTGGAGCGACGGCGGTGGAGAGCTTTGATGAAAGAGCACAGCTTTTGATTATCCCAAACTATTTTCGGGCTTTTGCACTTTTCGATAACGTGGTTCAGTAGATCTCCTCTAAAGATAGAAGAAAACAATTATATCTGTGCCCCGTGGTGATGCAAGAAATACAAAAAATCAGAAGTCTTAACAAAACACCTGGATTTCTGCTAAATTAGGATTTTATTGCATTCAAGAATAGAGCAGAAAGTATCAGCATTAAGTAACTGTACGAGTGGAGGGGCTAATGCAAGGTTGTTGTAACATGTTTTATTTCCAGGGAGCACAGAGAGGAGGAGAACATTTGGAAACAGTTTGTCCTTGAAAATGCTTGTACTGGAACTTGTGTTATTCTGCAAGACGATACTTTGAGATTCGGGTTTTTTCTTACTGCACTGTTAGTTCTTTTTCTTGTTGTTTGTTAGAGACTTGCAGCCTTGTGGACACTTAACCCATGTTGTAAGTCAGTTTTTTCAGTTGCAGTCATGAGCTCAAGCTGCAGTTTTATTGGTAGGAGAGTGATGCAGCTGTACCAGTGTCCAGAGACTAGGGCAGATACAGTATGGAAATGTCTCTTAGGTGATGCCTTCTTCCCACACCCTTTTTCTAAATCCAAGTATAGTTAATACCATTTTGCCTTTATGAAGAAAGGTCTCAGATTAACATACAAAACAATGAAAATGTATAGCTGCATGCAGTAGACTACTCCACAGGCAACATCCAGCTGCTTGTTTAAAAGCAGTGCTCAGCTTTCCAGGTGAACAATGTCTTGTTTATTATCAACCTGCTATTGCCACAAGGAAATCTTGGCTGTTGGGCTCTGCTGGTTTCTACCAGTAAGGTCTGATCATCCTGTGGGCAGGAAGCTCTTGCCTTCAGGTGGGCAGCTAGCACCCATGTACAGTTCCTGACAGAGCTTCCCTGTGCTTTCCCCAGTCCTCCAGGGGTCCCAGAGGTGCCTTCAAGCATTCCAAATGGCACCAGGAAGCTGCAGTTCAGCAGCTGAATCTCATCCTTTCTCTCCTGCTTTGAAAGCACTGTGATGTGACATTTAGTTTTGATGCGTGATATTTCTGAGGGTTTTGTTGGCTGATATTATGCTGTTTTCATGTGTTGATTAATTATTCCTCATGTCCCTATTCATAAGGCTGTGTTGCTTCTGTACTGTATCTCCGTTCTCTTCTTCTCTTTTTACCTCCTCCACAGAAATACATCTTACATACTGTTGGGTTTGGTATGGCTGCAGGGATTACTACACCATGACGGCATCTAATTTAATAAACAATAAAGCCACTGTTTTGTACATGTAAAGTTTGTCAATGGAGGTAATGTTATCTGTGTGCTTTTTAACACCCCCACCACCAGTAGAGTGTTGAGGTGTGGCTTTGGCATTTCTAACCTATGCATTAAGCATTTTTTATTGCTCAGAGCCATTGTCTAAGCTGTTTGAGGTGGACTTTCCTGTCCTCTTAACTGATTAGCATGCAAGTTTTCTATCAACTGATTTGGTTAATAGAGTGATTTTCTTAGTTACTGAAATGCTTACATCATTTCAATCTCTAGTGTGGAAGCAGTTAAACATGTAAATGTATGAGAATAAATTAGGCAGGTATAAACATGTCTTTGTGTGTAGGAACATGGGTGTCCACGCCAGGAATCAGCGCGATGCAATTGTAATGCATATAAGCTAGAGTTAATCAGAACAATAGCAGCGCATGGCCCTGTGTTCTTATAGTAAATTCTGTGGTCGTATGTCCACACCTTCCTCACCTCTAATGTGCATGCTATCTGGATTGCCTTTCTCAAGGAATGTGTAATCTGAGCTGTTATCCCTGCTCAGTCCAAGTGGAGGAATGTAGAAGCAGGTGGTCTATGTGGTAAAGCAGAAGGGGAATGCTCAAGAGACATAAACATGTTACTATGTAATTGGCCTTGCTGCTTTTCTCAGTGCAATTAAAGTCAGCTTTTTAGGGAAATAAGTCCATTAGAGCTACCAGGGCAACCTTAGTTTCTTATCTTCATGGTGTATGTGCTCAATACGGCTCTCAGTTAATGAACAGCTCATCAACATCTCCTGTTCATCCTCGCAGTTAAGCACTGTCCTTGGGCCATATTTCCTGCACATTATTCAAGTCCTGTTCTAAGGAGTCATTCCTACACGCTTTCTTGCAGCTTTCCTTAGCATGTTGCCTTCTTGCTTCTCTCCTGGCAGTTTGTGTTTGTTTGAAGGCAGAGACTTGATGTGAAAAGGGCCGAGGTGGTGTGGCATGAAAGTTGTGACCAGGTTTGTGCTGTGACACTGTGGCCATTGCTACCCAAGCTCTCACAACACTTGCTGTGGTCAGCATGACTGATGCTATAAGCTCTCAGAGCTTCTTCAAACCAGCCCCCGTGTCTTACAGCAGAGGAGTTCACAAAATATGACCTCCTTCTGCTCCTCCAGCAGCTCAAGCAGGGGTCCTGTGGACTGCAGTCCCCTACAGTGTGTAGTCCTGGCTCATCTGCTGCCCACAGGTTACGGAGGGTGCTGGAGAAAGGCTGTATGTCATGATAGAACAACCCTGAAGAGGTTTCTTATGGGGAGCAGTTTGCAGATTAAAATTGCAGAAGCATTTCCAGTCTCTGACATCTTACGTTGTGATGCTTGTTTTGACTACTCTCATAATGTTCTTCATGTGTGTTCTTTCACATGTGTGTGTTCTTGTAGGGTTTTAAAAAGCAGGCTAAATGTCCTTTCCACCTTGTGAAAGCAGGAGCCCACACTCAGCAGAAGGGCTGAATCTTGTTGATCTGTCCTACAGGCTTTTGCTGCACAAGCTGTTGTCATTTGGGTGAACTCTACCCAAGAAGGGTGATATGAACTATGAAAGTGACTCTCACAGATGTTCGTTGAGAGAAGAGGAATGAGTGTTTGTGGGAATACTTTATTCTGACCCAGGCCTGTAATTAACAGCTAAAGGTTTCAGAAGCACTTTGACTCTTATTCATTAATGAGATGCTATTACTTAGGCATCAGAGCAGGAGTGGTCTCTCTCTCAAGCAGTCCTCACCATCTCCCAGTGTGACATGCAGAGTCTGGACGTACACTCTTGTCTTCAATGGGCATCAGAGCAGAAGGAGCTTGTTCAACTCCTGCAAATAGCAGGGCATGTACATTCTTGTCTTGCTTATGGAAGTGTGTTGTCCATCCTATCGGAGGAAGCGGCAGTTAGCAAAACATCAGAGCTAGAGTTTGTGGCGAAGCAGGCAGAGTTGTGAACCCCTTGGAAAGCTTAATTTGTTAGTTTCATGGCAGTGATTGTCCTTTGCAGGGGCTGGGATGCCCAGCTTGCAAAGTGTGATGCCCGCTTCTTAAAATAACCCATTGAAAAAAAGCAGAGCTGGCAGTATTGTGGTGCTTCCTACATAGCGTACTCATGCCTAACTAAGGTCTCCAGAGTATCAATTTGCTGATACTTTTCAAAGAGCGAATGTTATTTTGTGAAGAATCTGTGTTTCTTAATTTCCATTGCTGTGGATGTGAAAACTTAATGCTGAGCATCCTTCGGTGTACAGAGGAAATACTGAGAGCAATCTCTTTGTGTAATCTGGGTTTATGGGGTTTATTGATAGAGCTGTGAAGGCTGCCAAGATGTTTTTAAGAAAAATAGATGGGCTCGGAGGAGAGTGGGTTGGAGCTAATGAGTTTGTTGCTTTTTCCCTAATCGTGCTCCTAAGATACAAGTTCTGCTTCAGTACTTTGCTGGCTGGGAAGGGGTTCAGCCTTCTGAGTACGCAAATTGTCATGGCCTTTGGGATGTTGTGCCTTCACCAGTTTAGCTGCTTTCTGGCTTTTGGTATCGAACGATAAACACTCCAGTTCTGCTCCTATCCTCCATTATCTCTACTCGCAGCAAACCTGGCCATCTTAAACATGATTAAAATATAATTCAAAAGTTATTAGCTAATTATGGCGCAAAGTACTTAATTTGCCACTGCACCCTAATAACTTAAGGTACTCCTGATAACTTGGTAATAACCGTATCATAAGCAAAAGGACACGGTTGCTAGTAACTTAATAGGCAGCTTCCCTCAAGATAAAACATAAATAATGTACCTCAATGAAATCCGATTCGAGCTTAGTAAAATTATCTTGGCAAGCAAAGAGAATATTTGTTAATTTTTCTGTGAAATGTTATCATTGCCAAGAAAACTTGGTTACAAAAAAGAGAGATGGAGAAAGTATTTGCATGAATAATTGATTTAACATTTCATTGGCTTAAATGATTTTAGGAAAAGTGGTTTTGATACGCACTGGAAAAATGAAAAGTTTTCCGGGACTTATTTGCAAGATATTGAGCACTGTAGGAGATGTGAGGCTTCAAGATTTGCAGCCTGCTCTGCAATAGATCTAGGGGGCTGTGGTGGTATGTTGGAGATAAAGGACTAGGGATAAATGACAACCTATGGTGGTGTTATGGTTTTATAATTTGGTTGGTGTTGGTATTCCACATCAAAACATCATGTAGGATAATGGGAGTTAAGGGGGCAAGTTTTTTTTTCTGTGGGCTGCCTTAAATGGGCATGTGGGGAGCGGCACCGGAGGGGAGGTCGGGAAGGGGACGGGCTCTCTCTCTCTCTCCCCGGCGCCCGGCGAGGAGACAGCGTGGTCGGAGTTTCCCGCCTCCCACAGCCCGTCGGTGAGATTAGGATTTGGTTTTCTCATTGTTGAAACTCTCTCGTTGTTGTTTAGTGTTACTGGGTTTATTAAACTCCCGTTCGTTCTCAGATCATCCTTTCTTCGTTTTTTTTTTCCTCCCAGACCCATTCGCGGTCTCCCTTCCCGTCCCCTCTCCCGGAGCGCACGTGGCCGTGCCGCGCCGCGCCGTGCCGTGCCGCACCGCGCTGTTAGGGAAGAGAGGTACTTTTGTTCCTGCTCCCCTGGGTTTGTTCCCTTGTCACGAGGGAGCTCTAGAGAGAACCCCGTGACATTTTTGGTGGAGAATGCGGGCAGCGTTCTGGGTAATGTTTTGGGCAGTAGTTAAGTTGCTTATTTCAGCAGCCCTGTATGTAGGACTGCAGGTCCTTATGTTCCTGTGGTCCCGGCTTCAGAGCATAGTGATGTGGGGGTTAGTTGTACAATCATTCTACCTATGGAAGCCAGTGATAGGGATACCTGACTGGCTCCCTTTCAGCCTAACAAACATCACAGACACTGTGCTCGGACTGGCTTATGAATGCTCTGAGTTCCTTAAGTATGACTGGGGTGTCAAATGGGATATGGTGTTGTTAGTCTCTCTGATTATAACAAATATAGTATCTTCCTATAAAACACAGAGAGACTGGCAAACAGTAGTGAGAGACTTAGGAAAAAGGCTAGAAGCATCGGGACCCCTGGTGTCAGGTAATCTTACCCCTGAACACCAGAGGTACCTTGAGAAAGGGTGTAGCCCAGGGGGATCTCAGAACGAACGGATTATGATGGAGATAGAGAGTCTCAAAAATGAGATCCAAACCCTAAAGGAAAACCTCCAAGTCAATCCCAGCAAACCACAGGAAGCACCAGCATCAGTGTCAGTCGCCCCAGTGGAAGGCCAGAGATGGGAACGTGGATCTTCACGTCTGGAACGGAAGGAGGAAGTAGAGGAAGATCCCGGCGAGGGGCCCTCCCCAAAACCACCAAAGAAGGCAACTCAGAAGACTAACAGACATGGAGAGGATAGTGATGATGAGGGGGAAGTCACCATTTCCTCTACTCGTAAACCTATGAAAATTACTGAAATCCAAGGCATGAGAAAGGAGTTCACCCGAGTCCCAGGTGAAAGCGTCGTCACTTGGCTGCTTCGATGTTGGGACAGTGGGGCCGGCAGTGTGTCCCTAAGCTGCAACGAGGCTCGTCAATTAGGAAACATCTCTCGAAACCCATCTGTTGATAGAGGGATCAGCAGATGTCTGGATGGAGTCGCCACTCTCTGGGACAGAATACTATCAGCTGTAAAGACAACTTTTCTTCTCAGAAGTGACTTGGAGCCTGTACTGAAAAAATGGAATACAGCTGAGGAAGGCATTCAGTGCTTGAGAGAAATGGCTGTGGCAGAGATGCTGTATGATCCCATGTTTGTTTCTGAGGACCCACATGATGGCCATGACCCGGAGAAGGTGAGCACTACTCCTGAAATATGGAAGAAGCTCATACGGTCAGCACCGGACAGATATGCCAGTGTACTCTTAGCAGCTGCTAACCGGTATGAAGAAATGGATAGAAGACCTCAAATCTTTGAGCTTATCCTTGCACTCCAAAATACGGAGAGCACACTAGCGCCAACCCGTGCCTCCATTGCAGCCATCTGCCAAGTGGGGAACAGACTGGACCAAGTAGAGAGAATACTAGACGGCTTGCTGAAGAACTGGTCCGCGGCAAGGAATAATAGTGAACCTGTGGCAGTCTCAGCCATCAGACGCAAACGCCCACCTGCTCGAGTGAATGACCGCAGTGAGCCTATGTCACGTGGTGCCCTGTGGAATTACCTGCGTGAGCATGGAGAGGACATGAGGAAGTGGCACGACGAACCCACTTATGCACTACGAGCACGAGTGAAAGAATTACAAAAGAGGTCAGCCAATACTGAAATTGCCTCTGCTGCTGCAGGTAACCAATAGAGGGGCCCTGCCCTCAGCCAGGGGGGGGAGAGGGATAATAGAGTGTATTGGACTGTGTGGATTCGGTGGCCTGGCACATCCGAACCACAGAGATATAAGGCACTGGTGGATACCGGTGCACAGTGCACTCTGATACCCTCAGGCTACAAAGGGACAGAACTGATACATATACATGGAGTGACTGGGGGTTCGCAGGAACTATCTGTTTTGGAGGCCGAGATCAGCCTCACCGGTAAAGACTGGCAGAAGCATCGTATAGTGACTGGCCAGGGGGCTCCCTGCATACTTGGGATAGATTACCTAAAAAGGGGACATTTCAAGGACCCCAAGGGATACCGATGGGCTTTTGGAATAGCTGCTATAGAAACAGACAACATTAAGCAGCTGTCTGATTTGCCTGGCCTATCAGGGGACCCGTCTGCTGTGGGCTTATTACAGGTGGAAGAACAAAGGGTACCAATTGCCATGAGAACGGTACACAGACGACAGTACCGTACTAATAGGGATTCCTTGCTCCCCATCCATAGACTAATTCAACAACTAGAAAGTCAGGGAGTAATTTGTAAAACCCATTCACCCTTCAACAGCCCCATATGGCCAGTGCGTAAAGCCAGTGGAGAATGGAGGCTGACAGTGGACTATCGTGGCCTTAATGAGGTCACACCCCCATTGAGCGCTGCTGTGCCAGACATGTTGGAACTCCAGTATGAACTGGAATCGAAAGAGGCAAAATGGTATGCCACCATTGATATTGCCAATGCGTTCTTTTCTGTCCCTTTGGCCACAGAGTGCAGGCCACAGTTTGCCTTTACTTGGAGGGGTGTTCAGTACACCTGGAACCGTTTGCCCCAGGGGTGGAAACACAGCCCGACCATTTGCCATGGGCTGATCCAAGCCACGTTGGAACAGGGCGGTGCTCCAGAGCACCTGCAGTATATTGATGATATCGTTGTGTGGGGTGATACAGCAATGGAGGTTTTTAAAAAAGGAGAGCGGATAATCCAAATCCTCCTGTCTGCTGGTTTCGCTATTAAGAGAGACAAAGTGAAAGGACCTGCCCAAGAAATTCAGTTTCTAGGGGTGAAATGGCAAGATGGGCGTCGTCACATCCCAACAGATGTGATTGACAAAATTACTGCTATGTCTGCACCCACTGACAAAAAAGAGACACAGTCCTTTCTGGGTGTGGTGGGCTTTTGGAGGATGCACATCCCAAATTATAGCCTCATTGTGAGCCCCCTCTATCAGGTGACCCGAAAGAAGAATAACTTCGCGTGGGGTCCTGAACAGCAGCAGGCCTTTGAGCAAATTAAGCAAGAGATAGCCCGTGCTGTGGCCCTAGGGCCAGTACGAATGGGACAGGATGTGAAGAACATCCTTTACACTGCTGCTGGGGAGAAAGGTCCCACTTGGAGTTTGTGGCAGAGAACCTCAGATGAGACCCGAGGCCGACCCCTGGGATTTTGGAGTAGAGCATATAGGGGGTCGGAAGAGAGCTACACTCCAACTGAGAAGGAGATCTTAGCCGCATATGAAGGGGTCCGGGCTGCCTCTGAGGTAATTGGCACCGAAACACAGCTTCTCCTGGCACCTCGACTGCCGGTGCTGAATTGGATGTTTAAAGGGCAGGTTCCCTCCACCCACCATGCCACAGATGCCACATGGAGTAAGTGGGTTGCATTAATCACACAGCGGGCCCGGATGGGAAACCTCAGCCGTCCAGGAATCCTAGAGGTGATCATGGACTGGCCTGAAGGTAAAAAGTTTGGAACACCACCGGCAGAACAGGTGTCACGCGCCAAAGAAGCCCCACCATACAACGAACTTCCGGAAGATGAAAAGAAGTTTGCCCTTTTCACTGATGGATCGTGCCGCCTTGTTGGGAAACATCGCAGATGGAAGGCTGCTGTGTGGAGCCCCACACGACAAGTTGCAGAGGCCACGGAAGGAAGAGGAGAATCGAGCCAATTTGCAGAGGTAAAGGCTGTCCAGCTGGCCCTAGACATTGCTGAGCGGGAGAGATGGCCAGTGCTTTACCTCTATACTGACTCATGGATGGTGGCCAATGCATTATGGGGGTGGCTGCAGCAATGGGAACAAAACAACTGGCAGCGGAAGGGTAAACCTGTTTGGGCCGCTGAACTATGGAAGGACATCTCTGCCCGAACAAAGAATATGGCCCTAAAGGTGCGTCATGTAGACGCCCATGTGCCCAAGAGTCGAGCGACAGAGGAGCAACAAAATAACCACCAAGTAGATCGAGCTGCCAGAATTGAGGTGGCCCAGATAGACCTGGACTGGCAGAATAAGGGAGAGTTATTCCTAGCTCGGTGGGCCCATGAAACCTCAGGCCATCAAGGCAGAGATGCAACACATAAGTGGGCTAGAGACCGAGGGGTGGACATAACTATGGACGCTATTGCGCACATTATCCATGACTGTGACACCTGTGCCATGATCAAACAGGCCAAGAGGATGAGACCTCTCTGGGGGGAAGGGCGATGGGAAAAGTATAAATATGGGGAGGCATGGCAGATTGATTACATCACCCTGCCAAAGACTCGTAATGGTAAGCATTATGTACTCACCATGGTGGAGGTAACCACTGGGTGGCTCGAGACATATGCGGTACCCCATGCCACTGCCAGAAACACCATACTGGGTCTGGAAACACAAATCCTGTGGCGACATGGCACCCCAGAGAGGATCGAATCAGACAACGGGTCTCACTTCAAAAATTCACTGGTGAGCACTTGGGCCAAAGAACATGGCATAGAGTGGATCTATCACATCCCCTACCATGCACCGGCTGCTGGTAAGATCGAGCGCCACAACGGTTTGCTGAAAACCATGCTGAAAGCGATGGGTGGTGGAACATTTAAGAACTGGGAGAAACATCTAGCAGAAGCCACCTGGCTGGTGAACACCCGAGGATCAGCCAACCGAGACGGCCCTACGCAGTCCAACTCCCTGCATACCGTGGAGGGAGACAAGGTCCCTGTGGTGCATGTAAAGAGTATACTGGGAAAAGCGGTTTGGGTTCTCCCAGCCTCTGGAAAGGGGAGACCCCTCCGCGGAACTGTTTTTGCACAGGGACCTGGGTGCACTTGGTGGGTGATGCAGAAGGATGGGGATGTTCAGTGTGTGCCACAGGAAAATCTGATGCTGGGGGAGTGCAGCCTGTGATTCCATGTGTGTATATATATCTATGTATGTACATATGTAATGCATGTTAACTACTGTTCTGTTTATATGTTGATTAAGCATGATGTAGTGATGTGGAATAAGGGGTGGAATGTTATGGTTTTATAATTTGGTTGGTGTTGGTATTCCACATCAAAACATCATGTAGGATAATGGGAGTTAAGGGGGCAAGTTTTTTTTTCTGTGGGCTGCCTTAAATGGGCATGTGGGGAGCGGCACCGGAGGGGAGGTCGGGAAGGGGACGGGCTCTCTCTCTCTCTCCCCGGCGCCCGGCGAGGAGACAGCGTGGTCGGAGTTTCCCGCCTCCCACAGCCCGTCGGTGAGATTAGGATTTGGTTTTCTCATTGTTGAAACTCTCTCGTTGTTGTTTAGTGTTACTGGGTTTATTAAACTCCCGTTCGTTCTCAGATCATCCTTTCTTCGTTTTTTTTTTCCTCCCAGACCCATTCGCGGTCTCCCTTCCCGTCCCCTCTCCCGGAGCGCACGTGGCCGTGCCGCGCCGCGCCGTGCCGTGCCGCACCGCGCTGTTAGGGAAGAGAGGTACTTTTGTTCCTGCTCCCCTGGGTTTGTTCCCTTGTCACGAGGGAGCTCTAGAGAGAACCCCGTGACAGGTGGGACTTGCACAGGTGAGGTTTGTTGGGAAGGGAGGCCAGTCTTGTAGCAAAAAGGGCTTGGGGAAGTGCTCGGTGAGAGAAAGCAAGCAGAACCAAAAGGGTTGGTGATAGATGTGATGTTTTGGGGAATATCAGCCACTTTGGTGTCTGTGAGGAGGAACCACACCTTGCCAAGAGTGCTGGGGATCGTGGGGCAAGGGTCTCAGCTGGGGGGCCAAACTCAGCCACATCTAAAGCTTGTCAGTTTGGCTGCCATGGTAGTGAAAGCACTTTTAAAGCTCTTTCTTGCCTCACCTCATGTGAAAAGGTGAGTATTTGGGTTGCAGCCTGTTCCTCTTATCTGTCTGCATCTCCTTGGTATACTGAGGAGCTGAGATGTACAAAGCAGAAAGAAAAATTATCTGGTAAACAGAAACTCCTGGCCCATCACCCACACTCCAGGATGATGCTCTGCTGGCCTCACCTTGGCTGCAGCTGTGCACTGTGGGGTATGGCTTCCATCTGCACGCATGTATCATCTGCTGGCCGTGAGTCAACAGCCCCTGACATCCCAGCCCAAACATTTATCCCCTTCCTTTCTTAAACATCAACATTTCTACAAGAGATGATTGGGTCTGGGTGGGTGATACTCCTGAGCATCCTGGGAGGAGTCTGTGTCAGAGCCAAATTATTTAGCCTACTTCTGTATTTGAGCACTCTGAGCCTACTACCTAGTACATAAAATACAGAGGGACTTGCTGTATGAGCTGAGTTTTGGAGCATAATTGTTACTTCTGGCTGACCTTCCTCAGCTGCTTGGTTACTGGGGAAAATACAGACTTTCATTTTTCTTGGGAGAACTTCCTTTTCAGACAAATAGATATAAGGCTTTTGTTTTCTGGGGCCTTTGCCATCCATTCTTCAGTTCACCCTCATGCCTCCTGCAACCTACATGTCCCTTTTGCTTGGTGTTGCTCAGGTGCACATCCCAGCATCTCCACGCTCATTTGTGGTGTAGAAATGTGACTCTTGTGGAAGTCACATTCCTGCAACATGACTGCATGGTGTCGAACAATTTATTCTCTTGCAGTTAAGGCTGGTTTGTCCATGTGGGTTAGATCCAGTGACTGTTGGTACTTTTTATTATATATCTATTTGCTGTCATCCGTGCTTCTGGTGCTGCTGCTGATCACGTGGATTATAGCAAATCTCACAATTCACTGCTTTGTCTATGATGCATTCCTTCACTATACCACCTCACTCATCACCTCAGTCCTTCTGTTCCTCACATGCTTTACTCTTCATTTAAGGCTATTCGCCACCTCCCTATCTCAATTTCATCCAGGTGTTGTATGAGCCCCTTGCACTTGTCCTTACCTTCTCTTTTGCCTCCTTGCTCAGATAACAATAAGAAATTTGAGGTGGTCTTCACTTAAATGATTCTGTTCTTGAATCTTTAGCAAATGTTTCCACAAGGGTTTCCAGCCTCACTTCCACTCAGTATCTAGGATTTATCTGTTCTTTAAAATGCCAAGTAACATCTTCTCTTAAATCTCCTAAGACCTGGTGTTTTAACATCTCCTGTACATCCTTTTTACTTGGTCTGCTTTGGTTCCTGCATTAATGCCTTTTCTAAAGAAGGTTTAATAAGATTTTCCCCAGTTACTTTTGCATTGCAATCATTGTGTTCATGACACTTCTAATAACATAAGAACTGCCTGTGCCAAGGAATTCCTGAGACTCATGGACGTGAAACCTGAGATAAAATACAAGAGGTACAAGATAAGACCAAATTATAACAGCACTGAGAACAAAAGATTACAACAGGACATTTGGTTAAATTGTGGTATTCATAATGCATGTGTTAGTGAAAACTGCAAAGTTGCTTTCTTCTGTCGTGCTTATGAGGCAACTTTTGTTATGCAGAGCGAGGAAGGGTGCTGAGTATTCAGTCACCAGGGATCCAAGTGACATGTGGTGTTCAGAAAAAGATGGGCAGGTAGCAACTGCTAGCGTGGTCCTCTGAGACATGAACAGAAATGTAGTCAGTCTGCGCTTGGCTAGCACAGCATTTCTCCCTGGTGTGGCCATCTCCTCGAACATACTAGCTTCTAGGGGAGAGTGCAATATTATGTAATTTAGACATACGAGGAAGTAAAATTAAATAGCCATGAGATGAGCATACCATTAAACAGATCTAATTTATAATGGACTCTTATGCAAATTGCCTTTGAGCGCTCAGCGAAAGAAAATGAAAAGAAATTAATAAGGACAATGTGGACTGAGAAGAAAAAAAAAAAGTAAAAGCCTCTTCAAACTCACTGTCTGCACACCCTGGAGTCTTAAATAAGCATTTACATTAGCCACATAAATGTAATGAGGAGATAGGAAAACCTGCGTTCGTTTTGTCTCTGTGGCCCCAACCAGGTAAAGTATCAACTAAAATACTTCCTTTTTCTCTCTTTTTTTCCTTTTTTTTTTTTCTTTTTAAAATTCTCTGACATGCAGTTATTTATTTGAAGAAGAGAGATGTGTTTCCATGAGTACTTTGCCCCTTGGTGTCAGAGCTCAGTGATTCCCAGGAGTGGGTGCCATGACACCACTGATGGTGTGTCCATGTATCTCTGCCAGGTCACTGAAAGGGCATTGCACAAGGAGTTACTGCTTCTTTCCCAAGTCGTCAACCAAGGCAGAATATACTAAAGGAAAGACTCATTTTTGTGTATAACAATATATGTAAATATTTGTATGTTCGGAGAGCAAGGTTATAAACACTTAAGCTGTGTATAACAGCCTTGCTGCGGACTGAGTGTATTTTTATATTAGACAAACAGGACTCATCGCTGAAGAATTTGAGTAGTCCTGTAACTGGTGTCACCTTCCTCTGCTTTTTATTGTGGAAATGCTCCTTTGCAAGCATAGGGCTGTTGGAACCCTTGTTCCATGCAGTATTTTATAGAAGTAAAGCATTGGTCTCCTCAGCGAACCTTTGTTTTCTCCCCCCACAACACCAGGTTTGTGGCTGCACCTGTTTTGTGTCCTTAAAGTAAAACCCAGTTCTCTGATGAGAGCTGAGTTTTACACCAGTTATATTTTCAGCCCTTGAAGCATTCGATTTCTGACAGTGGATTATGATACTTAAAGCTATCCATGTTAATTATTACCCACTGGAGGTTGCACTTTCAACCCATGGGACATTAATTTTCCTTATACACAGAAAATTCCAGCCTGTTAACTCTAATTAAACATTTTTGAAGTATGTTGCCTTGTAAATGGACTACAGTTTCTCATCGTTTACCCTTGGTATTTGGTTAGCTCTCCGTGTGATTATCACCTCATTTTGCAAGCCTCCTTCAAAACACTTTGCTGTTTGGAAATCCATTCAGCTCCCATGTGTTCGGCAGTGAAAAAAACAAACTTATATTTGTCAATCATCGGCTGAAGTTGTCTAGAAAGAGAGATAGAAAAACATCTTCCAGTTTTTCCTGGGAAGTGAAACAGGCCTCTACAGTCCCTTCTGATGCCTGCAGCCTGGTGTCACTTAAGCATTTGTAATTTCAGGTGGGACCAAGCAGAATGAAGAGTGACAGAGAGGAATGGGTCTCAGATATTACCTAGTGTGCAGAACGAGGTGGTGGGACACAGTTTGCTGCTGGGCCTCTTTCAGTCCCATCTCCTCTCCTGGCTAGTGCAGCAAATTCAGCTTAGGCTGCGCCACCAGATTTGGGCACTCAGTTATCACAGGCCTTGCCCTGGAGGTCATGAAGATGGAATTTGAAGTTCTCCATCTGGAAAAAAAAGAAAAACAACAGCAAAAAAGACCTTCAGTTTTACTTACAGAAGTCTCCCAGAGCATCATTGTGTGCTGCAGACTGAATCTGGGGAGGGGATGAAGTCAGCACTTTGCAGTTCCTTGGGTTTTTCTGCTCCTGGAAAGCAGCTGCTCCCAAAGGTGGCACTTTGTTGGCTTTCCCTCCCAGGCCAGCTGGACTGGTTCTCATGTGTTGGTACTGCCTGTGATTTTGTCAGAAGACTCCATCCTCTGATACTATCTTACTTTTCTCCTAAACGATTAATAAAATGAAGGCAAAAAGCCTAGAGGTTTTAAAATACATAATTATAACAGTAATTTAGAACTAGAGTAACGCTGCAGAAACCAATTACACTTTTCAGTAATGACTGACTTGGCCAAATGTATATGTTTTGTGTGTGAATTCTGTGATAGATTCCAAGACAACATGCTTGAGTATGGGGGAAAATTAAATCTAAATGCCTTACGTTTCCATACTAGACATAAACGTTGCTCATCCACCTAGTGAACAGGAGCCTGCATTATATGGCCTGTCACAGCTTACATTTCGACTGTTGGGGCAGGCAGTAACAAGTAGCAATGGAAGAAAGCTTGAATTGTTCTAATCTAAGGGATAGCTTTGGGGAAAAAAAAGTGTTCTGTGCTGCTTGGATCTGTCTGCAAAATGTGTTTAGTTTTTTATATCTTACAGATTTTGTGCATCTTGAATTGATTCTGAAATTTAAATGGCCAGCTGAGGTTAATGGGTTTTTATTTCTTTCCTGGTCCTCACCCCTCCCAGCTAGCAGAAGGAAGAGATGAGACCTATATTCTGTGCATGGGTAGAGGCTGGGCAATAAGTGGTCTGAGAGCAGCCGTCTAGAGAAAGACTTGGTGTACTGGTGGGTGAAAAACTGGAGCCAGCAGGGTATGCTAGCAGACTGCAAGTCTGCAGTCCAGATGGTCCGCATCAAAAGAGGGGTGGCCAGCGGGGCCAGGGGAGGCAATTGTTCCTTCTATTCTGTCCTTGTAAATGCCCAGCTGGAGTATTCTGCTCAGGTCTGGGGCCCACAGCAAGGAGATGTAGAGCTGTTGGAGCGGGTCCAGGGGAGGGCCTTGAGGATGATCAGAGAGTTGGAGCACCTCTCCTACAAAGATAAGCTGAAGGAGCTGGGTTTATTCCATCTGGAGAAGGCTCTGAGGACACCTGATTGTGACCTTCCAGTACTCAAAGGATCTGCAGGAGAGATGAGGAGGGACTCTTTATCAGGAAGAACAGTGATGGGAGAAGGAGTAATGCCTTTAAACTAGAAGAGGGAGGTTTAGATTAGATTTGAGGAAGAAGCTCTTCACTGAGCAGGCAGTGAGGCGCTGGCACAGCTGCCCATAGAAGCTGTGGTGCCCCATCCCTGGAAGCGCTCAAGGCCAGGTTGGATGGGGCCCTGGGCAGCTGAGCTGCTGGGGGGCAGCCCTGCACAAGGCACGGGGTGGGACTGGGTGAGCTTTGAGGTCCCTTCCAACTTAAGTCATTCTATGAGAAAATGAACCAGAATGTTGGCTGCCTCTGAGCTACACTGAGTTTGGGTTTGGTTTTCTGTGAGGGCTCAAAGCAGCCTCAGGGTGGTGATGAGGAATGGTTGTTTACTCACATATTCTTTTGAAAGGAAAACAGTGTGCTGTGGTTGTTCATTGTGCTTGCTGGATCTGTTTGTGGAAAGACAGCTATGTACATTGCCTGTGTCACAAGCTGAGTGTGACTGAGGAAAAAGAGTGCCTGTGCCTCACCTGGCTCCATGCTGGTGTCCATTGATGTTATTGGCTGTTCCTTAGCAAAGTGCATAGGATTTCTCGTGTTGGCTCACAAATCAGATTGGGTGTATTAGGACAAGAGCTACATACGAATGAGCCTTTTCATTAAAACAATGAAAGCACAGAATCTGCACAATACTGTAGAATGTAACAGCTTATGACAAGGCTCTAAAATCATGCCCAAGAGTGTCAGTAGTATTTCATGCAGTGTCCACGTGACATATCACAAGTTAGCTATTTTGAGACCATACTGTTTACAGTTCTTTGGAGGGGTGGGTGGTGACATGAAGAATCAAAAGCTACCTCCACATGCACGTATAGGCACGTAAACATGCACTCCCAGTCAGACATACCAGTCACTGCTGTTGATTTCACTGGGAAACAGCGAGTGACTCAGGAGCCGTTTGCAAACACCTCAGCACAAAAACACGGCGTGCATTTCATGTTACTGAGGCTGACGTTTTGTTCCCAGTTTTCAGCCCTTCCCATTGCTCCGACTAAATCGTGTTCTGTGAGGAACACGTGTAGAAAGTGTGTGTTCAGCCAGCAGCTGGTGTTGCAAGCACTTATAGGAAGCGGAGACTTTCTAGGTGACCGAGTGGTCTCTAAAAGCCGAGGTGTTTCTTCTGCTTATTTTAGAGCCTGGTGATTGATTGGTACTTGCCACAAACAGTTGGGTTATACTGTGAAATCATTACCTTTCATTGGAACATGATAACTTTTACATCTTTAGCTGCTTATTCCTACAACGTGCTGTCCCCACAGTTGTGCTGCTCTAAGCGTTGGCTGCAGTAAATGGCATCCAAAAAGTGACCTGGGTTTAAAAGTAAATTAATAATACAACGTAAATTTAAAAAAGCTTTTCCTGAGTGCAGTTTTCAAACCATATCAAGTTCACTGTGTGCTCTCCCAAAAAGCAGAATGAAGCTGATGAAGGAGATTGGTGCAGCAGAGTGGGGTGGGCTCTGCTGGTGTAGCCATTGGGAGATATGTCCTGAATGGGATCTGCTGTTGAGAGAGATGCCCAAAATACTCAAGGGTTGTCCTCTTATGAGACAGGGCTTTGGGCAGCAAGTTTTCCCAATCACTGCCAAGCCACACATGGCCTGACCCTGATGTTTGCCTCTTGTTTCCTCTGCAGAATCGGCAGACTCTTTGATGGCACAGAGCCCATCGTCCTCGACAGCCTCAAGCAGCATTATTTCATCGACAGAGATGGGCAAATGTTCAGATATATCTTGAATTTTTTAAGAACATCAAAACTCCTCATTCCTGATGATTTCAAGGTGAGATTTCAAAGGATTTAGATATTTTGCAGGTACTTTGGTAAAACAAGAGTCTGATGTGTGATCGAACCAGAGTCCTAGACAGGGGGCACTGCTGGAATATGGTGCTTCATTTCAGGTACTTTGCAAAACTAAATGTGGGGTTGCTGCCATGGCATCTGTCAGTCTTTCCTAGAGTGGCATCAGGGTTAAATTATCCCCTCCTGTCTGTAGTGTAATGGAGCAACCTTGCCGTGTTTGACCTAGGGAAATTAGAAGTTATAGTATACCAAAGTGTACAGACAGGATGTTAGCATCTGTAACCAGCTACTCATGAGCCTTGCTGGATACTTGCCTTCTCGTCTTCTCTTATGGTTCTCTCCTGATTGCATCAACTCCTGCTTCCACACCCATGCTGAAATTCAGAACATTGTGTGGGAATCACAGTATTGACAAAACAAACAGCACACATGGTAATATTTGAGCACTAAGTCATAGACTGTTTTCTCCCCCAGATTCTTGGTTGTATGCATACTAACAATTTAATTTTAGAGCTTTAGAGGAGTCAGGGATGAATAGTTCTATGTTTCTTGTTGAATCTTTATTAAATAGTCTGCTTTTCTCTTTTTTAATAACAAAGTAAACTGGTGATAGTTCACCTGTCAGGCATCAGCCTGCAGATGGACTGCAGCATCAGACTGTGTGTGCTTGCAGGTATATCATGTATATTGGTGTAGCTGTGGTGTCAGTACAGTGAGCGCTGGAGACAACGGTTGCAATTAGAAGAGATTTTAATTGTTATTTATGAATGCACGTCAGTGTAGCTGGCTGTGCCATCGGGTCACTGTAGGATATGCAGCAAGTCAAACTGAACAGAAGAGGTGCTGTGGAAGGGTTAGAGCAGTTCACACAGCAGTGCAGTCTTTTATCTTCTGTATCTGAGACATTTTGAGGTGTTTGGGGCATAACGGGTGTGAAGTTGAGTTCAAGAGCAGCCTTTGAATTTCTGCTGCAGAGGTGCACTGCTCCTATGCGTGACAAGGGCAGACCTGCCCGAATAATGTGGGAGTTTAGAAGTAGCTGATAAGCGGCATACCCCTCTTTTGAAGCCTTAGAATGGCATTGTGCCGCTCTCTGCTCTTGTCCTGAAGGTAATCAGAAATACAGAAGAAGGAAAAGCCGCTTTCCATGCAGTGTTGCATATGCAGAGACCTTTAACAGCATTAATACACTGTGGCTCTGATGAAATTAAAAACGTTAACTTCTGACCCTCTCCACTTGTGCTGCAAGTCGCCTGAAACATAAGTGCCTAAAGTGAACTGCAGCACTCGTTTATTTAGAAATGTACAGGTTAGATTACTTTTTCATTGGACATTCTGAAGTTTTCTGAGTATGAATTAGGTTTCCTGTGCTCATCCAGTATTCAGCCTGTAGCTGAAATTTAGGGCTGTATTGACTGTTACCACCCTTCTTATTTGGTCTTCCCGTTCCTCCGCCTTGCCACATTCTCTTGTATTTCTTTTTCTCTATATAGATGTTTTCCAAATTGTCTTATGGTCTTAAGCCTAAAAGATCAAGAATGTTTGGTTTTTTTATGTAAAATGCAGTAACAGATGAAGTTCAGACCGTCAGGTATAGCTATGCTTAGAAATGCATTTTCTCTGCTCTGGTGTTTGAGATGATGTAGTAAACAATACTGTTGGCAAAGTGGAGAGGTATTGAAAAATACTTGCCATTTTAAAATGCAGTTATATGTGCAATTTATTATGCAAATATCTTAACCATTTTGCACTGAACCAGTGCGGGCTCCCTCATTTACATTCTCATACCTGTTACAGTGCCTGCTAGTATTGCTGTAAGAAACAATGGATCCTAATGATGAATTTTCTGAATCCTGATTGAATTCTGTTCCATCTGTTTAATGAGGTCATTATCTTATGACATCACTGTGGGGATAAAAATAGAGGGAAAAGTGGGATGTGACTGCCCGGGTTACTCCTCAGCATGAGCAAATCTAACTTCCCCCTTCCCTCACAAATGCTGGTCTGTTTCAAGTGGCTGATGTTTTTTTTCTTATTCTTTGCTTGCACTGTTATTTTATTACACCTTCCTACACAGTAATTACAAGCTACGTCTGAAGGGTTCCAGATCTAGAGCAATGTTAGCCTGAATAGCCATATACATTAAGCAGTACATTAGCACTGCCTCTTTCCTAACTGTGCATAGCAATGTATGTCTTTCAGGACTACAGTTTGTTATACGAAGAAGCAAAGTATTTCCAGCTTCAGCCCATGCTAGGAGAGATGGAAAGGTGGAAACAAGACCGGGAGAGTGTCCGCTTCTCAAAGTCTTGTGAATGCCTGGTGGTGCGTGTTGCCCCAGATCTCGGTGAGAGGATTACACTGAGTGGCGATAAGTCGTTGATAGAAGAAGTGTTTCCAGAAATTGGTGATGTGATGTGTAATTCTGTCAATGCCGGCTGGAATCATGACTCAACGCATGTCATCAGATTTCCACTGAATGGATACTGCCACCTCAACTCAGTTCAGGTAGGAAAGAGCTTACTGACCAGGTGCTTGTGGGCTGATGTGTTTCTCTCTCATCTCTGGGAAGTTTCCACGAACAAAACCAGCTGGAGGCTCTGAGCTAGTTACTTCTGTGGGTTATGGCTGCTTTCTCAACTTCTCACGCATCATCACCGAATCTCTTTGCAAAACAAACTGCGGTAGTTAAAAACTTGCTTTAACACCCTGAAATGGGGCATCCAGGTGGGACTTTGGCCTTTCAATGAGACCGTCAGGTGACGTGCAATGTGAAGAATTCTTATAGAGCACTAAGGGGGAAATTAACACAAGCGTGGTAAAAACTAGTTACCCAAGCCTTTTGCATTTGATAATGACCTCCCTAAATGTGTCTTAAATGAATATTCCTTGTTACCGTATGCTTGCTACCTTGGGAGAAATCAACTGTTTCATTCTTCCTCCTTGCTGAGGTGAAAAAAAGAAAAGATGGGGCATATCTGCTTATTGCAAATATGGACCTACCTACTTCTGTGGTCTGAGGGAGGGTTCTCCTCAATCCCATTCGGCATAGCAGAGGATGTAGCAATAACTGAAGTCAGTAGCATTTGTTTCTTAAAAGTTACAAAATGGATTTAAAAAAAAAAAAAAAATCTGGGAGACAAATGCAGGTGTGGAAAAAAGTCCACACCCATGTGCAACTAGTTAGTACATAGTGCACAACCAGCACTGTTCTTACCTGAGGGAGCACTGCCGACTGAGCTTGATGTCTTCCTGCTACTGAGTCCTGCCTCCAGGTAGCAAAATGATGTTCCCCTTTTCTGATGGAGAGGAGGGCTAAGCATGGCAGCACACATTGAAGGCCTGTGGGGATGCTGCATATGTGCTAGTGCAGCACATGAATATGGACAGATCTATCCGAACTATCAAGATGTGGTTAATGCATGCTATGCTCAGACGGTTGTGTGTCTTACTGGCCCCGTGGTCATGTTGAAACATCAAAGTTGTTTTGTCATAGTGACTAATGCAAATTTAGAACACCTCTACATGCAAGATTATAACTGAAAAAGGATATGAATTTCAAGGAGAGGTATCTACCCACATGTTAGATGAGAGCTGTCAAAGCAGTTTTATCCTTTAGGAGTTCAGCATTTGTCCTGATATTTATGTTTTTATCACACAAATAAGAATTACCAAACCTATTTCATGATAAAAAGTAAAAGGGGCAAAACATGCACAGGCTTCAAGACAGATGATGATCCCATGCTGATAATACCACATCTTCCATTTTTGGTGGCCAGAACCATCTCCCCATCCCCAAAAGAGTGTGATGTAGGACAGGGACTATTTGTAGACCTGGAGAGGGAGGCGTAGACTCAGTGATTAGCCCAAGGCTGAGCTAGATTCCTGACCCATCGCATTCTTTCCCAGGACCTAATTTCTCCTGCTGTATTTTCCAGTGGCTTGCACTGAGACATGTTTAGGGAATGTAGACTTGATGTTGTTAAAAGTTAAAGATCATGTTAAACAAAAAATGGCTCTGAAGTTTTGCTGTTGGTTCTTCTTTCAGGGCTTCTTCCCACCTCTTACTTCTTGAGATTTGTCTGCTCTTTAATTAACTGTATTTTGGAAAGACATTTGCTGACCTGAAGCAGTGCATGTAAAAGCATGGCGTGTCTTGTAGTTTCTAAGCATTTTAAAGCCCTACTTGCTCCTCCCTCTCCCCCAACCCTCCCGTTGCAAGCCATTGTGCTAATTGGTGACTGTGTCTAGGACAAACACTGTATTCCCCTGCCTTCAGGTGTGTGAAGAGAGCAGCGAGAGCAGTTGGTAGCGGAAGGGAACCCTGCAAATGCCTCCACCCCAGCTCAACCTCAGTGGGTCTTGTGCTTCTGGACAGAGGTCCCATGTCTCCTACTTCTGAGAGACAATGGAGCCCTGGCAGAAGAGGAGACAGACATGGGAGAAGAAAAGTAGCAGAGTCTAAGTAAGGTTAAGAGCGCAGGAGTTGCAGGAAAACTGAATAACAAAGTGGAATCTTGGTGTGGAAGGAAACTTGGCTCTTGCGTGCTCTTGGCAGTCTGGTCCTAGGACCTGAGCCCTTTGCACCATCTGCCTGCTGCATGAACTGCATAGGTGCATGCCCTTCAGTTTCATGGGCCTTCTCTCTCCTCTCTCCCCTTCCCTCCTTTTCTGTAACTCACCTTTCCTTTCCTTCCCTTCCTTCCCTTCCCTCTTCACTTTCCCATTCCCTTCCCTTCCCCTGTTTTCTTCTCCCCTTCCCTGCCCTCTGCTCCCACTGGAAGCAACACTCTTGTTGTGAAGATGAAGGAAAGTAGGTGACTAGAGGGATATTTAGTTAATTATATAATTACAGTTAAAAGTTTCCACTTTTTACCACTGTGTCTGAATACAGGCACAGATGTTTGCAGCTGTGGTTAGTTCTTTAGTCTTTATAAGGTACAGAACAGTCTACTCATTACTTACACCTTGCTGTTTGTTTCCTCTTCTTTCAGGTCCTTGAGAGGTTACAGCAAAGAGGATTTGAGATTGTTGGCTCGTGTGGAGGTGGGGTGGACTCTTCCCAATTCAGTGAATACGTACTGAGACGAGAACTCAGAAGGACATCTCGTGCACCCTCCGTCATTCGAATAAAGCAAGAGCCTCTGGACTAAAATGGACGTGTTTCTTTATGCAAAACAAAAACAAACAAAAACAAACAAAAAGAAAAAAAAAAGAAACTAAAAAAAAGGAAAAAAAAAAAAAAAGAGAGAAAGGAAAAAAAGGGGGACATTTCATGTGCAGTTTGGACTCCAAACAAGTCCTGGAAGTAAAACTGAATAAAAGACACATTTATATCAAATATAGAGACCACACCTGAATTCATATGGGAACACTTGGAATAGTAGTAATAATAAAAACCTCAAGGTGTAGAAGAAAACACACACACACACATATATATATGTACGTGCATACATATATATATATGTATGTATACATCAAAGGGTAGGAAATGCAATGATAAACAAGTGGTAGATGAGGTTGGTGCTGTGATGGCCATTAAGTGTCCTAAGCCTTCCTTGGGCCCACTTAACGGTGTACAAGCCATTACCATGGGGGGATTCGTAGACAGCTCTTAACACATTTTCCATTGCCAAGCACTCATCCACTTTTTAATGTCTACGCACCCTGATTCAACTCTACTTGCATATGGAGGTTTATGTCTGTCTTGTAGAGGTGGATGGGCAGGTGTTCAGGAGATGGCCATCCATTGCATTGAAAAGCTACTCCGATGAGATTTTAAATGTAGTTTGTACAGAAGTCGCACACGTTTTGTCTGCCCTCACAGATGTGAAAGCTTAACTTTTCTTTTGAATGAATTTTTTGTTGTCTTATTATTTTTTTTTTTCCGTTTTGTTTTGTGTTGTTTTGTTTTTTTTTTCCAAAGGGGGCCAGAATAATGAATATTTGGTAGAGACGCTCTGGTTTGAATCTGCTGCTTTCCTACAATTTTTCAAATTTTATAATGTATTAAATACAATAAACTCTGTTTAAAGTAATAAGGGTCTGATTTTAGCCTGCAGGAGCAGAGAGGTGGGGTTCAGCTCCCTGCGCTCTGGCACAATGCAGAGAGATGAAGGCAGCAGGCGCTGTGTGGGCATTGTGTTTTGGGGTTTTCCTTCAGTGCTGTCCTTAACATTTGTCCTGGTTTGAAGAGCCAAGCTCAAAAAAACA
The DNA here is from genome assembly GCF_039878825.1 of Excalfactoria chinensis. Taxonomy (NCBI): domain Eukaryota; kingdom Metazoa; phylum Chordata; class Aves; order Galliformes; family Phasianidae; genus Excalfactoria; species Excalfactoria chinensis. Next base: position 43,164,918 of record NC_092826.1, read on the forward strand.
ACGCCAGTCCAGCCCGGGGAAACCCATCTGAAATGGATGCCTGAGTTGGCAAGTGTTGATGCAGCAATGCTTGCATTGTTCCCTCCAACTGAAGAGCTGGCAGCTTCCATTTTCAATGACCTTGCCCCGCTGCATGTTAACCAACCTGCCTGTTTTCATGCCACTCATTTCCCTTGTTCAGAACCAGTGCTCTTCCTAGCGAGTGAGCCCACCAGCTCCTCATGCAGCACCGTGGCTGGCAGCAGGCAATGGGTGAGTCCTGCAAGGCCATCCTAGAGCCACACCAAGGCCAGTCCAACTCCATGAGGCCACCACATGGCCCTCTCCCAGGGAGATGCTTCTGACACATGAGATGCACCAGCAACCACTTTTTTTTCCTCTGAAGTACCTTTTTATGCAATAGTCCAGAATATGACTGTGTACTCATCCCGGTATGGAAGTTTCTATCAAAGCAAATGGTGCCGGCGTTCCATTCATTTTGGTGACGCTTTGCTATTTATTTAAGAAAAGGAAAAAGAAATTGTTAAATACATGTAATAAGGTTTTTAATATAGTCTGATAACTCAAAGCTACCATTCTTTTTCTGTTTTCCATTCATATTTGTCAGAGGGCGTACTTAAATAGCTCTTTGGCAGCACCTATCAATGGGGCTTTGAAACTACTGAGATATGGAAATGGGTGGAAGGGGGGACTCCATAAATGAAGATTCATGAGCAAGTTATTGGGTCTTCAATGTGATGCTGATCTGTCTACTCACAGTACTGAAACAGCTGCCTCGCTGCAAGTGCTTGTTTTCAATCAGCAGCAAGTAGTCCTCTTACCAAATAAATGCTTGCTCTTCCTACCCAAAATTTGGCTGTTAGTCTGCATAGAAAAGTTAAAAAATAGTAATAATAGTTAAAAACAAAACAAAACCTGTGGGAAATAAATACTTTTAACATCTCTTCAGACTTACTGGAAGTCAGCAATATTGACCTGAAGCTAGTCATGCGGGCTGACAACGCACTGCCCAGTACTGGCATGAGCTGATGTGCTGTTCCAGGGATGGTTTGCTGCAGAAATCCTTCTTGCTCCCCAGCTGCAGCCCTGTGTGCAGCTGAGGACAGGTTTCCATCTGTTGAGCCCAGGGGTGCTCCCAGATTCAGCCCTGCCAGCCCCCCATGCATAAGTATGGGCTTGGACTCTGGTGCAAGCTGGAGGGGCAGACGGGCTGGGAGCAACATCAGCCCCAGAATTGGCCTCATGGTGCCTTGCGAGGGAGATGTAGGCAAAAGAGGCACTCACTTGATGTTCACCCCACTTTTTACCATCTGTGGTATTTGTTGCCTTGCTCCCAAGGCAGAAGGCTGTGCTTGGCAGTCAGTTGTGCTTGCTTTATCCATACCTGTTCAAGTTGACAGCACCAAGGCCACTTCAGTGCTCCGTGTGGCCCCTGGATGGCCGGTTGGCCTCCCACCAAGGCCACGTGCATTGCTAATGGAGCCATAAATCACCCTGTGACCCTGGACGTGATTCTCACTGTGATAACGGTGTGGCCACAAAGTCAGAGGTCATAAGTAAACACAGCCGGACTTTGAGCAAACAGTACAGAGCAGCGAGCTGGTCTCAGAGAGGCAGTGAGGTCGGTTCTGGGTACAGCCCAGGCTTCTCACTGCATGTTTTAATTGTTCTTCAGAAAAAAGGGATCAGCAGACAGAAAGGGAGGTGAAAAAAGAAGAACCGGACTGCAGTCAACTCTTTCCTGGAGGTCAGTAGTTTTGACATGTACAGCAGTTTAAAGTTATCTGATTTTTTATTAACAGTGCTACGCTGCCAGCAGTGCTGCATTCAACAAGAGGAAGCGGTGCAGTGAGCAGCTGCTGCCGGCGTTGCAGCTGAGCAGCTTGGCCAAGCAGTGGTTGGAGAACCACTGTGGGCACACAGGGAATGCAGATGCCACGTCCACCCCTTCTCATGGAGGAGCTGTGCCGTCATCATCTCTTCCTGTAGTGTGAGCGCTGCTTCCATCGGCTTTCATCCCTCTGAAAACTGACCCACCCGTTCAGTAATGTTACTTTCCTCTCAACAGGACCTGATTTCTACTCCAGGAGAAGCGTTTCGTCCACCAGCATAATTTTTTACAGCAGCCTTTAAGAACTGACTGACACGCTAATTTACGGGGGCTTTGCCTTCACCTAAATGAATCGGCACATGCATTTTTCTGTAACGTTCACCTTTTTGGGGACTTTAGGGAGGACAACCTCATTTTAGGGGGGTGAGGAAAGCATTTTCCTTGACCACTGGGATGGTGTTTTTTGTTTTTTTTTTCCAGAGAAATAAAAACATTTATTTCCATCTGTCATTTCTTGACTGCAGAGTTCTATATTATGAATTATTTCTACAGACAGCTGGTATTTGTATGTAGGCATTCTTGCTGCCTGAAGTTTATTTACAGTGGAAATGAAACCAAGACAGCCTCAGGGCCTGTAGACCGGTTGCTTTTTCTCAGACTTGAGTTTGAGTGGTTTATTATTTCTTGAGGGTCCAGAGGCATCACCACCACCAAAAATCAATACGTTGCATCAGGTCCCAGTGTTGGCTGCCACCTCATTGACCTGGTTACTGAAGACCCCGAAACAGACTTGGCACTTGGGATCCCGTATTTGAGATTAAAATTGTTAAAGTCTCATCGATGAAAGTCACATCTCTCCTCCCCCCCGCCCCAAGAAAAAAATAAAAAATAAAAAAAGAAAGAAAAAGAAAGAACGCAGGCACACAGCACAAACATGCATCCCCTTTAAGCTACAGTTAGTGCTGTTAGCTGGTAACCAGAATGCTAATGTCTATGCTGGGGACAACTCTGATGTCAGACCCCAAAAGCTTCCTCCGTGTGCATGGGAGCGAGCTCCCTAACAGCGGTGTCCTTCTGACAGATGGGGAAAGACCTTTTTCCCTGAATCTATATGTTTTTCTTTCCATTTATTGGATGGAGGTGTAACACATTGTTGAATCCTGTGCCCTTAAAAGAGAGACTTGCTGAAGTCCCCTGAGGTCCCATGCTGCATGCATTCTGGCTCAGCTCACACTGGGGTCTCAGCAAGGATACAGGTGGATGTTCAGTGCTTCCCTTGTTTGGCCCCAAAGAAATCAGAATCAGTGGAAGTGCAGAAGACAAACCAACCCAAAAATGGTTCTTCAGCTTAGCAGCAGTGATATCACTAATCCTTACTGCTTCTGAACATATCGTGCAGTCACAGAACTGCAGGGGCAGGAAGGGACCTCAAGAGATCATCAAATCCAGCTCCCCGCTAAAGCAGGTCTTGACTATCTCTATAGAAGGAGACTCCACAGCAACTCTGGGCAGCCTGTTCCAGTGCTCCATCACCCTTACCAGAAAGTTCTTCTGCATGTTTGTATGGAACTTCCTGTGTTCAAGTTTTAAGCCACTGCTCCTTGGCCTCTCACTACACACCACTGAGAATAGCCTGGCCTCTCAAGATCTGGAAGGCTCACATTAAAAACACGTATTGCCAGATAACAACTAAAATTACCCGTGTCTTTCTTCCCCTCATTTCTTTCCTCAGCTCAGGAAGCTTCATTTTCTCCTTCTTGGCAGTAGGCAGCTCAAGAGTAATAATTTTGGCCTAGCTGCCATACTTGGTTTCTTCAAAGCATCGTGAGAGCTTTCAGTTGAGCCTTCAGCCCATCTGTAAAGGCAAAAATCAGCAACACACTCCTCTTATGGCTGGGGAACTCAAAAAGGTTGGTTTCCGAATACCTGGATAGAAGCTGTGCTCCAGGGTTCCCATGCAGCTGCCAACTTGCCTGTCACATCACATCTACAGGATGGAAAGAGGCTGGAGTCAGTGAGGTGCTACAGAACACTGTTTTAAGGCTGAGCATTGTTCGGATGCCCAAATAAGCTTAACTTGTAACGCTGTGACCACGTTAGACTTGATACACCTTTGGGATTGTTTTCTGACTCCTTCTCAGGTGAAAGAAAAATAAATGAAACAAAATCTTCAGCAGCCACCTGGATGCATTCCTGGGCAGCCTGCTCTGCTGGCCCTGCTGGAGCAGAGCTTGAAGGTGACCTCCTGAGGTCTTTGCAAACTCTGCTGTGATTCTATGAAAATCCCGCTCACATTTCATGCTTTAAGTGGGCTCTTCTTATGTCTCCGTCTCCTTCCTCTGGCTCAGCTCTTCAGGAGTGACTGCAATTTTCTATTTATTTGTGATGTTTCAGTTCGCAGAATCATAGAATCACAGAATGGCTTAGGTTGGAAGGGACCTCAAGGATCTTCAAGTTCCAATGCCCTGCTGCTGGCAGGATCGCCAACTGTTAGATTGAGCACTATATCAGATTGCACAGGGCCCCATCCCACCTGGCCTTGAACACCTCCAGAAATGGGGCATCCACAGCCTCCCTGGGCAGTCTGTGCCAGCACCTCACCACTCTCTCAGTAAAAAAACTCCCCCAACATCTAATCTAAATCTCCCCACCTTTAGTTAAAAACCATTCCCACTTGTCCTACAATTATCTACCTGCATAAAAAGTTGATTTCTCTCATGTTTATAAATGCCCTTTAAATACTGAAAGGCTGCAAAGAGGTCTCCCCACGAGGTCTCCCTGCTGCCTTCTCTTCTCCAGGCTGAACAAGCCTAATTCCTTCAGCCTGCCTTCATAGGAGAGGTGCTCCAGCCCTTGGATCATCCTCATGGCCCTCCTCTGGATCCTCTCCAATGGCTTCACATCTTTCCTGTGTTGGGGGCTCCACACTCAGACACAGTACTCCAGATGGGGCCTCACCAGGGAAGAACAGAGGGAGACAATCCCCTCCCTGTCTCCACTGACCAGCCCCCTTCTGATGGAACCCAGGATATCATGGGTTTTCAGGGCTTCAAGCACACTCTGCTGGCTCATGTTAAGCTTTTCATCAGCCAGAATCCCTAAGTCCTTCTCGGGACTTAGCAGGCTGAAGTTCCTTGCCACAGAACTTGGGTATTAGAAGGGGAAAACAGAAACCAGCAACAAAATACCCTGCCTGGTGTATTTTTGAAAGTATTTTGTGTTGCCAATAGAGTGATCACAGCCAAACCCCAAGACACGCCACGATGGCAGGAAGGCCATCAGCTCTAGGTGCTGCCATGCAGCAGGGCACGGCAGACTCTTGGCTTGAGTTGCTCCAAAATCTCAATGGCAGCACCAGGAAAGCAGAGCTAAACCCTCCCAGATGATCTCTCTCCTGGCACATTTGCTCATCCCGCAGTTGTAGCCTTTAGATGAGAGGTTTGTAAACTGCAGCAGCGTATCAGCTGTAACCAGCGCTGCTATTCGAGGAGAAAGCCGCTCGGCGCAGGGACAGCTGCGTGCAGAAAAATTCTCTTCTGATGCATTATTGATAGATGTAAGTTAAAGCCATAGAGCTTGCAGCTTTATCAGGCAATATCTACTAAATCCTGGAAGCATGTAAGATAACCTAAATGTAATCTACTGCATACCAGCTCCTTCAGTGATGGATAGCACAACAAAAGCAGGACTAATGAAAAATTAATGAAAACAGTTACTTCCATAAGAAAAATGATCTGTTTTCTCCCACCTTTGTATCGATTTTAACTGGCCCTGTAATTGGAAGTGTATAATTTTTTCCTAAGGTGAAGAGGATTGGGGGCAAGGGAGAGTGAGCGTATAATTCTATTCATGTTTGTGACATACTTTCAGGCTACGAAAACAAAGCGTTTTCCTTAGGATGCTGAAGCCGCCTGTGAATGCAGACTTCAAGCATATTTTCTCAGCTCAGGCACACTGCCACGCTGCTTGCCTGAAACCAGATATCGCAGAGCAGAGCGCTCTGAGTGCTTTGAAATCCAGTGAGGGAGCACAGCGGAGCAGTGGTGAAGAAAATCAAACACAGTGCACGGAACTCGGTGATTTAACATGTTGCATGCATTCAAGTTCATTTCTGATCAATCTTCCCCTTTCTGGGAAGGAAAAAATCCTCGGGTTGCTCTTTGGAGAGTGAAAGGGAATGACCTGGAAGCAGGTTGGTCTTTCTAACCTTAATGATCGTACAATTCTGTTCCCTGGAGGTTTTCAACAAAAGGGTGGACGTGGCATGGAGTGACGAGGCCTAAAGCAGACACAGGCATGGGCTGATGGTTGGACTAGCTGATCTTATTGGGCTTTCCAACCTTCATAGCAAAGGGATTGAAACTAGATGATCATTACAGTCCTTTTCAGCCTTTTCATTCTATGTATGACTCTGTGAGATTCTCTGTGAGCTCAAACCCATGGCACAACCCCGTTCACCAGCCCAGCAGTGAGATTTACACACTGAATGGGACAGCTGTTCCCAGTGACCAGTGCTGGTGGTCACCCAAATCTGTCTGATTTACACCCCCAGGTCTATTTTAGATAAAAGTCTCTACCTGCTTAATGTTAATAAGTCCATTAAGTTCAGAGGCAAAGGTAATAAATCAATCGGAGTAGGATATACTTTGTTTTGGTAGGAAAAAGTGTTTCTCAAAATGTTTAGGAAAAATGCTTCTTTCCCATTGCCTGTTGTGTATGAATGAGTCTCATTCATGGGGAACCGATGGCCGCCACTTAAGGGTGCCTTCCCCAGATAACGGGTGAGTTCTGTGAGCACAGGGCTAAAAACAGTATGGGAGGAAGAGCGCTGTGTAAACAATGAAGGATCCTTATGTGGCTATAGGTCTTCAGTGATGTTTAACAAGCACACCATAAAGGAAGCATTTAGAGTCACTGGCAGCTCTGGTGTTAGGTTTGTATTTTGTCTGCTTAGAGATGGTGTAACACAGGAATGACGAAGGATAACGGCAAGTAAAATGTTTGTCAGATGAGTTGATTAGCATGAACTTTTCACATAGCAAGCCACAGAGGGAGAACAACAGTACTCTGAGTGACAATGCATAGAGGAGAAAATGCTCCTGACTGCCTCATTTAAAGATGAAACAGCTACATGTGTTACTGAGAAAGCACACAAATACAAAACCTGGCCAGCCACTCAGTGTAGTGTGAAGAAAGAAAAGACAATCTGAAAAAGCCTGTTTTGTAAGTGTTCTCATTATCTCCATCTTCCAACATCTCTGTGTTAATCACAGAACGATAGAATCATTTGAGTTGGAGAGGATCCTTAAAGGCCATCTGGTCCAACTCCCCTGCAATGAACAGGGACACCTACGGTTAGATTAGATTGCTCAGAGCCCCATCCAGCCTGACCTTCAGTGTCTCCAGGAATGGGGCATCCACCACCTCTCTGGGCAACCTGTTCCAGCGCCTCACCACCCTTATTGTGGAAATGTTCTTCCTCACAGCCAGCCTAAATCTCCCTCTTCTAATTTGAAACCATCTCCCCTTGTTCTATCACAGAAGACGGTGCTGAAGAGCCTGACTCCTTCTTTCTTAGAGCCCCCCCCCCTTTAGATTCCAAAAGGCTGCTCTTAGGTCACTTTGGAGCCTTCTCTCCAGGCTGAACAGCCCCAGCTCTCTCAGCCTATCCTCATAGGAGAGTTGTTCCATCCCTTGCATCATTTTTGTGGTCCTCCTCTGGGTGCACTCCAACAGGTCTGTCTGTCTCCTGTACTGAGGACTCCACATCTGGATGCAGTACTCCAGGTGAGGCCCCACCAGCACAGAGCAGAGGGGCAGGAGCACCTCCCTTCACCTGCTGGCCACGCTTCTTTTGATGCAGCTCAGGATACGGTTGGCTTTCTGGGCTGCCAAGGCATATTGCTGGCTCATGTCCAGATTACTATTCACCAGTACCCACAGGTCTTTTTTTGGCAGGGCTGTGATCCATCTTTACACCCCCCAGATTGTACTGATAGCTGGGGTTGCCATGACCCAGGTGCAAGACTTCAATTTGTTGAACCTTGTGAGGTTCACCTGGGCCTACTGCTCTAGGTCCCTCTGGATGGCATCCTGTCCCTTGGGTGTCAACTGCACCACACAGGTTGGTGTCATCTGCAAACTTGCTGAGGGTGCATTTTATTCCACAGTCAATGTAATTGATGAAGATGTTTGTGTGCCCCCAGTGGCGCACGGTGTTAGAACCGCCGCTTGCAACACCAGAGGACCCCGGTTCGAATCCCCCCTGTGGCGCAAGTGGTACAAGTGTCACTCTGCTACATTAGAGGGCTCGAATCCCGGGAGTTGGACTCGATGATCTCTAAGGTCCCTTCCAACTCGCACGATACTATGATGATACTATGATGATGTTAAAGAGCTCTTCTCTCAGTACCGACCCCTGAGAGACACCACTTGTCACTGATCTCCATCTGTACATCGAGACATTGATCACCGCTCTCTGGGTACAACCTTGTAACCAATTCTTTGTCTGTCAAACAGCCCTCCCATGAAATCCATATCTTTCCATTTTTTAACTACAATATCAGTTTCTTACCTGGCCTTCCCTTTCTTCTTTCTTGCTCAACACATCACAGTATCACAGTATCACAGTATCGTGCGAGTTGGTACACATCCTACGTATTGTAAGCAAGTACACACACAAAAAACTTTGAAACAGTATTATGATTTTTTTTATCATTATTTTTCCCAGAAAAAACATTATTTATAGCTAACAATTTTTCTTAATATATGAATACATTCTGTGCGGTTATCCAATCCCTCGCCAGTCTCTCTTAAGTTACGATGTTTGTTTCTGGCTCATCAGAAGGTCTTGTATCTTTTACAAGTGACACATTCTGCCCTACTCTGATTGTATTATCTGGAGTTTTAATTCTGTCCTTTGCGTTGCTTTTTCCAACCAACGGAGCTCTTCTACAATGTTTTTATTCTAATTTTTTCCCAGAAGGGAACTGAATGGGGATTTGGTCCTACCAGGGGTTGAAAGCCATTGGGTTCCAGTGCTGAGCTTGATGTAATAAACTATATTTAAAGCATTACTCACAGAAGGTCTGTGAACAGCCAAGCTATGGCTCATAATTGCATGGCATTGTTCCTGAAGAATGGGCAAGTGATCAGCAGAGCACTGAGAAAGATCAACCCTGTGCTCCTCATAGGTCTTTTGTGGGGACCCAACATGGGAAGGCAATGAAACTGTCCCCTGTGTTGGTACTTTAGAAGTTCAGTCTTCATTTCAGCGGAACAGTCACAATACAACTGTGCATGTATTGCCATACTTCTCCAATCAAAGACATGGGTGCCTAAAGGAAACAGAGGAGAGGAGACACCAAGGGAAGCTTCTCCAACAGTGTTTGTTTTTGCTGAGCTTTTTGTTTGTTTTAATGATGGTAAACTGTCAGGCTAAATGTTGATTTCTCAGCTTTGAAAACTGAAGACATAGCATCTTCTTCTGCCTTGTTCTCAATATGTTTAAGAAGAAAAATCGCTCCATGACCACATTTTCCCCTATAAAAACGTGAGCAATTAACACAGCAGGTTCTCAGTTCAATATGTATAATTTATGGTAAAACGTATGTAATTGGTTTGGCAGGCAGCAAATGCACCAACACTCGCATAAACGTTTTTATGAATCCATATGTAATGCTGGGTGCTGATGGATTATTACTACAGCAAGATGTCACGTTAAATAACCAATGCAGATGTACAGTAGCAAATTACTGTTTTTGCCATTTTCATTAAAGAAAGAAAACTACGAAAGAAATTATTCCCATCTCCATTATTTACTAAAGAATTTTGTAATGCACTTTACTGCTGGAGCATCTGGGTGTATTAAACACAAATTCAGTATTGCATTATGCCAAATTGCCCACAATGGACAGCTGTCTCATGTCATCATTCTTAGAAGGCCAAAACATGCTTCCAGAATGTGAGGCACTTGTCTCCTACAGTCTCCAAGGCTGCTGTGGCTGGTGGGCATTCCAGCCTGGGGAGAGGGCACTGGAATGGAAGAGAGCTTCTTGCCATGTAGGCCATGGCCAAGCAGGAAGGCCAAACATCCCCAAGCGGAGGAGAGAGGGCAGCAAGAGTAGGAGAGGCCAACACCACATTCCCAACTTTATACTCATGGACCTGGTTCAGAACATGGTGACAGAGTCCCATTCTGAGCTAGTCATGATGGTCTGGGTCCTTGGGACTTCTTGGGTTGGCTCAGGAACCTCTCAAGCTGCTTGCTGCCAGATGAACACAAGCTATGGCAGGGTCACAGGAATGGCACACTGTAACAGTTCCAAAGCCCCCAGAACAAGGGTACTCCCACTCGCAGGGATCAAAAGAGGAAGGAGGTGTTTTGGGGCAAGGGGCCTGCTCTGACTGCCTTACTTTGTGAAGTCCAGTAGGAAGCCACAGAGTCAAAGTCCAAGTCCATCCCCTCCATCCCCAACCCCAGCAGCTCCTGTGTTTCTGTCACATTTTCACATCAATGTTTCTCCACTCTTCTCTTTTCACATCTTCTTCAGATTCTCCCTGATCCCGCAGTGGATTTTCCCATTCACTTTCCCACCTTTTATATCCTCCTCTTCCCTTAACCCATTTTTCATCATCTCCTTCTAGTTGTCTGTTTTCTTTCTTCTCCTATAATCCTGTACATTTGGATAAATTTCATTTGGACTGTTTAACATAACCACTAGATTTGTGTTTTAGCCTTGCTCTACAAGTTAAAGTCTCCCTTTTCTATCATCTTCAGCTTTTTCTCCTCTCTCTTAATCTAGGCCAGAGTTGACAGACTTGGGATCCAGCTCAGCTTCAGTGGGAAACCTCACCAGTGATTTCCATAGGAGCTGGTGAAAAACATCAAAAATGTCCCAGCAGGAGAGGCTAAAACTAATTTTCTGGATTTGTACATGGCCAGACTTCCCAGGCTTCTCCATGCTTCCAATACCCTGCAGCTTCAGCTGGATGCGTAGGTAGAAAGGACAGGCGTTTTGGAAAGCAAGGCACTTTTCCTTAGGTTACAGATCCAGCATGTCAGAGCAGGGACTTCACCTCTGGCAAGTCTTTCTTTTCTAGGCATCATGTGCAGTCCTTGCACTACATTTTTATCTATCAGCAGTACCTTGGGAAAGAAGGAAAAGATCTTTTTTTTTCCCCCTTCATCTCATTTCCAGGGGCAGCCCTTAGATGACCACTTGTTCCTGGCAAGCTAGTAGTATACATCCCATTGATCTACATGGCACACTCCCATGCTGTCTGGAGGTGGTGTGCATCATGTGGACGTGCTGTGGCCTTCCCAAATCATAGGCAATGGCAGTGATGTCCCTCACTCACAGAGTCTGTTTAACAAAAATCTGTAATATGTGTTCATTGCCATTCTCATGCAAGCAGACTTTGCTCTGTGAGTGCTCTCCTCAGCAAGGGTTGGTGTGCAGATGCCTGCAGGAAGCCCACTCTACACCTGCACAACTCGCATTGGCTACACTGCAAACAGAAATAGGCAGCCATGGCTGTTTCCAGCCTTGGGTTGTAGACAGAAAGCCTCCCTCGTGACACTGCCATCACATTCAGATGGGTTTTATCCTTCAGTTGTGAAACAATATAGGAAAACAATTCAAAGAGATCTGTGGAGTGAAAGAAAAATGGAGTGGCAGGTGTTTTTTTTGAGCTACGCTCTTTTGTCAAATGGTGTCTACCCAAACCTTCTCTGTATGACATCCCATCAGAAAGAGCCCTGCTTCCAGCTCTTCTCTTCCACGACTGCCACTGTGCTGCTCATTGGTCCTGGGGCTGCCAGCACCTGTGTCTGCCCTGATGCGATCTGGAGGCTCTCAATGTTTATTTCAATGTAAATATTTTTTTGTTGTTGTTGAGAAACAAAAGGGCTGGAAAAAGGGAGGTTATGGGAATATTCAGGATGAGATAAGGAATCTGAGGCAGAAAAGAACACACCAATTACCTCAGCTCACACTCTCATCTGCCAGATGAAACCAGTTTTACCAGCTATTGCCCAAAGGCAAAACACCATAGGGCTTCTGATGTCATGTTGGCCTTTGGTTATGAGCCTGAATAAATGGGTACCTGGCATGGGGAGAAAAAGGGCTGCGCTGCTTAACGCCAGCTTCAAGTATTTATGTTCGTCTAGCAACAATTAAAAATACCTCTGTCTCATTCTGCCTCCCTGCTATGTGGTATTCGTTTTCTTTCCAGAACTGCTCACATTGCCTTGCCCTACAGTTTACAGCAGCAAGAGTTGGCACTTGCCTCCGGCATGGCAGGGGAAGAGAAACCATTTCACTTTTATGCTACTTTTCCCCTTGCTCTGTCTGTGCACATAGCAGCAGAGGTGTTTGATGCGCTCGTTGTCTTGGAGAGGTGATGTACATTCTGCTGTTAATTTGCAGTGCTTCAATAGCATTCGCTTTTTCCTTAGGATTTAAATTGAATCGGTGGCATTGCTGGAGCAATGTAGTGCTGTAGATCTGACCTGTGTTCAGTGTACCCATCTGTCTTTTTTTCCTTTATTGTATTAACCCTCTTTTTCTTCTTCTTCTTTTTTAATTTTTATTATTATTATTATTATTACCTTTTCATATCAGCAAAACCCAGTGAAGCAGACTTTATGGCGTAACAATTCCGCATGTTTTGGTTACGAATATCCTGAAGCAAAGTTAAGGTTTTTCATATTACTATCAAAGCAACAAACCTGTGTCTGCTTCAGCACACAGAGGGAAAGGGCCTTTTTACACATAAAAGCTCATCAGTGGGTGGTAAACAGCTTTGGTCCTAATACATATTGCAAACGCTGCTGCAGCACAGACTGGCGGCTTTGGTAACATTGGCTGAGATGCAACATCGTGGTGCTGTCGTGGGAGCCTGTCGAGGGTCCAAGCACTCCTGCAATCAGGAAAATCAGGTTGTCACTGCTGCACTACAAATGACTCCTCTTGCTTTTGAAACTTCCCGTTTTCTTCCAGAGAGCTGATCACGCTGCAAAGCCATTTAAAAGCAGAAGAGGTAGAGATCGATAGCTTCAGCTGCGGCAGTGCAGCCAGCTTGCCCCATCTCCAGCTCTGATCACGGCTTTCCAGATGTTGGTGGCTGACTTGGCGGATGCCCAGTGCGAAGCACCTCGGACCAGTCAGAGCAGTCAGACTGCGAGAGCAGATGCTGAATTGGCTCCTGAAAACCACAGCTCTTCACCAGTTCTCAAGCTGAACATCAAAAACTGCTAAATGCTTCAAGTTTTTCTTCTTCCTCAGTGTTGCGTGCACTCAGAATGGCAAAAGCTTTACAATCTGAAGTCAATACAAAAGCACTGGTGTACCACCGGCTTACAATAGCATCTATTTGAAGGGGTGTTTTAACATCCAGCAGTGCTAGAAGGCAGCTTTTCTGCACTGCTTCCAGCAAGTATGTGTTCATCTGAGCATTTGGTGGCATGGTTTATTTATCAGAACTTCAGTACAGTTTTTTTTCTCCCCTTTGACATGGGATTAAAATTAAACATCCTTTACTGTGGGAGATGAAAGCACGGCGTAGATCATTCAGATACATCTGAAGTAGATACGTGTGTAAGTGACTGCTCTTTGAGAGCTTGATCTCATGTTCCTGTATTGACAAACCACCCCAAGAAGACTTGCTGCAGTGGATATTTGGATGGGCTTAGATGTGTGACTACATGTCCAGAGGTGGTAAAGTTTGGACTGGACAAAGGTAAAGCTATGCAGCCTTTGATCCTTCGAAGGCTTAATCAATAGCTGTCACTGATACAAAGAAGGCTTCACTTTAAGGCTGAAGATACCCAAGGGGTCTGTGGCTCAGTCGTTGTACCTGTTGAGCATAACGCTGATCAAACCAGGCTTACAGAATATCCTGTTAGAAGGGACCCATGAGGATCATAGTGTCATAGTGTCATAGAATATGATGCAAACATATCCATAGAATATGATGCAAGCATTCAAGGCTGGACTGGATGGGGATTTGAGCAACCTGGCCTAGAGGGAGATGTCCCTGCCTATAGCAGAGGGGTTGGAACTGGATGATCTTAAAAGTCCCTTCCAACCCAAACCATTCTATGAATCTATGATTCTACACCCCAAATGGGAAGGGACCCATAAGGAACATAGAGTTCAACCCATGACTCCATGCAGGGCAACCTGAGAGCAAGATCTAAACATGCTATCCAAATGCTTCTCAAAGCCTTAAAGTTTGATATCTCATCTCTTCTCTAAAGGAATAGAGCTGGGCCATGGATGTGGGAAGCACTGGGAACACCAGCCCTTGAGGAGTCAGTCTGGGTAGCAGGCATCTGCAGGAGCTCAGCTTCCCCTGTCTCCGTCAGAGCCCTCCAGCAGCTCCACAGGTCCCTGCAGTGCGTGTGACCATATTTGTACCAGTGGAAAGGAGCCAGCCACCAAGGTCTGGGGCCATCTTTGGATATCCTCCTGCCTCACTCGTGAGCGCTCCCCTCCTCCTGCTCAAGTAGCCATCACCTCACCTGCTCGCAAGTCTCTGTGTATGAGGGCCTCACCGCATTTGCGCTACAAAGCCAGCACCCCTTTGTAAGAACAGAAGCAATGTGTGAGCAAGGGAGAGTGTCAGCTCTCAGGGAGGAGCAGGGTGATGGACTCATTGGCCAAGCTGGCTGAAGTTGGCCTGCCTCCTCACCCTGTCTACTTCAGCCATCTCTGCTGTGGTGGCTGTCAGCCCAGGCACAGTGAGGGCCACGGTAGCACCACTGTTACAGCATTTCTTTCTCATTTCCCAGCTGAGTTTGGCAGGGCTGAGCCTGGGCTGGTAGCTGCACCGGCCCCAAGCTCTGCTGCAGGTGCTGCCCTGGCTTAGTGCCTGCTTCTGTGCTGGGGACGTGTGTTTTGAAGTCAGCTCTCACCGCTCCTCAGGAATGGATGCATTGCCAGGGGTTATTTGTGCTGCCTCACATCAGGAGTTTGCTGATCTGGGTTACCATGTCTCAGGCTTAGGGAAGCGGTGGCACTTCACCAAGGGTCTCATCCCTTGATGCCGACTCACTCAAGTGGGCCCAAAACACCCAGTGAGGTTGCAAGGAACACTAAACATCACATAGTCTAAATCCCTTGCCATGGGCAGGGTGAACTTCACTAGATCAGATTGCTCAAAGCCCCATCCAACCAACTTTGAACACTTTGAAAGATGTTAAGTAGAAACTAAATGCTTCTCCAGCAAGGATCGTTAAACATTCTTCTTACTGGAAACGTCATTACAAGTACAACTTTTAACACGTGCATTTTTGCATGAGCTACTTTGAAACACAGCCTCGTAGAATCACAGAATCATTTGAGTTGGAAGGAACCCTTAGAGTTCATCTGGTCCGATTCCCCTGCAGTGAACAAGGGCACCTACAGCTCAGTCCATTTGCTCAGAGCCCTGTCCAGCCTAATCTTGAGCATCTCCAGGGATGGGGGACATCTACTTTGGGCAACATGTCCCAGTGCCTCACCATCCTTATTGTAAAAAACTCACCCTGCAAGCTACAGGCAATTCTTCCTTTCAGATCCCCTTATTTCCCTTCTTTTGCTGTAACTAACAAGTTTATTGCTTTGTCTCTTGCCGTATGTGCATACATGAGTGGTGGGATGACACTAATAGCAGCTGCCCTGTGCTTGAGTCCCCGAGGTTTGGGGACTCAGTCTGGTTGGGTGGCGATTACAAAATGAAAGGGATGAGCTGAAACTGATGGCAGAGCTCGGGCAGTTTTATTACAAACGCTATGGTAAAGATCGTGCCGTAGGTGTTGAGGTGTCTTGATCCACAAACCTTAAATCAGAAGACAGGAGAAGCAACCATGTTAGCAGCGCTTGCAGAAACATAAAGTGTATAAAAGTGCTTCCATCTCCCCAGAAGTAAACAGAAATTAAAATGTGCTCTAAGTTTGCACATAGAGAATCATTAACTTCGAATAGTTAGGGACTAGAGGGAGGGAGAGAAGGGGGATTTTTGGTGTTTTTTTTTACTCTTTTTCTGCCCCGGGCAAAATTTTCAACATTAACTAATTAATGTTTATAAAGCACTTTGCATATATAGTGCCTTTCATCAGGGGATCTCCACGTATTAGATTATATTATCTGGAAGGCCTCAGGCCTGTGCATACTAGCCCTATAAAGTATTAGCCTTATAAACTTTAGTAATTCACTTTGTGATTATTATTTTTTTTTCTGGTTTTGTTGTGTTTTTTGGTTGTTGTTTTTTTCTTCTTGGTTGGGTTTTTAATCTTCCCTCTTCTTAAAACAGGCCGAGCACTTTGTCTGAGTATGTAAAGAGGTGGTAAAAAGGGTGGTGTCAGCCTGAATGACCATATGAGAAATCAGAGCCCCGTCATGCACTTCTCCACTCCTCTAATTGCTGGTGTCGGGGAGTAGCAACTGTGCCAAACTCGAATTGGACTACCAGTCCCACACATCACACAGGGTTCAGCAAGAGGCATTGGCACTGGCTGTGGAAGGAGGTCTGACATTTGCTCTGTGCTACATGGTGATGACAGTGAGGACGGGGAGGGCATGAGAGACCTTTGATAGATGACAACATCAGAAAGCAAAGGCAAGGTATTGGTGAGAGGGAGGAAACTCCCATGTGGAGCAGTCTGGCAGCCTTTCATGCAGTGCATTAAGCTTCTCTTCTTACGGAAAAGGCTTGCTGATGGTTGGGAGCTGGGACCTGAGGAGGCCCATGTCTCTGGGCACTGGCTGTCCCTGTCCTGGCCAAGGCAGGAGGCAGAGTACCCCAGAACCACACCAACAGTAGTGAATCCTCCATGTGTCAAATCTAAAGAGCCTGCTTGGGTGTGGGCTCGGCTGATGACTCAAACAATTACTTAACAATAGCCTGTTGCGTGAGCTGGCAGGGATGTAGCCAGGTTCACAATGGAAAAAATGTGTGGGCATTTCTGCTGCAATGAAACACATGGGGAGCAGACTTGCTGCTGCATGTAGGAGCTACCAGCAGAGAAAGCAAGGCCTTGGGGAGCAGAAACTTGACAGGGACAAAGCAGAGGATGTCTTTGCCCTTACTTGCAAGTCTTACAGGTGGAATTCCCCCAGCTGAATTTAGCTGGGTAAGGGCTGCAGCTCTGAAGCCAAAGCGAGAGCAGCAAACCCAAGCTTTCCAAGAGTCAGCGGTATTCAGAAATGGAGAAGAGAGCCATCCCCTCCAAGGCCATCTGGCCTAGACCAAAGCAGCCCTGTGTGATGGATGTTAGCAGTGGAGGGTGGGAAATCCCCATCCTTCAAAGGAGGAGAGGCTGATGGCACACGTAGCAAAACCAGATAGGCGTTGCTTCACATAAACAGCTCTTCCAGAGCCTGCACACACTGAAGAACTTGATGGAGAGCTTAAGATGAGTAAAGTTGTTCACTCACCACTCACAGACTGACATTCTGAGAGCCAAAATGGCAGGTCTGCCAGAAAGCACGTCCCACACGGGCTGCTCTGTGGTAGAAAGCAGCAGAGGGCCACAGTGGCCGGCTATGGATAGAAGAGAAGGCTAAACTTCCCGCTCTGCAGACACTGCACTGAAGCTAAATGTTTCATCACCTTGATCCAACCAAGAGTGCAGGCTGAGATAGCGAGCATGATCCCAGTGAGCACTGAAAGGGCTCTGCCAGCCTGTCTCCCCTCAGATAGGTGTGGTATGCAAGGGACTGGGAGGAGCAGAGCAAGAGCTTCTCTGGGTGTGTTTGGGGCTGCCCCCTGGGCTGTGGCTGTGCATTTCC
Organism: Excalfactoria chinensis; assembly: GCF_039878825.1. Classification (NCBI taxonomy): domain Eukaryota; kingdom Metazoa; phylum Chordata; class Aves; order Galliformes; family Phasianidae; genus Excalfactoria; species Excalfactoria chinensis. Next base: position 43,182,525 of record NC_092826.1, read on the forward strand.
TTGGATCTTTGCACGCTCTGAGCTCACCATGCATGCTGCTTCTGTGCTACACACATGGTGTGTCTCCTGCTAGTGAGTGTGGAAGCAGAGATGCATTTTCATATAGGCAAATGAGAGTATCTACCAGACAGAGGCAAGTGGGCTGTTTACAAGGCACTGCTGGCTGTGTATCTGTGCACTATTCTCACCTCTTCTTTCATAGAGACTTTCACGTACAGGAAAGGCTAATGTGCTTGGTCCTCTGGGCCAGGATACTCCCACACCAGTTTGTTGAGCAGCAGGAGGGAGTGTGCAATGCTACTGGCATGACCTCCAGCCTAGGGCAAGAATGGATTAACTCAGCTCATCCACAGAAACCAAAGGACTTTCTTCATTTCACCCAATGAAGGGAGCAGACATTTCTGAGTTAGGCCCTGGTGAGCCCGGCATGACGGCTCGCCAGGTAACATCAACTGGCTTTGAGTCATCCCTACCCTAGAAGCCAACCAGTTCATCAGCTGCCATTGCAACAGCTACCACTGCTGTGAGGTGTTAGCGGTTTCGCTGCCCACTGGTTGTTGTCTCTGCCCATCGGCTTGGAAGTCATCCACATTCCTCCTCCATGGGCGGCTCTACAAATGCTTCAAAGCTTTGATGGAGAAAGCCCAGTGAGGTTTTACCCATGGCAGCTCCACCCTTCAGTGGAGCAGGTGCACAGCGGCTGCAGACAGTCTGAGCAGGGCTGGGAGAGCTGGAACTCTGTGGCTGCTCTGCCTATTTGCATGCAATTCCTTCTAGCTGCAGAATGCTCTCCCAGTGATGGGTAATTTGCCTGCCTGGGGAGCTCGGGAGGAGCCACACAGACGGGGATTTCCCCACGCTTCACACCAATGAGGCCCTGTGGGGTTGCTCATGTAACTGTGAGCTGAGGCATGAGTGACAAGGGAGCAACACCACAGGGTGAGAGAGACTGAAGCAGAACACATCGGTGCAGTGCCCGGAGGTAACACTGCCATGTGTTGACTTGGTGCACCTCATAGTACTGCACGGGGAGTTATCTCCCAAGAGGTCACTTTGTGTGTCCTGCGTTGTGCACAGCTGGAGCTGAGCAGCTGACCTGAAACCAAGAGAACCCTGTGAGGACCAACCATGGCGCTGGCAGTGGCTGAGGGACTCCAGAAAGGCGGACGAGAAAGGACTTGCAGCAAAGCTGACTCTGCAAAGCTGAGTTGGGCAACAGCAGTTTAGATCAGCGATACATCTGGAGGCCCTCAAATGAGGCAGCGGAGGGAGGAAGCTGCTGCCTCCTGGCAGCGCAGCCATATTTGGAGGTGTGGGTGGGGGCTGCTTGTCAACTGGGGGCTTGGGCTCCAGCAGGTGGGGAGGTTTCAGCCTAGGCACCAGGGGAGTGCTCCTTTGCTGGTTAGTGTTTTTCAGGGTGACTTTAGGGAAAAGGGGTGTTAATGTGTTCTCCCAGACAAAATACCTTCAGTGGTGTCTTGTGGTGTGCTCACTCTAGAGCAGAAAGGGATGGCTGGGGTGTGATGGAACGTATGGCCAAAAGTTGCCGTCATCCAGAAACAAGGCTGTGGTGCTCCCTCATTCTTGAGGAGGAGGAGGAAGAGGTTGTCGCAGCCTGCAGCTTGGCACGTTAGTCTTGGCATAAGGCTTCCTAGGGCAATTTCTAGTCATTCACGCCCTTCCAAAACGTCAGCAGCTCTTCCTACGTAAAGGAGTGCTGTTTTGGTTGTATGACACAGACTGTGCAAGCGTTTGAATTACTCCAAGAGATGGCTTTGTCTCATTTAGCTCCATGGGTCTAAACTAGAGACCCCAGTTCCTTACCACCCATCTACCTGGTCTCAGCCACAGGGCAGCAGGGGGAGGAGCAGGGACAGGGAGCATGGCGGCCATGCAGGCTGGGGGCACTGAGAGGTGGGGACAAATGTCTGTTGTCAAGGAGGACGGGTTCCTGTGAGCCTTGCCACCAGCTAACCCCAGAGCACTGAAAACAAGGAGGGAAATACCCTTCAGAAACTGCCCAGATTTCATACTTGAAATTTAGACCACCAGTCTTGTAATTCCTGGAGATCTGATTCATGCTTTTTGAACGTGTGGGTTTGGCAATCCTGCGCTCGCATTTAGAGCCGTTTCCCAACCCCTTATTTTCCCCAGAGGCATTCTTACTTTTTGCTTTTTCACTCCCATATACAGGAAACAAACTTCTCAGGGGGCTCCAGGAGTTGTAACCGACAGCAGAATCCATCCATTAAGTAAGTCCACTCACTGAACAACACAAACAGCCCCTTCCCCAGCTCCAGCCAGGGCCTATGGGATGGAACTAAGGGCCTCCCTGGAGTCACAAAGCAAGGTGGCTGTGTTTAGGGGCTGAGCATGAGTTTGAGATCTGTATTTGGTCAAGGAGCAAAACATCCTGTTTTTTTAAGGCTGAAGGATTTGGGGTTTCTCTGGGAAGACTTAAAGTAATCTTCATAAAGGGTCCTCCAGGAAAGATGAGGAGGGAGCTTTTATCAGGGAGTGTAGTGACAGGACAAGGGATAATGCATTTAAACTACAAGAAGGTGGGTTGATTAAGCATGAGGAGGAAATTCTTTACTCAGAGGTGATGAGGTGCTGGCACAGCTGCCCATAGAAGCTGTGGTGCCCCATCCCTGGAGGCGCTCAAGGCCAGGTTGGATGGGGCCCTGGGCAGCTGAGCTGCTGGGGGGCAGCCCTGCACAAGGCACAGGGTGGGACTGGGTGGGCTTTGAGGTCCCTCCCAACTCAAACCATTCTGTGGTTCCACTGAAATCTTTTTTTATCCAGTTGTTGTTGGACCTATATATTTATCAGCACAGATATCAATCAGGGAATAAGTAAGTGCTACCTTCATGCAGAGAAACAACATTAATTACACAGAGCTTCTGCAGTGTGCCACTCGCTTCCCATGGGCAGCCTGCTGCAGGCAGAGAGCAAGGAGAGCTCCACGCCCTGGGGAGTGGAAGCTGTTTTCAGTTCCCTGTGAGAGGCACCCCTGCCTGCTTGGAAAGAAGAGTGCAGTCAGAGAGCCAAGGGAGCCCCTCCATGATACCCAGAGCTTGCAGGAAATGAGCAGCATCAAATTGCCATCAGCCCCAGTGGTGTGGGAGGTACTGCAAAATGTAGCTTTGTTGGAGGGCTTGGGACTCAGCTATGCACCAAGGAGATCCCCAACGTGTGGCATAGTGGGAGGGGGAATTACCAAAACTACCTGCAGGGAAATCCCAGATGCAGGGATGTAGGTTGTGGGACTGCTGAGAAGCGTTTCCTTCTTCCCGCGTTCGTTGCAATGCTGCAGAAGCCTAACAACAGCAAGTTTTTGTTGGCAGTACAGCAAAGCACATCTCGAAGGAGACATCCAAGAGAGAACATCTTAACAGCTTAAAATAGCTACAGCTGTGTGGGACAGCCTTCCTCCTCTTTGCTTTTGATCCCAAGAGGGGTCTAGGAGAGGAAAACTGCTCCATCTCTGTTGTCCTCCAGGGAAAGGGCAGTCCGTGTCCCTGACACCTCAGTAGGGCCAGAGGGTGGGGGCACTGCAGTGACGGCACAGACCATTGCAGCCAGTGCTCCCAAGGATCTCCAGGCATCCCATCACAGATCTGTGAGCTCTCAAGAGGGAAAGCGTGACATTGCCTAACAGTTAACAAAGATCACCAGAAGAGGAAGTAACTGAACCCTCTTTTAGTTCTGTTGGATCATTTCAACACACATGGAGGATGTCCAAGTGCTCACTGTTTCTGTCTGCATGGAGGACGACAGGTCTGACGTAGAGAACCGTGACCCCACAATCCAGATGTGTGACAGCATGAAGAGTTGTTTGTGCACAGAACTGCAAAAACTTCAGCCCGTGACAGAGAAAAAGCCTGAAAGAGCAGTCATGTACCCCAGAAGCTGAAGGAGCCTCACCCAGGTGTAGCGAGGTGTAGAAGAATTGGATCCTGGCAAAGTCTTCTTAAGTTTTGTCTCGATGGAGCGTATAGAGACTTTAAAGAAAGAAAAAAAAGCAGCTTCCTGACTCACTCTCTTCCCAAGACTGCCCTAGCCCAGGGCATTTTCCCTGCCTTGGGAAGTGTTGCAAAATTTGAGCTTGCCCCGGAGGTATCTCTCACTAATTACTGGATATCCTGGTTTTGTGTAAGGACACCGCCAGAACCTTCCCACAGGTTCTTCTTTATGGCATGGGAAAAAAAACTAGAAACGCTGATTTCTGTTTCGGCATCCTACAGCAGACTAGTGAGAAGGGCTGATTAAACACTCAAGGGGATCTCTTTCTGGAGCCGTCCTCTCCAGCTGCAGGGCATCACTCACCAGCAGTCTCTAAGAAGCGAGGAATTTCAAAGGCACATTCACTTTTCATATTTGCCTTTTGTACCTGAAGCTTGGGTCACTTTCCATTTTTATTTTTATTTTTTTTTTCTCAGTAATAAAGAAGGTTGAAACTTTCAAGTGAGAAGGAAAAGCTCCGAGAGCTCTCTGAGACGAGACCCATTGGAGTTTGCACCACCTTCCCGCTGTGTTGCAAAGGACTAATGAGCCAGCTGGTGAAAGGCAGAGCGCAGTAAATTACAGCCCCAGCCCTGACAAGAGGTATTGCAACCCTGATGACTGTGTCAGCTCGATGTTAGGTAGATGGGCTGTAAGCCTTCTTCCATGTTTGTTTCTGCGTCAGTACAAACCGCTCCAGCTTTGAGATATTGAACAGGCCATGCCGTATCTACTCATCCCAGCCTCACCCTCAGCATCAGACAGGCCACTGATTCCCATGGAAACAACACATTCCCCCAGGTCTGGCAGCACTACAGCTGTGTGCCTGGAATACAGCGGTGGGTTGAAGCTGGTGGTCACCTTTCATGCTATTCCTTCAAAGTGCAATGATAGGATTACAGAGGATTTCTCCAAATTTGGGGAAACACGGAGTGAAAAACCACCTTGAACGGGAAGTAACAATTTAAGGATTTCTTCCCAAGTAGTAATTATCCAATGAGTCTGCTTCATTAAAAATATAGCCTGCGTACACATTCCCACCTACCCGCATGGATCTTCTAGAAGGGCAGTTTTATGTGATTTCTGTTACTAGGAAAAAAAAGCCTATGCCAGAAAGCATGTAAATGTATCGTCAGAGTTGTGGAGAGAAAAGAGAGCTCTGTTCTCAATCACGTTCTCCTTTTCCTACCTTCCCTCTTGGCACTCCAGCTTATCAGCTCTTCAAGGGAGTCTTCATTCTCTGCACAGTTTTGCACTCCCTGTTGCTGGAGTTTCACATCCGGGAGCTGTCACAACTCAGACCTTAGAAGAAGTGGTGCATTTCTTTGAAAGACAGGCTTTCATCTCAACCTGGTTTTGGAATAACGTTCTCTGTGATCTGGCAGAGAGAATAAATCGTTTACCGATTATTGTAACTCTCAAAGGAAAACGCTGAGCTGCTGAGAGGAGGATGAATTTGTAGTGTTGGTGCTGCACACAGAGACCAGCTCTGTGGTGTGGTAAAGAGAACAGATGAGCGTCAGGTACCCTCAGGTGGGGTTGTCAGCATGAATCTCAGAATGGCCCAGGTTGGAAGGGACCTCAATGATCACGAATATCCAACCCCCCCCGCAACAGGCAGGGCCTCCAACTTTCACATCTAATACTCGATCAGGTTGCCCAGGGCCCCATCCAACCTGGCCCTGAAGAAAGATACGTGCCAAGGAAACGTCTTGTAAAAGGTTAGAAAGACCTACAGCTGCAAGAACCTGTAGAAAACCCTTGAATATGGCAAGGTGTATCGGTAGAAACCTTGGCCGCTGTGAAACACAAACTTCCTGTGAGAATGAAAAGAAGGCTCTGAGGAGACTTGATTGCAGACTTTTAATGCTTAGAGGAAAGATGGAAAGGAACTTCTTGTGGAGGCATGTTGTGATAGGAGAAGAGGTAATGGGAGCTGTGAAACAGAGGATCCTGAGAAGGGACAGGGCCACTCAGTTAGCAACTAACATGCAAGAATAGTTACAGACACCAGGAAAGGAACTATCAGTCCATGCCTATAGCAGAAAAGGCACTAGGAATGATGACTGATCTATCTTGGAAGGAAAAATCTGAGTGTCTTGCCTATGCTTTCTAAATAAAAGCCTCAGAGGGGTGCTTAGCTAGCTTGCAAAGGCCTGCATGAAGTGAAACACAAGCCTTGTGACTCAATGGCATGGAAGACAGCCTTCCTACTGGATTGAGTGGGACAGACTGGTGAAAATAAGCTAGTGCCAGAAATGACAAAAGCTAAGGTACGATAAGCTCTACAGGCTTCCTACTACGTTTGTGCCCATCTGAGTGAAGCCTTCACTCTGGATTCCAGTAACCTCCAGAGCTGCAGTCTTCAACCCCGAGTCTGTGGATAACAATCTCAGATGATGTGCAGACATCGAGCGTGGTACATACAGAGGTAAATATGTACAGTGCTTGGCCTCTGAAACCCAGCAGCTCTTTGAAAAGTTACTGAGAGCAAGTGCAATCACTTGGGCAGTCTACCCCCTTTAGGACATCCTCATTTGCTTTTGCCTTTCCTTCTTAATCCCAGCGATCACAAATGAAAAGCAAAGAGAACACAGCAAACAGATAAACCTGAAGAGCAGCTGACAGCATATTTTCCAGGCAAAGTGCGCTCACATGGCAGGACACAGGTGCCTACAAGAGAGCAGGCCTAGAACAACTTGATGCAAACGGTAGCCTAAAGCTACTCATGTCAGTGTCCAAGAGAGCACGATGGCTTCAAGGAATCATCTAGCAGTCTCCTGGGCCCCTGCTACCTTCCTCATTAAACCTAGAACAAGGCTGCAGGGCGCGCTTGTGTGCTTCAGCAAGTCCTTCCCAGGGGGAGATCTGGAGTCAAAAGACAGTGCAAAGTGCTGGCAAGTGGATTCAGCATTAAGACTCAAAAATGGCAATAAAGGAAAAAAGCAACAGCGTGAGAAAGAGTGCAAGACCCCTTTTGTCCCCATGTAACTTAGAAAATGCAGTGTAGTACAAAGTTAAAATGGTATTAATCAAGAGCCAGCAACAACAGCTTTCCCCCACACAACTGGATATACTGTTTTCTCTGAAGGCAAAATACTTGAATGCCATGGATAGTTCCTTGGACAGCTTGGTGCATCAGAAAGAGGCACTACACTAACAGACCATCTGGACAGCAAGAAGTGCCTGGAGTAAGCTTTAAGATCCACTGCAGCATCCATGGCATGAGTAGCTCTGCTGCTAAGTGCTGAGGCTGGAACACAAGGACCCCAGCAACTGAGAAGCATAGGAGAACAATGTTGGGGTTCATCTTCATCTTCTCATAAACGAGCCTTTATTGTGTAAAGAACAGTCCACAAATGCTGGTGAGTCTGGGAAAAAGGGGAAGGTAATCCCACGGTCATCCTTCCTTTCACTCCTGGTGTGGCTAAGCAGAAGTCATTTGCTTTTCTCAGTAGTAAAGGTGAGCCTGAATGAGACATGGGCTGGAGCCTCAGGAAGAAGACAAGTAGTTTTAGCCTTTGCACCTTCACCAAGGCCTGGGCTCTTTCTGTCTGAAATCAGGCCTGAAACTGCTGAAAAACATTTGGAAAATGCCTGCTCTTCCTCCTCAAGTTCTAAACAGAGACACCTTGCTGCGACAGCAGTAATGAAAACATGTAATTCTGCGTTGCAAGCAGGCAATAAAAACATTCAATTATCTTTTAAAGTTTATTAAACCTATCTATTTATCATGTAATTTATTTTCTTTAATACCTTTTATTTTAAACATCTCATCGGTTTGAAGAACAGGCAGGCCCATATGCAGATGCTCATCTGTGTTCTCCTACCTGCACTTAATTAATTGCGAGTTGCTTCAAAAACAACTTCGGACAATGCTTCCATTGCGCATTGCTGAGGTCTGAGAAGCTTCCTGTGTTTCTACTTCCCAGAACATGTGCTAAGTACTTCTGTACAGCTGATAAAAACAAACAGCTTTGTGCTGACTGACAGGGGAAGCTGGACAAATTGAGGGGTTGCTTTTACTCTCTGCCTCCCCCTCCCCATCCACTTGCCTTCAAGTAATTTTTTGCTCTGTCACCCAGTTCTGTTTAAAAACCTTAGAAAACAGATGCTTATCACTAACACTTCAAGTTGGGGAACAGTGCCAATCACGGTGATGGGCAGATAGCTGGGGCTCATTCTCAGAACCATGTCATTAGTCACGGTGATGACAGCTTCAGACGCTGAATTTCTCATGCTAGGAAAGAAACAAAGTTAGCTATTTGTTATTTTTAATAAAATAATTGCTTTAATGCAGTATTTAAAATAATTTTAAACATCTGATCAATAAGATACAGTACACAAATATGGAAAATGCTGCACTTTACATAAAAAGTAAAGCTAAGCATTTAATTATACAAAACAATTTTGCCTGATGCTATCAATATCTCGCAAACTATAGCTTAGTCAAAGTACTGCTTTTCTTATATATATATATATATATGCAATATATACATATATAAATAATTTACAGCATTCATTTGCTAGATTTCTTTACTACTGTTTCAACACACACACACAAAAAAAAACCTGACTCAAAACTTACTGAATTTGGTAACTATACGCAGTGGTTCTGATGGTAGAGGGTGTTTATCACTTTAGGTTTTAAAGTAGCATGCCAAATAGCCATAGGAAGCTTGTTCCTTGAAAGAAATTTTAGCAGGAAGCCATTCAACATATCAGTGCCTTTCCCACTCGTCCTGGGAAGCAGCCATGCTATGCAGCACCGTGTCATGGGAGCCAAAGTGACCAGAGGCTGGGGAGAAGGGTTTCCCTCCTACCACAAGGCAATTCTTACCAGCAGAGCAGAAAATCTTTGAATCTATTCTAGCAGTCTTAGTAATCTGGAGTCATCCTCCTTACTGAATGGAAACAAGGCAACTGACTAAACTATTTTCTACTTGAAAAGTTTCCCCATTATACCGCATTAGGGTATGATAAACATTAAGCAGACAACTAAATCAGTATTCTCAACAAAGCAGCGAATCCTGTGCTCTGCAGACACTATGCTTCTCCTTAAGAGTCTCTAGCTGTAAAGTTTCAGAATATTTAATATATCTCAAGTTTTCCCTTTCTTTGCAGTAAGCGCAGGTTTTGGTTCATTTCTTTCTAAATCTATGCTTAAATCCATTGCTATTTTTGTTGCTGTTGTTATCTACATAAAGAAAAAGGCAAGAGATCAGTTTCTTCTTTTTACCCTTAATCTTCAGGCTTCTTTAATCCCTGTATTCAAGTTCAGTAACTCCAGATTTCCCCAAACATCAAAGTACGCCCTACCTACCCTGCTCGATGTACTTTACCCATAAGAATGACCAATTGGTTCATCTTCCTTCAATCACTTTCCAGAAAGGGGAAGGGGACACTTGAAGTGATGTGGGGAAGAGGAAGCGTCCCTCACTCCTTCTGTTAGCTACTTTGCTCCACAAAGTAGCATTCAGTAGTAATTCTAAACCCAGACATTTTAAGGACATCTGATTTAAGGAGATTTGTTGAGACAAACAGGCAATACATTAGCATGTTGACTGACTGCTGGTTCATGAATAAATACAACTGTCATGCTGTGCAGTGCCTTTAAAGAGTTACTTGCCCCCTAGATGAAGCTGGATTAGAAGAAGGCACTACAAACAGATGTTGCAGATTCTGGAGTACTGAAGCAAGTAACATACATAAACTAGGTACACATATAGAGCCCTCAGAGCCTGCAAGACACATAAATGCAAGGTAGTCAGGGGCTTGTGTGTACAGCTCAGTGTTTTCACTGGTTTACAGACTGGTTTAAGCCAAACATTATTAAAAACCCTACCGGTGCTAAGTTAGGCATTTAATAAAAATGTTTATCTGTAAACAAGAGTTATCCTTACAACGGATCATTTTCCAGAAATTGGAATTTCAAGACAGTGCAACAATGCTTCAGTGTTTTCTTTGGCAGTAGACAGCAAGTTGAAATGTGAAATTCAAATCACTTCAGAAGAGCACGGTACAAGGTTAGAGAATGCTTCATCTCCCTCTCTTGTTCCATGCAGAATATCAAGTCCCTGAGACAGACACGAGTTATTCTTGGACGAAGAAGCTGTTTTGTAAGGCTAAAATTCGATGACCCAGGAGCAATTCCATTGCTGTTCAAACCCTAAGAGTAGAAGGGAAAAGAAAAGAGAAAAAGCATTAACATTTCATGTCAATACAAGTTTTTAATTCAAACTGGTTGGGTTGTACTGCCTACTTGCATAGAAGTAACCTGCTGATATTCAGCTTTACTTGTTACAAACCTGAAATCCAGATGCCCTTGGTACATTAGATAGTTCAAAAGACAAAGCAAACACATACCAGTTAATGGTTTACTCCAGTCAAAGCAATGAAAAAATTCTTCCAAAAAAAAAAATATATATATATTCTTTTTATCCTTAAACTACATTATTGTAAGATAAGTAACTGCCGTTTCACTGAAGTCATGCTGAACAGCTGTGCTTTCTCACCACAAGCTCACAACAAAGGTGGTACTACCACTGCTCCTGTGTAGAGCCCTGTGCTGTGCCCCTAGTTGCAAGAACTCCAGATGTTTACATCTCTTCTTAAAGAAAACCATCACTTCAATGGGCATCGGCCTTGAAACATGGCCAGGAGAAACTCTTACCCTGGCCGTCACCTGTCAAATGTCCTTTACAAAAGCAAGACATACACATGGTCAAAGCATCCGCGCATTCAGAGTTCTGTATCCAAGCCTAGACATTTCAGACAGCAGCCTCACTTGGTTATGAAAGCACAACTGGCGTGGAGATGATGATGTTTAGTAGTTGTACATTCAGGCTATTGGAATGAGCAACCTCCATGCATTCCAAAATGTCCTAAGATTCATTATTAGGAGTGGGGAGGAAGAAGATTACCATGAGCTGCACAGTAGACTGGCTACTTATCTTAGAGCCAATCTATGCTACACAGCCAGTCTCTTATCACTACTGGAGGGTTCTTGGTAATGAATGCAATTTGTACAAATACGAGTGCTCAGTCTCTGTAACTTCAGCACGGCAATGCCTGCCAGCATCAACACCACTTGGAGATGGTGTTGCTTGGATGCTGTGCTAACTATATCAATTCTTACCCTAACACTCTCTGTAAGACTTCAGCAAAATGACTTTGCCCACTTTGCTTAGGGAAATCCGGTTTAAAAACCCATGTGTTAGATACAAATACCAGTGGTGAACTATCTATAGCAGTGAATGCTACTGTTGTTAGGAGGAAAACACTGAAATTTATTTAAAAAAGAAGAAGAAAAGAAAAAGAAAAAAATGATTCACCAGAGAGCACATACTGTCCACAGAAAACCCAGGGCATATTGCAGAAATGGAAGCTGTATTTCTTACTAGCAGCATGCAGGGTATTCAGCACCATTTCATTTGCTTTACAGTCGATACTATTAAACACTATGAAATGCCATCATTTGAAACTTTCAGTTTGTTAAATGGCTTGGAACAAATGCGTGTGTGGGGAAGACTGCTGGCCACATAGCACAGAGAGGGCACTGCTGTCCTGGTAAGACACAAGGGGGTCACAGTTCAAGTTTGTCATATGACAGCCCCGAAGGATCTAGGGAAAAGATAGCTCTGCAATGCAGCTGCCAGCACGGGTTGAAAAGGAGGTCAGTCCAACAGGATGCGGCAGAAGGCCTGAGGCAACGTTATAAATGAAACAAACCCCAAGGGTTTGCAGGAACCCAACAGTAATGTCCTTTGTAATTCAAAGAACTTTACGGAGGGGAAAGTATTTTCTCTCTAAACAGTCATTAGACTAGGAGACTTACCTTTAGAAAGATGCAAACCAAAGCCACCTCAATGCAGTTTCCTTCCTAACGAAAAGAAGGCAGACATCACAGATCTCCGAGTCTGCTTTGGAAGCTATCAGAGCAGCAAGCTGTTAAAACAGAGAAGCTGCCCATGCTTGAGACAGAACTGTGGATTTGTTTATGCCTATATTCCTACCCATCGTGCCCAATGCAGGGACACAGACGGATGTTTTGCAGTAAAGTCACTTCCGAGGCCAAAGCTTATACTGGACTTCTGTTTGCTAAGACAGACAGTTCATATTCCTCAGTTTCACCCAGCATCACACAGGTCTATCAGAGCCGAGTACAGCATTTCAGAGGCTCTTCAGCTAGCTACTGAACATATCTAAACCAATGACTGCCACATCCATGTTAAAAGACCCCTCTGTCAAAGTGCAGGACGGTATAAAATCAAAGTAGTCACACAGCATAGATCATTCCAGCTCAGACTGGACTGCAAACAGGCTTCATATGGTCAGGGAACTCATCCCTACACAAAACCTCCTGCACGTCTCTGAACAGTTTACATGGGGATGAGCACTAACTAGCTGCCTTTCACAGCTGCATGGAAGCACGGGTCTTTTATGGGTTTTGAACACTGGAACAAACAGCATATTGTGATATAGTACCTGTCTGTTTGTAATAAAACATTTAAGGAACTAGAAGTAAAAACACTTGAAGTTATGTTGTCTGCATGCTGCAGTGAACCCTCACACACATGCTTCAGTATCAAAGAGCTCAACGAGTGTCGCACTCTGAGCTCTCCAGCTGATGGAGATATACTTCATGGAAGGGCCCTCTGCGGCTCTGTTCCCAGAAGCCTGCTCTTGGGCAAGTTCCTGCTGCGTAGCAGGTCAACCCCATCCTTCCTTAGACAGGTACCAGCAGCCCTTATCTTTGCATTTCATATACCTCTTCTTGAACAGAAGCTCCCTGATGCTGCTTTTCAGACATCAGTATTCATGTTAGAACAACACCAGTCTGTACCTTACCCCCAGATATCTCTATTATGTTCCCTCCAGTGGGGCAGCAAATTGATGTGCAAAAAAAAAAGTAGAAAAAAAAATGTCTTGTTAGTTTGGGAGGCTGTTCACAGCACATCTTCTGTCTACCCTCAGACACCTTTGTCATCGTTTTCTGAAAAGAACTGAAAAATAAGGCTTTTTACTATCAGTACCTCAGTAAGCAAACAAGTAGGGGAATTACCCAGCACAGGTACTGCCTGCCCAACAGGGTATCAGCAGCAATGCTGCAGCTTTAGTATAGCTTACAGACCCCATCTGTGAGTTAAGGAAGGTACTGCAGCAACTGGGCTCTGAGCTACTGGAAACCACCTCCGACAGCATGCAAGGCAGCTGGCTTAAAACCAGCATCACAAGGCTACACAGGCTGCAGCTCTGTGCTTCACATACCCTCAGAGTCCGATCAAATCAGCAGCACTGTCAGAGCAACGTGCTTTTGTGATCCCCATGGCCTTTTGTATACTCCTAACAGAGATCAGTTACTTTTACTGACTGTGGCAACAGAAAATACTGTGGAGCTCCTGCAGCAGTTCCATACCTGTTTTGCAGCTCCTGTTGTCAGGAGGCTGCTCCTGAAACACAACTTTAAGATCTTTAGAGCTCTCTCCAGTGGCCAGACGAAGAATTAAATATTGATTCTCTTTTCAAAGGCAAAAGCGAATTTGTTACAGAGTCACAGTAAGGCTACAAGACAAGACTCTTCCTTTACCTGAGCCACCATCATACTCCTAATTCTTAGTCTCCAGTGTACTTGGAGAACACATGATATAAAAACCTGCATCTTAAGCACTGGCAGGAATACCAGAGCTGTTCAGAGCTATTACGCAGGACTTAAAGCAACACTCAAAGGTCAGCAGAACCCTGCCTTCCACCAACCTGCTCAGTGAGCTCACCTGGCAGAGAACACATTCCCTTCCCAAATTTAATGGTTTCACATCAAATGCATTCTGAACTTTCAGCTCTCAGCATGGTTTCACAGAGGTGCACTTTAAGGCAGCAAACTTCAGTCAGATGTTAAGAGTCATAAGCTCTCCTTTTAATTTTTGGTGAGAAATAAATACTTTTAGGCCTCAAAGCTAAGTTGCCAAGAGAGTAAGATACCAGTGCAGCTCTGCCGTGGATTACAAGAACATCACTAAAAAAAGGAAACAGTCAGAAGACAGTTTTTAATGGCATCTGCAAACACTGAGAAGTTACAGCTGTTTGTAGCAGATTCACTGTTGGAAGGTGGTACAAACAGCAGCCAGAGCAACTACTCTAATTCAGGTTCAATCCCCAGCTCTGTCACTTGTGGCCACACTGAGTTCTGTGACAGACAGTGCGTCCTGCACATCAGTCTCCTGTCTCATAGAAGGGAACAGGAGGTTAAAAAAAAGCCATAAACACATGAAGTGCTCACTTTTTTTGGATCTCAACAAGAAAGGCACCCTGTCAGAATTGTGGAAATGCTGATTATACAAATAAGAGCATAATTTAGGCTAGAATCAATTTAGTCAAAGCAAAAGTAGTTAATACTTTGGTGGCAAACCAGCATACTGATTCTGCCTATTCTGTCAAGCCTTGCAGTCTACTAGAAATATACCCACACTCTCAATGCTAAAATACTACGCTACTCAGTGTTTATAAAAATGATTTATGTTTTAAGATGTTGTTTTTGTTGTTGCTGTTTTTCATACGTGTTGACATTTAAATCTCATAGACCATTAGGACAGATCAAGCTGACGTCTGAAAGGCTCAGATCTCTGTTTCCCGACTGTTTCGCATACAGCTGAAAACAAACATGTATATTTATGATGTTATCTGTAGTCTACAAAGAAGCCTCACCAAGCTGTCAGATCTATACAACAGAGAACGCTATCCAACTACGCGCTTTCCTCAGATTTCATTGCAACATTCCTACAAGTCCTTTCATATGTAGACAACAACATGCTTTACATATTGAAGCAAATTACTGTGAATGCAACGTCAGTTTATTCACTATTATGCCCAAGATTCATGTACGCATGTCAATTCGTGTGGCTACATCAGATGCTTAATCTGTACCTGGAGGTAATGAATACTATACAAATATGTCATGTTAGTTAATAGACAATTATTAAGCTGAAATTTTCTGGCTCTTTGCCACATCTTTTTAAGCAATGTATTGTCAACTAAATTATAAATCTCTTGACCCTTCACATGTCATCAACATTTCTGCGTTACCAATATGTTCAGCCTAAAGCTACAATGCAATTAGTCATTTAAATTGCAGATATCTTTCTCACATAAGAAGAATTAAGTTCCTATCTAGCACGGAGAAAGCACAACGTGGGCCGATGAACTGTGGTTCTGAAATGCATGAATGGCAGTCAGGAATATTTTGGCCTATTTACAGGGGGAAAAAATTCACATCAAGTGTATGTATGGCCTAGACTGACAGCAGCCAGGAAATTCAGAGCTCAGATTGAAACTCCATAGCTGATAGGGGTTTGCACGCATATCTGCGCTGCAAGATCTAAGTAGTATAGCTTCAGCATCTTTTCCAATACCTTCCCCAAAGGTATGACTACTCTGTAGGCTCTTCAGTCATCCAACAGCTTGAATTAAGAACTAGAAACCAAAATCAAAAAAATCCATGTATGTTATGCATATGCAAAGTAGAAAAAAAACGAAAAATTCTCCTGTATTGCTTTAGACTTAAGTCTCAAAACAGGCTAGGACAGAGAAGGGAGAGAGAGACTGACACAGAGAGACACTCACCAAGAGGAAGAAGAAAACCTCTCAAGAATAGAAAGTGATTTTGTAGCCTGGATCTGAAGACCTACTTACATCAAGTAGTCTAGGTATAGGTAGTCTAGGTATAGTGATTGATTTTAGATCCAATTGCTATAGCTTTTAAGAAAATACCTTATAAGATTACCATGTACCAATACCAAAAAGCAGTCAAAAGCCTCTCTATACCCCTCAGATACAGACAGGGCAGCAAACTCATCCTTCTTCACTGCAGAGCCAAATTTAGTTCACATTCAGGCACAGTCACAATGAAATCACAGTCAAATATCAAAGAAGATGAATTATGCTATTGTGTACTCTCAGGAAGTCAGAAAGGTGGCGGTAACTTCTAAAGCTATCACTTCTAATAGTGTAAAGCCACATGACCCCTCCCTTGACTACCACACATGCTTTTCCCAAACATTAAAAAAATAAAAAAGCAAACAAACCAACACAGTAATTTGATTGTCACACTGTGGGAAAACAAACTTTCCCTTCCTCAGTCATTTGGTGTTCCTTCATTTTGCAGGAAAGGACTTGTTGCTCAATGGCTTTTCTCTTCCTAGGTCAGCCCAAAGAGTATCTCCAAAGCTTAAATATGCACCATTTACAGAATATGTTTGATCCACATGCATACTGGCATCCTAATCTGTAAAACAAGCAGGGTAAATTTAAGTTCTGCTAACACTGATTGGATGTGGCACAGAGGTTGCCCTAAAAGAGGAGACGACAAGCTTGCTTTCTCCACACGCATTCAATATTAAAAATGGAACAATAACCAGCACAAAAGATGTATTTCTCCTGTTTCTTCTTGCCAAATTTTCTTCCAGAAGGAAAATGCCAACTTAGTTGTGCCCTGCAATATTGGAAGATGTGCATCACCCCCCGAAGTACGTTATTTTATGCTTGTTGACAAGAGCTAGGTGTTTTACAGAGAGAATATATTTGAACAGCTATACACTGACCCCAAGATTTCACCTGCACCATTTGCTTCTGCAGCAATATCCCAACGTGACCAGCCTGGGAGAAGGCAAATGAAGAATACAGTGCAACAGCACTCTGTGGCAAGGCAAACCTCAATGCTTCCAAATGGCCACTGTATTATCATGAAGCTTGAAAACAGATGAGGAAAAAAACACTCTCCTAAAAAAGTTATACTGACATGCAGGCATCCAATAGAGTTATACTATATAAAGTAAAAGAATGGTCCAACCACAGTTCTTTTCGTGCTGATCAGAAGAGTAACATTCAGTCTCTTTCAAAAAATAGCTCTTTTTCTTCCCTACTGCATGATAGTGCACAAAAACACTGCTCTTAGTTCACGATGGAAGACAAGATGGGAACTGTAACACTTTCAGTTGAAGGAAAAAAAAAATCAATAGTTTCCAGACTCAGAACTGCAGCCTGATTCCTCAGGAAAAACAAAAAGGAAGTAATCTGGGTGGGTTTTCAAACTTCTAAGGCTGCGGTTACAATGAGAACTAGACAAAACCATTTTCAGAAAGGCTTTGACATCAGAAATGCAGCAAAATTAAATAAAAAATAATCTTGACTGTTTCTCAATATTGAACACATTAAAGTGTATGTTACTAACCAGTAAGGAAGCCATGAAACGGCACTTGAGATCAGGCAAATAAATCTGTGGCTTTGTTTTTACAAGAAGCGGTCTCCCTTTCTTCAATATAAGTTACATCTTAAGTCTTCCTACTCTTCATTAGTATTCCCCACATGCCCCCAAGATGGAGAAGGATAAAGGAGCAACAAATACACCAACCCCAAAACAAACATGAATCAAATCTAAAAGACTCTCCCACACTTTTGTACCGAGAATAAGGACCAGAATGAGAGATGAAGATATCACCACTTCTGAAATACAAGTAGCACCAGTTACCACAACAGACAGATTTTCTTACCACGATCTTCTGAAATTGCTGTTTCTGAACAATACTATCCAAGCGTCAAGTTGCAATAAAGTCAACGTGCAAAATAAAATTAACGTGTAAAACTGCCCCAACTAGTGTTTGAAACAAGAAAACTACAGAATTTCCAATATATTGTTTTGGTTTTTTTCCTGGACCTGACTTTTTAATTTTGTGATCTTTGTGGATTTGCCCCTATTACCATTTCAAGTGCAGCAATGCGTAAGCAATAAATAAACAGGGTAAGATACAGTTTACCACTTTTATGATGCTTTTAGGCCCAAATGAGTTGAGGAAAAAATCCTCTGGGCAGGAGCATCTGGGCAGGATTTATGTTCATTTGTTACCTGCCACTCTGCAAGATGATATGCCTGCTTGTAAGCAGGTTTTTAATGTAAAGCATGTGCCTGTGATCCATCACATTTTAGGTCCAGAATTAAAATAATCCATAGCAGGTCTACTTAAGTAAAGAAATCATAACTTAAGAGAATAAGATGTTGTGAATAACTAGTAATTGGGGGCTCAAATATCCCAGGAAAAACACTTTCCAGAAGAGGTACAAAGCCAGGTGGTTGAGTGTGGAAGAAGCAGATACTCAGAGCCAAGGAACCATCTCAAAAAACACATTCATTTGTGGAGAAACAGTCTTTTAAACCAAGTGCTGTTCTACACCCTTTGCACTTACACTACAACAGAAGGTACCAAAACCAATTCCAGTCAAGTCCATTAAGCTGTACTCTTTCAGTATCTGTAACATTTTGGTACAGGAGAAATGTACATAAGAAATATGCTTACAGTATTTCACTTTTTCAATAGTGTAACCGATTATTTCTTCCCTGTCTCTCCAAATACCCCAGGGCTTCAGTTTACATCAATAACAGCTTGAAAGAATTCATTTCCTTTAATTACTACAGTAGGCAATGATTAAAAAAGCTGAATGCACAACTTTGCTGTAACAGAGACTTAAGAGCTACAGATTCTGTACAAAGAACATAAGGCAAGTTGAAGAAGACTGTTAAAAAAAAACACATCAGTGATTTCATTCAATACTATCAAAGAATCACTCATATTCAGGAATAATTCCTTCCATCGCGCCTGTCTGCCAAGATACTAGGCTTAAAAAATGGTCACAGGAGTATTATGCACAGATTTACTTTTTGACATTGCACAGTCGGGAAGTTCTGACATTTAATATTATTTGTGAGTGAAGCTGTCTGTATTTGCAATTTGAAATGAGAAAGTACATCCTGCCTGTTTAAATTATTCTCAGACAGGTTGCCCGAAAAGATGATTTTAAAGATGCCCAAATGTGTATCAGCCTAAGGCCATATTGTACTTGCTTTCAGTTTCAAAGACCTCCTTTCATCTCTGAAGAATGGAATGTTGTTTACTGCTCAGAATGTTTTGCCATGTTATCATGAATGTATTACAAACGTTCTGCTTCTTGAAATATAGTGTTTGTCTAAACCATTTTTTATTCTACATGAGAAGTCTTAAGCCTTTTATAAATCTTGTTTGGATATATTGGGACACTTAAACACTTAAGTATAAAGTGCCTTCACAAGTTTGTCATCCTGCATAATTTCATAGAAAAAGAAAATCCTGCAGAGAATCAGAGAATTACTTATAGTAGCATGAAGCTTAAGTTCTAGGCATTGGAATGCAAGCAAGAACAAAAGTAGCTTCATTAGCAGAATTTCTTTCCCCTTTTTCCCTTACAACTCAACAACTAGTAAGGCAATCTTAAGAATAGCAGATACATTTGTGATAATGGCTATGGTGAGTTTTAGGCACAGTTTGCAGGTTCTTTTTAAAAATGACCATGTAAATAACAGATTGCCAGCTTATAATACCAACACTTTTCCATCTCATTTTGGCACAATTCTGTAAAGCTTTTAATAAAACCAATATACTGCAGCTGATGAGAAATAACTGAAAGGCACCCAACAGGCAGACTTGTTAAATATTCAGAAACAAATCTGGCAATAATCGTAGGAAACCACTAAGAAGAAGAGGAAAAGTTATTTGATAAAAGCTTGGGAAAAAAGAGAAAAGGAAGGGAAAAAAGTTCTCATTTTGAACTCTTTTTTTCCAAATCTTTCCAGGGGTATTATATAAAAAAAAATCTGTGATTCCAGCTCCATGAGAATGTGCATTAAAAAACAGGAGAGAAGTAAAGAGCAGCTACTCAAAAGCTTAGCATGTTGCTTTCTGTAGCATATTTAGACACTGATTACTTCACTTTACATGGAATAAATAGCAAACCTTTAAAGACTAATGGGTGTGACTCCATAACAGGGCAACAGAAAAAATAATAATAATAAAAAAAGTTTATCCTACCCCTTTAGAGAGGTCTTTTGTCAGGTTGAAAGGAAACCTACAGCCCAGATACCCCTGCTGTCTCAAGTTATGTTGCAAATATCAGTTGAGATTCATACAAGGTCTTCCCAGATTCCAACATATAAAAAATGGGAGAGTATTTTCATTCAAGAACATATTTAAGCTTCTGAGGATACAAATAGAAAAAAGAAGCCTCAAGGTTTATCAGAAAGAAAAAGCACCGTTTCTACCACAAGTTACTTCCTGGGGCTTCTGCTCATTGTGCTTAGGTCACAGGCCAAGCAGCCATTCACTTATGCAGCATTGAGGCTCCATGAGAAAGAATGGCAAACCTGGCAACATTTGAATCACAGCTGGCAATACCCTTCTCCTGTTTCCAGCCAAAATGATGATGTCTAACAGAAGCAGGCTGTCAGTCGTCTTGGAAAGAACTTCAGCAGTCTCATTAACTGTTTCCAGGTGTTGGAAACAGTTAATCTCCAGCAGAACATTAAGAGATACGTTCAGACCAAGGTCTGCTAAAAGCACCTTCAAGGCATTTTTAAAGTGCTGGATGAGACAGAAAAAGAGATCTGACTCACTGCAGGAAGAGAACGGTCTAGCTTTATGTATTTATTTATTTTTGGTGGTTTGTTTTTTTGTGATTCAGCCAAGGCAAACGCAGAGCGCAGTTAAAAAGAGTCCCTATGCATTGCCCATAGAATGAAGTACACAATCAAATTCCACATTCATTTCAAAAAGCCACCCAAAACTACCATGATTTCAACTGGTAAGCAATGACAACTAGTTGCCATGGAAGACTACTACAGAAGTTACTCCGAGCCACTACTTGATTCAGTCAACACACAATATTCTTCGTAGCTCTTCATATAACACAAACATGCCCATCAAATTTACCACAAGTAATCCTTGCAAGTATCTTAACACACGGACTGGTTTCCTTACTGTAGGTAACCAGTCATTTTGTAAAAAGAAAGTTCCTTTTCCCTGTAGGAATTTTTTCCTACAGTGAAGAACGAAAATTGTTCAATATAAAGACACAACACCATCATGCAATTCATTGCAAATCATCTCAGTACCTCTGTCCCAGATCCAGCATTTGATGAATCCAATGGTCTCTTTTTCCTTGGTCCAATGGCTGCCAAAGCTGTAAGGTTAGCTTCTCTTTGTTGCATTTGTGCTAATTCCAACTGTTGCATCTAATTCAAAAAGAAAACACCGACATTAAATACAGTACACAGTATCCCAAAAGGCTAGGTCGTTTTTTGTTGTTTATTTTGTTGTTTGTGTTTTTTTTTTTTTTAAATCATGGTTTCAGACAGTTCTGTAATGCTTTGTGCAACAACATACTTGACAGCATCATTTCCTTTCTTTCTGGACACTCTTGACAAATTCCAATAAGCTGTTCTTGAAATATTAACAGTCTTCAGAGGCATCAATGCATAAATAATGTTTTTTATGGAGACTGCACTGTAATATCCACGGAGTCACAACGGGAGCCTCTCCACTGGTTTCTTACATCAGAAACCGTTGCTGATTAGCAAAGAACATTTCATCAGAAGTAATGTATGCATTAGTATTATAAATTGAAGTTACTGAGCTCTATGGATTAAGAATATGCCTAGTACCCAATCTCAATTCACAACTGTAAGACACTAAAATTCTTCAAGCTGATTTACTCCAACCAACCATAAACTTCATACAGCCACTCTGAAATATCGCATTATCCAGCTAAACAAGATGCTTTCAGTTCACTGATGTTTTCCCCTGCCCACCCCGATAATATCTGAATCTCCAAACATATCATGCAACTTAGAGACATAGATGTATTGGCATATATTTGGTTTTCACTCACCTCCAAAATCCCTCAATGCAAAGACATTCTTAGAGACAACCTCTGCCTGACTTAGATACACTTAGGATGGGATTATTTATTTAAAGTCAGATCAAATAGCCAGCATATCTCTTCAGCAATATTTTTATGAACCTCAAGTAACAAGGCAAGACTTCCTTTTCTTTTACATGTCTGAGGATAGAAAATAGCCTCTAGAACAGAGAAGGAAGAAGGAAGAAGAAAGGCATATGTCCACACTTCAAGATACGTACTATTTTGCTCTGTTCAATAGATGCCAGCTGTTTCAGAGCTCAGCCCAGTCAAGCCTGTTGACAGACTTGCTAGCTTGGATTGCCCCTTTGCTAATACAGCTACGTCGCTTTCAGATGCTTCAGCTGTCCAGCTGGGATCACGGACAGAAGGGAGCACTCTACCTGAAGAAAACACAACTTCTCTATTTCATCAGGCTGAGTTTGTCCTTCATCACAAATCTCAATAGAAGAGAACTCTTGAGAACTCTCAAGCGTTTGATGCCAGTCTTTGGATTGTCTGACATGCAACTGCAATAGTTCCACTCTCCCTGCTCTCAGAACTTATAAAATCTGTTTGGATCGGAGTTCTCTGCATGCATGTGCGTGCACGTGTTTTTAGAACGTAACATACATCCACAGCATGGCAGCAAATTATCCAGTCCTCCTCCCTTTCTCCCCCCCCAGTCATTAAAAAATTAACTGGAATTCCTCGTTCAGTCAGTACAGTTATTTCACTTATTAAGCCTGAAGTACACTGCTTGCACTTAAGCTTTTGCTTACAGAAAAGTAGCAGTACTTCTGCAACATTAGATACCATCACTCACTTACCACATGCTATTCTTGCTCTTCTACTCAGTGTAAGCATTTACAAGTTTATTCATCAGGATTAACGTAGTTCTGTGCGCTTAATATCTTTCCCTCAAAGCATTTTCTTTCTTCAAGTTACACTGCTTTGTTTACAAGAATGCTTTTATAGCCTGTAAGGTTTTACGTATCCCTTAAACTTGAGAAGCGCTAGTGCTCCACTGTTGTCCAAGGCTACCTCCAGCTGGCCTAACTGTACAAAATGTTTCAGAGCTAATGGATCTTTCACCAAGCAGTTCCCAAGATGATGCTGGAAACACAAACACACAATTAATCTGTTCCTACAGTAACTTTTCCACCCCATAACCAGTCAGATCATTCAAATCAGTCAGAATCAGACAAATGCTTCAGAGCAAAACAAACAAACAAGGAAACTGCAGTCTTGTTGCATTCTTGACATCTTGGGTTTCTTTTTGAGATCATAGTTAAGACAAACAAATTTAAACATTCAATTTCATATTGTACTCAACAGATTCCCAGTCACGGATACAGGCAATCATCCAAATTACAGCAAAGCCAGCAAAGCCATCATTTCAACAAGTTCTGTTCACTTTAGAAGTGTAGTGTTAATGTCCAACCATTGTGAGAGCAGCTAAAGGATGGGGATATGGAAATGGTGAAGATAGCATCAAGGGACAGCTGAGGATACTGACTGGCTAGCTACTGTTGCATTTTCCTAAGCAAAATTAGGAAAAATTAGGCAACCAGGCCGAGTCAAATCTTTTTTAACTGGCATATTCATAGCACACAAATTAAGGAAGAAAGATCACTGCAATACGTAAAAGGCATTAAGACTAGCATATACACCACACTGAAATACAAAGCAAATACATCTAGCATTGTTTCTCATCTTGGGGCTGCTTTTTTTTTTTTTTTTTTTTTTTTTTAATAATATCAATATCTCTGAATAAAATAGGATATAAATAGAAACTGTCACATTCATACTTATATCTTGAAAACAGATTATTTTTATGTCTTCAAGACAGAAGCGTATAATGAGGGGCAGGGTGAACCTGTCAGATGCTGACCCACAACTAGCAGGTTTCCCCCTCAATCCAACCTACTTCATCTACTGACAGATGCTGCTGTTCTGCCATGATGGAGTCAAATACATGCTCCATCCCAAATTCATTCCTCAGGATCGGAGTGAAGAGGGGACAAGCT
Source organism: Excalfactoria chinensis (assembly GCF_039878825.1). Taxonomy (NCBI): domain Eukaryota; kingdom Metazoa; phylum Chordata; class Aves; order Galliformes; family Phasianidae; genus Excalfactoria; species Excalfactoria chinensis. The sequence goes on from NC_092826.1 coordinate 43,206,314, forward strand.
CCAGGCGAGAGGCAGATGAGCGCTCCTGCTCCCCCTCTTTTCTGATTTTTACATACACAAAGAGTTACAGTACAAAGAGTTCTAAAAACCTGTATATAAAGATCAAATTGCTATGAAAACGTCTCAGAACTTGTAAAATAGTCTTTGTTGCTGCTGGCCTTTTTAATAATAAAAATAGGGTTTAAAGTCTGGTCTTGCAGCAAGCAGGAATCTCTAGGGTGACACAATAACCATTTTAGCTAATCTGACCTGCAGCACAAATCAAGAAGTAAGGTATGTTTTAAAGGCCTCCCTTATACTGAAACAGCATTTGCAGCATGGCTGTAATCACACAAAATGAAAGGTTTTCAAATTGACCTCTCTGTTCTTCACTCAATCCTCTACTGGGAAAAATATTGCTTTTTCTTCTCACAGAAATTGTAATCACGACGCCTCGTATCCACATTTCAGAAAATATGCAAGATCTATTTTTACTGTTACATCAATGACATCTTTGGTGGCATTTTAATATTCACAATTAAATTTTAAGCTGACAACAAGAAGCACTTGGGATGAAGCGTTGAGACTTTTTAAAGTTGATACTACGTGTTGCTTTTAAGCCTTCTGAGCTAAAAAGTACATGACACATGATTGTTCACACTATCAAAGCTCCAATAATTCAAGCCATGTAAATCTAGTAAAGCTTTCCCTAAACCTGCAACGAAGAATCCCTTAAGCACAACAGAAGGAAAGAGAAAGTATTCTCTACTAGAAATAAAGTAAACTCATTCATAACAATTAATCCATGAAGCAAATGGCAGCAAGTGACTAATATCAAGTAAAGAAAAAGGAGAGCTACCTTCCCAAATGCATCTCCACTTTTGAAAAGGAGTAATAAAAATGCTTGTGTTCAGTCACAAAGCAGAACACGATTCCAGTATTTGGTATAAGCTGCTTTCACAGAAGAAAAAGTGCATGAAACATTTACTCTGTATATTGTCAGTAACAGGTCTGAGGTTAAAGAGGAGCCAAACAGATAGCAGTCATCCAGCACAGTGCTGGCAGTTGACAGGCAGCTCAAGAAATTCATGCTACTGCTTACATCTGCAGGAGTTCTGATACACAAAAGTAGTAGGAAATACACTGAGATGGAAAGTTAAACACTGCAATTCTGAATTGGGTTTTAACTGATAGAAGGGAAGAGACTAAAAAGTGTATCTAGAAGACACTGGTTTCAATATCAAGATAAGAGAAAGGACTAGGATGTCTCCACATGCAACGCTGTAGACTGACAGAGTATGGGACAGATGAAATAAAATATTTAAAGTAACAGAAGAACTGGCAGGAAAGGAAAGCAGGGAAGGCTGAAGACAAGTTAATGTATGCCTAAGGGTTATGTGTGCTACCCAGCAATAAGTACATCAGGAGTAATAAAAGCATTACAGCAGATGAACAAGAATTTGTGTAAGACTTGCAGAGGGGAAAAAGAGTAAGGGCTACAGGCATACAGAAGAGGTATAAGACCCAAATTCTTCCAGTTTCCACAATGAAGAAACTAAACAATAAATCGATTAATATTAAAATATTACAGATAAGTCAAAGCATCTGTCACCAAATGACAATATTTCCTTCTAACTAGCTTGCAGCCAAACACCTACATGTGTATATATTATTGCCCCTTACTACAAGTTTTAAACACCTTAATTCTCTAAGGTGGGGCACATAATGCTCTGAAATAAATTCTCACTTTTTTATCCATTCTTTTTTCCAACCCCTCTTTTCAACTGATCTTTCACTATGTCCCCCATCAAATGCTTTTCAATCTTCCTGTTGTTCTCAGTTACTTCTCCCCTTTCATTGTCTTTGGAAGAAATCTTCCCAATTTCTGGCACTCCCTTTAAGCATTTTAAAGAACTTGTGACAAAAAAATGAAAAATAAACCTTAAAAATCCATTCTTGGTTCTGAGCCTCTCACACTAGTTGTCATAAAGCTCAATGAGCATTACTGCCTCCAGCCTCTACCTTTCCTATACAAAATGTTCTGCCCTACAGGTTGAATGCTGCTGAATAGAAGAGTTCTCATACGGGGCATTCTTTGAAGAAAACTGACATTTGAAGGCAGCATACTTAAACATTTACTATCCTCTCTCCTCTTGCCTATAATGCAATTTCTCTTCTTGTAATTGCTTCCTTTCAAACTGTTTTAATTAGCCATACAATTAGTTTCTACTGACTTTTCCCTCTGTTGTAACTTAAAAGTAGAAAGGCAGAATAACGTCTACTGGGTTGATATGCAGCCTGACTTACAGAGTAGTACCAAATACTGTAGATTTCTTTAGAGTTAATATTCCACATAGATGCTTCAGTGGCAAAACAGGCCCCAAAACAGCTGCGACCCCAAGACCAGGTGCCTTAAATATTTATACCCTAAAGGCTGCAAAATGTTTTGGAAAATAACAGAAAATTTTAGCAACGCCACCATGCAGAAATCTACCACAGGTTAGGGGAAGAAAAAAAGAGAACAACTGAAAAGTTTTGTTTCTCCTTCAGTTGATACTGACATTTTCTAACACATAAATAATAGCTAGGTACCTACAGATTTAAATAAAGATTTAAAGAAAAAAAAAATCCAGGAATTAAGAAGTGACTACACCCTAATTTTGTCCATTCTTGATAAGAATTTCTCAGGTTTGGATTGTACAATTCATTTTACTAGCTTTCTAACAAATATTTATGTATTTCTGTGTTCTCTACAACAACTGGGGTATGCTCAGCCTCTGCACCCCATCAGTTTGTCTTAGAGGCCCAAAGAAGTTCACATGTCTAGCATCCAGCAGTAAGAGAGCACCAAGTTCTGTGTGTTGTTGGATACAGTTGAGGCTACTTTTATTGTGAGGCCAAGAAAAGGCTACAGCACCCCACCAAAGCTATCAGCTACCCCATAGTTTTCACCATTTTTGATGCTACTTGTGAGAAGAGTGATGATCATTGCCAGCAGACCCACAATATCACAACAAAAGAGATAGACAAAAGATCCATACTTGGCTGAACATTAGCCAGCAGCGTGTCCAGATGGCCAAGGCCAATGGCATCTTGACTTGTATCAGAAATAGTGTTGCCAGCAGAAGCAGGGGAACAATCATCCCTCTGTACTCAGCCCTGGTGAGGCCACATCTCAAGCGCTGTGCTCAGTTTTGGCTACCCCACTACAAGACAGACATTGAGGCTCTTAAGCATGTCCACAGAAGGGCAATAAAACAGTGAGAGGTCTGAAGCACAAGTCTGATGGGGAGCAGCTAAGGGAACTGGGACTATTTAGTCTGGAGAAGAGGAGGCTCAGGGGAGATCTTACTCTCTGCAATTATGTCAAAAGAAGCTGTGGTAAGGTGAGGGTCAGCCTCTTCTCCCATATAACTAGCAACAGGATGAGAGGGAATGGCCTCAAGTTGCACCAGGGGAGATTCAGGTTGGATGTTAGGGAAAATTTCTTCTCCAGGAGAGGGGCCAGGCACTGGAATGGGCTGCCCAGGGAGGCGATGGACTCGCCAACTCTGGAGGTATTCAAGAAACCTGCAGACTTCATACTTAGGGTCGTGGCTTAGTGGGGAAATATTGGTGGTAGATGGGCAGCTGGACTGGATGTTCTTGATGATTCTGTGATTCTATAACAGGACTGTGGATAGCCCTTGCAAGCCATAACTTTAAAACCAATGACAGCCCTTACGAACTCACAACACCTTGAATGATTTTCAGCCAGGTGTGATGCTGTGTATTCACTCACTTAGGGACTCAAAGCTAAAGAATGTCTAAGACATCTTTCCCACATGCAGATTTCTCTATCTCACCATGCACTCCACAAACACCCTTGGCGCAGAAATATCCAGCTCTCCGTTGCCATATTTTTGTCCCTATCTGTAGTCCTAACATTTCCTCTGTTAAGAGTTTCTAAATCTAACTCATACTTTCAGTCAATTACATGTCCATTACAGTCTCTTGAAGAAACTGTGAAAAGGTTACTTAACTCCAAAACATATTTAATGGAGTGTTAGGGTGAGGAGGGTTTGTTTTTCAGAAGATAAAAATGCTTGCTATTACCTCCCAGACAGCTGGTTTTAAAATGTTCTTAATAGTACCTCAGCTGCTCTTTTCTTATCCTTCTTCAGAATACTTGGATAATTATCACATAAATAGGGATTTGGTTCACTTTTCAGTTCATTTAATAATGTAATATTTGGAGGGACTTCCATTTCTACCATTCTAGAGGACTCATCACACACTAATTCTCAGATGATGACCTTTCTTATTTGTAGGACTACCCTGCAGGGCCATAAAAAAAAACAAAAACAAAAACAAGAAAACCAGCCAACCAACTATGCCTGTTCAATGTTGTAAACATTGTAATTGTGTTTTTTCAAATACTATGGAAGCAGGTAAGAAACACCACAGAAAAATAAAGACTATATAGATCAGGCAATTAAGCCAAAGCTCTCAGGAAGTCACTGAAAGCTCATGAAAACCCCATTTATGGCAATGATATCTTATTTGCTTTTTTGCATTGGAAAGGAAACTGAAGATCTTTCCTCTGCCACAAGAGTGGTCTTACAGAATTCCAGCCATTAGATCCAGAAGACTAAATATAGAAAAAGCAGAAGAGTTGTGGGTAGGAAAGGAAACAATTCAATAGCTTTAAAATTGAGAGCTTGAGATGGCAGGGAGAAGAACTGAGTTAAGAGTTATTTGAGAACGTGTGGGGAAAGAGTTAGGATGGACACATGAAACAGGAAAAAAAAAGAGATTTTTGAAAAAATATAATACAGAACAACAGTATTTCAAGCCATTAGATAACACCCAGGAATGCACTGGAATCATGATGACTTCAGTGTTTTCTGTGGGGTTTGCCTTTACAGAAAAGGATCGTTCAATCTTTTCCTCCAAAACAGTTAACGATAAAGGCACTGAATTTTCTCCGTATCTCATCTACTGCCATATTTTACCATCTGCATCAAAATCATAACAACTTGCAGGAACAAAGAACTAGAAAGACCTGTGCAGTCCTTAGAATACAAAGTTGTCAGAACAGCAAGGGAGGGAGCAACCAGGTTTGCTGTTTGTAATTAAGGCGGTATTCCACAAGCTCTTCCCCTTGTTTAAGATGCAACTGCTCCCCTTTTTCAATGCAGGGTGCGTCAAGGTAAGAACAGAGTTAAAGGCTGCTGTCATGGATTAAATAAAGATGCTATCAGAATGATGCTCGTTCACCTGCTTATCCTAAAGAAGCACTCCTGCACACACAAAATCCTAATGGCTTGCCCACTTTCCCCCCTTAAACTTTCTACAGCTGCACTACAAACAGACTCACTTTTCAAGATGACACAGAAGAACAAAAGATCAGTTTGCATTTAAATTCACAGTACACTGATGCATACTGCCATTTTTACAGGTCTTCTTTGATGTACTATGCATACAGCTTGCATGCTAACTTGATAGCATCCTACACTTAACTTAAGCAGTCTGCTTTAAGAAAAAGAAAGGAGGCTAGAAATAAGCCATAAATACAGCTACAAGAGTTGCATCAATATTGTTTATGACTAGAAGTATAGTTGGAAGTAGAACGTGAAGTATCAGACAGCACCTGAAAATATTAAATTTAAAAGTACAAGCATCAGGGACAGCAAGGACTGCATCCCTCTCACTTTGGAGTTGCAGCTAAAGGTGAATGAAAAGCAGGAGCAATTTATCCAGGCTTTGGAAATGCTGTTATACAAAGAGCTGGCCTATGAGGTGAGCAAGGACGAAATTCTTGAGTAGATAAAGCAACAGCTTCAGGCAAGCCCAGCAGCTGTCTCAGAAAGAATGTGCCCTTTCTGTAGCTATTAAAATTTGCTGAAACAGGTGAAAGGGGGAAGTCAAAGACTTAACTCATAGCCAGCTCTGTAGACAAAGAATATAGCAAAACAAATGACTTAGCATAAGGGAAGTTTTAGGTAACAGGTCACGCGAAAAGGGACAAGAAGGTCACGGCAATTATGTATAGCCTTTTAGATAAAAGAATCCACTGCCAAGTCTCTGGATGCACTTCCAGCAATTTCAAGAAGCTGCCCCCAGCTACTGGATGACAGCACATCCTGGATTTAAAAGTATTCATTGTTACAATATACACCCTACATTTTGGGAAACATGGCATTAGAAAACACCCAGAATGTCCATTGCCATTACCTCACACCCTTTTTCTACTCCCAGCAGGTCACCATTAACATACAGAAGATAGTTTTGAGGAAGGAAGACCCACATTCATTCTTTAAAACCTACAAGGGGACAATTAGATTACCCTTTCTAGAGAATACTCAACCAGAATTGCCTGGAAGGGATTCGATTCCAGCTGACAGAGGAATTGCAATTCCTACCTTTGGTTTGCTAGGAGCAGGCTACACTCAAAGCTTGACCAGTAAGAATGACAATGGTGAGCCTTTTCAGGCTTCCATCCCAGCACATCCTACGCTAGTTTCAGGCTTAGGATGTTCATTAATTTCAATTCCATTCTTATTCCAGACCTACTTGCACTTGCATTTTCATACAAAAGTGAGCTGACCATGCATCCCCAAACCATCAATAAAGTGTCAAGTCTGAAAACAAAAATGCTGGACAAGCATGATTAAGGCTGTATTAATCTAGCACAGGATATAACATGTAAGAAAGGATATGAACTAGAGAACTTTATAATCAAGCAGTCCTCTTCACTCTGTTGGCTACTTTTTTTATATACCTATGAGAACCAAAACACAGTCTTAAATTCCCTTCTTCTAAGTGTCTGAGTCGTGGAAGATTTTTCAAGACCCTGTATGCTATTGTTCAGAGGCAAAGAGAAAAGCAGTTGCACAAACTGATTGCTAAAATGCAGGTTTGCAGAGGTTAAAAAACCTATAAAAGCAATCAGATGATGCTGAAGCAAGGCCACCCACAAGACAAGACAAATCAGCATTTACCCACTGATTGTTGAACCTGGTGGCAATGAGGCAAACTGGAAAGGGCTTTGAGGCAACTTCTGTACTCGCAGATTATTCGGTAAGCATGAAGAAGGAGTTGTAAGGAGGAAAAAGGAATTAAAAGATAGATTGAAAAGCACGTTTTCTCTCCTCTCATTTTACAAATTTCTTCTACTTTGCTGCAAATCCCGAGCATTGACTCTAATACTATTTTACTGGATTTCCATTTGTTTTGCCTCAGCTCCTACATTAATCCAAACAATAAGGGCCTTTAAAGCATTCATAAATAACCTGCTGCTGCTCCTGGCACCTAGGAGCCAAGTGCTGCAATGTTAAGCAACAACAAATTTCATAGTTCAAGAGGCACAGTTAAGGAAAAAGGTTGCTCAGAAAATCACACTCATTTAGCACAAAGATCCTTAAAAATTGCATGAAATCAGTCAAGTAACTATAGAAACCAATTTCTTCAGCTCTGTATCACACGTCTCACACCTCAATTGTCTTTATTATCATCTGCTGTCAGATCCTTAATCAGAAATGTGAACAGGCTTGATGATTTATTCAGCAGGGAAAAGAATCTGTAGGTCAAGTGAAAAATTTCACACACACATACACACACATCTTCAACCTTAGGTACTTTCATTTCATTCTGTTCCCAGTAGCTCTGGGGGCAACTCCAGTGAGATCCAATATTAAGGCTCAATTAAAATAAGCTCCAATTAGTGGAGCTTTTTTCTCTCAGGCTAGAAAAGTCAGGAAATGGATATTGGGAAATGTAAAAAGTCAGCTACTGAGAGGAGGCTGCAGACATAAATGAACTTATTTGTTGATTTCTACAGTTGCTATGCAGAGGCCTCTGGGAGTAAAAGCTTAACCAGTCTAAGCTATAAACTAAAACCCCTGCAGCTAAACATGAACTGTGTGAAACAAGGGCTCCATTCCAGAACAGAAAACTGCTGGGCCCAGAAAATTAAAAGCCAGAGGCGTTTTCCATTTAAAACTAAATCCCAGTACCGCCTCCCAGCCAAAGAATTATAAGCAGTATCAGATTTACAAAACGAACAATTACCCTGGAAAAATGTAGCCTATTGTACAGTCCCAGATGCTAAATCGCAAAGTTTCTTTTCTTTTTTTTTTTTTCCTAATCCCACATCATATTCCTACCAAGTGCACCGCTGTAGTTTACAAAGAGCCATTTCTAAACAAGACTAGAACTACGAAAATAAAACGTTAAAAGAGAGCTCATAACTCATTGACCTCGTTTAAAGCACTGCCCTTGCCTGTAGCAGTTCCTGTCCTTCCCCAAGGCCTCTGCAAATGGTATGCAACAGCAAAATAAACCCTGACCTAATTGCCAGGACAGGGCTGCCAACCTTCTCTCAGCACACAAAGGCAAGCATGGTAACTTGAAAGACCTACCTCTTTCACTTTCTGCTTTAAACGCAGATGCTCTGGATCTTCTTTATTGGAACGGCTCTACCAAAGGAAGAAGAAAAAGATCGAATAGGAATTGCTAGCATCCAAACACCACAGCATACGTTAAATATTTAATAAATGACAATTTTCTCTTGTGATTGAAAGATTTTGCTCCAGGGGAGAATGCCTCAATCCAGACTGGCTCCCCTCCCCCTCCACACAAATAACCCCCCCCCCCCCCCCCCATCTGGGCTGGCTGCCTCTGCTCTAGCCTGAAGCAAGATTAAACTGAAAATGATGCTAACGCTGTCAGTCAGGTCCAGTCTAGGCATGATGCTGTTCATGTCAGCAGCAGACACTTACAAAGGACAGGAAGTGCAGGAAAGAAAAGGAGTCATAATTCTGTACTTCTGCAAGTACAACTCGATTCTTTCCAGTCTGGATTACATTTCCACCCAAGGGGATCCAGAACTCAGCTCAAAAACAAAACAACAGAATAGGAGAGGATCGAGTCTCATCTGATTGTGCAACATCTACTGATTTGTTGGGGTTTTTTTTGTTTGTTTGTTTTCTTTTCTGCTTTTGAGGGGAGGGAAGTGGGAAAGATATTCATTCTGTTCTGATTCTCAGATGCAAGGGTACCAGCTGAAAGTTGCACTCTGATCTAACTACAGAAAACAAATATACCTGGCAGGGCATCAAATCTCACCAAATTCCAAGTATGGAGAAGAACATGGCATTTTTGAACCCAAAACTGAGCATTAAGTGAAGTTTATGGCTATGCAAATACTGCTTTTTCATTTCATTCATTTCATTTATTTCATTTTCTCCAGAAGGAATAACCAAAAGAAGAGCTCACCCTACCACTTATATGAAAGAACCACTATGATTTTGGAAGAATGTAAAAAGCCTAAAACCCTTTTTTGTATGGTCTGAGCTATCTTAAACATTAAAGACTAGTTACAAGGACAGTGTGTCAGCACTGAAAAGCAAGAAATGATGTTCTCACCTTGGCTGCTCGTAGCAACATTTCACGTTCCTCTTCATCCTTCCTTTGCTTTTCTAGGTGATCAAGCTTCTCAAGAAATTTTAGCTGTGCTCTGGTGTCACTTGATACAATGTATGTATCACTCCCCTGAAAAGAGAATTTTGTTAGGGCTTTTTTATACACAGCTAGAGCTAGTAAATGGAAACAGCCTGAAAAGAATGCTGCTTTCTCAAGCTGAGCAATGTCAGATGTTTTAGAAAGACTTCAGGTGGTACGTAGCCATTTACGTATCCCTTCTCCACCGCAGCATGCTTCTTTGGATCTGTGACTTGTAAGAGGTTATGGAGCAACTGACAAAAATCAACACCTCATTCCACTATTGACTATAACAATACTAGAATTGTAGCCTGTATGAAAGGCTATTATAAATTTCATAACTAGTAAACAAACAAGATTTGTCTTCTGGATAGATTATTAAGAGGAAAAAGAGCAGAACTGAGAAGTAACAGATCATCATATCCTTTCCCATTTAAAACAGTGAAAGAAAGAAAAACACAAGACCCAAACTTTTGAAGTTTTTGCCATTTAATCCAGCCTTGCCTGGTGGGGAATAGAACTGGCTATATTAATTTTGTGGGTGGGGGATGTGAGGTGATTATATATCATTTATTGTAGCTCCAGAAATAGATACTTCTGCACCAGGGGAATGCTTTCAAATCACGGAATAGTTTATGTTGAAAGGCGATCTGTAGATGTCACCCGGTCCAATGCCCAGCTCAAAGCTGAGTCAATGAATACCATTCACTGGTTGTAACACTAACTGGACACGTATGCATTGAAACAAGACTACAGTCACTTTAGTACGTACATAGACATAAAAAGACAGCCATCAGTAGTTTTGTTTTTCTTATCATTTTTCCCCCCCTTTGGAAAGACTAAGTGACTTAGTTTGTCTTGAACGGAAGAACTACAAAAGGGAAGATTTAAAATGTTGTCAGTCATGAAAATCTAGACTTTAACTGCTTCTGTTCTTCCACGTGTGCTACCAAAATATATACCTTGGACAAAGGACACCAAGCAAAACAAGATACTTATTTGAACAACTCTAACGTACATCCTAGAGTCTTCTGTCTCTGTTGTTTTGTGATATTCTCTTTTCCTGATAAATTTATATTTAGGCTTTTACCAGCCAAACACATGCATCTTCGGTGATCCATCTTTATACACCATCCAATCTCACACTTAAATGAAGCAACCCTGACATACAATTCTGATGGAACAAGCACAGGATATTTTACAGGTATATTTTAAGGAAGGGTATATTTTACATATATAAATTATCAGTGACTCCAATTTTCAAGTACTCCATTTTCAGACACAGTATACTCAGACCCTTCTTCCCACACTCATATACTTTTAAAAGCTGGAAGAAAAGTAAAAGTCACATTGTGAGGCACTGCTGTCTTCCAAACTTAATTCTCACAATTCAGACAAAGCATGAAATCAATCCCTCTTCTTGTATTCAGTTCATTCTTTTCAGTGAGCCACCACATTGTCACGTATCACCAACTGCGGCTCAGACCACACCATGTGTTGCAACTAAGGAGACTTTGTCCTTCTCAAGAAGAGTCTGTGGTTCTGCAAAACAGTCTGACAAGCTTTTCTCTTCCTTCTTGTTACTGCTCTCAACTTTTTACTGCTTCCCCACAAAACACACACTTCATGAGTCAGCCTCAGCACAAACACAATTTGTTTTGGAGCAGTAGTTTATAATCCACCACCATACTACAATCCTTTTAACGGGACAAAAAAGAAAGACATATTACCAGAAGATTATTTTTCAAAGTTTAGAGATGTTTCATTCTAGAATGCGGAAAGCCAGGGTTAGATAATTACATTTTTTAAAGTCACATCAAAGACTTGATGCCAATTAGTGATGCAAGCCACCCAACAAGAAGCACCCCAATGCAGTATCATAAACCTATATGGGACAAGAACTGGAAAATTTATTTATTTAACACAATTTTTTATTCAATAACAGATGCTTAAGACGTCTAAAGTCTCTTAAGAACCTGCAGTTATATTTTGTCCTTTCTACTCTACTAACTTGCTCTCTGTCATCTGTTAGCACAGTAACTGCTTAGACAGAAAATGCTTCACCGGGTACCTGCGAATAACTTTTAACCACTACTGTTATGAGAAAGCAAGCTGGATTAGTTTTTGTTCATATAAATGGGTAATTTCTTCACATAAGGCCAGAAAGACCCCAGCTACAGTAGCATGATCCCTGCAAAAACTGACGTTACACACAGGTTGTAATTAGGAAGAGAATCAGAGGATTTAAGTTAGTGACATGTAATGCAAGTAACCACAATACAGAGCATGTCTGAAATATGTGAGAACATCCAACAACAAATTAAAAGGAAAGCTGTACATCTTGTTCACAATTTGCAAGCTTCTTTCTACACTGTCATGTACTTTCAAATGAATTTGATATCTAAGGTATTTCCAGTTTATTACCAAGAATGTATTGTATGTCAAGAGGCACAGAAAAAAAAACACGTGTGTGGAAACAACATTCTACTCAGTCCTCTAGCAGTGTAGCTGGAAGAATCCCATACAGAACAGTTCTCCTCCAAGAGCTGAACAATTAAATTCATGTTGAAAAGCCTTGCTGAGGACAGACTATGGACTCAAGAGGTTACAAAGGATCAGCTACTCTGCGGGAACTGAGCTTCAGCTTCACCTAAACCAAATTAAGAGCAGAAGAGTCTCTTAACCTCTCAGGAGTTACTTCCCTCTGCAGTTTGCTGGGTTAGAGGTGGGCAAGGAGCAAGGGAAAGAAGAAAGGGAATGCTGACATTTTTCATATCTAGGAGCACTTACAGCAGAGTTTACCTAACCCCTTTAACTAACAGAGCTGCAACATGATATTGCCATACTGAGAGGATGGTCTTAGCTGCCATACTTCATTGATACCTCACACTAGGCAGTGTTGTCATTAAGCCATGCTCACAATAACATACAACTCTCAAAGCCAGGAGTCCATAGCTCCAAATACAGGAAACAGAACAGTTGTCTGGTATTGTGCTAAACCCAATCCACAACAAAAACATTTTTAATCACTTCATAGTTTAGCTGTCACTGTTAATTCTGGTCTTGGCTATCATGTGATGTCACAGGCACACTCAAACCTCAGCAGCTCTCCAGATCACAGAAGAGAAGGAGTCGAGGAATGGAACTATTTAGCGGATTGTCTTTATTGTCCTACTAGGCCTTTCTCAAGGAACTGCAATAAGAGCTGCAGAACAGACATCAGCTTACAGCAGTTTAAAAGGCTACTTCCTGCTTTGGATAGAGATCACCATGACAGTTCAATACTAATTAAATTAGTAACTTCCAATTACAATTAAGCGTGTGGCTTTTTCTTTTTTTCTTTTTTTTTTTAAAAGCAAAAATGACAGAAGTGGGAAAGTCTGCACAGTAGTAAGCTGTGATACAAACCCTTTACCCTGCCAAACCTCTTTGAAGGGCTAGCCATCAGATGGAAACTGCTAGGCAAGAGCCTAACACAATAGAAAAGGTCTCCTTGGTATTAACTCATGAATTACTAACTTTTGCAACAACTTCTACTCTAGTATAGTTGCCTTGATCCCACCACATCTCTCATGATACTCTCTATTTCTAATGAAAATATGCCAATAAGAAGCCTTGTGGGGCAACTATCCAATCCTCATCTAGTGCTTGGACGATTTTCTGAACTGCATGGAGTTCACATCAGAGCCAATACCCTAGAGGGACAAAAAATAGTAGTGGCAAGCACTGGGGGAGATGGAACACAGGCCTATATAAATACATAGCAGTGCTCTAAGACCCTGAAGTGTTCAGCTCTTGAATGCAGATTCCTAAAAGCCTGTCAGCATACTTGCAACATTAATCATGTGACAATAATCACAAATGCAATCTTCCAGGGCATTCACCTGCAGTTTAATACCATCTTCCTATTGATAAAGGGCACCTCTGCCTCTAAGATTATTATGACCAGTACAGCTTTTTCCTGTCTCTTTTTTTTATTTATTTTTGAGAAGAAGTTTATTGCAGTCATACAATCTTATCTTTGCTTCTGGCAATTCAACCAGACCAAACCTACCAGCTTTCCCTTTGTTTTCATTGAGGAAAGTCAGCCTCTCCAAGCCCACTGTCCAAAAACACCCTCTTGCCACCTTTGGTGTTTACAAGGCACTGAATCCTACCAGAGCCCCTCAGGACTTCAGCTTCCACCTCACTTCAGCTCACAGATATACTGGATCACCTACTTTGGAGACAACACAGAACAAAGTCTTCTAATAGAAACTGTTCACATCTTCTGCATTGAATTTTTAAAAACTTGGCTGGCAAGAAATGGCATGCTCCAGCTGCTCTGGGCATCATTATAAACACTTGGACGTTTTCAAATAGTTCGTGCTCTTTAATATTGCTTCTCTCCTGTTTAGAAGCCCACAAAAAGCATTCTATTAAAAAATAAGTCCTATCCTGTCAGTTGATTGTCCTTGTTTTACTGAAATAAAGTTCTGGTTTGATACTTGAAAAGGATTTGTACCTTTGTTTAGAAGGAGAAGTCTCAAAGTGCTAGTGATCACTAGTAAGTTATTGCTTCCTATTTGTACCACACAAACACCACAAAAACTGGCTCAATGATATCCCACCTCCTTCATACTCAGTGAAGTTGATACCACAGGGAGGAGGGTTTAAGTAGCACTGGAGGTACAAAAATTCCTAATATTAACATCAAAGGGTCTCTACTCACATGGAACCCTGAAAATAAAAAACTCAAATTCTCAAGGCCTTTTGCTGAGACAGTACAATGGTTCCACCAACAGTAAATGCTATAAGCAAATGCAAGCGCCTAAATCAATCCAACCGCCAACAGCTTTATGTTTACCATGTAAAAGGGAGATTTTTAGAGGACAGCCACCATTTCTATAGAAAACTAGAGATGCATTTACGTTTGGTTTTAAGAGTGCTTATCTAGCAAATTGAATGGAAAGTATAAGGAATAGTTAGAGGGTATAAACAGTTAAAACAAAATCAGCCTACTGAAAAAAAAATCACACATTGCATACGATGTACCTATACTTGGAAGAAGTTTAGCTTCAAGGCGGCGAAGCAGGGAAACTTTGGCAGAAAACTTGCTTAATGATTTCCTTTACCTTATGGGTTGATACTCTGTGCTGAGCAATTACAGTTAGTTTTTCTAGGAGCCCTCGTAATCTCTCCTGTGTAGCATGGGAGATCAAGTTCACAACATCAGAGTTAAGTTCCATAATGTCATGCCTTTTACCTGTGGAAGCAGAGAAAATCCATTACGTGTTTTAGTAGTAGCTGATAATTGAAATAATTAGCACAGCAGGTATTCTGTTCCCCCTGGAAGTCATACCCATTATGAATAAAGGTTTGGAGATTATGATTTTCCTGGTAAAGTCACAACTTCAAAGATCTTAGACACTACATTAATAAAACTTAGCCTGGAGCTTCAGAAAATATAGACATTGTTTCACTTAGCCTCTAGAATCACTCTCCTTGCAAGGTCATTTATAGGACGAAGTTAATAAGAACACAAATCAAGCTTCATGTTCAGGGATGGGAAGATGCGGTAGCTGTAGAAATTAGTGCCATATTCTGTTAATTTCAGTAATTAAAAAAAATAGAGAATTACATTTTGCCCTGCTTGACACCGTGCTTGTTAACAACTCATCACATTTATTCAATGAATAGGGAAAGTTTTTTGCAGTGCTCTCCTAGCATATGAGACCCAAGCTTCCTCTCACAGACCTAGACCAACAAGCCTGTGGCTGACCAACCCGACTATCCCAAGGTAGAAGCATTAAAAACAAAGGTCTAGACCAACTGGGGTCATCATGCCTTCAACCCATTCCCTCTGGATGACACCCCTCAAGTACTGCTGTTCCTCTGCATTTCAGCTGCTGCTTCTAAGGCTGCCTGGACCCCATGCTTAGGGTAAGATGTCACCTCCACACCTTCCTGCAGGCTGTGATGGAGCAGCATGCCTGTGGTTTACACAATGCAGCTGGAGCAACACAATCCATCAGGACACCTGGAAAGCACTTTCTTGTGGCTGAGGCTGACAGTGGTGTCACACACCTTCTGCACAGTACCTACCAGAAGCTCTTTTCCTTGCCCCTCATAGCATTTACAATAGCTGTTAAGACTTTATGATGCAATACATAGTATGCATTCAAAATCCACTTTGGTATTTATTGCCAAGTGGAGTGTTAAGAATGGATAAACAGTACACTGTAAAAAACTAATCACCTATTTCATCTGCCTTTATTATACATTTTCAGTTAGAGTAGCACGACAGGGAGAATCTACAGTGTTTTCCCAGACTACGATCAAAATGTTCTCCCTGTTTGAATTCAGAGGGTAAATATTAGACTGTATTTCATTTGAGTGCAAAGCTCATTTTGCTCAAGCACCTTTTAATGCTTCCTTCATAATTTACCACTAGTCAATCAGGATACATTAAACTTCAGTTTAAGACCAGAATTAAATTCCTCCAAACCTCAAAACTACCCTCCACACACACTTCCTGAACAGAAGAGGGCTTTCAGTCAAGGAACAAAAGTGTTTATTTTCTAAGTTGTTGTACTCCGTGACAGTATTCCTTCCCTCACTATCAAAACATTTCTCATTAGTAATAACTCACATCATAAATGTGCAAAAGCTACCATGGAAGCCTTGAAAGAGTCATATGTATGTTTTCCATCTTCAATTAAATTGTCTGAACACTGCAGAACAGTTGTACAAGTAATGATGTGTGTTTTTTTAGAGATCTATTTTTTCTTAACTCTATTTCCTGGAAAACTAGATAACCTTCTACTAAATTATGAGAAAAGCTTCTATGCTCCAGTTCCAACATATATTTCCCCCTTTCAATTAGTAACACAGTACTGCCTTCACTGAACCACATACCCTATGTAGTTCAAATGACATATCTTTGCCAGTGTGGATTACATGGAGTGTGGAGTGCATGAAGGTAGCATATAGAATTTGCAAGATACATGCTTTTCACAAGCTAGTTGCATTGCTTGGACTGGGAATAAGTTGCACATAGAATTAGGAAGACTTTGTGACCATATAACATGACCACTCCAACAAAATCATGGCTGCACGTATAAACTGGGGGCTTTATATTATAGATGCTGAGCTGCAAAACTCACTGTTACAGAATGGCAAGCTACCAAGCAGAGAACAGGAGCAAGGCATTGAAAAATATCCAGTTTGCTTTAAACAACAACGTGGTGCTATACAAATGCATGCTTCCGCTCCCTGCCTTGACATATCTTGCCAAACAATGTCTAGTTAGTTTCAGCAAAACAGTTAAATTGATACATATTAAAACAAAAAGCAAACCAAAAACAACCCTTTTCTGTCACATTTGACATACATTCCACAATATTATCCACTCATACAGACAGATAACTAACATCTCTTTTTTGTATAAAACCAATGAAAGAGTTTTCCATAGAGGGAGTGATAAGCAAAGGCCTGCTTTGCTTATAGATGGTTGAGTCACCAACCCTGAGTGTGTTTAAAAACTGCCTAGATGTGGTGCTCAGGCACATGATTCAGTGATGGGTTGTTAGAGTTAGGGTAGTATGGTTAGGTTGAGGTTGGACTTGATGATCTTTGAGGTCTCTTCCAACCTGAGCAATTCTATGATTCTATCAGCAGCATGAAATTTCTTCCTAACCACAAAGGCAGGATCTGCAACCTCGGTCAGCAGAATATATACACCCCAACAGGCAAAGGAATGAAAATGTTTATAAAGCAAAGTAGGAGATGCAGGAATAAAAAAGCATACTTCAGCATGTGAAATTAATACCTTTATGTTTTTTATGTGCTCCATTAAATGTAAGAGTAGTAGTAGCTAACTTTTTATACGTAAAAGTGGCACCAGTTTGTCTTCTTCCCTATTGCACTTCAGCCTACTTCTACATAAATAAAAATTGAAAGATTACTTCTTTACTAGAAGGAGTCAGTATAATACAGCATAAACACATGAATGAAGTTGACAGATTTTAGAGTTCTGACTCCCTCAAAGATAAGAGGCTGGCTCATGAAAAAGACAATGACACACAACATCTACACATATTAATTACATGTTTTGTTCGTACCGATGCTCAAAATCTTCTTCCGAAGTGCTTCTGGAAACAGAAAAGGTTCATCTGCACAAGAGCGAATCGCAGTACCAACGAGCTCTGAATTAGTTGCCAGAATGCATGCACTCTCTTCATTAATGTTGACTCCAGCCATGGAAGTCACATCATTTATGTCATCTTCATCTCTACTAAAGAGAAATAAAACATTTTATGCTTCATTTAAAATGGATACAAAGAAAAGGCCCATTCTATAAACAAGTATGTTCATATATTTCAGATGCTACCTCTATTCTACAAGTTTTTGGTGCCTCGTAACAAGCCCTCACAATTCATTCAAGTTTCTCAAACATTAGTTTGACTGACTCAGTTGCTATGTATGCAAATTCCTTAGAAGAAACTTAAATTTTGAACAACCTTGAAAACAAAGGGCTGAGGTAAACGAGGGTTTTAAATTCCCATCAGATTCCCCACCTCCACCACTGATCTTACAGCAGTGGTATTTATTAGTTTTGGTATTCAGAAGTCAAGGTTCCTCTTGTTGTTACTAATTTAAAGTCACAAGTTAATTGAAATTTGTTATAAAAATCCAATTCTCTGAATAGCAATAAGTGCAGAATAAAGTTAAATATTGATGCATTAAACTATAAGCAAGGCAACTTTCTAACATAGATGCCTGTCCTACACACTGAAGATCGCAGGAAAAGTGTATTAGCATGAAGTGGATTTCTACTTCTTTTTTCTGAGTTCCCTTCTTGCCTGTATGCTGCAACCAACCCAGATCATGCTCAACAAATCAGCCCTACTGTACAGCACGTCTGCATTTGGTGTGGAGAATTCCACGC
This sequence comes from Excalfactoria chinensis, assembly GCF_039878825.1. NCBI lineage: Eukaryota > Metazoa > Chordata > Aves > Galliformes > Phasianidae > Excalfactoria > Excalfactoria chinensis. The sequence goes on from NC_092826.1 coordinate 43,224,705, forward strand.
TTCTGAAGAACAGTGGCGGAGCTCTAGTTCTCAGCATTCCCTTGTAAGCTGGATTCTGTTGTAGAAGCTCAAAATAAAAATCCAACTGTGGCATGTTTTGAGCTAGCAAAGCTACAGCTCCCTGCCATCACGGTAAAGCTCACATTAAGCAAATAGTCTGCATGTTTCAGCGTTAAGATTGATCTTGTAAGCTAAAATACTTCATAAATCTCATATGTGAAATTTTTGGAGAAGTTTTGCAATGAAACAATCCAAGTTATTTTCAGAAAGCTTTAGATCATAAAGAGAAAGCCTTTTTGCCTGACACCGTGACAAAGGCTATAATGTTCGCTTTGAGGGTTTAGGACCAATCCAGAATAGAAGCCTGCAGTATTAATTCAGATAAGCTGTTGGAAACACTCAATTTGAACGTCTTTTGATCTGGGAAAAAGGAGTCTTTGCAAAGGTGTTCTCTGATGAAGCTCACCTTCAGAAAGCACTGTACGGCCTAAATAACTCTTGAACCAGGAGCAGGTCAGAAACTTCCTATTCCTAGATGAAATTTGATTTCTTGAAGGCTGTTTTCTGATTACCAATAGGTATAAACTATTGGAAAATGAGATAGGTTTGAGTGATGCTCAAAAAGATACAAGTGCTGATGTTTGTTTTTCCTTAAACTATAGACTTTTCCTTTTAGCATTCCATGGTACAAGATTTCTCCTGCAATATTATGAAGAGGAGCGTGGCTAGGAAATGAATCCAGCCATCTCCTACCCTTCCTGCCTTTTATTTGTGTACTTGCGTGCCAGACAGCTTCTACATAATTTGTTTAGGGAAAAGGAGACCAACTGATTCTCAAATCAGTTTCATTCATTAAGTCTTAACTAGACATAGCTTCCTGACTAGGCTTGTGCCTCAGATTCATCACACTAAGAAAAGGATTCCTGTTTATGAAGTCTACATTAGGATGCTTGTAGCACACGTAATCTATCGTACCATTTCAGTTTTCAATCTGGCTACACACTCCAAATACCCAAGAAAGCAACAAGTAAACTTAATAGCTGTAATTTTGTTTCAGCACACAATATCAAGTTACTATTTTCTTCTATATTTCCAATGCAATCTCTCTTATGAGTGCAAACATATGAGGACTCATACAAAAGTAGCCATCTGTACCCATACTGGTTTTGAAGACCAATTCTGGCTTCTTCACCACCAGACTTAAGACTGCACTAAGTCCCTATCTTTAATGAAAGATTCTTTTGCATTTAGAAAAACACCACTGCACTTATTTTACTTAACTCAAAGAATGCACCAGAAAATTTCCCTAGCAATAGTGCTCACTAGCAAATAACATAATTTTCAGAAGCCAAGTGAAGTCTGCACTCTTTATTGTTCATTATTCCTTGTAACTTTAACAAAACTCAACCATTTTAAGCATGGTATCACGTATTCAGAAAGAACTCTTAAAACCATTCAATTAAAGTGATAAATGAAAAATATTCCAGAACATACATGGAGGTGTTTGGTTAGATGCTGACTTGCTTTCATCTTCAGCAAAACCTCCACAAAGTCCATCATCTTTACCACAGCCATTAATGCTTTTTTTGCATTTGCTCATATCACAGCCAGAAATCAACAAGAAACACCCTCCTAGCTGTTACAAATCTCCAGTGATTAAAGTTGTGGGGACAAACAGTAAATGTTACCCTGTATGGAGTCATATTTGACATTCAAATTGAATACTCAACTGGAAAAAGATGCTCAAGCAATGCAGATGTACCTCGTTTACAAACTTGGCTGTAGTGGCTGAAAAGTAAGTCTGTGGCACCCTCTGGTGTTTGAACAATGCACTTGTTTTCTTCACAATCCATTTTCTACTTACTCGTTTTGTTTTAATAGTAAAAGTGAAAACTACGGAAGTATTACTTAACCCAAACTTCTTTGCACTACAACAACTACAGGGGACAGAACAATTCCAGCAGAGCAAGAATCACCAGCACTCCTGATGACCATTGGCAGGAGGAGCAGCTGTCTAGATTTTACCACTCTGCTACCTGACTTAACCAGCAGTTCTGATTTCTGGAACCTCCCAATCTAAACTCTCAAATCACCTGTATCCATTTTTGAAAATAACAAATACAACAAGATGCAAGAAATGCACAAGTACTTTAAGAAGCGAATATGCACCTTATTTTTTTCCCCAGGTATGTATTTGTTTTGTTGTTCAACAAAGCAAAGGGCAAAGTTTTGCACTTAGGTCAAGGTAATCCCAGGTATGTATACAAACTGGAAGAACTCCTTGGGAGTAACCCTGCTGAGAAGGACTTAGAGGTTCTGACTGATTGAAAATGTAACGAGTCAGCAGTGTGTGCTTTCAGCCTGGAAGGCCAATGGTATCCCGGGTTCCATCTGAAGAGGGGTAGCTATAAGAGCGAGGGAGGTAACTGTCCCCCTCTACTTTGTACTCATGAGGCCCCAGTTGGAGTACTATGTCCAAGTCTGGGGCCCCCAACAAAGGAAAGATACCGAGCTTTTGGAGAGCATCAATAGGAGAGCCATGAAAATGATCAAAGGGATGTAACACCTCTCCTATAGAAACAGGCTGCAATACTTAAAGGTAATTTATAAACATGAAGGAAATCAACTTTTTATATGGGTAGTAACAGGATAAAGGAGAATGGTTTTAAACTAACAGAAGGGAGATTTAGATGAGATGTCAGGGGGATAAGGTTTAACAAAAGCAAGCGTAGAGTCTTGCACCTAGGGAGGAATAATTGCATGCATCAGTACAGGCTGGGAGATGACCTGCTGGAGAGGAGCAGAGAGGGACCTGGGTGACCTGGTGGATGACAGGTTGGCCACAAGCCAGCAGTGTGCCTTCATGGCCAAAAAGGCCAATGGCATTCTGGGGTGCATTAAAAAGAGTGTCCAGCAGGTCAAGGGAGGTGATCCTCCCCCTCTACTCTGCCCTGGTAAGTCCTCATCTGGAATACTGTGTCCAGTTCTGGGCTCCTCAGTACAAAACAGACAGGGATCTCTTGGAAAGAATCCACCAGAGGGCCACAAAGATGGTGAAGGGCCTGGAGCATCTCCTCTATGAAGAAAGGCTGAGTGAACTGGGTCTGTTTAGCCTTGGGAAAAGAAGACTGAGAGGGGACCTGATCCAGGCCTATAAATATCTGAGGTGTGGGGGACAAAGTGGCGAGGCCAGACTCTTCTCAGCAGTGTGTGGAGACAGGACAAGGGAAAATGGCCAGAAACTGGAGCATAGAAAGTTCCAAACAAATGTGCGCAAGAACTTCTTTATGGTGAGGGTGATGGAGCACTGGAACAGGCTGGATGTCTACCTATGCAACCTGGTGTAGGAAACCTGCTTTGGCAGGGGGGTTGGACTCGATCTCTGGAGGTCCTTTCTAACCCCTACAATTCTGTGATGTACTGAGAGTGGTAAGGTGCTGGAACAGATTGCCCAGGAAGGTTGTGGATGCCCCAACCCAGGAGCTGATAAAAGCCAGGTTGGATGGAGTCCTGGAAAATCTGATCTAGTGCTTGACCTAGAAGTTGGCAACCCTGGCTGTAGCAGGAGAGTTGGAACTTGATCGTTGAGCACCCTTCCCAACCTAAGCCATTCCCTGATACTTTACCAGAAAAGCAGAACAATTCATAAAACTCCTGATGTTTGCTTTTAAAGAAGACTGCTCCTTACAGCTCATTCCATAGGACAATCAGCTGCCAGTGATGCACAAGTGATGCACAGTGATGCTGAAATCTTCATTTTTCTAGGAACTGTCTTCAAAATTGAAACAAGAAAATCACCCCTTCCCATTCTCATCTCTAGCAATCAAAAATGTAACTCTGAAGCCATATCTGGAGAACTGCATCCAGTTCTGGGCTCCCAGGTTCAAGAATGAAAGAGATCTTCTAGAGACAGTCCACTGGATTATGAAGATGATGAAGGAATATCTCCCTTAAGAAAAAAGGTTGAGAGACATGGGAATGTTTAGCCTAGAGAAGGCAAAGAGGGGATCTTATCATTAGTTAGAAATATCATGTCTCAAGTAGATGGGGGACAGGCTCTTTTTGTCTGGAAGACTAACTTCAAGTTTGCCTTAAGGTCTTAAGGTTAATAATGCATAATTATGGCAGCCTGCACTTCTATTTCAGCATTAGATTTTAGAGCTACAAAAAAAATATATATCATTTTTCCTTTTTAAAAGTTAATCAGTTATCAGAACTAGAAGCTTTAAGAATTCTTCAAATCTGAAAGCCTAGAGAACATGCCAGAAGCCACAATTAGAGGTGTAGTCAAAGTGTTTCACCTCTACATATAGGAACAAGCTTGTAAGAAGAGCTAATAAAAGATATAGTAACACAGCACACAGCTTTAAACAGGTTGCCAGTCTGTCCAAATTACAGCTCAATGCTATCTGTAAAAAGTAGTAGTTATAACTGACTTAATACTACGGAGAGCTTTTCATACAGGGTAACTTTACATTAGTTAGTGGTACTCACAGGATCAAGATCAATATGCCTCCCTCTACAAATGAAAAACTGATAAATACTGATATGCACTGTTTGTGTAATTACACAATTGAAATAACATAATGAAAAGCCTAAGTCACTGAGACAGTTTTCCTGTATTAGGAATAAGATCTACTACAAGGTCTGAGTTTTTAGATTCCTCTTTGACAATTTATAATATATAATGAAAACACCAATTGTAAGTCTCTAAAGAAAGCCACTTTTATCCGGGCTCTGTTCCATCCTCTGTATGTGCTGTTTCTTTTGTTCCTTCCTATAGTAAACTACATTGTTTATTTTTACCTGAAGGATGTTGTTCCATTCTCTTTTATTTTAGTTTTCTGAACAGGAGATGCTTGAAGCGACAGAATTTTATTTCCTGGCAGGGTAACTTGCTTCAGAACAGAGCCTAAAACAAAACAAAGAACATGCCACAGTAAGAAAGCAAAATGCCTTTTAATGCTGTTTATCAGTTCATATTTCTAAGAAAGGTACTACAGATTCAATAACAATTAGGAAACCAGACACTCTAAAATGTTACATTCTACATGTTCTGTAAGGTCAAAAGTCCTACACTCTCAAACACCCTCCTCTCTGCTGATTAGTGAGAGGTTTAAATGAAAACTTGCTGGCTGTGACAAAAACTTATATTATGCATCAACCTGGATCTGCTGAAGGAAGAAGTCTCTTGAAGCTGCTCTCAAGGTCACAACAGTTCAAAGAAAGTTTATTGCAAGGACTTCAATCACAGTATTTTAAAAAGTAAATTGCTATGGAGTGACATGTTCTTAACAGGCAACAGAAGTGGCCGTGGTGCTGAGCTTATCAACAGGATTCCTAAAACAGAACTCAATGTTCCAATGTACAACATCTTATTTCCTTGCAATCTACCAACAGCCCATAGTTGTTTTTACACCTCAGTAGTATTCTCCCTTCTCCATACCAGCAGGAAATTGGTTTGCTTGAACAAGCGTATTCAGCGGCATCCTCTTCTCAACAGGTGTCTGAAGAGTCAGTGTTGAGGACTGTGGAAGTGTGGATACTTGCTTTACAATGGTTCCTGATGGTTGCTGGACTACCTGCAAGTGGAATAACCAATATGAAGAGTGAGAAGAGTGAAACAAATATACAGAGAGCTAGATAATATCAACACGTTCATTCTGTCAGAAGCTCTCAGTTTATAACAAACAGCATGCCCAAAGGAAAAGCTACATTCAACTTTAAAGTCAAGAAACAAAATATCTTAATGACTAGCGTTGAGCTTGAAGCTTATTCAGCAAGCTCTAACAGGAGTTTCATTCCTATTCTCTGTAGCTATATCAGGAAAACTTTGCTGAGTTCCACAGTCTGCTACACTAAAAAGCTTTCCTAAGTAGTTCTTAACAGGCTACCAACTGAATATCAAGACTGTCCGCCAACAAGCTCAAAACGGTAGGTATCACACACATCTGGTTTCACAAAAATTAAAAATCACCAAAACAAACAGAAGCCTCGCATGAAATTCTTTCCCTGTAGTGAAGAGTGCACACTATGAAGCTACTAATGCATTTCTGGGGCTGCAAGGTCGATTCAAAATTGAGATGCCAAGTTTTGAAGTGTTAAGCAAAAGTACATGGAATGCACCAGTTAGATGGAACATGAAGTACTAACTAGCAACACCTGTACTGAGTAGAGCCTCTGTGCAGAAACAACCTTACACTGCTGAAGGGTATGAAGGGCTGATAACATTGTTTAAAGAAGGCTCTTGAAAGAAACACAACCTGACAGCAGGATGTCATCACAACACAGACTTAAAGGCACAGCCTGTAAATACTAATTCTTCCTCTTCAGAGGTAACCATTAAAATGCAAGAAAGCAATAGTGATATTCCCAAAGCTTCATTTTTAAGGCTCCTAGCTAGCTGAACGTGGACTGCAGCTTTGATATATATATCTTCTGCAAAAGCTCTTAATTACAAGTTGCAGAAAGACCTTTTCACCAAGGATTAAAAGTTACCAAAATTACCATCTTCAGATTGAATCCTAACTGGGGTTAGAGGCACGAAGCCAACAGAAAAACGGTTAAGAAAATACATTCTCCGCTTTTTAAGTCTAATCTCAGAAAGCCTAAAGAATGCTCAAACAGTGCTTGTATTTAAATAAACTACACAAGTTTAGAGTTAAATGTAAAGAACTGACACTTATTGCACATAGAAATCAGGCTGTCTCCTTCTGCCAACTAACTTCAAATTTAATCAGTGAACACCATGAGCACAAGAACCACATGTTCACAAAAAGACGTGCTCTGCATCTGCAGATGTCAAGGTACGCTCCCCCCAACTCCTCCACTGCTTATAGCACTGTGAATTGACAAAACAGTGGTAATGTAGAACAACTGAGCTGAAGGTGGTGTTTAAAAACTAGACAAAGAAAACAGCATTCTTGAGGAAAAAAAAAAAAAACACAAGATGCATATTCCTCTACGTCTTAATGCAGACGAAACAACCATAGGAATACAGGCACTGATTGTGGACAAGGTCTCACAGCACTTCATCACAAACAAGTACACACACTAATGTTTTGCTTCTATTTGTTTTTAACCAAGACACGATTTGATCTTTTCAGAAAAGATCCAGCTTCTTTACACTGGAAGTCAAACACGTTAAGAGCACAGTTTATATGTTCAGATGATTACTGAACGACCAAGCAGCTCAGACAGACTACTCACAGGATCTGCCAGCGTCCATACTGACAGGCACCTAGAGATCTTCCCTACTGTCAGTGAGCATGGTGCTTCATCTTCAGCATACAAAAAACTGAAACAGCACAGGAGGAAGCATAAGCATTCGAAATTAAGGTGTGGCAGACAAAAGAACAGATGGGCAACGTTAAATCAATAGCCTAGGTGGAGACTGGAAAAATAAATCAAGTGACTGATGAGACTAGATCAACAAGAAAGGATGTACTGGCAGTAAAGCTGCTTCTATCTGCCATTCTAGGTGCTAGGCTAGCAAAAGCTGAAAGTCCTTGGACCAAACAAAAGGCAACAATACTAGAAATTTCAAGAAGGATCTAATGCCAGAAAATAAAATTCTGCAATAAGAGGTATCTATAAGAAAAAGAGTTCCTGTCTCTTTTCTTCAGGTTAGTATGCCTTATGGAAGTTGACAGAGACATCAGAATAAAGAACAAGCAACACTTAAAGTGCAATGCAACATCCAGCTGGCAGCTCAGAAACAGCTGCCTGAGAGAGACCTGAGTGGCTTGAGCCACCAGCAGTGCCAAGTGAGCACACCTTACTGGTGGCTGTGGGGACTGCACCATGAAACTCTTGCTCTGAATGCATTAAGCTGTAGTTTCATATAAGTGTTCTTACCATTAGAAGACAGCGGCTGGTAACAAACTTCGATTTACCATGTTTTAGCAAGACAAAGCAATGCTATTGAAAGAAACACTATTTCTCAGGTGCAAAGTCTTTTCAAGCAAATGCACTTAAATTAGTTCACATTAAGGAAAGAAGTCACAGGGAGGGTATCCTGCAGAGCGTGCAGCCGCTGGGAACACAGCACAGATACACAATCTGATCCCAACAGCAGCCCATAAGAGCTGACCCCTTGGAATCCACCATACAAACACAGAGTTGCGTCAATCACGCTCCAGAAAAGAAAGAGCTGCATGCTGCATCACTGCCACCACAGTCGTAACAGGAAACCACTGCAGGGTTGAAATCTGAAGCATCAGTGATGTTAGAACAGAGCTGGCACATGAAAGCACAGAAGATGCTTCCTTAACATTTCTTGAGCACGAGAAAAACAAATTAGAAACGGACATGCAGAGAGAATGTATGGCATCAGACAACCCTGAGGGCTAGAAAGGAAAAAAATTGCTGGCAGCACTGTATGGACAGATTTGCACAGCTGGCACGTGCTTCCTTTCAGTTGGCAGCAGGACCCTCCTCTTTTGGGAGGCAAGATCCTGGTTTGTTTTCTTGAGGGAGCAGGCAGACCCTCTTCCTTTTAAAAGACAAGGCATCATGGAAGTCCTAGAAGATGCAACCACTTCCACCAACTTGCTCCTTGTGCTAACTGGCTGCTTGAGCAAACACCAACATCCTGATTTGGCTGAGCTGCCGGTGGTCAACTAAGCCCTTCAACTACATTTAAGACCAAAATTAAACATCATTCTTGAAGGGAAATTATTTTGACCGCTGTGCTTGGGATCTACCCAAACTAGACTAAAATATACTTTATATGTAAGTCAGTGTTTATAACACAGAGTAAAGAAAAGCAATTGCATTAAGGATGCCACGCAGTACTGAAGGAGGCAGAAGTCATTTCATGAGTTCAATGGAATTGTATTCACAAAGCATCTTGACTCCCCAGCGCAGAGTTACGTTTCCTCATCTATTTGTACAGATGGTCAATCTTTCCCCTGAATTACATGGCTTGCCATGGAGCCAACAAATGCTCTCCAGCCTTTGTACAGCCTAAGAAGCTCTCATTTTCTTCTGGCTGGAATTTCCAATTTAGTCCTTGAAGACAATAAAGGTACCACAATTCTTTTTCCAATTTGGCTCCAGCTACGACTATCCAAGATTGTTAGTGCATACATAACTGCTTAGCTTTTAAAAAAAGGCATTCATAAAAAGGATCCTCCCCTGTACAGTTCAGTGTTTTTTGTTCTTAATTAAGTCTGAAGACGTGAAAATCTGGTAGAATAAGCTCTCAGAATAATGCTTATACCACATCTTCCTTACACACTTTGAAAGGAAGAAAACAAATACAAAATAATTCAGCGAATCTGAATACTGTTAAATTAAATATATACAATAATCAAACTACAATGGAAATTCACACAGTACTATACTACTACACCTGTAGTAAGCAAATTTAGATTCAGAGCAAGTATAATATTTCCCCTTTGAAGGAATGTATTTTTACAAGGAAGTCCTATACGTGAAGAGTTATCTGCCAAAAGAAGACTATTCTCCCAATATTCCATGCAGCTAGACCACTTACACAGCATACTCACTGCCTCAAAACCTAACATTTCACAACACTGCTCTGTTGGATATATAGAAGTGGATCCACATTTTCTGGTATTTATAATTAGCATTTGTAAGAATGCCAAGAATGTTTATTCCTCCTGGAAATGAGTTTATTTCCTCAATTGAGGAACTGAGGAGGAATTACATATTGAGGCCCAATAGAAAAAAAAGTTAACTTTGGACAACATTATGATTAACATATCTTAGTAAATCTGGAGGTCAGAAATTCTCTGAAAAGCTCCTTGAGATAGTACATACCTTTCACTACATATCATCAAGTCATCTAGTCCTGAAAAGTGTGCAGAGCAGGGTCTATAAAGGTAGGGAGACTGGAATCCTTGGGGATCAGCAGAGCCACAGCCCACACAAGGCATCTGATAGTAATTAACATAAAGGACCCCATCATCAATTTCTTTTTCTGACACAAGCATTTCCTGCCTTTACTTTCATATACCAAGCTAGCACAGCTGCAAGCACGCCAGGAGTCCAAACACATGTTCTCTCACATTTCAATCTGGATGCTCAGTCTGGTGGAACGGTGGTCAGTACATCTTGCAAAAGACCTCACAGTCTGGCTTTAGATTGACCTTTTCAGCAACTGCACAACATCCACTACTATCACATAACTGCTTAACTCATGACCGTATAGTTTCACATGATAAAAGAACACCTCTAAGATGCAAATTGGTTTCACTCTGACAAAATATTAAGAGTCAAATCAAAGAAGCCCAGTTACAGGAGAGAAATTCATCTTACCAACTGTTTCACTTTAACCACCTGCTGAGTAGTAGCCACTGGCTGTGTAACGATGGAGTTGGGCTGTGTGATTTTAATACTGATGGGGGTGCCCATGACAGGTTTCAAAGGCTGGAGAGGGGCTGCTGCTGAGGATGCTACTGTAGAGACAAGCACTGGCTTTACAGACTGGAGAGATGACGTTGCTACTGCAGAGGTGAAGACTGGCTTTACAGTTTGGATAGCAGTGAGCCCTGATGTCGATATTGTTGTGGTGAGAACAGAAGGTGCAGGACGAAGAGAGGCCGTCACCACTGCAGAAGCAGGAACAGTTTTCATAGCCTGCAGAGAGGCTGTCACTGATGCACTGGAAAGGACTGGTTTTATAACAGTAGTGGCTGTGACTGTTGTGGAGGCAGCCACTGGTTTTATAACGGGAAGAGAATTGGTTGCTACAGGTGAGGTTGCCACTGCTGTGGAAGGAGTTATTGCAGAGGTACAAGTTGAGACAGCTTCTTGGGTTGGAGCAGGCTGCTGCATACACTGCTGGATAAAACTCTGAGCATTTGGCATTAGCTGCCGTAAGGCAAGCATGCTTTTCTAGAAGACAAAAAGGAAAAAAACAACAGTAATAACACCAGAAAAGTCTTCAACGATACTAAACATTACATTAGCAACTGAACCCTCACATTTCAATTCAATTTCTTAGCATCTGGAAATAATCTGGTTATTCCAAACAAAATATTTTGCTAGAATTCATAGAAAAAACGCAAGTGCTCTTGAAATGATATAGATTTTAGTTAAGAATCACCAATGTAGGTTGAACAAAGAAAACAGTCACTGTGTCTTCAGTACCTGGTACAAACACTATCTATTGGAGACATTTGTCTCTATGTTCCTTTCATTTAGAAAGTTTTAGTGTGGAATTTATGCTCCAGAATAAGACCAGTTGAACTATTCTACTACCTCAACAATTTTCGTTTTGCCAAAAAACCAGTCTGCTATATCATAACAGCTGTGTTTATTCCATTTAGCTTCTCCAACAGAGAGCTACAAATTATCCAATCAGATCAGAAGCAAGTCCTGAAGATACGAGCACTTGTATACCAATACAGCTGTATCTACGCTAGGGGGGGATACCACTTTACTAATGTCTGAATAGCTGCAGCAGCAGAGCTTAAGCCAGCTAAGTTTTCTGCAACAGGAGAACATTAGTAAAGATATCTGGCAACATCTCATTTTTAGTACAGCTATGTTTGAGAAGGTTAATGGACAGAATAATCTTCATGCCCTCCATAGATTTTCTCCTTGACTATTTACAATCTGTTATGGCTCAGAATCAGGGGAAATCATTCCTGCAGCTACCAGTATATTCGCACAAAAACTTTTTTCCCCTGACAATTTTTTGAAGTTTGCATGTCTCCAGCACAGTGCTGTTGCTCTGGGCTTCATACAATAGGAACGTGATGTCTTGCTAATACACTGAGTGAGCAAATTGTTTGTACATCTGGGCTTTCTACTGCACTCCTATCCTTAATGTTTGCTTCCTCATCTTTTAAAGAACTGCTTAACTTTCCTTGTGTCCCTGATGCAGTTTATTCACCAAAAGCATCCAGCACAGATATGAACATCAAAGGTGGCACTGCGGCCAAAGCCAATATTCTTTTCAACCTGTTGGAATGAGCGAAACAAAAATACATGCAATAGCAGCATCAAAAGCTGCAGTCCAAAAGATAAGGGACAACTCTACAGAGAACCTTACCTAAAATTCCACTTTACTAGCTAAAGTGAGTTGGCAACAACACTTATCAAATTTCTTCCAAGACTTGAGACACAAGTGTTTCCCCCCAAACAAGGCCAGCAGTGAAGAGAAGTGCCTGTGAAGTCAGCTGCCATTTGGCACTCATTCCCATAGCAGCTGCCTACAGTATGTGCCAAGCAAGCCTGGTCTGTGCTGGCTACACAGCCTTAAGGTGTGTCAGAAAAAATCAACGGGGTAATGCTACAAAGTCAGCTAAATTCAACCACGATAGTGCTTGAACAGTGCTGCTGAGGTCACAGTATTTCATTGTTAACATAGTAAACAACTGGTACAGAGTATCTCATTATGGATTACAGGGGTGAGGACACAGCCAAAAGCAGAAAAGCCTATGTGATACCTGACAGCACACAGCAGTTCTGTGTGACACCATCCCAGGCCTGACATAGGTCAATTTTAGTTCCATGGAACCACTCTGAGGTCCTTACACCAAACTGATCTGTCCCCTACATTGTGGGACAGCTTATTAACTTGGGATAAGCATTTACATCAACACATGAGGACAGAGCTATGTGTAAACTAACAAATGCCCGAAGAACTTAAAGGGTTGTAGAAGTGTTAGCAAATGCAATGCAGCAACTCCTTGGTTCCTAGGCATGAGCTATGCCCAGGGAGCTTGCTACCTCCAGTTTGAGTTCTGGGTGTGCCAAATGCAGGCTGGAGCTCTGCAGTGATACTGAGATTCCTCCACACTGCCCTGGGAACTCAGCACATGTCGAGCAGGGATTCTTAGCCAAGACCCTGCAGAAGGCAGTCACACTACTTATGAAGCCAAACTTGCCCTGGCAGCTACAAGAGCTCAAAGAAAAGCTTTGTTAGTTGTGCTGACCTTGCATGCACAGCCTGGTCATTCTGCAGCCAGGATAAAGCTGTCCAAAAGTAACAGAGCACTCTGTGCTGCAGTTGTTGCACATATTATTCTAGAAAGTTAACATGAAAAACTCTGAACCACAATATGTCATAATAACAAAATAGGGTGCAGGAAGACCTGCTTTTTTTTTTTTTTTTTTTCCCTTGAGTTTTTAGAAGGGCATTTAAAAAATACCAGGAATTTAGACAGAATTTAAAGACTAAAACCAATGTTATTAAATCTAGCAGAGAACCACAGAATGTTCTGGTTGAAAATGACCACAAAGATCATCTGTTTTCAACCCCCCTGCCATATGCGTGGTCACCAACCACCAGACCAGGCTGCTCAGAGCCACATCCAGCCTGGCCTTGAATGCCTCCAGGGATGGGGCATCCACAGCCTCCATGGGGAACCTGTTTCAGTGCATCACCAACCTCTGTGTGAAAAACTTCCTCCTTATATCTAACCTAAACCTCCCCTGTCCCAGTTTGAAACCATTTCCCCTTGTCCTATCACTATCCGCCCTTGTAAACAGCTGTGCCCCCTCCTGTTTATATGCTCCCTTCAAGTACTGGAAGGCCGCAGTGAGGTCTCCCTCCCCAGAGCCTTCTCTTTTCCAAGCTAAACAATCCCAGTTCCCTCAGCCTTTCCTCACAGGAGAGGTGCTCCAGTCCTCTGACCATCTTAGTAGTCCTCCTCTGGATCCACTCCAAGAGCTCCACGTCCTTGTACTGGGTGCTCCAGGCCTGGACTCAGTAATCCAGATGGAGCCTCACAAGTGCCAAGTAGAGGGGGGCAATCATCTCTCTCTCCCTGTTAGTCACCCCTTTTTTAATGCAGCCCAGAGCACAGTAGGCCTTCCAGGCTGCAAGCACACATTGCCAGCACATATCCAGCTTCTCATCCACCAGGACCCCCAGGCCCTTCTCTGCAGGGCTGCTCTCAAGGAGATCTTAGGAATCATAGATTGACTTAGGTTGGAAGGGACCCCAAAGTTCACCCAGTCCCACCCCATGCTGTGGACAGGGCTGCCACAACAACCCAGCTGCCCAGGGCCCCATCCAACCTGGGGCACCTCCAGGGATGGGGCACCACAGCTTCTCTGGGCAGCTGTGCCAGCACCTCTCTGCATCTATGGTGACAGATGCAGAGAGGTGCTCTCTGCATCTATCTATGGTGACAGATGCAGAGAGGTGCTCTCTGCATCTATCTCACCATCTATCTATGTAATAAGTCAGTCTTCCTCCTGTTTATAAGCTCTCTTTAAGTACTCGAAGGCCATGAGGCCTCCCTGGAGCCTTCTCAAGAATGAACAAACCCAGCTCACTTAGCCTTTTTTCCTATGAGTGGTGCTCCAGCCATTTGATCATCCTCATGGCCTTCCTCTGGACTCCTTCCAACTGTTCTACTAGCTTCCACTAGTCTTCTAGTCTAGCAATCTTACTATCCAAGCATTTGAAGGCTGCCACTATAATAGAAATACTCATCCCATACTTGAACAGATCAGTACTAGTCACCCAAAGTACATTACCAATCTTTTTTGTATGCACTGTCAAATATTAAGAAAGCAGAAAAAGTCCAGCAAACTTCCACCTTTACCACTTAACTATTCTTCCTTGATTCACCATTGTGCCTGTACTGAATACTGTTTGCTTAAATACCACAAAACAGCTTCTGTTGTCACTCTTCTGTATTAGAATTCAAAACAACTACAGCTTTGCTGAGCAAGTAAAAGGACAACTTAGTGTAACTGCTCTACTGTAAGATGTATCAGCTTCCAAAAGATTTGCCTCCAGTAGTTTCTGGAGAGTTATAACTCTCCAACCTGAGAATACAGCTGAAGGTAATTCTTCTGAAGTCCCCCTCAAAAACCTTTATCTTTCCAAGTGCAGTAGTCACAAAGCATTAGCTAAGTCAAGCACCATTTCCTCAACTGATTGGAGGAAATAACAATTTGAAAGCAATTAAAAAAATTCTTCTGGTCCTCCCACTCCCCCCCCCTTCCAACTAAATACTTTAAAACCACAATCAGACACTTACCTTGAGAAAAGGAACTAAATACGGCTGTGGAGAAGACTTGAGTTCTACGTACAGTTTCTTTGTAAATTCTTCTGGTTCAATCTTTGCTTCCTAAAAGGAAAGTAAAACTGCAACAGTAATTCATAGGTATGGATCTTTTTTTTTTTTTTTTTCCAGGTATATCAACAATTCACTGAAGTTTACATTATAATGATGTTGTTCAATTTCAGTACTCAAATACTTCTTTCCTCCTGTACATTTAAAGAAAGCATTTTAGGATAGACTGATGTTATAATCTAGATACAGTATTAGAAAATTAAGTTCCTTTGTTCACCTACAGACACTCCAACTGCTAATTCACATGAGAATATCTGTTCAAACATTCACTAAAGTGAACTAGAAGAAACAAATTTATAAGTAACGTCAATCCTTTGGAGTACATCTTTTATGCAGAAATATGTAAAATCCATCAGGAGTACTTACTGCTATAAAGGTAGTTTATCTGAGTGAGGATCAAAATTTATACAGAATGAAGACAAAAGATAACTTGATAGATATTGTAAAATGACTGCAGTCTAATGCTCACGAAAGCATAATAAAGCACAATACTTAATACTTTCTTTCTGAATAAAGAGAAACATCAGAACATCACTTCTGTATACCATTACGGTAATAGTCCTCTTGATCAGTCTCCTCAATGCTCCTTACTCTTCCCTGCCACAGACGCCTATTTCAGCAGCTTCAGAGGGTTAGGAAGCTGCAGCAGACTCCTGTGACCCCCTTATGCATCAGTGCTCCAACAAGGGGGGAACACTTCCAAGAGGAAGTGGCATGCAGCTCATCCTGCCAGGTGAGACCTTTCCCTTCTTCAGGAAGGTACAAAAGACAGAAAGCAGAGAGGTCCTCTTGCCAACCAGAGAAGTCAGCAGAGAAACGATGCCTTTTACCCCCATCCTCCTACAGAACAACTACGAGGTCAGAGGAGGGGGCTTAAGGACCACGTATTCACAGAAGAACAGAACTTCAAGCAGCTCAGTTCTTGTATCTACTGCCTGTCTGGCTGTGGATACAGGTCACTAAAGTCCTACTGATACAATTGCAAGGATCTGGTACAGCACATCTCAGTGCACATTAAGGCTCTTGACACCCACTCCATGAAATGCTGCCTTAAGGACCACTTTACTTCACAGCTGCTGCTTACGTGTTTCCCTCATGCATATGAAACATTAATTTATTCTGCATTCACACCATACATACATAGTGAATAACAGAAAAACAGCATTTTAAAAATACTGCAAAAAGCAAACAAATGCACAGTTAAACAATTTATTAATGGCTGGTAATTACTGTTCTTTATAAAAAGCACTGTAAGCACAACAAGGATTAATTCTAGTACGCTCCAATGGAACTGTAGTATACACTCCAACAGAGACAAAAAAAGAAAAAAAAAGGCAGTGGTAGAAGAGAAATCAAAGATTTTTGCAAGGCTGCATCTTAAAACAACCTGTTCTCTCAAATTACACCTCTTACTACACTATGCTTTTCCAGACTAAGAAATCCCTTTGATACCACTTGCAAAGCCATCTCCCTCTACCAGCACATATCCATCTGCTAAAGTGGAATGACAGAACCACAGTAGTGGTCAAATGCCAAGAAAAGGAGTAGCAGGAGAAACCATTACCAATGAAGTCCAGATCTGCTGGGGTACAGCACAGGGCAAGGAAATAGGCTGGCAAGCCATCACATTATTTTCTCCATCCCACTGTCTAAAGACATAGATAATTTCCCATTCATTTCAACAGAGCTTCACCATCAATGTGCAACTCAGCTCCGTCCTGGCATAAAACAGTAATACAGACTCAGCACTGAACTACAATCACCACAGTAAAACTCTTGCTACTGAGAACTTAAAACTTCACCAACACAGAATAGCTCAGACCCAAAAAATACATAAAAACAAAAAACTCTTCCTGTTGTCACAGTTACCTGTGCGCATAAAATGAAATAGGAAAGTGAGGGAAAATTACAATACGGAATTCAGTCAAAATGCATGCTATAATGTAATACTTTGGAGAATCTGATGTATTCTGCCATAAATCCAAGTCTTGAGCTATTTAAAAAACAACAAACCAACACAAGTCAAACCAACACAGGTAGAAAAACAAGGAACAAAATGATGAAGTCAACATTAAAATCAGTATGTAAACATCAGACTTCACTTTAAAAAGAAAAGCAGTCTCACCAATAGATTTTGCACCAGATTCTTCACATTCTGCCCCATCTCAGTGGCTTGAGGTCCACTACCAGATGCCAATTTTATAAGCGTAGCAAGGAAATTCTTGCATTTCTTCACATTCTCTAGCATCTCCTATGGTGGGAATAAAGACTGTTAGATGTCAAGATGGCTCTCCAACCTCTGATGAATGCAGAGAATGTTAATTTTTAATTAAAAACTTTTTTTCCTTACTGTAGAAGCGCTGGTCTGTGCTACCGTTGTGCCCTCTGCTTTCACAGAGATTGCCTTTTGGGAGATGGATTGTGCAGGTGGTCCTGTAACTGGAAGTTTTACAGGTGTTCCAGTACTCAAAGGCTTTACAGCAGTAACTGCAGTAACACTAGCTGTTGCAGCTGCTGGCTGAAAAGAAAAAGAAATTAACACTTTTTAAACCGAAGACTAACACAACTAACACATGCTGCATTCTGCTATACATTAAGTAGCATCCTCCCTCCTCACTCAAGATTACTACTTAAAAGATAAACAAATAAATCTTATCTTTGTTTTCAGAAGTTTCATTATTGTTTTTTTCCTTTGAGCGACTAATATTCCAAGTCACAGAACCTCCATATCTAACTTGTTTTTAAGTCAGTGGGTGGTAAGGGAGGACAAAGGCTTAACAATATTAAAGAAACTGCCTGTAACTTCAAGTGAAGAAGAAGGTAAAGTAGTCAAGAAGAAACATGCAGTTCAATAAAACCCAAGTCCAAACTTTGTCAGGCTACTACAGTTTAAAACTAATCAATTTCATACTAAGCCAAGTGACACCTATTCTGAAGATAAATACAACTTCAGGTGATTATATATATTCCTTCCTTCCTCTGCAGCTCCTCTCCCATTTGCAATATTCCTTATGTTTCCTACCACAAAGGTACAAGATGAAAAATGTCTTGTGGCCATTTTGGAAAGACGCTTCAACAAAAACCAGATGAACAAAAGCACCTAAGAAGTTCTTCCTGTTTTTTCCTCATGGGCACCAATGTCAATATGTCTCAAATTCATCCAGACTCAAACCCTGTCAAAACACACGTATAAGAATTTCACCCCCTTTTCCAATTTCTAAATCTATCAACAGCTTGAGAAGCTCCAGTAGCATGAAAGTTGTGAACACAAATGCCTTTCCCCTTTGCCTTTCCCCTTTTTTCTCCTGGCTTGTATCAGGAATGGTGTGGTGAGCAGGACTAAGGAAGTCATCCTGCCCCTGTACTCAGCATTGGTGAGGCCTCACCTCGAGTACTGTGTCCAGTTTTGGGCACCTCAGCACAAGAAGGACATGGAGGTACTGGAGCAGGTCCAGAGAAGGGCAACGAGGCTCGTTAAGGACTTGGAGAATCAGCCCTATGAGGAGAGGCTAAGGAAGCTGGGGCTGTTTAGTCTGAGGAAGAGGAGGCTGAGGGGAGACCTTATTGCCGTCTTCCAGTACCTGAAAGGTTCTTACAGTGAGAGTGGGGCAGGTCTCTTCTCACTACTGACTTGTGACAGGACGAGGGGAAATGGCCTCAAGTTGCGCCAGGGCAAGTTTAGGTTGGATATTAGAAAGAACTTCTTTACAGAAAGGGTGGTTAGGTACTGGAATGGGCTCCCCAAGGAGGTGGTTGAATCGCCATCCCTGGAGGTGTTTAAGAGCCGTTTGGACGTGGTACTCAGGGATATGATTTAGCAGAGGTTTGTTGTTGTAGTATTGTTTTGTGGTTGTTTTTTAAGAGATGGGGTACTGGTTAGGCTGCGGTTGGACTTGATGATCTTCAAGGTCTTTTCCAACCTGAGTAATTCTATGATTCTATGATTTGCAAACTAGGCTGAAAAATACTAGTTGCCAAAGAAAACCTACTAAGCACAAGTATTTCTATTTCGGGTCTAATTAGAAAAAAAAGAAACGACCAACCACACCATTCTTCTAATACAACAGAACACAACTAAGATTTGGCCTGTAAAAACCCCCACTTCTTTAATTTTGTCAAGTTGCCTACTAAAAAGCCACTGATTGAAGCCACAGAATACAGAACTAAGTGAAAGTTTCAGTTTAGCATTTGAAGCTTGTAGTTAGGTATTGTTTTTTCCTCCAGCCCTTCCCCAAAAGTCTCAAAAGAAAGGCTGCTTTGTAGGTCAAATTCATGTTTCAGATCTGCCCAACACAGCTGCTTTCACTGAGTGTCAACACATTTAAACATCAATTTCGTTCAGCAGTCACACTGCTAATTGATCATTAATCATAAGAAGGTAACGTAAGAACCCAACTTACCTCATCAATTTTAAATAAATAAATAAATCAGAACAGGTAGAATATCAATGTGTTTTTAAATATTTCAGGACAGAGGAAATTAGTGAGAAAATGATTAAAACTAGAGCAAAACAGTGGCATTTTTGTTAATTCTTTTCTTTTTTTTTTTTCCTGGGTGTATCCTGCTCCCCCACAAAGTGCTGCCAGCTTGATATGAAAGAAGCAGGCAGCTACCAGAAAGCTTTCCAGCTTGGACTCCCACCGTTGGTAACACTTTAATAGCTCTCTGCAGGATCTTTGCCACCACCACTGCCTCTTCCAAGGATGAAGCTCAACAGCTCTAAGACCACAGGGAGGCAAACTGGGCATGAGAATCCCACAAACAGATGGAAGGGAGGAAGACAGAAGGGGACAAAGTACAGAACTGTCAAGCTGCAATGCCCTGGGCTTTTAAAAACTGAAAACATGAGGTTTGCTGGAGCTGCTCTCTTGCAAATTCCAGCGTGTTTACACATCAGGTCCAGAACAGTATTTTATCAGCTGAGGGAGGGAACAACAGGAAGTCTGTCGGACCCTTTTCCCATGAAGACAAGTATACGGGAATTAACTTCTGTCATCTGCCCTCAGCCTTTTTACACTACTGACAATTCTCATTCTCACTTTGAGCAACAGAGAAACAATCTCTCTCTCTCTCTCTCTCTCTCTCTCACACACACACACACACACACACACACACACACACACACACACACACACAAATGGCATTAATCCTGCATATTTTGAAGTCATTTCAAGAGAAGTGTTCTGCATCTAAATGAAAGTGCCCCAGCATGACGCTAATTAGATACTTTGCAACTATGTTATTCCATCTGGGAAGAAGGAAAAAAAAAAAATTAAAACGTGTAGGTATTTTGTACAAACTCTGAGCTCAAACATTCAGGAATCAAAACAAATAAATATCTCTGTAGATGAGAACAGTCCTGGAGTCAGCGAGCAGACAGAGTTTTGCAGTGTACGATAGGTTATATACTTCAAATGGGATAAGAGATAAATGAAGGCAAGTACGATTTCATCTCCACCGTTTCCCACTTTTTGTGAGAACTTGTACACCCACATTCCCCTTCTAGACCTCAAAAAACAACTAAGGCTAACACCAGCAAGTTCTTTTAGAACTTCTGAACAACACTGCCACCAAGGAACCCAGGCTCAAGGGCTCTTTTTCTTTCTTTCCACAGGCAGTTCTTGTAGCCATACATGAAGTCTCCCTCGTCAGACCTTTTCCTTTTGGTTGCCCTAGAACTAACACTGAAGTGGCCATATAATAGCGCGCATCCATACTGCACTTATTTACACTAAAATAAAAGGGACACGTACAGAGCGTTTTGCAACACTGTGCTTAAACAGGCTCTGAGAAAACCATTCCAAACAAAACAGCATTATTAACTTTTCCTTGTCATCCCTCCTGCAGCCTAAATCAAGCTCAACACAATTAGAAGTGCTCAAGTTTCTACAAACTTTATTGCCAAAAATACTATCTACCTCTTTAAACACCTCACAAGATCACAAGTGGAACTGATTACATCAAAGATGAACCAAGTACAGAAGAACCTTTTCAAAGACAAATGTAAGTGAAAATTAGTTAATAGCATCATAATCCTCAACATTCATTCATATTACATGGTGAAGACATATGCAGCTTCACCCATCTAATGGAAAAAATCTTTATCTCTTCCCTGAAGCGTAAGGGTAGTACAGCAAATGACTCTTGCTTTTACATTCAAAAGACCTTTGCGTAGAGATCACAAACACATAGTTTGCAAGCTAGTATTCCAAAATAAAAGTAGGTCAGAAATACCCACTATTATTCTTGACAGACACAAAGCATACATTGGTTTCATTCTAAGTAAAAAAGAAAACGTATTAGAAGAGGTCTCCGGGTTTCCCCATCAATTCCAATATTATCCACCTATAGTGAGAAGGAAGAGAAAATATCACAGAGCTGTGGGTAGTTTTCTGTTACTAATACAGAAGAACAGCAGGAGGTCAAATCTGTAAGTCAGACTATTAGTTACTGTTGTCATCAAACTTATCTCTCCATCTTTCGAACACTCAAGGTCAAGAACATACATCCAGCTTGGATTTTTTTTTTCTCTCCTCATTTTCTGAATGCTTGGTCAACTACTACAGCTCAGTCAGCTTAGTCACAAAAAGAAAAGAGGCAAGTAGAAGCCAAATCTCTCCAATTTTTCCTCCAGCCTACAGGGAGAACAGAAAAGAAAGAAGCAGTTTTCTTTTCATCACACGTGCGCACACATACATCCAGATCTGTGGTCCCCCGGAACAGAGAAAGAAGTGGATCTATAAGTCTCATACTCTACAAGTACCAATGGTCTCACCAGAGCAGTCCTACAGCATTTCTCTCCACTAAAGAGAAACAAGACGAAAATATACAGTATAAAAACAGCAAGACATTTCCAATAACTGTACATCTACAGTCATATTTTTGGAATCTGTTCCCTTAATTCACTTGGAGAACAGAGGTCTTCAGCTATGACCTTCCTTCAGCCTATAATGAGAAAAAGGAAACTCAAAACCTCAAACATGGGGGGACAAAGAAAAACTGACTGCTACAAACAGCTCATTTTCCCCTCAGCACCATCTTAAGTATATTTTCTCCCCTGCCTTAATAATCAGGGAACCCAAACACAAGAGCATTAGGAAGTCTCCATTGCCCAGAAAAGCTTCAGTTGGAGCTTGGAGGAGCTCAGAGTCAGAGAGCACAAATGCATTGAAAATGGTTCTTCATATTTTACACATTGTTCACCGCCACTGTGCAAGCACTTTCTACTGCAGTGAGGGAAGATGACCTGACACATACTGGCAGAAGCATAATTAAAGAGCAAAAGTTATCAGCTTAGTGAAATCCAGATCAAAGTTAGAAATAACAAGAACTCATCTACATTTTCTTCAGTTCTCTCCACCACTTTTTTCATTGTACAATGAATCTTGCCACCTACCTGTATAACAGCAGGTGACTGAACAGTAGAAGTCACAGCAATTGTTGTTTGAGATAATGTTTTCAAAGGAGTAGGTACTGCTTTCTTTATTAACTGGGTGCCAGAGTTCTTAAAAAGAAAAAAAAGAAAGTAATAACAGTAATCATATACATGCAGAGAACATTTGTCAGACAAGCCAGTAACAAAACAGACCCTGAAGTTTGGATTTGTTCTTGTTTGATATAAACCAAGATACCTGCTCATAAAATAACAAGACAAGTAACATTCATACAACCCATATTCTTGGAATACTCTTCAACAAAGCTATCTGCCTACTGGTTTTATATGTGAGAAAATATTCAAGGACAGTTAGCCACAATACCTAATCAAAATAAAATGATTAAAGGATGAGGATGTTGTGAGTATTAAGTAGATGCCTCTTTTTTGGATCAGCCCTCACTTTCCATTATAAAAAATGAAAGCAAAAAGCAAGCAGAGTATAGGGAATGAGAAGGAACATCATCCAGGGGAACAAGGGAAAGGTTCTCAGCTTCCTTTTGCTTCAGAGAAGTATCCTGTCAGTGACCATTTAGGTAGCAGCTGGTTTAAAAGAAAAACAACACAAAACATCTTTCTTACAAGAGAGAAATTCTTTAAGTTGTACTACACCAAATGTAACAGTTAGCAGTTTGAAAGACAGAAAGTAGTCACAGTGATGTTTATGTACAAAACACACCAACCATGCTGCTCAGAAAACATTCAAATGCATAGTTAACCCTTAACAGCTTATTTGCAACCCCTGCTTTGACCATGTTAACATACAAACTAAACCCATGAGGGAACTTACCTGTACAGCACATATTCTGACTGCAGGTGTGCTGGTAGGTACAGACAGTCGTACACTTGTGTTATTTTGTGGTTGAGGCTGTGCTCGTGCTATTGCTTGTTGAGATACTAGCATCAGTTGACCATTACTGCTTCTGATAAGAACAGTTCCTGTTGAAGAAAAACATCCAGACTGTTAAAAATTAAGGGATGCTACGGCTTTGCTGTTTCTGTGGAAGAAGTAGACAGACCATCTTGATAAGCAAATGTAATATTTAGTTTCTTACTCCAAGGAACAGCTGCCCAAAAAGTATGAGCTAAAAGCCTACAATAGTTTTACTCTGCATTTTATGACAGAAAAAAACTCCTAACATCAAATGACAAACTTGACCAGTCATGTCAAAACTTTACATGACTAATTGCAAATCAAGCCATCACTTGAGTAAAAACAAATATGGGAATAGAACAAAAAAAAAAAAAAGATAAGCCATTCCTCCCCACCACCACACAGACCTTCTGGAATTACTTTCACAGTACACACCCTTCAAACAGTTCTCCAGCCTGCAAAAATGCATCACCACTATCAGAGTTGGCTGCTTCTACACATTTTGACTTTCTGAACATTTAGGTGCACACTTACAGGTGAAGACGCAGTTTAAAGGAAGCCTGTATTGAAAACTAGAGCCCAAATAATGCCAGTTAAATTGCCTACATCAAGGCCATCCCCTTAAACAGAAGGCAGTGGTCCCCAATGAAAGCTAAGGCTATTCACGCATTTGAAGATGTCCCTCTATCAAGGATCTGTCCATAAACATTCAAATTTACGGATTTAATCAAAGTTGTTTACAACCAAACAGGAGGGTTCTGATAAAAAAGTAGACTCTCCTGCTTTGTTTCATTGGTGATCATTTTTCCTTCTAAGCCCACAGCAACACCAACAGAGCACAACTGAGCCTACCAACTTTCTCTCAGCCTGTCAGTAATAATGACCAATAATTTAACAAACAGAAGTATTTTTCGCTAAACCTTTCGATTAAAAGTACTCTAAGGAATACTATCATATGCTACAACATAGTGTCATGCACTCTGCATTTGGAAGTCGCTTAGCTACCAATGCCCCCTTCCCACCCCTCCCTGTCAGTCCTTAGAAGGGCTGGACTCTTGAAAATCCAGATCTTTCATCAGGGTCACAACTACAAAAAGCCAGATGGATTCCTGGCCACAACTGCTGCAGAACCTTCATAGGACCTACAGAGCAGCTTGTTTTTGCTGGCACATCGCCTCCTCTTACCTTTAGCAGCAGCTACCACCATTGCCCCACACAGTTTTTGCTCACACTTCCCAGTACATAAGTACATCCGAGTAAATAAATAAGAGTAAATAAGAGTATTTAAACTTATTTTTTTCCTTTGAGGATTGCACAGAACTCCAGGGAACCTGCTTAGCAGAGATGGGGGTTGATCCCATCCCTTCCAACTCCTACAATTCTCTAATTCTGTGAATTTTCTCACAGGACTAGCCAATATCTGAAGAATCCCATATATTCTATGCATGCTTATGATCTTATCTGGTGCATAACAACTCTGTATCAAGAGAATAATCTTTTCACTACCTGATTTGTTGAAAGAAGTCAAAATACACCATACAATACAACCTAAAACTTCTCTTTTGCCTGAGTTAAAATAAATAGCACAGTTAAAGCACCAAGTGCCAAAAAGCCAACAAGCACAGCTACATGCTTAGGAGCAGCTTTTCATCCTCCACAACCAAAAGCATAAGAGGAAACTGCAAGGCAACAAAAAACAACTTTGCATAACATTCTGTAAAGAAAACATATTGCTACTTAAGTAACACATAAACTAAGACTGCAAGAGCAGCATCTAGAATGATTTCCCCCCATTCTCAACCAACCTTGCCAGGGCAGATTCACAAGACAGTTGCATATCCAGAAAAACACTTGTTCCATCTGACAACTCAGCTTTCTCCTGCTCCACTGAAATCTTGACTATAGTTACATTTCGGTACAGATGGATGTTTTAATTTAATCCATGAATGCCTGGAATCACAGAAGACATACCTGATTTTCAGTTTTCTTTTCCACACTATCTCATTTAAACAGTGATTCATAGCATGCAATTTCTCATCAGTCAGAAAAAGTGCATTTGTCCTCGTTCACGTTACACGTTTATGCAGATTCCAGGGGAAGAGAGAAAGCTGACAATGCACACATTTTGACAGCAAGAGCATTTCTCCCTGCACTCGGTCTATATCCAGGACTGTAGAAGTATTACTTCTACTAGTTTTAAGGTTCTCCCTCTCTCAGCTTACTTAACAATGCCACTGCTAGTTCTACTCCTTAAGAAGGTATCTATATGTTTAATTCCTTTTGAGATTTGGAACATATTATGTTCTTTGTTTTTACATATTTGGGTATTTTATCATTTGTTTTTAAGCAAAACTGACAGAAGCACAGATTCTACATCTCTGAATCGCACTGCATACAACAGGATAATTACCACGGTTAGCTCAGTTGTACGGTTATTTTTTGCACAACTGGTGTGAAGCTTCAGTTAAGCTCCACCAGAAATGAAAGTCATGCCTGAAGAGTACTCTTTCCTCCAGTCACCGCAATGGGGAATGCTTCCAGCAGGCTCCACTTGACAAGAAATTAACACAAGAGCAACACTGGCAGCAAGCTTATGCAAATACGATACAGCTTATAAGCAAATTATTGAGCAATTACAAAAAAACAAAAGCACACAAAAAACCCTCCCCACCATAAATACTGACAGCTCCCAGTAGCACGTTTCATTGCGACAGTCAAGTACTCCATCAGCATCATGCACTGAAACACAAGGCAACTATCTACCTAGTAGCAGAATTAGTTTACAAGAGGACATCCATGCTTCATCAAAACTGTTAAAAAAACCTTAAGTTTATTCTGGGTGACAGCATCCATAGCAGAAGTCACCCAAAGTCACTCCAGTCCTGTAAGCCTCTCTGGCATAACAGGAACCTTTCCACTTAGAACAAACTTAAATTCTGCTATATCTGTACAATTCAGCAGGATTTTTACACAGTGGTAGCCTCTTCATGTTAACAGCTTTTAGCGGTAACTTGTGAAACTAGAACTCCAAAACCAACAAGCCCTATGTGATGGTAATCTGCTACTATTGTCCTTGCAGGTGTAACACTATAAATGGCTGGTACTAGAAAATAAATGAAGACAAATTTGAAACTTCCACTATTACAGTCTGTGTTATGAAAAGCCATAATACACCACTTTAAAGCCTCAAACACAGTTCTAGTGCTTACAACCCGACGTTAGGAACTGACAGTAAACCAACAAATGGATCATCTGAAAGGTTTCCATTTCTGGTTGTGTCCAGAATTATACTTTTACATGGCTTCAAACAAAAAAAGCCTCACAGCCTTTGGATACTTCCTTTCTATCTTGAAACAAAAGAAACGACCTAATGCTGAAGTTAATAACGAAGGTTCTCAGACATAACCTAAGAGGTATCTTCTCCCAGAAGAAAATGGCACAGAACTCAAAGATTCATGCACTGCACAAGTGCAAAACGAAAGAACAGTAGGTAGTAGAATCCTTGGGGTTCTCAATAGAAAGCTCACTATAGACTTGCACAGCTACTGAGGTATTACCATCAGAACTAGAAAGGAGATAAGTGCAACAATCCAGTCTTCAACACTCAAAAAATAAAAACAGACAAAAAAAAAAAATTACTGCTTATCAGGAGTTGTTTTCACATTCACTGGAATCCAATTTTTGCCAAACTACACAGACCAGGTCTTGCAGTCACACAGTACATTGCAATCCCACAGGAACAACAGGGAATAAAATATCTGAAGAGTTGAAAATGAAGTTCCAGTCAAGAGCACTATGCACAACTTTAACATTTGAAAAGATACCCACAGTCTCCAACCAGGACATCAAACAGTTACAGAATACTGCCATGCATCTTTCTGACACCAAAGGTGCCCTCTTTAGGGCAGCACTGGCAAGGAAGTTTACTTACTGGAATGCTACTTCTTTACCTTAACTGACAGCAAAGCCATCTGAAATGAAACTAGATACTTCAAGTAATCCTTTTGCTCCCTACACACTTGTCTCCAGATGCAGCCCTGTAGGAAAGCCAAGAGGGAAGGAACTGACAACCAAGACCCAGCTCAGCTTCCTTTGAGGCTAACCAGGAAGAACCACGCTATAGGTTCTCACACTGAAGTCTCCCTGACAGCTCTACCCTGTGTCCTCAGTGACCTGCCTTCTCCTTTAGAGAAGCCTCAGGAGCTCAGCCTTTAGAAAGGGTGCACAGCACCACTCAGACCAGGGCTGGGCAGTCACTACTCACAACAGCAGCTTGTGCTATGGAAAATCAAAGACTGTCTATTAAATTCCCATTTGCTGCTTCAAATACAAGACAACTCAGCTGTAAGTTTATGCTTTGCCAATCCTACCTACCAAAGAAACCAAGCTTTTTCTAAACCAGATTAGAATCTGAGTTTTCTAAGCCATGGCTGTGCTTACCATACAAGCTGGGAATAAAAAAAATGGAACAAACATAGGTTAGTGGAAGGAGCAGCATCCAGGCACCAGAGGAAGTTGAGGGATGAGTATCTCTTCATTATAACCAGACATTAGAGGCAAAATGTTACCAGATATGTAGACAACACACCATGAAATTAAGACAGAGATTTGTTTCACGCTAACATCACCTGCATGGGCTTCAGGGAATAGTGTCAAGAAAACTGCACTATTGGAAGTAAACATTAAGTTGTGCCACCAATCAAAGCCCAGGACTTCCCCTGGGCACTGCACAACACTGAATGTTAAAAGCAGCCCACAAGGGCAACTTTCACTGTTCAATTTCTGTCAAGGCCACTTCCGAAGGAGAACATCCAAAAGGAGTTTGCACATACCTGAGATGCGCTAGCTAGCAGGTGTGCTCCTGTGGAGATGCACCATATGTTGATACATTTGAAGCTTAAACTGTCACGTTGAATTGCCGCTTTGATTACATGATTTCCAACAGAACTGCTTAGCACAACAGCTCTTTAGAACTGCTTTGCAATAGTAGACTGCAGAGCAACATAAGAAAGTGAAAAGCAGTCTCCTACTTAGGAAATCATACCTTTCACTCCTGCTTCCTAAATAAAACACAAGCAAGAACAAACTAAATCAGGTCCTACTCATTTAAGAGAATACAAGGTCCCAGAGCTGCTTTGAAACAATGGTTGTTTGTTTTGAAACAAGGTTAAAAGTTACAGATTTCAGGAATAAGACAGATCTAAAACACTCGTTATTAAAGACAGCCCCAGTCTGGACACAACATCAATTACAAATGCAACTTCCCACTGTCTTAAAATGATGCAACCACAGAGGTTTAGCCGCTATGTTTAGCACCTAGACCACAGAGATGAATGCTGTCTTCTATTCCAAAGCCAATACAATTGCATTTGGACAACTGATCTTCTGGGTAGCCACAAATATCTCCTGCTTGGGAATTTCTTGTGATATCTCTTAAGGGTTCCCGGGCAATCAGGACAGAGGGCTTGTCTGCACTACATGGAGCAAACTGACTTGCTTGTAGTAGACTACATTCATAAAGCATTTCACTGCATGAGACAATCATTACCTGCCTGTGGAAGATGATGTCAGTAGATGCAAGAGGAATTCAACCACAATCAACCCATAACCAGCACTTGTATGGCAGCAACCAGAATCACTCACCACATACACAAACCCTAAAGAAGTTATTCTCCTTATGTGCCATTTTGCAAATTCAATAATTACCTACCCCAGAAGATATCCTTTGCATGGTTTCTCTGCTCCAGGGATGTTTGTATAATAATAGGTGTTTGTGCCACTGACTCAGGAACTGTGACTATTGCATGGATTTTGCAGTACCAGCTTGAGATGCCCAACATTTACTTCTAATTCAAGATGCATTGTTTTGCACAGAGGCACGTGGATCTCCACGTCAAGAAAAGCATCCAAAGGGAATAATTTTAATTTGTGTTTATGCTACACAAGAACAGAGATAGGCTTGATAAAACACAAGGGTGCAAGGAAATGCCATATCCCACAGATGCTTTAAATGAGTTGATTGCATCTTTACCCACTGCACAAACAACACAACATGAACTTGTGAACTCTGTCTTCATTTCAGCTGTGACAGAATTGGTTTCTTCAGGATGTCTGATACGATGCTGTTTTGGTTCTAGAAGAAAAACAAAGTTGATAACACAGGTGCTTGCAATCGCCTGCTAAACAGTGTTGTACAAAGGCAAGGCCATTCACAGTGAAGGGCCCAAGGGAACAGAATTAGAACAGCTGACTTAAACTGGCCAATTGGATATTCTATTCCATATGACATCGAGCAGAACAAGTTTTGAGGGGGGTGGGAATTCATTGCTTCCTCTTTCAGAGCTCAAGGGGCCAGCTGGGCATCAGTCAGGGGGTAGTGAGCAGTTACTTGTGCATCGCTTGTTATATACATTCATATATATATATAGACATAACTATTTTCCTTTTCCTAACTTAGTAAGTAGTTTTATCTCAACCCATGAGTTCTACTTTGGTGGATGTTTCTTCTTTCAGTTCTCTCCCTCCCTGTGGTGATGAGCCAGCCACCTGCAAGGTTAAACCACAACACTCTGGCCTACAACTTCTAATGCAACAAAACACTAAAAAATGCAAATATCTGAAGCCAAGTTTCAGACACAGCTTACCGAGTAAGTCTTATCCAAACTGCTGGATGCTAGCTGCTCACTAATGCATTTTTTGTGTCCAGAAAGATATCTCTGTGTCACAGACTAGCAGTCCCACCCTCTCCTCACCCCCCCCAGCATTTACGCCTTTTCACAAAGTACAGGCCCATTAATGGTTTTCCTACACTGCTCGCAAAATTAGAACTTCATTATTTGAAAATATATGATCATCCGTGCTATTTTACAGAGTTACAGTAAAAATTCTATACAAAAACATAACCACCCCATCTGCAAGGTATAGCACCTTTATTTATAGCGAACAAGAAATGTCCATATCAAACACTGGAGAAAATCTGGATATTGTGTTGAATCTTGGAGAGGCCGTAAATAACTGACAGATCATAGATGTTTTCTGGGCCTAGTTCCAAGATGACACTACTGTTTCTGTTCAAATTCAAAGCGTATTTATTACACTAGAATCCCAAGAGTTTCTGGTTTTATTATGGGCAAGCACGTGGGATTCCAAGCCAACTCTGCATTCTACTAGGCAGTCTTATCTGATATCGTGAGAACATCTAGCTCACGTCCTTGAGCCATGTCTTTCAGCTCCTGGGATCATCCTATGATTTCCCACCAGCTTTTCCACATCTTATCTTTGTGGCTTGCAACTTTACTACACAAGGCTTGGTTTCTTGCCTGTCAGAGAAATCAGACAGTTCTAGGATTGTCTATAGATAAAATAATCTGACTTTGAGTTCTAATGGACCCAAGTTACCTCATGAAGGAGTTTTGTGTATTCGCAGAGGTCTCAGCTGATAGCAGTGAAATAGTACCTCAAAGGAGCTCAAGTGGCATTTCCTTGCTTTCAAAAGAACTGCTGCTACAAAAAAGTACTGAATCCATACACCACACACCACTTGTAGCTTACCCTGAAGTCCTAGTCTTTACTGAAATTATTTAAATCTCAAGTTTGAAGTCTGACACACTGCAGCACACAGCTTGGTAAGGACCAGTACCATGGCACTTAGCATTTCCAGAACACTCTTAAAGAGAAGATGTTACAAAGAAACAAGAAACCTATACAATGTTTAATTATAAAAACTTAATTTTAAACTAAGAGATGGTGAAAAAACAAAAACTGACCTGGCACCACTACAGAGTCCGAATACAAGGCAGTATCATCCCCCTCCAGATCCCCACCTCCTTTAACTAAGAGGAGAATTAACTCAATTAAACCAGATTAGCTTTACAACGAGACTTTTGTTTTCTTGGGAGTTCACACAGAGAACAGCAGCAGCAGGTTGAATTCCACTTGATTTCCAATAACAGCACAAACTCACCCCTCTTTTGGATAGATTTTCATAAATTTCAGTAAGCAAGGGACTTAACATTGAGTTTTAACACTGATTATTGCCCTTCTCCTAAACAGGATGGAGCAAACAAAAATTCTTGTGGAAGACAGCAGAACTTTCACAGAAGTATTAACCCCTCTCTATGCAGACACTATAGAAACCGTAATGAACCCTGTGGTATTTCAACAGTAATGAGAAGTTACATAAGGGTGTTCTGAAGAAGGGCAATGGAGATGTGATGGATCTGGTGCACAAGTCTTACGGGGAGCAGCTGAGGGAACTGGAATGGTTCAGTCTGAAGAAAAGGAAGCTTGGGGAGCTTGGGGGAGACATTATCACTACAACTCCCTGAAAGGAGGTTTTAATGAGGTGGGAGTCAGCCTCTTCACCCAGGTAACAACAATAGGACGAGAAGTAATGGCTTTACATTGTGCCAGGGTAGGTATGAATTGGACATTATGACAAATTTCTTCTAAGAAAGAGCGGTGAGGGATTGGAACAGGCTGCTCAGGGGGGTGGTGAAGTCACTGTCCCTGTAGGTTTTCAAGAAAAGCGTAGATATCACACTGAGTGACACGCTTTAGAGCAGTCACAGACATGAGTCAATGGTTGGACTAGATGATCTTGGTGGTCTTTTCCAGTCTTAATGATGCTATGAATACACTTAACTCCTTCAACACAAAGATTCCCTAGTAGTACACCATCAAACAGTCAGACAGATTTGGCTTCCTGTGGTCTCTGTCTCCACTTCAACTATCTGGCATCTGCCACTTGGCAAGCTGCAGGTGAAAGCCTTCAGGAGGCGGGCCAACCAAAGGATACTGCATCACCCACCTTTCAATTCTGCCTGAATATCCCACACAAGAAACTTCCCTAGGAATAGCTAATACTAACAAATCCATCTCTTCTGCCTCCAACAAACTGGAACTGTGCACTAGAAGAAGCCTGCAACCATGAGCTATGAAAACCAAGTGCCATCATAACATCCATCTGCTCCACAAAGTTACTCAGCAAGAACAGTGAGCATCGTGAGTTCTTCAGGCTTAACAGAAACTAGATTTGCTCATTAGTAACAAAGACTGTCTATCTGCCATTGTGTTTTCTCTACTTCAGTCTTGATTACAGAGTAATTTCCTGAGATACTGGTACAAAAGATCTGCCATTCTTAAGGTGACAGAAATGGCAGGACTTAATCATCACAATCCGAATAACAAATAGATTACCTGCCTCTCTTGTGGTATTTTCACAAGCTTTGCATAAGTATCTCTAAGATGCATTTCTACTCAATGAGGAAACCACAGATTTCCACCACATGGCATAGTAAATACTTGGTTCTGCAAGAGAACTTAAAGAAGGCTATTATTTCAAACTGCTCAATATAAGCAACTCAAAGCTTATCTACTTTATCAGTCTTTGAGAAAGTAATACCGAATTATCTTTAGTATTTTTTCACCCATTTATGCATGGATGATGCTATTTTTGCTGCCATAACCTAAAGGGTCGTTTAAGTACTGCAAAATCAATAGAAGTTAGGCTCACATTTTTTAGGGATTAAAATAAAAAGTTAAACATTCACCAATCAACAACTGTAATTCTGTGTAATTCGGAACAGCCTAAAACACTCATTTTACTAAGAGTTGTATTTCAGAGCTTCAGTATTCAGAGCGCATCTGCTTTTATGTGAAAACCGTAAATCTAGAAATTACCTTTAAATCTACTGCCAAGATTTAAATCCCAATTCCCATAGGGCAGTTTAATGATATGAAGGCATTGTTTTGCTAGACACATTCAGTCATGAAAGTCAAATCAAATCCTACAGAGCAGTTGAAATTTCTACTGGTTGCAATGGAAGACTTCTACTCACAATCTGTTACATTGGAATTAGTTCCTCAAGTCTGCCACAGCTTTGACGATCCCTCCTCAGGAAAGCTGACTGGCACTGGCTCTTTTAAAGAGAGCCAATCTAAGGAAGAGGTAAGCCTGTTAAGCAGAGGACACCACTGGGATATTAAAGGTTGAATGAATGCATCTTTTAGCACCTACTGGTCATCTACAGAACAAGTTCTATGCTAAGAATTCAAGAAATTGTCCACATCCATGACCTTGAAGCAAAGTCACTGGTTTCCTGATGTGCTGGAAGAACATTTTGACTGACCACTTCCTAAATAATCAGAACATAAAATAAGAAGTTAAAAATTAGCACTTCTATTCCAAAGCAAAGGACTGATCCAACTATGAAAACATGGAAACCCTCACACAGCTTTTCAAACAGCACCAGAATGGAACAAGGGCGATTCAGAGTACAGTACAGGAAAGACAACGCTAGCTGCAGAGGTGGATGTTTGTCTGCCTTCACCTACACAAACAACCTTAGAGCCCACACAACTAGGAGAAACATGGGGACATTGCTTCAGCTCCCTCCTCGTTCCTGCAGGTGCCTGCTTCACTGTCCACCTGCCTCCTGCCACGACACTCAGTTGTGCCTTCTCAACAGCTACCCGCTATCAGCCCAGATAAGCTGCAGGCAGAGGAAAGCTTGCCAGGGACAGGCCAAAATACACAAGTGAAGACAACTGAGCTGCAAATAGGAGCCAAGGACCTGTACCTGTCACTGTTTTGCCTCCAAGGCAGATGGAGAGGAGCCTTAGTGCAGCAGCTGAGGCTAACACCAGCATGCTAGCCTGAAGTAAGGCAGAGTCAGGACATAAGCCCAGATGTGTGAAGTACACACCTCCAGCAGTACTGGCTGACCATCAGCACCAACCAGAGCCAGGCAGATCAGCTCTCTCCCACAGCAAGCAGGTCCAGAGGTAACAACAGAGGATGCTCAGCAGCCAGCTGAGCTCTGGCAATGTGTTGTCCTCTCAGGAGAGAAGCAAGTATGACTGACTTCCAACACCTGCATGCAATGTGAGGGACAGCGTAAAATCCACGCAGACACAGAACTGCATTCAAGAAAAGTTAAGAAAAAAGGAAATCAAAGGGTGTCCTCACACTACTTCTCTACTCCCCACTTGCCCAAACCAGTGACAGGCCCAAATACACTAAACTGAGCTATGAACATTTCACATGGCCCCTTCAAAACATTCTTATTACTCAACACTATTTAGTATTTCAGTATTTGCAATACTCAGCTATAATGAAGGAGAGTCAGAAATGCAACAAGGTTTACTAGAAACCTCACCACTCCTACTCCTTCCCAAACCTTTACCCACTTCCTCCTTTTAACAGCACAGCCCAACAATTTCCTCCTGCAGTAGGAAACTTAAGTTAACCAAAGGTGCAATTCCTTGTTAAGAATGTGGTCCATGACATAAGACATTTGCAGTCTGGGGAGGAACAGCACAGATCACGCAGCTCCCAGAGCTGTGGTCAGAAGCATATGTTGTTGGCAGCACTGCACTCATTGTGCTTACCTGGTCTTCACCAGTCATATAGACAAGTTCATCAATTACAAAACTCTGAAATGCTGCAAAAGTGTTCTTGTTAACAAAGACAGTAGCTGATGATCATAGATATTCCTTCTATTTAGAAAGAGACAGGCCCACCATGCAGTCTAAGAACTAATAGATTTTAAGGGCAAAACACAACAACCAAAGCCTCAGAGTAGAACCTGGCCTGTTGAAGGTGTGGGAAACAGTCCCTGGATGAAAACTTAGTACAGGCAGGCAGACAAGGTCTCCCACCTCATGACTGCTGGTAGAGGAGATACTCGAAGGACAAAAGAGGAACATGGCACTGGTCTGGCTATTCAGTCCCAGACCTGCATTTTGTAGAGGAAAATGATGAAAAATGCTTGTTAGTCATGAACAAGTCTGGGCTCTGTATGCAATGCAGAACTTATGAAGCTCAACAACCTTCTGTGGGAAAGTGAAGTAGCACTTGGCAGAAATATAATCCAAGCTCAGAGGAGTGAAGTACCTGGTCATCGGACATTACCTTTCCCACCTCCTGGTTTTACTCTGGGCAAGGAAGGGAAAAGCAGAAGGTGAAAAAGAAAGAACAGCCTAAATCCATGACTTTTAAGAACTTTTTCTGCCCCCCAAACAACAGAGTCAAGTTCTGCGTTCCTTGGTACCTTTCTTTCCTGCAAACAGAAACTATCTAGAACTCTAAAAGAGCAAAACTGCTCTAGACTGCAAGTTCACAAGTACCGCAAAATGACTGATAAGAGTGCTGCTGTCACCCACCTTTTCTTAAAAAAAGCCATTTCCAATGCCTCCAACTGCAGTGCAGAGAGAGCATACTTTTCACATGCATTTTTCTTACCAGCTTTCACAGGTACTGCAGGTTGAATGCCCCTGTTCTAAAGCCAGATGCATTCTCCCTACCTAACTCATTTTAGGTTGTATGGCTCGGTTTTATCATTTCTTTGGAATAAACTCTGCAAGCTTCAGGATTCAGTATTTTATTCCACTGTCTTTTCTAAGTAGTCCAACACTTACAGTTCAAATGCTATACCATTTTATGGTTAAGCACCTGGATGATTTTTACATCAATTCAGTTTTTAATGAGTAATAAAGGCAAAGGTAGACCATGAACACGTTACCAAGCAAGAATACATCTTTCAAACTGTCCTTAGGATGATCATTTTGAAACATTCCCTGGAGACAGTCACTGATTCACGGGAAATCCAACATCTCTGATGTTCTTTTTGGAGTACTAAATTCTAGTTCAAAATGTTATAGAGTAACGGCACCTCTGAACCTTCAACGCAAAGTCTTCTATCTTAGTTTTCTCCCAAGAGCAAGGAAAACAAGATGATGCAACAGAAGGGTAACACCGCTTTTGTTACAACTGCCTCCTGCCGCAACACCAGCTAGTTTATACCCAGCGCTATGCTTTCATATATCCATACTAAGCTATAATAGAGAAAAAAGAAAGAAAAAGTATTGCTAAGTTGCACTTCCTAGACTACAAGCTACTCATACATGCCTTCACCAGCATGGGAAGATGTTTAACTGAATGCCAGCACTCTGCAGAGGGTCAAAATAGGTAAATAACCTGAAAATTGGGTAGTCCCAACTATTAAATAATAAAGAAACAAACAGCTTTCACCCTGTTTCATTTCAGAGGAAAGTTGGCAAGGAGTTAGACTCATCCCTGACTGCTGACTTACCCAGACATTACAAGAACACATGAGTGCTGGGAAACCCAAAGCAAAACTTACTTATTAAACACTTTCTTTCCCCTTATATTGACAAATCCTAAAGAGGCATGTGTCTTTGAAAAAGATGAGGAAAAAGTAAAGAATGAAAACTGAAAGAGAAACGAAAATGAGGAAATGCAAGCATGCAGCAGCAGCGCAGGACTGAACATAGCCAGACCTCCATTTAGGCAGCGTCCTACCTGGAAATAACTGAGAAAGATGCTCCAACAAAGGAGCTGTCCTGGCAGAAAATAACTGCAGCAATAATAGCACTGAGGCAATTGCATACCTCAGTAGACTAAGAGTAGTGGAATCGGTCATCGTAGTGCAGGTAGGAACACCTGGGCAGTCCCTGGTAACATCCCAAGTCATTGCTACCACTGCTGTATGGGTGCTGCACCAGTGTTCTCTTTGCTGTTCAGCTCTGAAGTACATCCATAAACTTATTTCCCACATAGGTGTGCTTGAAGGAACTTGGAGCATTCTCACTGCACACCTTACACAGAGCGATACTTTGATCCACGAAGGGCTCGCAGGGGCCTGGTTAGCCACCACAGCAGAAAGAACTCCACTGTAACAGCTCACGTGGAACGTGAAAAGTCGCCTTTTGCGAAGGCTTCCACATCCACCCCGCATCCGCCTCAGGCGCTGCGAGCAGCCCTATCAGTGCCTGACTCCAGCCGCCTGTGCTCTCCACGTCCCGCAAGACAGGCGAACACCTCGCCTCACCCACCCACCTCGCAGGGCAGAAAAGCGACCCGCTCTCAACTCCCGGAGCACTCATCCCAACTTTCCCCGTCTCACCCAGCTGCCTGAGCTCCCATTCGCCCACGAGGAGCGACGAGGCGGGAGGACAAGCGTGGGACCCCCGCGGCTCGACGCACGCACTCACCTGGGGGCAGCTGGAAGTTGGCCGGCAGCTGGATGGTGGCGGTAGGCGGCCCCTTGGGTACCACCACTGGCCGCGGGCCCCCCGCAGCAGCCGCCCGCACCGCCGGGGGCCCCGCAGAAGGAGCGGAGAGCGCCGGGCAGCCGGGCACCTTGGCGGCGGGGCTGCCGCACGCGGGGGCCGGGCCCCCGGCGGGAGAGCCGGCGGGCGGCTGCTCCGGGTGCCCGCCGGGCATCAGCCTGACGGGGGCCGCCGCCGCCGCCGGGGCACTCATGGAGAAGGAGAAGGCGAAAGAGAAGGCGAAGGGGGCGGCCGGGTCGCGTAGGGCCCCGCGCCGCCCCGCAGCATCGCTCGGCGCTCAGGCGCTGCCCCAGCCGGCGGCACGCCGCCCAACACACATGGTCACCCCGCCGCCTCCTACCGCTCAGCGGCCCCACGTGGGCCCGGCCTCTGCTGCCGGCGGGAGGGAAGAGAGGGCGGGCGGAGGGCGGGCCTGGGCCGCTGGCTCGTCCTACTGCGGCGGCGCCCAGCCCAGCCCTGCCCCGCGCCTCTCAGGGCCCGCGCCCGGCCGCCGCCCGCCGTGTTTATAGCGCCATGCGGAGGACGCGCAGGCGCTCAGGCTGCGCGCCGGGCCGCGCCGCGTCACGGGGCGGGGCTGGAAGCATCCCGTGGGGGGGGAGGTTTGGGATGCTGCCTGCTGCCCTCAGCAGGGCGCCCCGTGCTGCCACCTGCCCGGCCCCAGCAGGAGCTCAGAGCCGTCCCTTCCGATCTCTGCGCCCGGCCTGAGGAGCGGCAGAGGGGGACAGGCTGACGGCTGCCCTCGGGAAACAACCGCGGCCCTTAATCGCACTTCCCGCCACACGCTGAAAGTTGTCTGTCTCAAAAAGGCAGCCGGCAGGTTGTGCTGCTCTGCACAGGGATGTCGGCGTGACCTTCAGCTGTTTTAGGGCTGTTTCACTGGGTTCTGGAGCATGCCTATGCCCATAAAGCTGAAGGAGCACTGCTCACCTGCTCAAGGTGAGTGCAAAAGTCAGGGCTTTGTGTGCAGTACAAAAAGCACAACGAGCAGCAGTGAGCAAGAAAGGCAAAAAAGGAAGTTTCGTTTCAACTCACATTACTCATCCTTTCCAACATTTTTCCTCTACTAGAACTGGTTGCTCAGATGTATCCCTTAAAAATACAACGAAAATCATGTGAAACGTGAATAGAATACAAAAAAACAAATAAACAAGCCTACAAACCATCCTCTGTGCCCTGAGAGATGGCTCCGTGTACTGCTGCTCGTAGTTCATCCCGCTGCAGGAGGAAGACAAACACTCTCCAACCGTTTCCACTCACAACTTTGTTTAATTTCATGGTGTTACTGCTTTAAAATGCTGCCAGCAGATGCTGAAACAGAACAGAGCACTACAGAGCGCTCAGAACTACTAACACGTGGTCACAGCTTCACATCTAGCAAGGTCAAGCCATACTCTCCTGAACTGCTACAGGCAGCAGCAGCAGCACAGAGACACACCAGAGAGGCTGGCTGAGGAAATGCCTTGATATTTACACACCTCAAGATCATCCTACCCTACCTGCACCATAGTTTCACTGGTAGCTGTAACCACCTTTATTTGCAACATATCAGGTCAGACAAGGGGCCAGATACATACATTCCTACCTTCAGGATCTTAACTATTTGGGGTCTAAGCACAGCATCTCCTTGCCCTCATCACCACAGCTCGTTCCTCTGGCCTCAACCATTCCCCTGTTCTTCCAGAAGAAACTCAGACCAAAATCCCACATAGGGAGCAGCAACAAAGCAGCTTCTGGAGAACAGGAGGCTCAGGAAGACCTTGTTGCTCTCTACAGCTACCTGAAATTAGGTTGTGTCAACCTCATCTCCCAGGTAATAGCAATAGAACAAGAGGTAATGTCATTAAGGTGTGCCAGGAAAGGTTCAGGTTGAATATTCAGAAAAAAATCTTCACAGAAAGAGTGGTATGGTATTGAAAAAGGCTGCCCAGGGTGGCGGTGAAGTCACTGTCCCTGGAAGTGTTCAAGAACAGGACAGAAAGTGGCACTGAGGGACATGGCCAGTGGGCATGGTGGTGATCGATTCGTGGTTGGACTAGATGATCTTGGTGGTCCAACCTTAATGATTCTATGAATGGTTACAGTTTCAAAGATGGATGAAGAGGACTCAGGAAGAGGAGGCAATGGGGTACATCATGGAGGAGGCAGTCTCCACACACATTACAGATCTTCCAAGTCTAAGCAAATTAAATCACAATTATTTATGCGTATGGGCCTATGTTGCATGCCTAAGGTAACAAACAGGGCATGAGTTACTTCCCACACGCTGAAGGATGCCCAGAGAAGATGGAGAAATTTCTGTTCCAGCAATCAAAACCAATAGTGACTGGTGACAGAAGGAATACGATGCACAGAAAGGCATGCTGTGCACAGAACAAGTTCTACTCTGCTGGGACTTGAGGGAAGAATGGAGTAGGCTCATTACTTAAGTCCAAGCTTTCTTTTCTTGGGGCCATTCATCTCCTGAAGGAATCCCTGAGACCACCACAAGAGTGCTCAGGAGTGAAATCATACTTGGACGAGACCAAAAGAAAAAGCTGAAGTCAAAGAATATGCACAAAAGCTGGTTAAAAATAATTAAGAGATTATTAAAAATAATAATGATAAAATAATACTGCGCTATGTTGAAGTGCCATAAGCACCCTCTCCAAACAAAGTAGATGCATCTATTATTCTATGAAACTACACAAGAAATAAGTGTTCTTTCTCCATAATGGAAAATGTATATTATGTTAAAGGACTGAATAACACAAAATTCCTGCCCAGACAGCAAGCTTTCAGTCTTCAAACAATGGACTTTTATAAACTCCTTAAACTAGAAGGCACTTTGACATCAAATACCTTGTTATAGTTTCCTACAACCCTATAAAAACCATCTAATATGCTTCAGTGTTTTTAATCTGGCAGTAAATCCTCTGTACAAAAGTTTCATTTTTTCCTCTGATTGATAAATTATCAATTATGTACAAGCAGTGAATCAACTGCAATGAGAAACTTTTAATATTTGCCTTAAGCCTTTCCTAAATGACAGACCTGGAATCACTATAGAATTAAATTAAGCATGTAAATGCAAAACAAAGGAAAGAAATACTTGCAAACATTTCATTTCATTTGTTAAAACAGATGATTTTAATGGGAGAAATGAAAAGGTCATATCTAGGTTTACCATGAAACATGTTTAGTATTAACGAAGGAGATGAGCTTTTTAGGAAGAAAGATGCTGAAAGAAGTGAGATGTTGTAGATAAGACTATTAGGAATCTGAGAAGAGAAAATTTCGCACCAAGTAAAAATGGGAAGAGTGAGAATGACTTAGCTGGAAATTAATGAGTAGAAGATGAGACCAAAAAGATTAAGTAATGGGATAACTTTTGCAAATGTTAACTTATTTACTAATGAAAATGGACAAGTAAAACTATGACTGGATGTTTAATATCCTTAAATAACCATGACTTTACATTATGTTAGTGATTTCAGTAGACTTTTTAAAATTGATAGTCGGTGTCACAGTCTGCCCTATTTTTTTCTTGACTGATGATCTTCTGCAGAGATGTCTTTTTCTTTTTGAACCTTCAGGCTGACAGATGCCAAAGCAAATATTACACTTACATAAGTCAAACTCTTTGTTCCGTGAGGTGCAGTGCACTGCAGCTTTAAACCTCATAAAACATTCAAAAGTACAGCAGGAAGGTAGAACAAAAGAACTAGGCTTATACTTGTATATCATTCTGAGCTATGAAGTTTGCTTGACCATACTGAGTTACAAAGAGCACGTGAGCTTTACTGAGCACAGAGCTTAGGCAGAAGATGAGCCATACAAAACAGAAATAAGCTTTACCTGCAAGTGCATTGGCTGGTGTGGGGAACCCAAAGCAGCATCATGATCCACAAGACATGACTTGATGAAGTTGGATGGTCAGGGAAGCACATGTATCTCACAAGCAAGGTTTTAAAGCAAATAACATTTTAAGTATTATATAGCTGTATTAAAAGGTCATAAAGGATGCCACTTGCTTTCCAGAGGAATTCACTGAGGGAAAGTGGTTTTCATCAGCTTCTAGAAAACGTGTTAATAAATGTTGGTGGCAAACAACGCGTGCAAGAAAAAAATAGAATAGGCAGGCCTCTCAACTGTATAGGGTGAACAAGCACATTGGGATTAGCATAACTGCAGCTCACAGAGCTCAGCTTAAGAAGCCAGTTTATTCAGCAACTAAATGCACTGTGCTGTATTTATTCAATTATGTTCTATAGCAGAAACAGTGCTGAAAAATATTTGTGAAGCATTTCAAAATGACGCCAACCATCAGAATCAGATTTTCTTGATTCTGATATGAGAATCAAATGATGGCAAATTAAGGTACTGCCTGCAGCCAACAGAAGAGTTACCTGAGAGACTAAATGGGACTATATCTCCTTCCCATCATTAACACTGTGAAGCAAATGTAGCCCTGCGTTATGCTGCAAACCAGCAGCCATTTCACTGAGGAGCATCCTAGTGCTGATGAGGCTACAGCAAAAACTGTAACAAATTACTCTGCTAATATCTGAACTCTGGGTACAGATAAATCAAAATTGCATTGTTCTCCTACATCCTTAATCAGAGATTGGGATTCTGTTGCTGTAGATGGAAACAGCATGAACAGTCCTAAGTTCAGATGTCATTTAACTGTTGCTCCTCTCCCCGCTTTCTCTATGCTATTTTCCTAAACATCCAAGTCACAGTCACTTATCATATTGTTTTAGGATCAAATGTATGATGAAATGCAGGTCTCAAAGCACACTCACTTAACATGGTTTTAAAGATGTTCTGATTACTTGCACTACTATCACAGAATCTCAGGCTGAATCTGGAAGGGATCTCTGGAGATCCTGCTCAAGCAGGGCCACCCAGAGCAGTATGTTCAGGCCCATGTCCCAGCAGCTTCCAAAGATCATCAAGGAGGAGACTCCACAGCCTCTGGACAACCTTTGCCAGTTCTTCATCATCTCCACAGAAGTGGTTTCAGGTGTTCGGAGCAAACCTCCTGGGCTCCAGTTTGTGACTACTGATTCTTGTTCTGTCACTGGGCATCACTGAATAGAGCCTGGCCTCAATCCCCATCATACCCTTCCTTCAAGCATATATACACACTGATGAGAATATCCCCCACGCCTCCTATCCTCCACACTGAACACCCTCAGCTTTCTAAGCCTCTCCTCACATTATAGGTGCTCCAGATCCTTCAGAACTTGTATGGCCTACATTCATGTCCATGTCTCTTTTGTAGCGGGGAGCCCAGAACTGGATCCAGCACTCCACATGTGGCCTCACCGATGGCATTAGCAGTACTTGGCCTGAGGTACCATGAGCTTCCTTTGCTGAAAGGACAACATGCATTTCTCCTGAACAGTCAAAATATTTTATTTATCGCGTCTCATGACTAGAGTGGGAGTTCTTCAAGACACAGCAGAAATAATTACAAGCTACAAAAATACTTGGTCATTTGATACTGATGAGTTTGTTTAGTATCTCAGTAACGTCCTAGATAGCTCAGCATTTTATGCATTCTCCTTTTGTCACACAATGTAGTCAGTAGTGAAAATATAGCTGTTCCAAAAATAAAATACAATAATAAAGAAGCACCAAAACGAACTACACACATTCTGATATTTTTAATGTTAATTTTTTGTACATATCTTAAAGTCTACATTTCCTACTTGTTATTGAAACAGAAGCTATGAAATGACCACAGCATATCAGAAATGCTGCGACACACATTACTACAGGATAAAACATTCCTAGTACTTCCATCGTTTTCCAAAGTAATGATAATGTGTTATAACCAATGAGAATAACACGTTGCCATACACCTTCCTACATTCATTCCTGTAGGAAACATTCCCAACAGCGTCTTACTCTATTACAAATCAGCAGCAATCACTAAAGCTCCCAGCACTATTAATCTACAGAGGCACTATAAAAGTCACCTAACATTGTACCACCAGATGTTAGGAGACATTTCATATTTCAGACTGAATGCACAGGTGTCACCTGGAGTAATTGCCATGAGAAGGTTTTGTATGAAGTTTTATACTTGTTTCCTATAAAGTCATTAACACATACCTGTAAGTGGTTGGTTTCTCATTTGTATAGGAAGTTCAGTGTCATTTTCCACCACATTTCACAGCACAACGTACAATGAAATCATTAAACCAAGTAGGTTTAACCAAGCACTTTACAACTTTGTAGCGGAAATAAATCCAAGCATTTCTTCAAGCACTTACCACGTGCATTGTACTACATTACTTACATAACTTACTTCTGTCTTTGATGGTATCCTTATGAGCTTTCTTCTTCCAAAAACTCTTATACCATTTAGCATCACATTGGTCTTTGGAATACAGAAAGGACAGTATCTCACCACAACATGAACAAATTTACCTGCTGCAGTCAATCTCAGAAAGACTTGTATACACTTCATAATGGGATTCTCTCAACATCACCATGCAATATACAGTTCATAAATTGCCTCTCTGCCAGAGATTTCCCCT
This sequence comes from Excalfactoria chinensis, assembly GCF_039878825.1. Classification (NCBI taxonomy): domain Eukaryota; kingdom Metazoa; phylum Chordata; class Aves; order Galliformes; family Phasianidae; genus Excalfactoria; species Excalfactoria chinensis. The sequence continues at coordinate 43,268,703 of NC_092826.1, forward strand.
CACTACTTCTACTTAAAATCTCATAACATTTCAACATTATGTTCCCAGATACTCCTTCAGAACAGCAGTTCTCAACTTTTTCATGCCACGCATCTTTTTTGTTAAATAGAGTACACGAGCTATTTTGTGTTTGCTAAAACTTCTTCTGACGCAGAGCTAGGAGAAGGACAGGCATTTTGAAACTATTTAACACAGTCCCACAAACAACAGTTGAGTAAACTCAAGTTCTGCTTATGAGAAAAGCATTCTGAGTAAGCAGGATGTATAAGACTTCATTAACCAGTGAAGAGCTGTATTCAGGATTTTACAAATGCCACGGTTGGTTTCTTTATATCTGGTTTTTAAAGTGTTAATTGGGTTTTCCTCAAAAGGAATTTAAAACTATTTTCAGTTTTACTGACATATAAAATACTTTTGGAGCTCTCGGTGATTTGAAGCGTGTCTGTGCAGTTTGATGTGCAAAGCTGGTTTCTAATGTTTACAACATTGCCTTTTCTTGCAATACCTCATAAATAAATATTTGTAGTGATTCAAGGATCACTACAGGATGTCTTCCCTTCTTTAAAGTTGAATAAAACCAAATAATTAAAATAATAAAAAAGCATACAGATAGTAAAACCCCAGCATTAGGGTTTGTTTTTAACAAGGAAATCAAACGGTGGGCAGAAGTTTCATCTGAGTTTATGGAAGAGCTGATTACAGATATCTCTACCCATACCATTACTTCATCAATCAACTGTTGCCCAACTGCCAACACACCACTGCCAATCCTGCGATCGAGGTTCCATCAACATTTTCACAACTTACAATGAAACGGAGAGAATGGTGCCTTGAACTGTTTACAGTGGAACAAGTAAGTGGATCTTTTTCACATTAACAACACTGTGATCAGTAAGATGGTTGTTGGATTCTGTAAATCCTTAGCTTTTCTGGTGCTCATTCCTTGATCTATTTAATGTCTATCTCTATGTCCCAAAATTCTTGTCCAGCGAGACTTCCTTTGAAGTATTATGGTAGCTCATGAGAGCAGTGTTCTGTGTTTTGGTCTGAGTTCATTAGAGATGAAAGAAATCCACACAATAGGGGAAAAGCAGATGGTGGCTAAGGACTTCTCTGCTTTCTTGCTCTTGAGAACCAAGCAAAGAACATGCACTGTAATCCAATTAACTACACCCCTGATGCAAAAAATAAAGAATAAAAAGAAACTACGGGATGTTCCCAGCAGGACAGAGAACCAAAAGCAAGGTGTGATCGGCACATCACAGTACAAAATGACAGATTGTAAAACAAAAATGCTACCACTTGCATCAGTAAGTTAGCTCTGCTACTGTACACTCACCTTGGGGAAAATAAAATATATAAAAACAACCACGCAATAGGGAAGGAAGGAAGGAAGGAGGGAGGGAAGGAGGGAGGGAAGGAGGGAGGGAAGGAGGGAGGGAAGGAGGGAGGGAAGGAGGGAGGGAAGGAGGGAGGGAAGGAGGGAGGGAAGGAGGGAGGGAAGGAGGGAGGGAAGGAGGGAGGGAAGGAGGGAGGGAAGGAGGGAGGGAAGGAGGGAGGGAAGGAGGGAGGGAAGGAATTAGTATTTTCCACTTTACACACAAGAAAGGACAGACAGTATTAAAATATGTTGACTATCTTTCTCCCACCTCTTGTCCTACAAAGAGCAAAAGATACCCATACCATACTGTTCAAGAGAATTAAGCCAAGGCATTCTGAATAGGTGGGTGCTGCTTCTGTCTGTGGTAGAGAGATCAATCTGCTGCTACAGCAGCTTTCAGTCTTCTATGCAAGAAAATTTATCAGTCCATGGATCGAGACACTAAAGCTGGATTATCTCTACTGCTACAGTAGTCTATGGCATCCTCTCATTCAGCCTAAGTAGTCCTCCCTAGACAATGCCTGAGTTGCAGTCAGGAAAAGTTAGATAGAATACAGATGGTTGATTCCAGAGATAAGGAGAGCCTGGTAAAAAAAGCATGCTCTTGGGGACAGAAATTGGCCTTTGGCAGTCTCCTTCAGTAATGAAGATGAACCCCATGAGCTCATGCACTGTAAGAGCCTTCAGCAGCCAGTAGGCACAAAGCCAGCCATGAAGTTACTCCAGTAAATTAAAGTGGTAAATAATCTGAGCACAAAGTACAGGCTGTCGCCAGGTGCAACCACTTCTTCAGTGCCAGAGTGCTTCCAAAACTACTTCAGTCTGCCTTCCTTTAACAACAATTAATAAAATACATACTCTTGGACACTGCTACCATGAATAATCAATACACTCAAGAGTTTCCCTCTAGTTGGTCTAGAAACCTGAGTATAACCACCCAAATTAGCTTTCTCGCTATTCTTTCCAATGGCACAGCTGCACCTCCAAGAGGGAGATCTTTTCATTTGCAGTCTACATGCAAAGGAGTCCTGCTTAACTAAGTTGAGAAACCCATGATCAAGAGCAAGGTATGACTCAAGATCTACTAGCACAAAACCTCTTGCAATGTCTTAGTTGCTTTTGCATCCCTTCAAATACGGTTTGCACGAGAATTTTCAGCATCCACAAAGAAAAGTTTCTATAAAAAATATATATATATAATATTGACACCTTCCAAAACTGTTAGGTACTAGATAAATCTGTATGGTACAACCCAGGACACCCACTGCTATCAAAATCCACAATCAAGACAGATATACCCAAAGGTCTACAGCCAGTGCCTTATGGCTGGAACCATGAGGACACTGACCAGTATTGGCACCCCATAAAATTAAGATGCTAGCCTAATATACAAGAAAAACACAGAATTGAAAACGTTAAATATGGATGCTTACCACAGATCTATTAATTTCTCATATACCAAGAGATTATTTTTGATAATCAGAGGTTAGTTCATAGAAAGCATTCCAGCTGAGCAAATCCACTCAAGTAACACAGGAATAACAGAGGTAGAATTGATAACCACTCCCTCTGAAAATCACAGAGACTACAGAAAGTAAGGCTTAATTAGGTTATCCTTTAACAGGACCTCAGGCACAGATGTGAACAGATTCAAAGAAGTATCTCAGATGGCTGCAATCAATCAGCTCACTACAGGTGTTGCACTGGTCTTCAACATTAGAAATGATTAACGTATCTATTAGTTTTCATTTCAGTTTGGCTGTTCACACTGCTCTCTTCTGAAAGAGATTTTATTGTTGTTTTTAAGTTTACAGTTTCAGCTTAGCTTTTTTATATAGCAGTATTTTTTTGTGTTCTTCTCTCTGCATCATCATTTCCAGGTTACACAAGAAAGCTCTCCATGTTTATACACAAGGAACAGATATGTTTGTCGGTGCTCTTTAAAATAAAAAAAGCTGATAACAGCTAGTATTTTCTTGTGAGAAACAGTTTTTAAAGAAGGCATGTAAAGACAATTCAAACACTAAGGATCACCTGAAGCCTTTACACAGAAGACTAAAAGTGACCAACTGCATACCTGCAAGAGTTGCAATGCTGTATGAGATGTATTCCAGTGTTTCTGGTTCCTTTTGAGACAGTTTATGATGCTACAAACCACCAGTCCAACATTTGCCGACAACATAAGCATAATGCTAAAGAAATCACAATGATTATTTCATTAGTTAAGAAATTCAACAAGCAAATTATTGTGAAGGTTTCTTTAAGTCAGAAACTGCTGAAAAAGCAATACAGGTGAAGACAAACACAAATTTAAAAGGGCATGCAAATAAAATTTCTCAGAATCATGAAGTAAAATTCATAAACATAAAAGTTTTGTTGTTGTTTTTCTGAAATTTACTGGAATTTCACTTATGGAATTAAATATGGACTTAGACCCTCCAGAATCACATAAAAAATAGCTGGCTCCCTACTGTACCACGCATCATGTTTTTTATACTGCACCACTCCTTCCACACCACTGCACCATGAAACTGGGCTGGTAGCACCATTACAGCACATAACAAAAGAGAGTTGCTGAGGTACATCCTTATTCTTCTTAGTTACAAACAACTGTAGAAAACCCAAGGCAGAATTTCACATTTTAGTTTGCCTAAAAGTAAAGCCAGTTGAAAAGGTGTATGGTTCAGTTATCCACTCACTGGTATAGTTTTTCATCCTCCCATTCTTTTGCAAATCTGCCTGCTTGTGAGGCAAATACCTGGTTTCCAAAATTACAACATACATTAAAAAAAAAATAAAATGCTCATTTTGCTGAGCCAATTTTTATAAACAGATGACAATTACTCCTGTCCCTTAGAATACCCTTCCAGGGGAGTAGCTTGATCAGTATCAGCCAACCGAAGACCACATCACTATCAAGAGAGGAAATTCCTCCAATTCCTGTCCCTAACTACACCTTCTTCTCTCTCTGTGCCAGGAAAAGCTGATCTGTGGCCAGATCCAGGTGTTGACCCAACTCATAACTGATGTATTTATTTATTTATTTATTTATTCTTACAACCTGAGGTTAGTTTTCATCAGTGAAGCATCAGAGGCAGCACCAGGGAGAAAATGCAAGTACCTATCTTAGAATTGACAGAGAAGGAAAAAGTGGCACCATGTGCATGAGAGTGCAGGCCTACCTAAGTCAGTGCTATACAAGTTCCCTGTGTATGATCTATCTCTTGCCCAGCCTGGGTGAGACCCTGATGGAAAACTTTTCTTCTTGGCTTATCCTTCCTGGTCTTGCTTCCAGCCTGTCTTACCATACCTTAGCCAGGCAGCAAAACCACCTCAGTTATGACAGTGGAAGAGCATAGCCTTTGTCTTGTAGTAGCAACTAGCTACAACCAGGCAGTTTAGAGGTCCCATGGAACTTACTTTGAGATGAGATGCATGCTCCAGGCAGCTTTGCTAATCAGTTTGCTGAGCTTCCATGCAGCCTTCCCTAAATTCAGTCCTCATCTGAAGAAATATAATATCTGGGGAGGGAAACGTTCACAGGGATTACTTCACGTATGGTGCAGGTGTTTCATAAATGAGAGGGAAATGACTATAAGTAGTTCCTAGGGCAGAAGAGGAGGACAGCAACACAGATTCAATCCCATACTTATCTTCAAATTCTCAGTGGATGATATTTCCAGTGTCCAGTTTCTCCACCACCACCCCCAATTTCCTCCCCCCCACCCCAGTCTGCTTATTGCAGTTGCAGCCAGTCCAGAGCTGCTTCTATTCTCCAACAGACTTGTACAGACAGATGAGGTGCAGACAGACTCATCTAAGATGGTTTAAAAAAGTAACAAAGGATCAAAAAATGTTAAAGATCAAAACAGTTTGCACAGGTCTTACAAGAATCCTTCTGCTTCTCTTAGAACCCTAACCCTAACTCTTCTGTTATGTAGGAACTCAAGGTCCTTTCCAATCCCTGACATGATTCTGTGATTTCCTAATATCAAGCTCCCAAACCACTGCATCCATCATCACAATGCTTTTCACAAATGCAGTGTTTTTCATACCCCAAACCTGCAACAGAACATATTGCAGAGTAATAAAACCAGGAAACATACCTGCAAAGGTCAAACAGATGTGATCATCAAGTGTATACATTTTCCTTACAATTCTTTTCTCCTGAAGGATGTTGACATGTGTGCATCCAACACAGTTGTATCCAGCACTAAAATTCCAAACTATTACATTAAAGACATTGTTCTGAGTTTCAAGATTAACTTACATTACGTTGAGGTGTTACAATACTAAGCCTTTTCACAATTATCTAGACATACAGTTCTGTGAAGGCTGTGTCATCCTCACCAAGCAATAAATAGTCATGTCTAGCATCTGTTAGGAAGGGAAAAAAATACATTGTGGTAAACATCACAGCAAAAAGTTGCAAAGTTGCAGACGCTGTGGTTTACAAAGTCAATACAGATGCAGCCCCTGAACACTTACACAGTAGAAATTAAAGGAAATAAGATGGTTACAAACACGTGGCTGCAGGGAGATAGCAAGACAACACAGATCAAAGTGATAACCAGTATTCTGAGTGCACTAGGTGTTTGTAGCTGCAATCATGGCTAAGCTGATCTAAAAGTTAATTGCTGACAAAGAAGGGCAATTCTGTTCAATTCTTCTGCCCCAGTCATTGTCTTCCCTTGCTTTGATGCCGAAACTCAGCTGCTCCCAATTGATGAGATACAGCAGGCCTAAAACTACTCATATAAAAAAGCAATTGTTTTTCTGATATTTTAGCTTTTTTTAGCCATCTCATTACAAGATCACATGAGTAACAGTGATGGCACGGGAGGCAAAATGAGAACATGTGACCACAGGTGAGTGCAGAGTAGCTGTAGGAAAACATGGCTCTTGAGAGTGACTAGCTGTGAGGTTCACTTTGCTACAGAATAATGCTAAATTGCAACTTAAGCGCTGTCCCTGGTTTTGTGGTTATTTCTGTGGTGAAAAGTTTTGAAGGTAGACAGTAACGTACTGCAGACATTTATAAGAAGCTCCTTCCATGTGTGTTGGTAGAAAAAAAAAACATGAGGACTGCAGCTTTGGAAACTTAGGACTAATGGATGGGATGCTAGGGTCAACAGCTCAATAACTGATCAGAAGATAAACTTGATAAAGAGCATAAAGTATTTTTTTAGTAGTTGACTTGAACTTTAGTATTTCCTCTCATAAAACTTTTTTTTCTTAGAAAATATCAATCTATAAATTTTGGAAAGGAAATTGTGAGCGGTGCTTTGTCAGGTCTGACAATGGGATGAAGAAAAAAAGAAATGATGTCAGTGATCAGCTTTTAACTAGGATTTTGAGCTGAAAGTCTCAAGCATGACTGAAATAGCACATAAGTGTCCCTTCCTTTGCTTTCTCAAAATCTATCCGTGTGTGCTACTTGCTTTTCCTATTCCTTCCCAGCACCTTTTGGTGGGCCTGCTCCTGCGAGCACGCAGGCAGGTCCTCCTGGGCATGCAGGAGTACACCTTGCACACCAGGGCAGTACCCAAACAGTTTTTCCTCACTGGGATATGAGGAAATGACCTCAAGTTGCACCAGGGAGGTTCAGATTAGATGTTAGGAAGAATTTCTTCATGGAAGGAGTAACACAGATTGGAGACGTTACCATGTCAAACTACCCTTCCCTGTTCCTGCACAGTCTATGTTAGGAATTTGGAGTAGGTAAAGGAAACATTTCAGAATATCTTAGTCTTTTTTGACTCTTGAAAATACATACCTACTCTGTTTCCGCTGATGATGGAACTACTCAGGACAGAAAGCTATAAATGAGTAAGCTTTCAAAGGAAATAAGATTTAGCCTTCAGTGAGTCCTGTGCTTTACATAGTCCTGGAGACTAAATGACTAGACACATATGAAATACAGAAATGGGGGCAAAGGGAAACAGGACATTTCTGGAAGGACAAATACCATGGTACAAACAATGATGCAATATGTCTTCGATATAAGTATATGCCTGTTTCTTCTAAAATATTATAAAATATGAATATTCTGTATCTCTCATTTCAAGCTAAGAGTGAAATATATATGCAGTGTGTGTAAGAAGTGTTAAAGACCCTCACCTTGCAACGGATCAACAGTCATAATAATTCTATCCTTGAAAATACTTGGAAAATAGAAAAAAAGCAAGCAAGCAGAAAGAATACCAGGCATTAAAAGTGGAGAACCACAAATGTACATTCAATACAACAAGATTTCAGTTAGTGTATATTTTCCCAAATTGGTTTCATGCACAGTAATACTCACAGATGTTATTTACAGGAATCTAAGTATATAGTTTCTTTGCTGTGTTTTGTTGTCACTGAGGTGCTGTATAAGAGAAATTACACTGCTGGCTATTAAGAGTGACAAGATTTTCTCTGTCATCTATTTTTGGACAAATAAAACTGTATTCCCTGATTTGTATTTCATGGTATAATTTATTGCTTTTTATTTACCAAAAGAATTAGTCTTGAAGAGCTTCTGATAAAATATACGGTGACTTTGAGAAATCTTACATATATAAAGTTAAAGAACATAGTTTTAAAATGGCAATGTTATTTTTCTTCTATAATTTAAAGAGCAATATATAGAGTATATAAAAAATGAGCGGAGAGAAGAGAACAAAAACAAATACTGTTTCCGTGAGGCCACAGCAGAAATGGAGTATGGATCTCTGCCCTGGGATGGATGAGGAGTCAACTCAATTATATTTGTCCAAAACTAGATTAGAGACAGTCTTGTCACTGTTAATAACCAGTGGTGCCATTTCTCTTATACAGCACCTCAGTGACAACAAGTGGCGCAGAATAGCACTGGTGAACTTGTTCTGTGTCTGTACTCGATTGGGAAGAAGTACAACCACACTGCTCTACTCTGCACCAGTGCAGCCTCACCTTGAGCACTGTGTGCAGTTTTAGGCATTACAATATGGGAAGGACATAAAACTATTAGACAGTGTCCAAAGGAGGGCTACACAGATGGTGAAGGGTCTAGAGGGCAAGGTATATGAGGAGTGGCTGAGGTATCTGGGTTTGCTTGGCCCCAAGCAGAGGAGGCTGAGGGGAGGCTATATCATGGCCTGCCGCTTCTCACCAGAGGAGAAGAGGGGCAGTGCTGAGCTCTGCTCTCTGGTGATTGTGACAGGGCCTGAGAGAAAGGCTAGGAGCTGCATCAGGAGAGGGTCAGGTGTGGGTTAGGAAAAGTTTCTTCACCAGAGGGAGGTAGGCATGGAACAGGCTGCCTAGGGCAGTGGTCACAGCCCCAAGCTGTTGGGGTTTAAGGGGTGTTTGGACTATGGACAAATATGATTTGAATTTTGGATGGTCCTGTGTGGAGCCAGGAGTTGGGTCCCTTCCAACTTGGGATATCCTATGGTTCTATGATTCTATGATCATATGTAAAAGGCCTTCTTCAGACAGTTGGTAGAGGTCTCACATTTGCACTGTGGTCCTAGAGAGAGGAAGGATCCATGAGAGATGGCCAATTTTCAAAGACCAGCTCCTCCAAACTCAGGAATGGCCTACCTTTAAAGCAGGAGACTGAGCAAGAAGGCCTGCAGAGATAAACAAGGAATTCCTAATAGAACTCAAATATAAAAACAGTTGAAGCAAGAACAGAGGAGGAATCCTGGAAGAATATACATGCTGTCTGAGTATGCAGGGAATGAGTTAGGAAAGCCAAAGCAAATCTGGACTTGAATCTGGTGAGGGATGTGAAGCACAAGAAGGACTTCATGGGTTTATCAGCAGCAAAAGGAAGACTGGGGAAAATGTGAGGCCAGTGCCGAATGGGGTGGCAGCATTGTGAGAATGGACAGCATAAAAGCTGAAGTATTCAGTATGTTCTCTGCCTCAATCCTTAAAACCAGCTTTCAGAAACCACCACTCTTAGAGACTCGTGGGACATTCTGGAGCAAGGACAACTTGGTGGAAGACAATTAGATTAGGGAATATTTAAGCAAAATGAACTTACATAGGTCCATGGGGCCTGGTGAGAGGCACCCGTCATCAAGAAGGACAAGAAGGAGGATCCAGGGGACTACAGGCCATTCATCCTCGCCTTGATCCCTGGGGAGGTGATGGAACAAATTACCTTGGAAACCATTTCTAAGTATATTAAGGACAAGATGGTGATGTGGAATAGTCAGCATGGATTTCTGAAGAGTAAACTGCATAGTAACCCACTTGATAGCCTTCTGTGAAGAGACAGCAGGCTTGGCAGAAGAGGGAAGAATACTGGCTATTTTAATCTCAACCTTTAGGACACTTCAGCCAGTATCTCCCATAACATCCTCATAGACAAATGGATAAAGTACAGATTAGGTAAGAATAGAGTGTCGTGTACTGAAAATAAGCTGAACTGTCATGCTTGTAAGGTTCTTGTCAGTGGTATGGAGTCCAGCAGGACAGTTAGTAGTGACCACCCTCGGGGGTCAGAATGAAGGCCAATACTGCTTAACTGAGAGGAGTGACTGCTGCCACCAGCAAAGGGAAGTGTACTTCACCTCAGTAAGAATAAACCCACATGTACCAGTACACGTTAGGGGCCAACTGGCTGGAAAGCAGCCCAGCAGAAAAGATTGTGGAGATCCAGGTGGACAAGGTGAGTGTGAGTCAGAAATATGCCCTTTTGGCAAAGAACAAGGGCATCCTGGGCAGTATTGGAGAAACTAACAGGAATGAGCGAGGTCTTAATTAGGTGATGAGATCAGTCTTTCTTCGGAGAAAGAAAACTATAATTATCTTTCTGTATTCCTTCATCAAGTGGTTGATTAGAATTCCCATGACAAGGCAGAAGTACTATCCTGTAGCTGCACAGACTCCTCCTCTGTCCTTTTCGTTAACGAGACTTCAAAAGTCTGAGGATGATGCAGAAGTGAAAGTCTCCAGAAGCATTTCCAGAAAAGTACATATATTCATTGCAAACTGTCAAAGTTGCCTTAAACAGATAAGAATATGAAGTTATATTCAAGAACAGTGATATCCTCTCTTCACTGCTGCTCGGTAGTATTATCTCAGGTTTATCATTTCTGCTTTGCTTTTGACATTTGATAAACAAAGAAATCAGGAACTATTGAACTTCGCTGCCATGTTCTAAAATAAAATATTAACATCTAAGAATTCTTGAAGAATTTTCCACTCCAAAGAGGCTTAAATTACATGTTCTGCTATTCCTTATTTATAGCGTACATTCCTACTAGCTGGAGGTTCCCTTTTGAAGAATAAAATCAGGACACAGAAAGATTTTCTCTATGCAGCTGCTGCACTTACTCCCATTAGTGCCAACTGCTGAACATGATGCAAGCGCCCTTATTCTAAATATTTATATTTTCAGACTAAAATGACAGACACTAGAATAAAAAATTATCACCATGTTGATTTTTGGTGGTTTTGTTATTGCCCCTCTGGAACATGGCAGAGCCACCAATATAACTATCGTGTGCAATGCTGGTTGAGTAATCTGCTTTTCATCAATATGTAGAGGCTTGCATTTGAGGTGCTACTTCTTATTAATATTCTATACAATAGCCAGTGCAAAATACAAATGGCAAAACTGAATGTATGAAACAAGAAGCTGAAAGAATTCAAGACAAATTTTACATTAGTGCAATCCCTTTTTGGAAGCAAGAAAACCATAATTTAACCTCACATTAATATTGCTGTGCATTTTGATAACAAATTACTGCTTATCAAATAGGATCTAAATCATTTTTAAGACTCGACCATTTAAACAGACAGACGCTAGCTCCATTTTGCAGCAACATGAATGCCCATGGAGACTGGGCATGTAGGAAATCCCACCAAAGTCATGAGGTGACAGCAAGTTCAGTTGGTAAAGGAACACCAAACCAACAACAGTAATTATTTCTCCTGCTACCTTCTATCTTCATCTATCAAAACAAAGTGCTTACTTGGGATTTGCTGTAACTGTTATCTGATTGTATGGCTGATGTTATAAAACACACACACAGAAACACCCTGATGTGCCCCCCCCAAAAAAAAGGCTGTAATTCAACCTTCCATCCTACTAGCAGACAGTCCAGAGCTATCATACTTTCTAGAGTAAGAAAAGTGGTTTTTTTTTTTTTTGCACAAAATGCATTGATGAAACTTAGAACAGAAGTGGAAGAAAGATCTGATTGAAACGTATTTGCATTTGAAGCTCTTGGTGATGATCTAGATTTATGCATCTAAATTACAATTAAATAATGTTAAAGTTGTGAGTAACTCACAAGAGCAAATAAATATGCAATTAAAGAGAAAATATACCATATGTCCTTTGATATCTAGGCACATTGCAATGCATTAAGAAAGTCATAAAAGAGACACCCTGTTGTGCTTATGTGTTCTGAGACATGTGGCACATTTCCATTGCAGCTATCTATTTCCTTACTTGTACGCATCTGTGCCATTATTTACATGTTGTTTTTAAAGTAGAGCTGTGGAGTCTTTTTCCAGTGTTTCTTTAGATCTGTGGCTATTTATGAATACAGAAGTCCAACATTTTAAAAATAGGAATGATTAATCGACAGAAAGAAAAGGGAAATAAATGGATTTAATTTAACTGCCTGACAAAACTAGGAAAGAGATGTGGTTTTAATTATTAGGAACGAATGACTTTACACACATATCAGTTGTATTCTATACACCATTCTCCCATGTTTTGCGTGGAAGTAGGAAGGCACTCATAAGTTTTTCATATTTAATTTGGACAATTTTTGCAAAATACGATGGCCAGTTACTCCGTTAATTTTCAGGTTTCTCATCTGTAGAATCTCATAAGCCTATTTTTTCTCCTCTACTCATCATCAAGATGAAAATGCGATAGAACATGGGGCAACATTTAGATCTTCAAAGCAGTACTTCTATTTACCATAGAAGCATTATTACCATTATTACCATAGCATTATTTTCTGCAATACTGTGATCACCAACATACCTCTATGCAAAACGTTCTGCAGACAGCAGCTGGGTAAGCAGAGGATGAGAGCAAGATAAGCTATACTCACAGGAAAACATTTTGCTGAGTTCTTGGTGCTTAGTGTATTTTATGAGAACACTTACCGTCCAGTTAATGAAGGGGCCTGCTGCCTTGGGACACACTCCCACCTCACCAGTTCCCAAGAGCCATGCGTACAGTTCTGCTAAAGAGTGAAGTCCTTGTTTTTCTATTTGCAGCTAGCTAAGACATAGCATTTTCTACAGCTGTCTTGCATTCTTCATTCCTAGTGGGCAGGAGGACCTCTCCTATGAAGACAGGTTGAGGGAGCTGGCTTGTTTAGCTTGGAGAACAGAAGGCTCTAGCGAGACCTCATTGTGGCCTTCCAGTACTTGAAGAAAGCAAGAGGGAGACTGACATTTTATGTGGTCTGATAACAATAAGACAAAAGAAATGGCTTTAAACTCAAAGAGAGGAGATTTAGGTTAGATGTGAGGGGGAAGTTTTTCACTCAGGTTGGTGAGGCGCTGGCACAGCTGCCCATAGAAGCTATGGTGCCCCATCCCTGGAGGCACTCAAGGCCAGGTTGGATGGGGCCCTGGGCAGCTGAGCTGTTGGGGGGCAGCCCTGCCCACGGCATGGGTTGGGCGTGGGAAGGCTTTAGGGTCCCTTCCAACCCTGCGATTCATTCTAGGGATTCCTCACTGTTTGCGATACTTAAAAAAAACTCATCATTTTAATCAGAGCCGCTGTGACTGAGTTCACTCAAAGAGCAGGGGATGGTAACCATGAGTCACCGCGATGGCTATCAACTTGAGCAAAACAGGTTTCGTCCATCTCCTCGCTTCTGCTGCGCTACAAGCACGATAGCCACGACGTCGGTAAACTGTGTGGGAGACAGGGGAAAAAACCCTGTTAAGTACAAACGGGGCTGGGAAAGGATCCAGCTCGAGGAGCGCTCAGCCCCCACACAGCGCAGCCGCGTGCAGGCGGTACCAGCTGCTCCCATGCAACTTTCTATTTTTCTCGTGTCTCCACCTGCCAGTTCAGGCAGCGCTCCGAGGAGCCGCTCCCCGCCCCACCGGCACAGCGGGCTGCCTCGGCCGCAACCAACAGCCGCCAAGCGGGGAGCGGCGCAGCTCCGTGTAACGCGAGAGCCGCGCTGCTCCCACCTCCCCCTCTACTGGCTGTACCACTTCGCTGCCCGTCCGGCGCGGAGCAGAGCGGGGTCGGAATGAACCAACGTTGCGATAAAGAGAGGGGGGAATGAGGAGATCGGCGTGGCGCGGGGCGGCCGCGTTCTAACGGCGCAACGAGCTTTTGATGCCGCTGCTTCGGCTAAGCTTGTGAAAGGGCTCGGCCCCCTCGTGGTTACCTTCTTGCTGCTGAAAAGCGAGGAGGAGCTCGCGGCCCAACTTAGGCTTCCCCGGCGGGAGCAGGATGGGCCGTCCCGCTGGGCGGCCGCCCCGCCCCCCGCGCAGCTCTGTTCCCGGATCGCGGCCGCCTCCCGCCACCGCGGGGTGTGCGTGAGCGGGCGGGAGCGGGTTGGGCCCTGCTGGCGGTGCGACATGTCGGTGGCGTTCGCGGCCCCCCGGCAGCGGGGGAAGGGCGAGATCACGCCGGCCGCCATCCAGAAGGTGAGGGAGGGTTCGGGGCTTCGCGCCGTGAGGGGACGGCGGGGTGGAGCGGAGCGAGGCTGAAGCCTTGGTGCGATGGAGGACTGCGGGCCTGGTTGCGCTGTGGGGGCTGTGCGAGGCCGTCATGGAAAACGAGCTGGGCCCTGCGTAGCTGTGAGCTCGGCCTACGCGGGGCGAGTGCTGGGGCCGCTGCGAAAGATGGCCCTCTCCCGCTCTGCTCCTCCCCTGAAGCTTAAAGGGAAGCGCTATGGCTGGCGGCCGTGACAGGGCTGCAGAGAGAGGGAAGCGTGCCTGTGGTGTGTACTAACCCTGGGTATTCCGTGTTGGCGGAGATGAGAGAGTTCAGCGCTGTGCTTTGGAGCTTAACCGTAGGCCTTCGCTCTCACCATTGCAACTCTTGCTCTGGAATCTCTCCCACTCAATGATGGCAAGCTCCTTGTGTGGGAGCTCGTCAGATACAATCACCTTGTGGCTTAAGAAAGAATGTGGGTGTCAGCAGGGAGGGTTTTGCAGCTCAGGGCGTTATAGAAGACCTGGGACTTCAGTGTAACCTTGCACAGTTACTGTAACAGTCTGTGCTTCGTAAGTGAAGGTGGGAAATGCATACCCACCGGGTAGAAAGCTGCCTGCAGGCTGCAGGTCACTTACCTAAGTGAGGAGAATGTAGATAATTAGGTTTTTCTTGTGCTGTAGTCAGGCTAGTAATTTGATGTTAGTGTATTGACAGAACTCTGCTATAGCTAAAGCTGGAGAATCTTTGTAACTGGCGCATGTAAGTTGTCAGGAGTCTTGGAGGTGCCTTCATGATGGCAGGTGTCTGTAACTTCTTCAAAGAACTGGTTTTCCAGCAGCAGCAGCATGATAAAAAAAATTGTATAAAACAGTGCTTTCAGTCCTGTCAAGCGTACAGTGGTATTCTTTCTTGTTTGCTTTTCTCTGCTTTCTTCCTAGCTTTATTTATTTATTTATTTATTTTCCCTAAAGATGTCCAGCCTGTATGGCAGCAGTGGAGAGAACAACCATCTCGTTGGCAGTTCCAAATTCTACCTGTATTGTAGATTAGCTTAGATTGGAAGGGACCTCAAAGCCCACCCAGTCCCACCCCATGCTGTGGGCTGGGCTGCCACCCAGCAGCTCAGCTGCCCAGGCTCCCATCCAGCCTGGCCTTGAGCACCTTCAGGTATGGGGCTCCACAGCTTCTATGGGCAGCTTGTTCAGCACATCACCATCCCAGGTGCTAACATGCTTTAAGTATATGCTGCCTTTCTCTTGATGCTTGGAGACTTTTTGAGGAGGTCCTTCATTCGAGGCTTCCCTTACAAGTACTCTGTGTACTATATAAATCATACTGATTGCTTTTTCCTCCTTCTCTTTTTCTGTTGAATTTGGCCACTGGGTTTCCTTAGCACTTGATGTTAGCACATATGAAGTATGCCAGTGTAGGAGTGTGTTCAGGATCCTCTTAGGAGTTTGCAAATGTAGTTTTGCATGGTGTCAGGAGTTCAGAAACTTGGTTCTGTCTGTGGTTCCTGCTTAAGGATGATGTTTCCAGGTCCAGCAATTTCATGCAAGAACCATTTCTCACTGATTGTTCCTCCTGTATTTTGGTGAATTGCTAGTTTGAATTTAGGAAGAATCAACTCTTTGCTTTATTCTTATCTGGATGTAAATCCTGAGTGGACTGCGTAGGGTTCTAAGGCTTATGACCTTTGTAGTAGAGGTGGATTAGTCAAAAGGATTAAAAAAGAAGTTGTCTTGTTTTTTCTGGTAGAATTTGCTAAAGTTGGATCCCTATGGAAATGGAAGTGATGTAATTATAGTGCTTGTGCTGTGCTTGTAGAATCATCAACTTGGCTAATCTCAGCCACGTTCTGATTTGAGATGTTTTGATTCGGTGTTCAGAAGGGAAGAGCCTCGAAGATCATTAAGATTGTATTAGCTTTGTGAAATTCAGCAGCTGAGCGTCACGCCCAAATTGTAAGAGGAGGAAAGAGGTGACCAGATGTGCAGATTGTGCAGATCTAGGATGTGACACTTGGTAGTTTGCAAGGATCTTAACTAGTTTTCCACTGAGGAAACCAAGAAATTGATGTAAGATTTTCCACTTAGCTGAGCAGACTTGGGTAACTTGGTTGGTAGCTCAGATTTGCCTTGGTTTTACTGAACTTTTCTCTGACCAGAGTGCAGATTAGTGGTTAAGATAAAGACATGAGTGTGAGGATGTGTAAGTTTGGGAAACTAGGCTGTTTATTTTTTCCTGTTTGTTAGCATAGAACATCTTTATTTCATGAACTTCCTAGAGAAGTCTATGAGACCTGCAGTTTCCCATGGTTTTAGAACTTTATTTTCCCCAGAAAAGTAATTAGTATGTGTTCATATTCCCAAATGCTTCTGAAATATTGTCTATTGTGCTGGTTAAACCACGCTTTAAAGAGTATGTAATTATACAGAACATTTGTAATGTAAGTATGGCCTTACTTTTCAAGGCATTTCCTTGAAACAATCTTGTATGTTAAACTCAGTTTCTATCAGTTAACTGTTATAATGCCTTTTATTATTGAATTGTGGGCTTCAGAGGGAGAAGGAAAATTTATGCCCCAAGTTTTCAAGTTTGTTCTTTGGTTGAGATTACGTGGAATCTCAGAAAACTTCCCATGAACTTCTCATAGTTAAAACAGAGGTATTTAAATAGGGAACATCATAAAGGTAGTTATAATAGTGACTTAAAACCTTCGTACTGAAACCTATAAAACTAAGGAGGGAGAGCGAAAGATGTAAGTAATTGGTTAAAAAAGGGCTTTCTGGATTACTAATTTTGTTTAAATTTTGTTAATCTTGTTTGTTTTAAAAAAGAAATGAAACTTTTAAGAATAAGACTTGTAGTTACCTTCAGTTATTTTTTCCCATAAAGAATGTTACACTTACCTCAGATTTCTTTATCGTTTCAGATGCTGGATGAAAATAACCATCTTATTCAGTGTATAATGGACTACCAAAACAAAGGAAAGACATCTGAATGCTCTCAGTAAGGCATTAATCCAAATCTACTGTGGACTGGGTGGATTTCCATCTAGATCAGTTGTTGATTTATTTAGCTCACTTTGAAGGAGAACCACTCTGAGAACAGTAGAAAAATATTGCTGCAAATAACGTGGTTAATTTTTTTCTTCACTGTGTAACTATCACTTCCATCACTGAAACATTGCAACTTGAGTAGTACAAGTTGGTAGCATAATGACAGAAAAATGGGGACTGTGTAACTGAGAGATCTACCTCTGTGTTGTAATTACAGTTTGCAAAGGAGGTAGTTTTCTTCTTAGACCTTTCGAAACAATGTATTATTTCTGCTGTTTACCACTCTCCTGAGAAAAACAGGCTCCACCTTAAGTTTGACTTGCCAGAATATACCCTGTAAACTTGTTGTCTAATGGAGTTTCTGGAGGGTGAGACAGCTGTGGACCTGGACAGATATTCCTCCATGTGATGACAGATGGGTTATCACAATGTGGCTGTTGAGGCCCTTTCTAAGAGGCTGGTAATGTGGGAGGAAAGCTGGGGTGACGAATGGTAGGTATTTTTGTTTCAGGGGATTACTTCTATTGATATGAGTGTAACACACAGTTACTATATTAAGCTGTATGCAAGCCTGTAGTTACTCTGCTCCCGCTTACAATGTTCTTTTGACTCTGGGCTGGATGTTGATACTCTGGAATTCGGTTCTGCAGCAGAAAAAAAGTTGAACAGTGAATATCCAGATCTCAGGGTCCTGATGGAATGTTTACGCTGTTCTTCATCATGATTCATTTTGATATGATACCTTGCATATAGGGACATTATAAAAAGAGCTGTCTTTCCCTAGTATTTCTGTTGGAAATTACATCATACAGACGTACTCTAAATGCCTCCTTGTGACTTTGTTTGGGGTAGGAAGTGAAACAGTTGAGGTCACCATGTTTTAGGTTTAATTTGCAATACAGAAACTGTATAGGACAAGCAAGCCAGATCTGGCAGAGAAATTGGGAAAGGTTGGTCAGTAGGGAGATGTGAGGAAAGCATGCAGGATGTTTAAGAACAGTACTCTTGTAAGTTGTTGGAAGTTGTTTCTTGACACGTATAGAGATAAATTCCAGGATTGTCACTGTGACTTAAGGCTTCTTTTCCTTTGTTCGTTTTGGTAGATACCAGCAGATGCTACACACAAACTTGGTTTATCTAGCTACTATAGCTGACTCCAACCAGAACATGCAGTCTCTGCTACCAGCAGTAAGTACAAATTAGCATAACACTGAGGAAATAGGTGTAATTTGGATTCACGGGGTGGGGGAGATGTTTGAGAAACTGTCCAAACAGTCTGCAATTTACTATGCAGTGAATACAAGATGGAATGCCTCTTCATGTCATATAAGTCTCATTAGCTCACTGCTTATGTTATGCTCACAATCTGAGTTATTTAACTGAAGGCTTATATTCTGGGATTAAACATGCTGTGCATGCAGGATGACTGGCTTGGCTTACAGATGACTTTGTTTTTTCTCAACTAAGAAGTCTCCTGGTGTGGCTCTTGGTCAGCTCTTACAACAGTACTCTCTTTTTCCCCCTACATCAGGGAAAAGTGAGGTGTTTAGTTTTGTTTTACTTCTTGTTTTCTGCTGGAATATCATCCATTCTTCAGCCTTCATGGAATGGGGTTGGGTAAATATCAGCTTTGAGGTACTTTAGGTGAGTCTCTTATTCTTTCCTTCTCTCCTTTATCGTAAAGCAACCTCTATGCATTGTGGATAGTGTTAATGAACGAGAAATAAGATTGCGTGGGTTTATCTTGAAACACTGCATAGCTTTGGCATTGAAGCATTTGTTGGATAATACTTGCTTGTTTTTAAAAAATAATCTGTATTTTCTCTGAATCTGTATCACTGAACTTTTCATTTCAAAAGATACCACCAATTTCTCCACGATTTTCGCTGTTTGTAGAGTGGCAAGGAAAGATACAATGAGCATTAAAGTAACTTGCTCTCTGGCTGTGGTTATGTGTTAATCAGAAAGCTCTGGGAGTTCACTGCGAGTAACACAAGGAAGTTCTTTTGTTTTTTAGTCATAAGACTTTTCTTGAATTAATATAGTCTTGATTCATTTCTGTAATATGAAGCTAAAAAGAATGTCTATAAAACAGCCATTCCTAGATACTAGTTCTTACCAACTGAAATTGAATTACTTTTTCTTTGGTCTCTGGAGAAGTGTTCTCCAATCATTGCTACTAGCGAAGCATCTTTTCAAGTTGGTACCTAGAGGACTATAGAAACGGTGCTTCGTTATGTCCAACCTGTTGTGCCTGTGGAGGCTTCTCTTTATAAATCCAAGCTTGTAGCTGTGGGGGAAGGGAGGTAAACCTTTAAGAGGGCTGTGTATGTTACTCAGCTAATATGTTCTTGGAGGCTTAATTCATATCCTGGTTCTGATGACAAGTGGAAATGAATTTGACCTTATTCTAGTCCCTGGTGCACAGCCCTGTTCTTATAGTTGAATGTGGTGACATTCTCTTCTTAAGAAAAAAGTGAGGGTAAGGCCATGAAAGGTTTTTGCAGACCAGGACTGAAGTGCATTTCTGCTCCTCAGTGTAAGGAATATTTTCCATCAATGACAAAATAGCATAGCATTTTTTCTGCTTTGAATAACTGGACAGGGAATACAAAGTAATACACAGTTAAACTTCGATGTTCAGTCTTAGCGAAGTGTAGACGCTTTCACCTACTAAGTAAAACTGTTGAAGATTTGCTTGAAATGGGGTAACTTAATCAGATAAGAACAACTTTTTTGTTGAAGGTTTTGGAAAAAATCATTCTTTAATTTATCTTCCCAATGAGGTTTAGTCAGGAGAATTTGGGAACGTGTGAGTTACTGCTATTTTACTGCAAGATAAACTTCTAAAAGCCTGCTTCATTTAGTTTTTTCACTTAAGACCTAAGGAAGCTTATGAAGCGTTACATTTCAGTTCACCACACTTCTGTGGCAGCATTTGAACAGTCAGTAAAATTCAAGTTTTGTGGCTGACACCAATGAAATATGAAGCAAGATAATGTGTGTGAACACCTCCTTTTCTCTTTTAAGTAGTAGAATATAAAAATGTCATGGTATTGCTGTTGCAGTAGCTTCTCATATAATTTAAGAGGGCTTAAGAGTTGTAGTAGATGAAGTAAGCATTGCAGGCTGTGAGTAAAGAGAGCTGGAAAGACATTCTGATGTCGTAATAAAGTTCTTGTTTTAGTTGTATATTGTAATAATCAACATTTATGATGCATGACTCCTGTTACAAGAGAGCTGCCTGCACACTAGAATACAAAGGAGCTATGAGGTTAATCTTGAGTTGACCAGCCACAGCAGTGTCAATAGCGGCATTGCTCAGTGTAGCGTCTTCTGAACAGGATGGGAGTGGTGGCTAAGTCTGCAGTTGATGCAACTTTTTGTTGCATCTTACTAAGTTTACAGGTGCTTTCCTTCGACAGCAGTGGAAAATCTGTTTGTCATCACCGTACTGGGTAAGCTTCCCAACAAGAGCTGGTCTTGTGTTCTTTGCTATACAGATGTTTTTGGTTTCTTTTGGTCTATTTTCAAGGGAAGTCGCACCAAAATATTGGTGTCCTTGAACTGCTGAGAACAAAGATGCAATTAAAGGTCATTACTGGGACTTCCAACCCTCCCCCCCCCCCAGGAACAGTAGCATAAAAGGAAATCTGAAACTACATGATGTCTAAAACTACATCTTTCTCTCTCCAACCTTTGTTTTAGTTCTTAGGATTTCTTGGGAGAATGGCATTAAAAGGTTATTGCCAACTGTTGAATGAAATTAGACTTACCTGTTCAGGCCTTTTTTCTCTTCTGTCCCACTGCTTCTTACAGGGAATTCATGAGAGAGCAACTCATGATGATAACTTCTCTGAAAGAAATAGAGGGGCAGTTCAGTCCTACACGTGTGTGCACGTTAGTGGTTTTTATAACCACAGATAGAGAGATCTACAAGAATTATTAGAGAGGGAACTTTCTGTCTTTTTAAACACAGAAGTTTCTTGGAGTTTCTCTTATGCACTGCTTCTTGCCTTCAGCCAGTACACAGAGCTCTTGATGTGTGTGTGTGTGTGTGTGTGTGTGTGTGTGTACTTCAGGATTGTGATGAAAATGAAGGCTAATAATTTGTACTAACTTTCTTACTAAAGTGAATTAACTCCCCTAGCAAACTAAATTCTGCGTGTGAAGTGGCTTGCAAGGAAACACAGTGCTTGAGTTACAAGAAAATGTATGTGTCTCATTAAATTTTTTTCCTGATATCACAATATTGAGAAGTTCATTAATAAAATTAATAAAGCCATTTTTTTTTCTTGCTTGAGAAATTTCTCTCAAAAATAAAGCTGCCAATAGGACTTGTGTGATTCTTCCATCCGTCTTTCATAATGTAGTTCCCTTCTTGTCACAGTCCAAACCGTTATTTTTACTAAATAGTTCTAAGATAAAATGGTGATCTTTTTAAACACACATTGTCAACAAAAACTGAAACACAGATTACTTCCAAAGAAACAGAATCAAGAGGTAAAAATTAAGTAACACTACCAGCAACTGACTAAAACTCTTCCTCATGCTTCACAGAATGACTTTGGGTGGAAGGGACCATGAACTTTCTTATTGGAAAACAGTTGTTTTTTGCTTTTTGGTGAGGGGAGGGTTTTTTTAGTAGTTAAGAGTTCAGGTGACTGAATGGGAGTCTACACTTCAGCACTTTTCAAATAGGTACTATTCATAGAATCATAGAGTTACCCAGGTTGGAAAAGACCTCAAAGATCATCAAGTCCAACCACAGCCTAACCTATTCAGTCCATGCAGCTAATGTACTTGGAACATTATTAGCTTATAGAAACAGTTTGGAGACCTAAGAACTACTAAGGCTCTGAAGTTGCAGAGTATGTGCTCTGGTTTGTTTGTTTGTTAAAGTATCCTTCATTCTGGCCATAAAATTGACAGTCTAGTTTCTATCGTATGATAGTGGAAAATCTGTTAGTGCTGTTTTCTTTCCTCACATTCACAACTGGCATAAATCTTTGAACTTTGGGCTTAATTCTTCATATAGAGAATGACAGGGTTAAATTATTTTCCAAACAGAGGCTGAAAGCAGTAAGGGTATGTTATTCTGGATGAGCGTTTCGGAAGTCCACAAGTAACTCAGGTTCAACCGTAAATTGAAGTAATAGGCATCAGGGTGTAAAAGGAAGATTCAGTGTTTCCTCTCATGAAGCAAGTGAGCTATTAGTTGGAGGTAAAGCATGAATTTTGGATCAAGATCACTCCTATTAAATGTTTAAAAAAACAGTTTTCAAAAATACAGTAATTTCTAGAATGTATTTTTGAAAGACAAACCCTGGATGGGGGTGATGAGCGGAATAGTAACCAAGCTAAAATCTCTGAAAAAGGGAACAGTGTGGCATTTATCAACTTTATACTGTGCAGATAA
Organism: Excalfactoria chinensis; assembly: GCF_039878825.1. Classification (NCBI taxonomy): domain Eukaryota; kingdom Metazoa; phylum Chordata; class Aves; order Galliformes; family Phasianidae; genus Excalfactoria; species Excalfactoria chinensis. The sequence continues at coordinate 43,291,193 of NC_092826.1, forward strand.
ACTCCAAGGAGGATTTCTGTCAGTGTTTGTGCTCTTTAAAACAAGAAATTTAGATGCTTCTGTTTGGTGTGAAGTTTCACTTTAGAGTAACTTAAACAGGAGGACCATTTCCCAGCTGTTCTTTGAACGAGAGGCAACTAGAGCAGCTCTGTTTGGCATAGATAAATTAAGGTTTGTGTTCTGTATAGTTACTAGAAGTTTTCAAGATAGTGGAAATCTTGAATTGGTAATAGCAGCCTGTTTGTGCCTCCAGCTTCCTTAAAGAACGTTGTTCCTTCATCTAAATCTTTTTGTAACTCTCAGAAAAATATTTACTCTGTTTTGTGAGCCAAAGGTGCGAGTGGTATGACCCCTTTGATGATGTCTGTAGCCTCTAGTTAGGCTGGCTTTGTAACTAAGAAATGAGAAACTGGGGACATTTAGATTTATTTTGAAGTACCACAATTCCAGTAGTCCAGCATTGTCCCTGTATTTGAATGATTTTGGAGATTAAACACTTTCAGTGGAACGATGAAGGAGATTTTTCCTGAAGTGATACAGTATTACGGGTCTGTTAGAGATGGGATGTAATTCTTTTTTGCTGTTAATAGCCTAGTTCTTAGGCATGACTGTAACAACCAGCTATAAACACAGTGTGCTGTCATCTGACTGTATGAGCCCTTACAATAGAGATCTAGTGTGTCTGCATCCGTTAATTGACTTTGTTCCACGGCCAGCACAAGTTTCCATTTTGCTTGTATGAGGTTTTGGATGTTTTTACCCCTGCACAAGCACTGATTGCCTACGTGTTCATCATATGTAAAAAAGTTATTGTGGAATATTAGGCAAAATAATTAGTTTTACAAATAATCAGATTTTATTCTATTTGTTTCACTCAAGTGCGTGGAAGAATACAACTAAGAAACTTCTCTTCATGAGTAGGAAGTCTTGTAAAGCTATCAGTATTACTAACTTGTTAGAAAACTTGAGGGCCAAAGGGTCAAATTTCCTATAACATAGGTTTGGTAAGCCGTTCCTCACCTGGTTTGTTTGTTGACCCTCTGTAACAACACCAAATCTGGAAGTTGCTCTGTATCTTTTGGGGCCAGTAGGGTCATCCTTCTTAAGCAAAAGTGAATTATATGTGATGTGTTTCTAAAAGAATTTTCAGATTGTGGATCCTCATCTTACCCACTTTTCCAGATGGTTTAACTCCAGAGGGGCTTTTAAATGTCAGAAAGAAGTTTGGGTGTTGAACAAGTGTCATGGTTTTTCCCTTTACCTGGTTAAGCTGACATAGCCAGTGCTGGAGGAAGGGGAATATTTGGAATATTCTCTTTCTGAATTAGTGCACGTTAACTGCGGGACTGTGTAAATGACTGTCAGCGACACTGATCAGTTAGTATTAGGAAATGGAGACCAGCTGCAAGGAGTGCTGCCAGCACTTAACAGTAATTCTTACTAGAATGTGGGGTTTTGGGCTGTTACCATGTTATGGGTGGATTCATAGGCAACTTGAAACAAGAGGATGGCTGTAACTTTTGCAAACTACTTTGCATGTATTGCTAATCAAGTGTGTCCACACGGGGAGCTAGTGTACCGTGCACAGAAAACTGCTGACACTGCCTACAACTTCTGTGGCTGATGTAGAAATCACTGAAACACAACGACCAATTTGATTAAGGTTATGTTCTAAAATGTAATTCTTGTGCTTGAAGATGTGATTTACCTCCCTTCAGTACAATATTTGTACAATACATTTCTGTCTCAGCCCCGAACAGTTTGCTGAGAGTGGCACAAAGCACACTGGTAATATCAATGTTATTTGTACAGATGCAAGTCCTTTTGACTGTACAGCTTTGCTGTTTCTTTAATGAAACTTACATCAGGTTCACCGGGATTCTTTGTGCTTTAATTGAGTTTTCTTAAAGCCTGCTAGCTGAAGTACTGATGGAATTTTTCCCCTACGTTAATAAACACGAGTGAAACCTGTAAATATTGGTCCGGGTCTTAAAGCATCTTAAAAGCCAAAAAGTCAGAAGATTAATGATTATGAAACTGAAATCTTCTGATATAAACAGCATTTTATGGGGGAGCTACAGAGCACCTCTTACTTACAGTCTGGTACCAGTAGCTGAAGGTTCTCTGAGTTAATGCCTATGGTTTACTTATTCCTAGTCTGGGTGCTGTTATTTGAGGCTGGGACAGGTGCTGTGCTATTAGCAACGTGATATTAGCAGGCCAGAGTACCTCCTGGGATAGGATATTTTGCTTTGCAGAAAATGGTATTTGAGAGCTGAAAACAAAGATGATCGATTAAATCCTGAGTTAGAGCCTCTCTTAGAAAGATTAGAAGACTTTTATGTTGGCACTGCATGTAGCTTGTAATTGTTATTCTGAGAGAATTTCAAGAAAATTGAATTTGTGGTAGTGTCCTTTAAATATCTATTGCTGTGTGTATTGATTAGCAATACTTTGCTTCATCGTATGCTGAATTGTATTTCCTGACTTGTACGTTTTTACTGCTTTAAGTTTTTTGACTACTGAGTTTGTATTCCATCATTATGATACATAATCAAAACTTTCAGCCTACTATTGGTGGTAAGAAAACTCTGGTATTTTTGGCATTGGGTGGGAAAGAAATGATAGATAAAAGTTCCAGATGTACAATTCCACCATGACACATTTTTGTTTGATTTCTTGCATTTGATTTAGGATGCAGAGCTCTTAGAGCGGGTTGAGAGGAGGGCCACTGGCAAGTGGGCTGGAGCACCTCTTCTATGAGGAAAGGTTGAGGGAACTTGGATTGTTTAGCTTGGAGAAGAGAAGGCTCCGGGGAGACCTCATTGTGGCCTTCCAGTACTTGAAAAGAGCATATAGACAGGAGGGGGTACGGCTGTTTACAAGGGTGGATAGTGATAGAACAAAGGGGAATGGTTTTACACTAAGACAGGGGATGTTTAGGTTAGATATTAGGAGGATGTTTTTCCACACAGGGTGGTGACGCACTGGAACAGGTTGCCCAAGGAGGTTGTGGATGCCCCATCCTTGGAGGCATTCAAGGCCAGGCTGGATGTGGCTCTGGGCAGCCTGGTCTGTTGGTTGGCAACCCTGCACATAGCGGGGGGGTTGAAACCAGGTGATCATTGTGGTCCTTTTCTGTGATTCTATGATTTATTTTATTGCCTAAAAGAAAATGGTCAATAAAAAGCAGTTTAACTGTTGTTAGGGGTTTTTGCTTTCAAGTAACTTCTAAGATTTGTTTGTTGAAAACTGTCCAGTGTTTATTTTTCTCGTTTCTCTTCTTTAACTTATAATTGTAGGCCAATTTCAGTCTTCCTCTAGTTCAGCTTTCCAGAGTTAGACAACATAGTTTAAACTTCCTGTCATGCTCTGATAAATTATAGATGCTTATAGTGGCTGTAAATTGCAATCAGTATTTGGGAACATGACCCAAAAATCAGTGTTTAGCAAGTGAAGCTATGTTTAATGCTTATCTTATTTCTAATTTTCTGATTTACTTCTTACTGATAGTAAAATGTTTACCATTTTCTACTTCATAGTTGGAATAAAATTAGGGGAGGTTTTAGTTTTCATTCCTTTTTGTCGCTTATTCAGAAGAATGAAGAAAGTAGCCTTTCCTTTGGTACTTCCAACCTAATGACGCATGGATGTGCTCTTACCCAAGTGACTGAATGTATAGGGTTCAAGTTGAGTCACTTGCTTTCACAGTTTTGTTTGTTAGTTTGTTTTCTTATTTTTATTCAAGTATTTAGCTTTTGGATATTGTGCTAATTTTGTACTTCAGAAGGTCTTTCTCGTGGTTACTGCATATTACAGGGACAATCAATTAAGAAAAAAAAAAAAAAAAAAAGCTTAGTGACCCAGGTTTACTTCCTTTTAATTAAAGATGATTTAAAGGAAGTGTTGTTACCTCTCAAAGCATGGAAAAACTGTGAGAGGAACAGGGAAATTGCCATTCTAAAACAAGTTTTTCTTCTTTTTCTTTCTGTCTGCGGCAAGTGGAGAGATGCTGTAGAGGAATTTCACAGGGGAATAATTATATCTGCCGGAGACACTTCTTTTTAATTGCTATCAGGTTGTGATTGGTTTATGACCCTGACATGAAAGCTTACAACACCCTTTAAAAATATTATATATAATGTAACTTTGTTTCTATCGCATACATGTATGTGTAATTATCTCCAAATCCTATTTAAACCTTGTTCCGATATCTTGTGTTGATGAATTCCTCAGGTTTATGTGATTTATATGGTGTCTCATATGTTTAATGTTATTCCTCAATTTATTGACTGTTCTCCTGGGGTTTTCTTTGTTGTTAAAACATAAATTGGATGATCTACTTTTTCTGTAGATCATACATTAAATTGTATTTCTGACATATCCTCTTATGTTCATTTCCTTTCCCTGTAAAAATAAAAATCTGTCGTTTTTGATTTGTTTCAGGTAAAAGAAATTCAAAGTCTTTAATCACTGGTTGCCTGTCTTTGGAGTCCTTTTGCTTTTATAGTATCTCTCTGCGATTGCTCTCCCTGAGCCAAACATGTATTATTATCACAAGTGCCATGGCATTTTATTTCTAGTGTTTTATACCCGATTTTTGCTAAATCAAGTACTGAAGATGATCAGAGAATAGATCTATGTATTTTGAGTGGTTTTAATGAAATTTGTCTATATTTGTCCCTCAAATCTCTCCAGGTAGTTGTCTTTTTTCCCCCCCCATATCAGTTACAGTGTATGTTCTTTTGGAAGAAAAAATGGTTCAAAATTCAGTGTAATTGTCTTCCTTGTTTTTCCAACTGAATTTCACCTGGCACTATTCTACTTATTCTTTCTTTCTTAATATTCAGCAGTTAATATTGCAGCATCTTTAAATGCTGGTGCTTAATGTATTTTCAAGAGATCTCCGTATGTTTCTTTATTCTTTGAGCTTTGCGTGTTCCCTTTTTACTTCTCATTGGGTATTTTCTGATCACTGAAAGCATATACCCACATACAGCATTTAGCCTAAAGGCTTTGTCAAAAAACTTGTATGAAGAAGCTTTTGTTACATATACAACTAAATGTTTTTTATTTTTATTTTTGAAGAATTTGAATAGAGTAAAAAAACATAACTTCTCTGTATTGACAGTTTACTAGCTCACCTCTTCCATTCTTGAAATTCTGTCATTCTCTGGTTTCATCAATATACGTGTAGCTTGGAGAGCAAGGTTTACAAATCTGAGGGATTTGTGGTTCCTAGAATCAGTCCTGCTACCTTTTATGCAAAGAGCTTAGTGTTCACTACTTTCTGGTTATCTCATGCAATAGTTTATATTAATGAATGGTTACACTGGACCTTTCCTTTACATTATTTTCAAGAATCTCAGATGGATTCACACAGGTCTTCAGGCTGTTGGCATACACAGATGCTCCTCTAGATAAATTATGAGAGCTGCACCAAAAGTAATGCCTCTTATTTAATTATGTTGGCTGGTGGCATCAGAGGCTGATACTGGTGATATTGTTGATTGGTAGGGGTTGAACCTTCCCAACAGTCTTCTGTTACGTTTTGTTACATTGTCGTAGATGGCTGACAGAATGGTGTATGAAGCAAAAGTGTGTCACTGAATTCCTGCATACAGAAAAAATGGCACCTGTTGATATTTGTTGATGCTTGCTGAACATTTATGGAAACCAAACAGTAGATGTGAGTACAGTGAGGAGTGGGTGGTGTGTTTCAGCAGTGGTGTCAGTGACATGCAGCCAGACAAAGCATGTTGCAGATGGCCATGCAGAACTGTGACACCGTGAAATGAAGAGTGTCTTGATCAATTCATCCACATAAGCTGGTGAATTATGGCCAAGGACCTGTACATGGAGCTGAACATCGTCTTCAGTTGGGTGAAAACAACAGTGGCAAAGTTGGAATATTAGAAAGTTTGTGCCAGGTGGGTCCCAAGAACACTCACACAGGAACAGAAAGAACATTGTCTGCAAGCTTGTCAGGACCTATTCAACCAAGGCTGAAGTTGACTGTTTTCTGGATCACATCATTACCAGTGATGAGTTGTGGTGTCACCACTATAAGCTGGAGTCAGAACAGCAGTCCATGGAGTGATGAGATGTGAATTCCCCACTGAAGAAAAAGGTTGAAGATGCAGCCCAAAGTCTGTAAAGTGATGTTCTATGTCTTGCAGGATAGGAAAGGAGCAATCCTTCTGGATTTCCTGGAACCCGAGCAAACCATCAATTCTGATCACTCTGAGCTGAAGGCTCAAACCTATGGAGTCGGGCCAGAGAAGAGGCCTTTCTCTTGCAACACAATAACACCAGGCCCCATGGGTGACATTTTCCTAGCAACAACGCCACCATAGCAGCTATGAAAGAGTGGGTGACCTCCACTGGTGTAGATTTTTTCAAGCGAGGCATACAGGGTCTTGTTCATCACTGGCAAAAGAGCAGGACTGTTAGTGGTGACTGCTGAAAAACTGTTTCGTAGCTGAGAATTTGCTCGGTCAAGAATGTTACTGCACTCTTTGTAGTTGTTGTAGTTTCCATTACAACATTACAACAGGCATTACTTTCAGAGCAACCTATGTACTTACTTGCATTTTTCTTCAAATCCTTCCTTCCTCTTTGTCAGAATAGTCTTTCTGTGATCAGTGTTGTTCCCTCCTTTCCTGTCTCCAAGAAGTGAATACGTGTCTCTGTTAACCATATGTATTAGAGCCATACAAAATCCCATGTTGGAAGGGACCCACGAGGTCATTGAGCCAACCCCTGGCTCCACACAGGACCACTTGAAATTCAAATCATAGTTCTGAAGGTGCTGTCCAAATGCTCCTTCAACTCCAGCAGCTTAGGGCCGTGCCCACTGCCATCCAGGTGCAGAACCTTTTCCTAACCTCCAACCCTACCTTCGCCTGATGCAGCTCCATACTATTCCCTCCATCCTGTTGCTGTTACCGGAGCACTCTGACTCCTCCTGCTTAATGCTCTTTCTGCAGGTTCTGCCATTTCCAAGACAAAAAACAGGTCCTGCTTTACACTCGAGTATAAAGACTTGCTCTTTTTACCATATTATGCTTTGTCATTATGAACATCCTCATGAGTAGGTTTAGCAATGAGGGGGGCTGTACTAGGTAAGGACTTAGTTCTCTCTCTGGGTTCTTTCTGTGGAGAGAATTGTGGAAAAATACACCCATTGTTATCTTACAGGATGGAGTTTGCATGAACTTTTCAGATAGGGTTCTCAAAAGCCAGAGGCCAACGTTTTCACTGACTCGGATAATTTTTATTCCCCTGGAAGCATTTGGCTAAGGTGCATGAGGAGAATAGTGCAGTCTCACAGGAGATTTTAATAGGAAAACGAAACTGCCTACTGGCAGTTTCTGTGCCTCCTTGCGTTGCCGAGTGTAGAACCTAATAGTAAATTCCCCCTTGTATTTGTTGTTTTTCTTGCTCTCCCTCTTTGAACTCTCAAGGTTATTCAGTTATTTTCCTCACAATTTCATTAGGAAATTTGCCAAAAACATCCTTTCTAGGCAGCTGTCTCTGGACCTTTGGAGGCCAGCACTAATGTGCTTCCAGTCTGTAGGGGGTGTTTGGCACAAAATTATGAACTAGGCCTTCAGTGCTTCAGGGGAGAGAGGAGAAGAGATCTCAAACATTTTACCACACCCAGGTGCAAATTTTTGCTCGTCTATGAGCATTTAGAGGCTTTCATCTCTGGTTGTACCTGCTTTGTCCTGGTGCAAGGTCTGTTAACAGCAGCATATTGTTGATAGGAGAGAATTATAACTGGAGAGCTATTTGTCTGTTGAGCAAACGCTGCTTTGAGGGAAAGCTTTGTGTGGGAGGGAGTAATTCTAGCAGTCTTAGGCTGTTCTGATATAATTTTTTAATGAGGCATTGATTTGGTTTTTATTTATTTTAAAGCAATGCTCAAAGGTACCGTGGTGCTGTCCGCTTGCAATACTTCATGTAAAATTGATGGAAATACTAAATGTTTTGCCCAAATTAATACTGAGTTAAACATACCGGAAAAAAGCGAGAAATCCTTTTCAGTGCTTTTTCATACACCGCTTAGCGATATAGGCAACTGCCTTACCATATGTACATATAATATATTTGTCAGCCTAACTGCTTCTCTTGTTTGACTAAACTGTCTCCTTCCAGCCACCCACACAGAATATGCCTATGGGTCCAGGAGGGATGAGTCAGAGCGGCCCCCCTCCGCCCCCGCGCTCGCACAACATGTCTTCAGATGGACTGGTAGGTGGGGGCCCTCCTGCGCCACACATGCAGAACCAGATGAACGGCCAGATGCCTGGTAAGTTTTTCTCCTCTAAGACATTAACACCAGCGTTGCTTAGCAACTGGAACGACATGGGGGCTCAGGGGATACTAGATTGTTGATGACAAAACTGCTTTGAATGCCCCCGAGTACGAGCTCTCTTAGAGTTTGTTAGCTACAGAGCTACGTGACCTGTATTCAGTGTTTATCAGGCTGCCCTTGGGCTTTGATGTAGCTGACACACAGCATTCCTCTGATGAACAGAACTGGCTAAATTTAGTCTGTTTGAAACCATGCAGTACAGCTGGCTTTAGAAGGCTTACTGGGGAAAGGTATTGGCCTGTGGCTGAGTGAATGCAAATCCTTCCATAAAAAGATAATGTGAAATCATCACAACTAAATAATTAGATAATAATAAAATAGATACATTTTACCCACATTCAAAACTCACTCCGTACATATAAGAGGAAAAAAATAATTAGATCACTTTTGTACAGAAAGTCACTAGTTGCCACTAATCCTCTGTGTTCTTTATTATTGAAGACATTGAATGGTAAGGGATTTGTAAAGAAACAGCCTCCAGATTATTGTTCTAGGTATAAATTTTAAGTCTTTTTTATGCCATCCTGTTTTGTAATAAAAAGGAAAATGCTTGAGAAGTCAAAAACAAAGCAATGAAACAAGATGATAAAATTATACATTATGCCTACCAGTACTGGCTTTGGGCTAACTATTCCCTTCAGCAGTCAGTTCAGAAAGGAGAGAGCCCTGGTAAAAGCATGCTTCTTTATAGAGAGGCTGTTTTCCAGAATATCCACTCATAAAGTCATACTGCCTCTTCGGTGAGAGTTGGCTTTCAACTTAAAATTACATTCCCAGGATTGCTTTTGTTCTGGACCCCTTTTCATACAAAAGCTCTTCAGGGTATTGATTCTTCCTGGAAAGGAAACTGCTATCAAAGGATCTTTGTATAGTCACCTCTTAGTGGTCACAAGGATAAGCTCCATGACAATCAACACAGCGAAACCGTAGCTAAAAATATAAAGATAGCTAAGGTTTCTAATTTGCATTCAAATCTTGACAAAATTGACCTGATAGTGGCAGCTTTCCAGAAAAGAGTAGCTCAGTGGCATCAAAAAGTCTTGTGAAATAAGTAAATAATAGAAGATCTAGAGGAGAAGTCAGTTTCATCATATGCGTTGATCATTGTTTGTGCTTGGAAGTAGAAAGAACAATATATGCTAGCTCCTTAAGTAGGGCAGAGATATTATGGTTGAGGAGTCTTCTATCCATCTAAGATCCATCAGCTCCCATGGAGAATAGCATTGCTTCTCACAAATCAGTCTCTTTGACCCTCTAGTGTAATCATATTATTGTTATTATAATGATCTTTTCCAAGGAGAAGGATTACTAAGTCACAATGTGAGCATAATGACTTCACTGCAGAGCCACAGGGGAGGAAAGTCACTCCTTAAACACACATATTTTGTAATTAGATAGAATAAGAAAAGAGTGTTTATGAAGATATGTGAAAGGTAAATAGGTTTGTTTGGGTATTCACCTAGACAAATGCTTAAAAACAGTTTCCAACTAAGCTTTAATTTAGCCTTTCTTCCCAACATATACCTTTTTTGAATGTCTGTTCCTTCCCGTCTGTGTTTAAGGTCGTCTCTGAGGATGTGAAGATAAACAGCTTAGGATGAGGGCATCTCTAATATTGGGAAGGCATGCTAAAATTGCTTCCTAGTTACACTCTGGAGAAGGGGAAAGAGAATCATCTCATTAAGTGGATATCTTCATGTTGTTTTTCCTTTAATGTTTGCTAGTTTGCCTGTGAGTCTTTCTGTATTTTTGTAGGCACATATTTGCAATTATTTATTCAATGTATACATTCGCTTTCTCTTCATAGGGCAATTAGTGTAAAATTACATAAGACGCTTTATGATAGAAGTCAGTTACAAAACTTTAACTGAAGAGATGGTCTGTCCTAAAGGAGTTCAGTGCAAGACATGAGAATCCAGGGTCAAAAATCACAAGTTGACTGGAAGAAATAAAATTTAGGCTTTTAAAATTGCCAGCTAAGGATTTCTGGTAGGCCTCATCTGAGTAGGGGCTTCCAGAGGACTAAGTATGGGTGGAAGGGCTGATGGGATGATTAAAAGAGCTCTCTAGTAACAGTGCACGAGCTGCTGAAAAGTTCTGCCACAGACCTTTCCCATTACCTAAAGGGCAAAGGGTGATTTTTCTTACATTTGTGTTCTGGCTAATAAAGAGCCTGAAGTACTGCTGAGACCCTTAATTGCCTCCCCTGACAGATAAGCGTCTGTATCCTCTTAGCGGTGAAGACGGTCAAGACAAGCCTTTTTCAGCCTGTAGTGGAATTCAATGCACCTGTACCTGTAACAGATGATAGGTGTTATCTGAAAATAATAATAACAATAATCTTGTGCGAAGAATTGCATTCCTTGAATTTGTGATTCAGATTAAGGGTAGTGCATGGATTTGGATAAAAAGGTTTTTGCTGCTGTCAGATTATCTCCCTGATTTCTTCAGCCTGTTTGGCAAGTAGAAAGTTGAAAGATAAGACCAGCTCTGACCTTTACCTTGGCTGTGGTAGGTGTCCTTCCTGAATAATACGTGCTTGTATGTCTCCAGCAAGTTCTCCCAAATTCTTCTTCACTTCCTACAAAAGTAGTCTCAAATGCACTTACAGCTTAGTCTCAGGATGGAGATGTTGTCTTATTAGCATTTGAGAGTTAACTTCAATTTTAGTTAGGTGAGATACTTACTCCACTAACTTTAGTTTAACACAGAATCTAATAAGTAAAGCATTGAAAGCAATTACTTTAATCACAGATAGTCACTTCTTGTCCCATTCATTCATATTCCTCATTTCATGTTCTTCATATTTCATTAAGAAAAATTAACTGTTGTGTCCTTACATGCAGGAGAACCTCCTGAATTATATCGGCACACTGTATTAAAAAGTTATTTCTCAAATGTGTTCTAATTTTTCATTTTCAAGGTTTTTTCCATACTATTATCTCAGCTTTACCTCTGTCCTTTTCCTCTCGCTTCACACTAACAAACTTCAGGTTTTGATCTCAGAAATACATGTGCCTGATATTGCCTCTGCCCACTGTTTCTTGAGTGCTTTCTTCTGTTCTGATGCTCCCCTAGACATTAAGTGTAAAATAATTTCCCTGAGGGGCTGGTTTATGTGCTTAACAACTTCTCTCTTTCTGTCTTCCCTGTTCCACTTCTTATATTACTGGTTTTCAAAGCATATTCCACTGTGTATTTGGTGAGCTCTCTAGTATCTGCTCTAGACAATTTCTTCCTTTAAGAAGAAATGTAAAAAAACAAACAACAAACCCAAACCACTTCCACCCCCTTACTTTCTGACACCAATCCCGAGTCTTCATTTTCTTAGGAAACAAAAAGAGGAAGAAGTCTTCTCACCGTCCTGTAATAGTTGCTTGTTATCACAGTTTGGAGCTTTTTTTTCACCTTGGCTTTACTTCAGCACAGTGATCACGTGGTTAGCGATATCTCCTGCCCCTCTGTGTAGCGCAGTCAGGAAGTACTGAATGGACAGTATTGCTAACTGTAGTTCTCTGTCATGGTCATCGTCCTATTTACTGACTTTCCTGCATTTGTGGTGGATCTGTCTTTGTACAATTCAGCAATCTCTGCTTATCTTCTTTTGCAGGAGCAATAAACCTTTATTACTCTTTTCACTTTCCTTGATAAAATAAGCTTGCTTCTTTATTTCAGGAAGATGTCTTGAAAAGAGCAAGAGGATAAACATCCTTAAGCATGTTGTATTTAATACCTTTTTTTTTAGTTTTGTAATTTGATGTGACTGTATTTGTCTGTTGCATAGTGCTTAATATAGAACCCTTTTTCTCCCCCTGCTTTTCTTTTTGAAGGACCGAACCATATGCCTATGCAAGGACCTGGACCTAACCAACTCAATATGACAAACAGTTCCATGAACATGCCTTCAAGTAGCCACGGGTCGATGGGCGGCTATAATCACTCAGTGCCATCCTCACAGAGTATGCCAGTGCAGAATCAGATGACCATGAGCCAGGGACAGCCAATGGGCAACTATGGTCCCAGACCAAACATGAACATGCAACCAAACCAAGGTAAATGAGGTGCTTGTTTTCTTCTGCCAAAAATGAAGCTTCTCACTCAGATTTTTCTTAACAGAACTCTTCTTGTCGATTTCCTTCCCTAAACGCACATGTCCCATGTTTGTAGGGCTCTGCATCTCTATTCTCCTGTGTGCTGATGAATTTTTATGTTTGCAGACACTGTTTTCTGGTGTTTTGTGAGAAGATGGGATTAAATCTGCTTCCATAGCTTGTAAATTTGAACTACAGTTTAACTTTCCCAGACTTTACACTTCTAACTGTTATTATTGTTTGACTTGATAAAAAATATATCTGTGCTCTTGAGTCTCTTGGGTGAGTTGAAAAATTGAAGTCCTCACATTTTTTGTACCTAATTAATCTTTGTTCTTTCCTGCATGCTGTTTTAGCTCAGAGTGTCTGTTAGTCGTAAGAAATAAAATTCAGTAGAGAGCAGAGGATTGTTTCTGGTTCTGTTTTCAGAAGATGTCCTTGTGTATATAGCAAAATTCAACACTAATTTTGTATCTAGGATATTTACATAGGACGAACTGTTGACAGTATGGTCCTTGGTGAAGTGCAAGGACATCACAGAATTAAAATACTGTACTAGAGTCACAGCAGACCGAATTATTAAAATGTATTTATACTGCTTATTTGTATGAATGTCTTCAAGTCAGCAAAACAGAAGTATTTTCTGCTTAGCTGTCCATTTGTTTCTATACTGCATCTAGGCAGATGACCCAATAGAATATGTACTGCAGAAGCAAGGCTTACAACAAGTTGGGTTTTGTGTGGTGTTTTCCCTCTTTCAGACTTATTAGCTCAAGTGTATGACATGAGGTGTTTCGTCTCCTGATGCTGTAGAATACATTTTCCCCTACTTTTAAGATTCTCTTTCTAGTCATTTGGAGGAAAAACAAAATAATACTCCAGTGATACAGGTTCTTATCACAATGCGATCTCATTGGAGATGTAGGCTCCACTTTGTTACATAGATGCCATTTGTTTCCAAGGTATATAAACAGAGCAATTTGCACCAATCTGTTTGATCATTACGTCACTGGGAGGTTCAAATCAGAGGAAAGATGAAAATAATATGAAACCAAAAATAAGTCGAGATAAACCAGCTATTTCTGAAGCTTTCTTAGCAGTAGTGAAAGCAGGAAGTCTGATAATTCTTCTGTTGCCCACATTCTTACTGTCATTTTTCTTAAATTGTAATAGTAAATCAAAAAGAGGTAGGTATGTCACAGAGGAAATCATTACAAGCGTGAATATTTTTGACTCTCAGAACTCTCAGGTTACCTGTGCATCTTATGCAGTACCCAGTGGAGTAATTTTGTAAGCATTGTAGGATGCTTAATAAAAGCCCTGCATATTCTGTTAAAATTTCTTAGTTGCAGAGAGCTGACAATCAATATGCAGCTGTTTTTGTGAAGGAGCCATCAACTAAGTTGCTCCACAGAAAACAACTTACTTTGTGTGACTATCTCACAGTTCTGGACTAGTGATTATTCCATCTCAAAACTGTATTCTTTACACTTCCTCGTAATATTCCCCTGTTGCATTTTCAGTACTCGATCAAACTTGTAAGTTGCTCATTAGAAGTTAAGCAGAAAAGTACTTAAAAGGTTTTTGTTCTGAACAAATAATAGTACTGAAGTGGCTTTGGGGAATAGAGCAACGTCTAACCAAATGATAGGTTCAAGAAGAAGAGCAAAATATCTTGTTAGAACATGAGCTGATAGTAGTGCCTGTGCGTGCCACAGGAAGTCCCTCTGTCTGTTTAGGCTCAGGTTTTTACAAATACTTTAAGGCTGTAATTTTTGTGGAAGCTCCACAGAAACGGAGAGCCATTTAGGACAGCGGGGTGAAAAGCTGCATTCTTTAAAATATTAGCGTTGCATAAAAACATTAGTAAGTAGAGCATTTTGTGTGTAAACCATGAATTGGTTTGTGTTGGAAGGGACCTGTAACGATCAGCCAGTCCAACCCTTTGCTTTAGAACAAGACTTTGAAACTGGTTCATTAGTAATGGAGCATAATTTATCAGGCAGTTTAATTTTCTGTTTCAATGAAAATACTGCTCTAAATCAGTAAAATTTCGAATATCAGTCAGAGAAAATGCCCTTGCGTCTGAAGCTGTGCATGCTTGTAATGTACTGGTAGTAAGTTTTTTGATACAGGAATATTCCCAGACAAGTTTACTTAACACCTTTTCTCTATCTCCTACTCTATTTGTTGTGAGATTTTTTGTGGCAAATTAGTGGAAGCACTTTTGTGTTTTCCCTCTTATGGCTCCTAGGCAGGAGGGAAAGAATGGCAGGCGAGTCTGTTGTGAGTGGTGAGATAGCTGTAGATTAAAGTAGGTGGCCAAGGTCTAGTCTGGCTAAGCACAGGGCCTTAGCCAAATGAACTCACTGCAGGCTTCTGATTTAAGTGAATGAGCAGCTAGGAATTGCATTGGGATGCAATTAAAGCAAAAGGTACATTCTGTTCACAAAGAATCAGAAGCGCTTCTGGTAGATTCTTGGTGACAGCTGGCACAGTATTTGCAGGTAGGCCAACAGTTGCGTGTCAGTCAGTATGCAGAAAGAAGAGTTAAACTCACTCAGCTGGTGAAGGGTTTCTCTAGCCATGCTGCACTCTTTCTGAGGAAGTATCCGAGGTACAAGAGCTACTCTCCCTTCAGTGGCTGGCTTTTATACAAGCACAGCCTGAGTCCACACGTTCTCTCATCACATTGGTAGCACAGGTGCAAGCAGTGTGCTCCCTGGGCCAGGCACGCCTCTTCAGCCTCTATCACCAGTTCAAGCTGCAATCTGTCAGTTCCCCTGCAAGTTAGTAAGTGGATTGTAACTTCTGATTTCTTGATTAGGACTGAGTTGGATGGTGAGATTTTGATAGCATCTCATTTCACAGGAGTGTTGTGAAAGTATTTTCATTATGAAGATTTAGGCATTTTAGTTACAAATACTGTAAGAAAGCCCATGAGTAAATTAATAATTCTGTCTTTGGAGCAGTATTTGAATTGGCATGGCATCTCACACTGAACAATTAGGAGGAAACAATATACTGAATGGCTTTTCAGTGCATAATATCTACTGTTACTGAATGAGGCCAGGACTTGTAGAAAAAAGGCTGCTATCATATAGTAGTAGATGGCACTATAACACACAAAAAATATTTGATGTAAGAAGAAGAACGTTTTAAGGGAAGATTCTGCAGGTGACTTGATTGGAAAGCTGCTGTATCAGCCTGGGACATATGCGTGGAATATTGGCTACCTTTTCAGAAAGGACAGGAGGCAACGGGAGCTGATTGACTAGGGAAAAGCTGCTTCTTTGTAGATGCATGTCCGCTTCTGTATGGGAAGCGACTTAAGTTGAATGCAGTTCTTTAACTCTTGCCAGTTTTTGACTTTTCAGAAGGGAGGTGTAAGCACAATCCCAAAACAAATATGGAAATTCCTCCTAGTTATATTGAAAAGATCTTCTACAGTCATAGATTCATAGCTCAAATGCTTTAAGAGTAAGGACCAACAAAGTAATAGTTTGACAGTCTCTGCAGTGTTATTTCTCAGATCATCCTGCTAGATCCTGTTCCCATGCAAGAAGAGCTTGAATCAAGTGCCAGACTCCCTCAGTTCTTATTTAATGAGCATTATACGTTGCTTGGGGTGTGAGAGCAAGGCTTGTTTCCTTTTAACAGCTGAACCCTATGTGAGAATGTTGTGTTGACTCAGTCACTTGCAGAAGACCAGTTGTGTAGTCTGACACTGGGATTTTTTGAATGACATTTTCATTTATGTGAATTTAGAAACATTCCATCAGGTTTTAGAGCTCTTTGAATTACAAGCGGATATGAATAGATCACAGAGACAGCTGACTAGGCTGGTGTGGAATCCTGTATCTCCTTTAATTGTCCATAGAGTGAAAGGAATGGAAGGATGGGAACATCCAGTGTTATCTGAAATAGAAACATATTCAGGATATGACAGATCAGGATAAACTCTTTTGTGATGCTGAGGAGCTTTTATGAATTTCTTGCTGTGTGTTCATTCCCACAGAAGCAAAGTCTGTTCATTTCAGTACCTGAACTGCTTTACAGTAGCTTTACAGGTGCCATGAAGTAAGCAGGACAGTCTCAAAGTTTTGGACATATAACGTACTCAGGAAAAAGAAAATGGCTTCTAAACTCTGAAGTGCTGGTGTGCTACAGCTGGCTTTGTGGCATGTCTAGCTGTGGATGACACTGCAGTTCTCCTGTCATGAAAAATAAAAGACAAACAGATGTCACAGTTCTATCACATTTGTTCCTTAAGAGATGTGAAAGGCAACAGTGGTAACTAATGGATTTTTTTTTTATGACATTTTTATCTTTTTTATTTTCCTTAAATGACACCTTAAATAATGTTTCAGTTTAAGAAAAACTTTGTGGAGAAAGCAAGTGTGGAGAAGTTTTGACTGCTTTTAATTGCAGCCCAATATTAGGAGTAGCATAAACTATATATCCTGGAAGTCCTTTGAGAAACTAGACTTTATCAAGAATCTTGAGGTAAATGGATGCTGAATTTACCCTTTGATAGAGTTCCTGACCTAGATTTTGCAAGAATTATCAACATGTATATTCTAAAGTAAGTATTTACTGTATTTATTTATTTTTAATCCTTAAGGAAAACAATGACAACAAACAAAATGTTGCTGAGGGCTGCTGCATTGCTAGGTTTACGTTTTGTTTGTCCAGTAGTGGACTCCAAAGTGAGATTTAGCACCTGGCATGGTGTGCTTTGCTAATACTCTGAATGAGACTATCCAGTAGCTTAATTGATGTCTGTGCACACAGTGAAGTGCCATAAGAAGGGACTCTTTTTTTAGCAACAAAACATACATAGTTTTGAAGACTGGAGAAACAACAGCTTGTTTTACTTTCCTATTATAGCCAGCCTTTCCCTTAGCTGTTGGATTGGAACAGCAGAGCCATATGAGTGTGGTTCCTCATTGCTCTGCTTCTCTTCCAGAAGTTTCAGCTATGCTAGCAGTTATTGTTGTCTTTTTGTAACATTTGCCACCAGCTGTCTGAATTTCAGCAGAAAATGTGGCTAAGCAAACATTTTAAATTGCTAAACTTTTCAGCAGCTCATTCATCCTCACCTCAGTGCATTTCCCAAATTTATTAGGTTTAGCTAGAGCCCCGCTTCTGGTTTGCTTTTCTTTTTTCCTCCATTTGCTTTGTGTGTCCGATAGCTAGGTTGTTGGATTCCATAGGTAGTTTCTTGTCAGGAAGTTGCCCCAAAATTAGGTGGATTTTTAAAAAGATCTGGAACCAGCCTATATTTACTTAAGTGGCCATACCTTTTCTTTCTTGTAAATCAGTCCTGATGAAATGTGTCTGGAATAGGAACAGGCTTTTTATTGGTAGGTGCAGAAGACTATTTGAATTGAGCAGCATCTTAAAATCACAGATGGGTTGAAAAAGGCCGTAGTGATCATCTAGTTTCAACCCCCATGCTGCATGCAGGGTTGCCAACCATCAGACCAGCCTGATAATGTAAGCTACTTTTGATAACATTTTAAAATTAAATTTTACAGGGAATAGTTCAGTTTCCACCTTTTGTTTGACTTCCTTCATACATTCACTCACTCTGTAAGCATGATATAGATCTACATTTGGTGTTTTTGAAATTAGCCACATTCTTCCCTGGCCCTACAATATTATTATTTTCTTGTATCTTTTTAGTCAGGCTTTTTTGTCATATAAGCATTGTAGATGAATAAATGTAGCTTCATTTTAGGCCTTTTCAAAAGAAAAAGAAAATACAACGTTCCCCCGCCCCTCAAAACTTCTGCATAAAATTGTTTTGGTGTGTGAGATGATGGAGACCATGGTTGTTCTCCTAGTTATCTTCGTAGTGAGAGGGAGTTGTGAACCGAACTGGAAGGAAGCCAGGCACTCAGTTATTAACACAACACACAGACTGATACAGGGCAGTGAATTCTCATTGTGGCTCTACAAAGCGTTAATGAAGTTCTAATTTAAAAAGCAAACAGAAAACCTCTACATTGCACCGTGGGGACCCAACACATTTTATCACATTGTATTGTGACTAATATTAATATTGTTAATTAACAAGCTTTCTTGAGATCCAGGAATATTATGGCAAGAACTTTTTGTTTTTTTAAAGGCTGCCTCATTTTTCTCTGTATCTCTAAACAGAAAAGCAGTGAAACGGAATGATCTAAATTACCTCATTGTTCAGAAGATCAAAATGGAACATATTTTTAAGTGAAAAATAATTATAGTACCAAAATATAAACCTTTTTTTAAAACTTTAGTATCAGAACATGGAAACTGTCACCCCGAAGAGTAGAAGCAGAACGAGATCATTTAAAGAGTGGCCAGTATTTGTCTTCAGAGGAAAATGAAGCTTAATGGAACTAAGGCCACTTCACTTCTAACTGAGAAATTCCACACAGGCGTTTAATGGCTTTAACACACTTTGAATTCATACCATTAATTTGGTTTAACTTTCTCTCGTACCCCCACACAGAGAGGACCTAAGTGACTTCGTATTCCGTTCCATCTGTAAGTCCATTGTTGGCACTGACTGTACCTAGCTTGTTCTGTAGCACTTCAGTCTTACATAGAACTTTGTAGTGCTTTAGCACCGTGTTAACAACAGAAATAGTGAAAGAGAAACACAGTGGTGGAAACTAGCATACAGTGCAAGTAGATGACTGCTTTTTTCCCCTCTTGAAATGGAGACAAGGTGTGGTTGGTCTAGTCTGATGTTTTGTTTTTTTTTCAGTGAGTGTAATTTCTCTTTGTTGTTGTATTGGTTGTTAATATACAGATGGTAGCAAAGATGGTAACAAACATACAGAAGTAATAAGCAAAGGGAAACTCACCAGTGGTGGTGCCTTAGCTGAAGAAGCTGGGGCAGTCCTCACTGGAGAGCAATCTCCAAGAGATGCTACCTCAGTGAGGGTCAGCCCTTAAATGAGGTCTCAGAGGAGGTGGAGTCGAGCTCCACCCCTTCCGGGAGCACAGCTACATCACTCTCACCTGTGCTCCCACAGCTGACCCCACACTTGCCTCAGCTGATTAATCAGAGGTTCAGGCTGTGATTACCAATCTCCCATACAGTTGTGCAGTTACCTTTACAAAATGAATTTTGTTTACAAAGTGTATTAGTTTTTTCAGTTGGCATATTGTGAAAATAGATTGTTTGAAAACTTTAGTTCCTTGTCACAGCTCTTCTCGTATTTCAATGCTGAAATAACTCTTCTGAGGAAGTGAAGAAGCTATTCTTTATTAAAAGTTTTTTCAGCATAACCTACATTCAAATGAAATGGCTCAGTTATCATTTCATTGCTGTACTGTGTCAGTGGGTCACTCTTAAGCTGTCTGTTTTCATTACTGGTTAACGTGACTACACATTCAGCCTTAACCAGGTTTTCTTGGTTGATTAAAACATGGGCAGTACTTGATCATTCATGTTCTTTCTGTGGCTCATAGAAATTTAGAAAGGAACATTTGGACATAAGGAACATTTGGATGTTGTGTTGAGGGACATGGTTTAGTGGGAGCTCTTGGTAATAGGTGAATGGTTGGACTGGATGATCTTTTAGGTCTTTACCAACCTTGGTGATTCCGCGATTCAGCAGCTTGGTACTGAAAGATTTTTGTACTAGGCTGTGTGAGACTATTGTGTGGTGGTCAGTGCATATATTCCTGTGGGTCTTTTTGCATAATGCCTGTTGCATGATTGTCTGACTCAGTTATGCAAGTAGTTTGTCTTTAAAGGCTAAATAAAATTGTTTATTTTGTGATAACAGCTAGGTGGTTTGTTCATGGACTATAACAACAGCTAAAGGTATATTAAAACTGTGCCCCAAGGAGTTTGTAGTGTTAAATAACGTTTCCACAACTAGACAAGGTTTCATCATCAGGTATTATAACTACATATACGTATATCTACATTCTCTTTGCAGATTTTTTTTTTAAACAAACATAGAAGAATGAAGGAAATTTCAGTTATTCGCTTATGAGTAAATTTGTATCTGTGGTTCAAAGAAAAAGAAGTCTAGAAAGCAGTCCTATGTAGTACGAGTTCTTTCATAGCTTGGTTACTGAATTCATTGTGTGTATTTGCGTAGGTGCAGAAACAACCGATGTGCATGAAAGAACTGAAAGTAGAGACTTTTTTGATCTGCTTTTTAAGGTGGAGTTACAGAAGACATATTTGTTACTTTTCTTTTATAGGTCCAATGATGCACCAGCAGCCTCCTTCCCAGCAGTACAACATGCCACAGGCTGGTGGCCAGCATTACCAGGGACAGCAACCACCTATGGGAATGATGGGCCAAGTTAACCAAGGCAATCACATGATGGGTCAGAGACAGATTCCTCCGTACAGACCGCCACAGCAAGGTAGGACTTCACTTCAGTGTTCTTACATTGATTTTAAATAACCAGCCTGAAAACTATTTTGAATCGTTTTCTTGCTTACACCAAATCTCAGTGGAATCATTGGGTGTTCCAGTTACAGACTTTGTTTGCAGACTCTTTTTTTTTGTTTCTTGTAGCAACAGGTTAGTGGTATCGCAGTTAAACTTGAATGCAAGTGTTTCTATTGTTTTGTGTTCTTTCTGACAGAAAGTATCTAGAACACTGCATCTTGTGCTGATGCAGATTCTGCTTCAATATTAAAATGATGGGTATAGAAAAGGAGTGAAGTACCTGCCTGATTCTGAATTTGTTCAGTTGTAAAAAGGGAACAGTGTTCTGCAGCCTTGTTTTTTTCTTTTTTTCCTTTTTTATCCTTCCCCCCAGTCCTTTTAAAAAAGAGTAACTTTGTTTTTAACACTTGGTGCTGTTATACATGTGTTCCCAAAATGATCTCACAACTGAAGTTTGATATATATATATATATATATGTACTCAATCTGATGCAGCCAAACAACTGTATGCTTGTATGTGTGTGTAAAATATATAGAGATGTTTTTGTTGTTTTTTAAGTCAAAGAGATTACATATGTTGTCCGAAATGCAACAGTGTGGGTGGGGAGTACATTTGAGAAATATTTCTCATAATAAAATCAGAAAATAGCAGGCTTTATAATAGAGAAAACAAGTTATTTACCTATTGACTGGTTGTGGTTTTTCAGGCCCACCACAGCAGTACTCAGGCCAGGAAGACTATTATGGGGACCAATACAGTCATGGTGGACAAGGTCCTCCAGAAGGCATGAACCAGCAATATTACCCTGATGGTAATCTCTCATAAATGTTGACTTTCCCATTTTCTATACCTGCCCAATATTAATGCAGATATGCCCAAAATTAGGGAATGGGGCAAGAGCAGTAATGGAATATTATACCTCACATTTACAAAAGCTTCCAAATTCAGAATTGTTCTTAAAGTTTTAGTTACAATATGTAATTAATTTTACAATTTAGAGTATGTAATTTATAATACTCCCATTTGAAGCTATAACAACAGTTTTAATATTTCAAAGTGAACAATCTGTAATTGGTATATCTGAAAGGAGGGATCTTTAGTATGTCTGATACAATCGAGATGAATTAAATCATAGCTTCGTTATAAATAAAAGAGGGGGTGATATCCTTTTAATAAAGATTCTACTGAAATGGATAAACTTGCTTAAGAAATGTGTTTTTCTGTAAATATTTTTTTAACGTAGTGCATAGTTGTCATGTCGCTCAAATGTGTTCTTGTTGCTCTTGGTATGGGCCTTCAGTGTAATTTTCGCAAAGGTACTGAACGGTCCCTGCCCTGAGGATCTTGTAACTGTTAATCCTCTTAAGAAGTCCCCTACCACCCCCCAGGGCTTTCAAGGCAAGGGCATCACTTTGAATTGCATAAATCTGTCCTCCTACCTCTTGGAGTTTAGAGTGCTAAAGGCTATTGTTTTCTGTTCTAAGTTAGAAAAGTCGCAATTGACCTGTTTTTAGACTGAACAGAGACTGGGAGAACAAAAACGTTGAGTCATGACTGCAGTGAGAATAGTATGTGCAGTATAATGCTTTCTTAAGAAGTTCACAAACATACACAAAGCTAAACAGTGTAATTGTCAGAGCTGTTACTCATTGCAAATAAAAGGGCACAGGTTAGTTGTCTGAATTTTCATTTCTATTGAATAGATTTTAAGATACAATAAGCCATGCGTATATAAGTTTACATGTGTTATTTTTGGATACATATGTGCAAAGCTCTTTTACAGTGGGAATAACTCATCATTATTAAACTTTTGTTTTTGAACTTCCATGTTATAAATGTGACCTTTAAATGATTAGAGTATATTTACTATAGTGAAGGCAATTGGACATAATCACTGACAGATCTGTGGCAGAACAGAAGAATTCACTGAGAATTATTCCTTCTAAAGATTCATTCTTTATTACTGTCTCTTTATCACACTTCTCTTGACCTAGAGATTGTATTATAAGCTTTGTGTTAATGATTGTGTATTTTATTAGGTTACCTCCATGAAGTATTGTACAGTTCCAGAAGTAATTGCAAAGACCACTTATTTTTATACTGTTTTCTTCTATAGTAGATACCTGATCTCATTTTATTCAGAATTTAAACAAAATTTCAGCTTCATTTCTTTACCAGAGTAGCAATGCGATATGTTCTTGTATTTTTTTCATCTGTCACATGTACTTACTCTTAAAGCAGCAAACAGGTGGGGTGCTTACTGCATGTATTGGTTCCATAAACGGAGATACCTACTGTCTCTGAATAGAAAAGTTTGTTTGTAATGATTCTACTCAGGACTGGAGGAAAAGTTCACTAAGGCTTGTAGGAATTACATTTGTAGGGAAAAATCGAGCTTGGGAATATTATTTTTCTGTCACTTCAAAGCAAAATTTAATGTAGACTGTAATCCATAACTTCGCTGAGCTTTATTTGTTCTATTTCACACTGCTTTTAGCATATGCTTTCGAATTGGAGATCAGCAGAACAGGTGTTAGACAAAGTATGATAATTGCTTTCTTTGTTCATTCTAATTTAATTCAGGTTATTTACATGTGAAAGGCCTAAATGCTTTTTTTTTTTTGAGTGAAAGATAAAGTACTTTTTTTCCCCCAACAAGGATTATCAGAAGGTTAAGATCATCCTTTGCTGTGATGTTGCTAAAACTACTGCTTTAAGCTTTTTTTTTTTTTCCTGTCACATGTTAATTCAATATGAAAGAAAATCATATTAATAAAACTTTGGCTAATACAATTGAAAAATATTTTTCATGTATATCCAGTTGAAATTTTTTTTTCATTTTTCTGAGAAATGAAATATTCTTAGGGTTTTCACTCAGAGGCCATTAACGTTTCTTCCTGTCTCTTGTCGAATTGATGTAGGTCATAATGATTACGGTTATCAGCAACCGTCGTATCCTGAACAAGGCTACGATAGGCCTTATGAGGATTCCTCACAACATTACTACGAAGGAGGTATCTATATACCTTCACACACATACGCACATACATTCCCTTTCCTCCCCCACCCGCAACGGGAACCAAAATTCTTGCACAACACAACTTATACCCATGCAAAGCTCTTGTAGAATACTAGTTGCTGGCTGTCTTGAGAATTGCAGGGAACTCGAAGCATTCAGAGTAATTTCTTGCAAACACCTAAAATATATAACCATAATTTGCCATTTCTAACAACAGTAAAATGACTAAAACACTTCAGAGATTTTTTTTATTTTTTTTTAATCTCAATGGAAATTTTTATTTAAACATAAATTTGTTGGTTCAGTTCTAAATCTTTTTGTGTGTGTATATATTTTGTATAATTATAGTGCCGTTAGGAAACAGCTTGCTGATCTTGTGTAGCTAGTCTGTGCTCTTGTAGCTGTCCTTAATTTTTGTCTTTTTTATTTTATTTAGTATAGTCATGATCTTATGACTGTGACGTTCCAGTAAATGCAGTGCTCCTTTGGCAGAGATGCTGAAAGTGCTGCAGTTCAACTTTGCAAAATTGGCTTTAACTGCAGTTTGTTTGGCCGAATTCCTTCTGTTTGGTTTGAGTTTTCTTTGTTTTGTTCAGTTTTTGAAATCAATATTGCATTTTCATTTTGTTCTTGTGTTGTTGGCTGTGCATCTTAAAAGGAAAAATATTTAATCAAGTAAGCACCTTCAGTTGTTTCTTCTTTCTCGCAATCATCTTACAGGAAATTCACAGTATGGTCAGCAGCAAGATGCATATCAAGGACCACCTCAACAGCAAGGTTACCCACCACAACAGCAGCAATATCCAGGCCAACAGGGGTATCCTGGACAACAGCAGGGTTATGGTAAGAACCTGACAGTGCAGGCAGTAGTTGGAGATAACACTAAGAGGTCTTCATATGTTATTCTGACCTGGTTTTACCGGGTTGAAAGACCGGGCTTGTGCAAGGAAGTTGTATGCTCTCAATTTCTATGGATCAAAACAAGAAAGTGTAGAGAACAGCATCTGTTTGGAAGTAGATCTGTTGGCAAGCTTGGACAACCTGGTTGCACAGAAAGCTGAGCCATGTCTACATTCTGTTTTCAAAAGTGTCTGTAACTAGAAAAGCTCTGCTCTGTTCTGTGTCCTTGGTGAACACAGTCTAGAGGGCATGAAGTTGGCGAAGATTCACCTACACTACTTCAACTCTGGACATGGCATTTAGAACAAAATCTTTAAAAACAACAAACAAACAAAACCCCTATTTAAAATTCATCCAACACAAATGAATCATTCAATTGAAATTCTTGTACCTACAAGTAAAGAAATGACCAGCAGCATTACCTATGATGTTTTCTAAGGATTTGTTTTGCAAATGCTTGCGCTGATGGTGCAAACTGTGTAAAGTATAGCAAGAATGAGAAATCTGCCACAAGTTCTTTAGATTCAAGGAGAACTCCCAAACAGGAAACTGAAAGTAATAGTAGGTAATTTTTGTGAACTGTTTGTGAAAACTTTAAGTCAGCAGATAGTACTAAAAATATTGCTCTTGTTTTGCTTACTGTTGTACATTGTAAAGCTGTACATATTTATCTTAAGAGATGCAACATCTAAGAAGCAATCTCTGAAATCTTGATTACATATGTTTTAACTTTAGCTTTCTGGTAGGTTTACATGCTAAGACTTCCTGCATTGTGGAAATGCATGGAAGTCCATGGGTGACTTCTTTGCTGTGTAGAAAAATGCCAAGATTGCCCCAAATCCAGTTACATTGAAACAATTTTAAGGAAGATCCGCTGACATTTAGAAAATTTCCTTCTTTTGGATGTTATGGAAAAAATTATAGTTCTAAAATAACGTTTGTGTACTTATATTCTGCTAAGCTTAATATAGGAACAGAATGAAGGTCTGTCTAGCTCTCTATTCTGATTAAGTAAAGAAATAAAATCTAATGTTCTGAGTATTTTGGTTAAGAAATACTAGAGCAAAGGGATAAAGAAGTCTGTGGGAGCTATTTTTGTAAACCCCAAAATCATGCTCTTTTAGTTTCTTTTTTTCTTTTTTTTTTTTTTAAAGTAAAAATAGACATTGAAGCCCCAAATTAACAGATTCCATTTCATTTTATACAATTTATTACTGAATATTTAGAAATCAACCGTAAAGTATTACCATGAATAAATAAAAGCCAGGCTTCATTTGTCAGATGAACACAGCACTTTTTAGGATATAGTAGCCTTGCTCAATTTAATATTTAATTGCTTTCTAATTTGCAAAAATAAATCAGCATTTCAGTCATTATTATCAATCTTTAAGGTTTTGTTCCACTGTTCAAAGCAGAAGCTGTATAGTTCAAGGAGATCTGAGGCCTGAGGAGAATGGTAATATGCTAAGGAACTCATCTTTGCTTGGTCGTCTTTCTGACTGTCTTGTAGATCCACAATTACCAAAAGAGTTACAGGCTGATGTGGTTTTAATACCCAGTGCCTGTAGCTTGATCTAGCCCTCTCTTGTACTGAGTCATCTTATTGATAAAAAGTAACTTGTTTTTTGTGATTTAAAAAAAAAACACCTGTTTTTTCTAAAACGCTTCTCCAGAGTTACAGCTTTTCCCGAGTCTGCCAGTTTTTAGCAGGCAGTGTTGAAGTAGCTTGTATCTCTGAAATACACAGGACATCATATCTACCAAGGTAGGAGGGGATGAGTTTGATTTTCTTTGAAAGATGTCTTCAGTGCCCGATGGTGGTAACATACAGCTTCCATTGGTTGACTGGCTTGGTCTCTGTGAACTGTGACAGAAAGTTTGTCTTGACAAAAGAGCTGCTTCCTTTTACAACCAAAAGAGGCTGAAGCCACTTTATCCTGTTCCTGTAAAGTTAAGGTGACAGAGGATTGGGATGTAGGTGGTGCCTTTTTTTCTTCCAACAGTAGCAATTACTGGTTGTCACATCACACATTTCATGCATGTAACTTGCTTTCCTGACATCTCATTTATGATTGCCCCCTGTGGTTTGAGAACTGACTTTTTGGCAATACAGCATTGCTGGTCTCTTCAGACAGTCCAGTCACTAAAGGCAGTTGTTCATTTGGCTGCTCCTCACATTATGAAGTTGTGAACTGGAGTAGAATACAGCAGAAGAGTGAGCCTCCCTAAGTCATGGAAAGTGCTCTTGTTTATGGTTTGTCACATCTTGTTTTTTCTCTGTTCTGTGACCTTATGTGTGGAACTACATCCATTGGTAATTAGGAAAAAAAAAAAGTTGTAAATTTTCTATGGTTGGAGCACAACAGACATTGTCAGCTAAGGTGCTTTCTAGGATTAGAGAGACATTGTCACTGATAATGCTTTTAGACAGAAGACCTGATTTCACAGTAGAGATACTTCTTTTCACAATTGTGAAACCTAGTACTTGTACCATTTTCTTCCTGATTTCTTATGTGGTCTTATTTTTTTTCCCTTTTCTTTCTTTTTTCCATTTTAACATTCTCTAGGCCCTTCCCAGGGTGGCCCCGGACCTCAATATCCCAATTATCCACAAGGACAAGGCCAGCAGTATGGGGGATACAGACCCACACAGCCTGGGCCACCGCAGCCACCACAGCAGAGGCCTTATGGATATGACCAGGTATTCTTTCACTCAGTTAGAAAGTTGTGATTCTTAAACATTCATTGGATAATTTTGGTTTCTTGTGACATGTTATCTAATGAATTTGAGGATGTAGTCTCTGACATGTGTGCACAGTTCTTAAGAGTTTTATTAACAGTAGAGTTATCCAGAAATGTTTGTCTAGAAGTGTGCTTAGATAGCCTATTTTGAGCTTGCAAAGTTTAATGCAGTTTGGCAAAGTAAGGCTCTCCAGACAATGTTTGCAGACCTTGAAAATTTCAAGTTGATCTGTTTTGTAGTTGAATATGAAATGACAAATCTGAAAGTTGAGGTTCCTAAATCTTTTAATCTCATGCTGAATTGTTTAATTGATTCTCTCACAAACACAAATCTGGTAGTCCTTGAAGCTGTAGAAGCAACTCTGGCATCCAACTAAAGTCCTTCTTACTTGTAGAGCTGTGTGGGGAGATAGGAAACCATTTTTGTGCAGGTTTCCTCTAAAGAGTGGGAAGGAATACGTGAGAAAGAAGTAACCTGAAGATTACCTGCTTCTTTCCTATCTCTTTTCCTATCTCTATTAAAACAAACAATAAAAACCCATCAAAACACTAGGCTGAAGTTGTACTTGAGGAGTCCTGTAAAAATTGTTGAATGAAACTGATTTTATTCCTATAGAACATACTATAAAAATACAATTTTTGCAATATGAAAAGTTCAGAAATGTCGTTGAAACATACAGCATTATTTTCCTTGGCATAAATAAAATTGAGATAGCTAAATATATTTTAAGATCTGGTTGAAATTTTAGTGTTTAAAAAAATGCTGATATGTCAGTAGAATAAGAAATGAATTCTTAAGAACTTGCTTTTGGAGGTGAGATTGACCCCAATTACTTGCATTTCTAATGGAGAACAGCTGGCTCCCTCCATACAGAAACTGAAAAAGACAACGAAGAAGAAATAGGCAAACTCTTGCAATGTTGTTGTGGAGAGATGCAGTTACTTTTCCTGGTTATTTAAAAGATAAACTAAGTATGTACTAAAACAGTAACTCTCATACGTAAAGTGTTAGCTGCGTGAATACTCTTTGGTTATGGCACAGGTAGGTATGCTGTAGTCTTCCAGTTTGTGCAGTCTAAGTTTGACAGGAAAACTCAATTATAGAAGACCTCTTTTCATTTCTGTGCTAGCCATTCTCAGAGGAATTCTGCTGCTTAAGTTCTCCTCTGGCAGCTGTTCAGATTTTTCTCCCTGATTGGTATGTTACAATGGAAAAAACTGATATTGCAACGTAAAAATGAAATTGAAAGTATTGCCACGTTGTGATGGTACTTAACATGAAATAGTGTTGAGACTGCACTTAGTGCAGTATTTGTTTCTGCAAACCTTGAATGCTATGGTGAAGGATCACGGTAGGCTTGTAGCAATGAAGCTTTCACTTCTGCCTTCTCTTCATTATGTGATGCTCTGTGAAAAGAAGTAGAGAGAATAGGCTAATTTTGTCAATTGGATATACGTAATAATTGATTCTCGTAAGATAAGCTTACTAGTTGTGTTCACCAGGATTCCTTGGTTTTTGAGCTACGTGTATCACTCTTCTGTGATTTTGGATGGATGAGTGCTTTTAAGTGTCACTGAAAACAGGTTATATTCCTGAATTACTTGAATTTAGGTGACCTTATATTTTTAAATTAGGTTTTGAAGTCCAGGTGGGCAGTAATTTCTGTCTTTTGTTTTTTGTGGTGTCCTGCAAATTTCACAGCAGTGTATTCAGAGTCATACCATTCTGATCAGGTTTGTTGGCTGGCTTTAAATCGATACCATGTTGTATTAAAACACAAATGATTTTTACTGAGATGAAGCTCTGTACTCATTCAACTCGGCTTGCCATTTGTTGTCATTTGTGTTCAACTTTCAACATATAGTTTGTTTGGAAAATGTTCTGACTTGAGCTTTTAATACAGGGAAATATACCTTGTGGTCTAATTATCTATTTTGAATTTCCTTTTTAGGGTCAATATGGAAATTACCAACAGTGAAAAGTATTCACATTCCGGTAGGCAATATCTATTAGCAGCCATATTGTCTTCTCAACACTGTGGACATCTTCCTGAGATGAAAACCTCCCATTCCATCTAGGCTTTGGAAAAAATCTTGTGGCTGTTTTACAGTATGCGGTCTTCATGGGTTAATTGTTAAAAGACTGTAGGTTCTCAGAAGCTGATTTCACATCTCTACTCTAGATGGCAATATTGGACAGAAAATACGTGACATAGCAATTTGCAGTGAGTTGAGAACTGTATATCAAATAGACTGTTACAGACTGAAAGGTGCGAACAGCTTTGTATGTTTATGAAGGTTATGGGAATTTAATATTTTTTCCACAGATTTTTTTTGTAGGGGGAACGGGATATGCACACTTTTTACAGCAGCAATATTTTGTATATTATGTTTTTCATTGTGGTGAATATGCAAGACAGTACACTACTCGCTGGACAGGATAAAAAAATCTACTGTTAAAATGGGTAGGGTCATGATAAGTGCTTGATTCTGTAAGTCTCAAAATGGTGTACGAGAGAGGTAACAGTGAAAAAAGATGAAGAGCATTGTACATCACTGATAGGTTCATGTACAAAGAATGAGAATCCCAGTTATCTAAATGGGAACATAATTGAGGACGGTATAATATAGTCTTGTGCAAAGATTAATTTTTTAAGCTTTCCAATTTTTCTGAGTGAAGCATTTTTGTAAAAACTATTTCTAACATAGTTTGACAATTTTCTGCAGCATTTTTTGGGTAACAGGATAAATGTTTGGGTTGTATTTCTCAAGTGTTTTGTCGCAGCTTTGCATAAGCGAGCTGTAATCCCTCTTAATAATTGCAATAACAAAGAAAACGACAAGTGTTAATTTTACCTGGCTTAAATATGCAAAGAATTTGAAAAAGAATACGGAGGACAGGACTGTATTGTATAAGTGTATTTTAACCTTTAGTTTATAATTTGTATGTATCAAAATAGCCTAGAAGACTTTGTAAAACCTATCTAAACTTTCCTAACTGGGAATTAATAACTTTAGAGAAGGGGGCATTTTTTGTGCGTGTCAATTTTTCTTATTGGTTAACATGAGACCAAGGGATGTTTTATAACAGAAAAAATAAAAACCTGTTGGTGAGGTCAATGCCAAATTTTGTTTTGAACTGCATTAACGCTTATAGTGTTGCATGCAAGATAGAGGCAGCACCTTGATCAGTAGCATAGTACACAAAAAAATTGGTTTTGGGACTGTCCTGCAACTGTATATCGGATAAATAAATGAATATTCTTTTGTGCAGGAATGTATGCGTTCAGGAATTCCTGGGGAATTTTATAGAAAAGACGAAAGTTACGATTAGCCCAGGAATAAACCCTTATTTTTTTCAATTGGAGATCATGTTGAGTCGGGGAAAAGGGGAAAAAAAAAACAAAAAGATGTTCCTGATATCTCTGACAGTAGAGACAGAAAACAAGGTTTTCATTTTGTTCATCATTCTTTAAGGGAAATGCAGTTTTCTTAGAGTTGGTTGTTATGAAATACACATCAAGGTTTGAACAGTTACAGCATGAGGAGCATTATTATGAATGAAATGCTTGTAGGTTCTGTGCCAATTTTCCACCACTGTGTACTTCGTTGCTATTTAAAACTGTACTCCATCAGTTCTAACGGAAGAATAAATTATTTGTGATTTTAATTTTCTCATTTGTTTCTTTAAATTAGATCCCCATCACTCTGATGTCTCATCTGGAGACTCTGCTGTGAGTTTTTGATTTTATAGAAATCTGGCCAGGATAACCGAGCTGTATTTGCATTCTAGGACTTGATCAAAATTCTCCTGCCATAGCCAAGTTAATTAGAATTAACTGTTCAGTAATCAGCGTGTTGTGTAGGTTGTTTGTTACGAAATTCTTCCTCTGAAAATGAAGGTCCATGAGGCTATAATCAAGATGACTGAATTAGATAAATGAGTTGAGGAGGCAACAATGTGTTGAACCCAACCTGGTGTAGATACGTTATCTCATTTGAAATAAGCTCGACTGACATTAAGAAATAATTTGTCTTGCCAGCCCATCTTCTGTTGTCTTATTCTCCTTTTTAATGGAAACTAAAATTGCAATTTTAATAAGCAGAATTTCCTCCAGGGTTTCCCTCCTAGAGACTACTGCATTTGCAAGGTTTAATTGTTTTATAACAGTCCTGTTTCGTAAAACTTTTTAATTGGTGGTGACAAAAATTACCTTATTCCTCTGATATTATGCCAGCAGAACAACTCAAGAGGAGGTCGCTCCATTCAAAAGTGAGCGTTTCTACCAAAGCTATATATTAAAAAAGAAACAGTTTTCCCTAAACAACAAAAAGCAGGAGTGCACAACGGGAGCGTGGTGACGAAAAACAGCAAGATAACGAGGTTTGTTTTAGTAATTATTATTTATTAAATAAAATCCAACCGATAGCAAACTAATGAAAAAGGTGTTACGTTGGGCATTTTGCATACAGAGTGTAGAAAGTAAGAGCCAAGTGAGAGACTGACAGAGCATTTCTGTGTACAGAAACAGTACAACTGTCCGAAGAGTAAAGAGGAGTGGTTGATGAATTAAATGATCTCTAATCGTCGTAGTGCTGTGATCTTTGCCATCATATTTTTTTTTCGGGTGACTGTATTTCCTTTTCTGCTGGTGTGAATGACTCAGAATAGGGAGAAGTCGGCTCGCGGTTCAAAATGAAATTGACTTTGCAGTGTTCTAACGTAAGGAAGCAAGCATGCTCCTTTGTGAAGCAGCGCAAATAATCTCTCGGCAAACAGTCCTACTTTAGTCTTCCTCAGATTAGTTCAAAATGCTTAAAGTAATTAACTCTAGAGAAAATATTACTGATAAAGGAGTGCAGGGACCTGGTGCAAAAATATTGTATTTCTGCAGTTCTCACTGCAGAGGATGCTGAAACATACTTTCATTTGGTTAAATGAATAAATGGCCAAACGAGGAGCCAATGCTTGAATTTACAAAATGAGGGGAAATTGTTACATCATCAAGTCCAGGTGGAATTCAGCCAGGAGCCCTGAAGAAATTCCATGAGAATAGCTGATGTTCCTACACAGGCAACAGCTGCTGTACTGTAAAATAAAGGTGAAATCCTGTGAAATGAGTCCAAACTCAGCTTGGAGAAGAGGAGGCTCTGGTGAGACCTCATTGTAACCTTCCAATATTTGAAAGAAGTGTATAAATGGGAGGGGGTACGACTGTTTACAAGGGTGGATAGGGATAGGACAAAGGGGAATGGTTTTACACTAAGACAGGGGAGGTTTAACTTAGATATTAGGAGGAAGTTTTTCACTCAGAGGGTGGTGATGCACTGGAACAGGTTGCCCAAGGAGGCTGTGGATGCCCCATCCCTGGAGGCATTCAAGGCCAGGCTGGATGTGGCTCTGGGCAGCCTGGTCTGGTGGTTGGTGACCCTGCACATAACACTGGGGGCTGAAAGCAGATGATCTTTGTGGTCCTTTTCAATCCAGGCCATTCTGTGATTCTATGATTCAAACAACCCTTCTAGGGTGAAAAAATAACTGGGTACGGTAGCGTTAAGTTAAATATATATTTATGTAAAGCATTATACTAAATGATAAATGTTTTTATTTATAAACAGTATACTGGATGTTTGTTTATTAAGAAAAAAAGAATGCGCATGCGCAATGGAGTAAAGAATATGTCTGAAGGTGTCACAGGAAATAGCACAGCTTAAATTGTTCAGCTCTTAAAACTTTGAGGAAATGCAATGGGCTGTTGCAGAACTTATGTCTATGTTTACAAACA
This sequence comes from Excalfactoria chinensis, assembly GCF_039878825.1. Lineage (NCBI taxonomy): Eukaryota > Metazoa > Chordata > Aves > Galliformes > Phasianidae > Excalfactoria > Excalfactoria chinensis. The sequence continues at coordinate 43,324,523 of NC_092826.1, forward strand.
CAACGCAGTAGGCTTAGGGAGGAATAATGCTGTCTTCATCATATGTAGTTACTCAGCTGGCAGGAGAAATTCTGTGGGTAGTACCAGCCTATCTCAGTTCAGTATACTGCAGTGAGTGTTTTGTACTCAGCATTTTGGAAAACCAGAGCTCTAATAAGCAGTCTTGATTTTTGCAAGGGTGCAGAGAACGTGAAAACGAAAGGCAACACTCTCAAAATCAATACTGAGGAACACAATTGTGTGTGCACAACTGCAGATTCAGTCTACTGTGTTGAGGCTAGGAGTTTAGTAGGATCACAAAGTAAGTATTGTGTAGTTATTTATGTATTAGAGCATGCACAGTTGCATTAGATCAGATGAAACTGTTCATTTGGAAAGAGTGTAGCAAGCTTTATGCAAGAAGCAGCATGCTGGAGTTAAGAAGAAATTTCTCTTGCACCATAAGTGTTGGGAGTGTATTTGGTTTCCTTTTGGTCTTAATTTTCAGAACCATGTTCTGCAAAGCCATGTAGCAGGCATCGCTAGCTATTCAGTTAGATCTAGGATTCAGTTTTGGATCTAGGATGAGAATGACGTTGATAACATACTGATACTTCAGTTAACGTTCACGTTAAGGGACTTTTCAGCTTCTTGTGCTGTGAAGAGGAGCTGGGTGTGCATGAGGGGCTGGGAGGGGACAAAGCCAGCACAGCTGACCCAGTCTGGGCAAAGGATGTCCCAGTCCACATGGCATTGTGGTCAGCAATAAAACTGGGGAGAGCTGCTGGAAGGGAGTGCTGCTCGTCAGGAACTCACTGAGCATCAGTCAGAGGCTGGTGGGAAATTGCTCCGTGCATCATTTGTTTTGTGTGTTCTTAATCATTTTTCAAAGGTAGTTCAGCATGTAGGTGGCTTTGCATTTTACACTTTAGGTTTCAAGTGGGAAGGACTTGAGAATGGAAAGGCAGCTGCTGGAACGGCAGAGCCATTATGTCGATGAATTCTACAAAACACTGCCTTACATTGGCTGGACTTGACACTTTTTCAACAAATGGTATAGGTGGATTGCCGTGTAAATGCTTTTCCATTTTGGTTCGTAATTTTCATTTCATCTAGAAGATAATTTTACACAGCATAAATTCTAATCACCTGCTGCGGTTGGCCTTGCCAGAAGTGCGCTGGCACCTTGACACATCCCCATAGCAGATAGAGAGGCTTTTAGAAAAATGCCATGTGCTGCGGCGTTGTTTTTGTGAAATTAAGTTCTTTCTGTTCAATATCCAAACTGTTTTTTCATCGGACTTCAAGTCAAGTGAGGAATGTTTGTCCAGTAGCCTTCTTTTGCACTTCCCCAGCAATAGCACTTCTCACCCCAGAGCCTTCCCGCTACTTTTCCACAGGGCTACAGTACAAACAACTGCCACTGTTCTCAGAGTTTCTATCTAAATACTTGTTAATGGCCTTACTTGTTAAGATGGCTTCTTGGCAAGTTGGTAAGGTGTCAGTCTCAAAGATTAATGATCCATGTGTCTATTTGTTTTTTGTCTTCTTCCCCCCCGTTTGCAGTAATACCATTTCAGACAGGGCTGGCACTTACCTGACTCCACCTATCAGTTCCTTCCGAAGGCTGTTTCCAACTGGATAAAATGTTTGCCTTACACACCAAAATACCTTATTTTAAAACATACTCTTGGGGGAGAAGATTTCTGCTTATAGCAAAGCATTCCATTTCTGAAGCCCAGTGAGGGTACCCGTCTGAATGAGACCAAGTTTTTAATGGTTTGATGCTGGTTTCACATTTATCCCCTGCTTTGGTATTCCTGTAGACAGAGAAGAACATAGCAAAAGCCAGGCAACTGTGTGAGTACCTCCCAAATTTTTCTGATGGTAATTGATTGCTTGTAGGACTGTGAATGAATGGATGCCTGGTGGGCACTAGGAAATCTGTAACCACAGCAAATACCTGGTGTGCCGGCTGACGTGCCTAATGGAGCCTGATGTTCATTGGTGCTTGTTATGACTGTTGCTATAATGGCAGCACTGATACTTTATTACAGCAGAATCTTGGTTCTGCCTGTATTATTTGCCCTTCAATTTTGCATAGGTTTGCATTTTCCTGCTCTGGGCAGCATGCAAGGAAAGTAGGAAGGGGTCTTCCATGAGCTGCACTTGGCTGAGGAAGGGGAAAAGAACATGGAGGTGAACAAATGTAACTGCTTATGTGGTTAAAAACATGGCAGAGTTGAGGTCCTTGGGCCATGCCATAGTAGTGATCTGCCATGAGCTGTTGCTGGATGCTGCTGTGGGGTGTCATGCCGGCTCCTGCATCAGCAGCACATGGTTCCAATAACTCATTAACTTGTAGATTGCGCCCAGATTATGCCATTGGTCACACAGACAATTTGTGTATTTAGGTGAAAAATGAGCAGTTCTCTTCTTTGTTTCTCACCATGAAACCATGTCAGTCATCTTTCCCATATTGGGAAGCCATGATACAGCTCTGTTGTTCTCCACGCCTGTCAGGACAGGCAACAGTGTCCAAGGAGGACACCCCACAGCCTCTGGGCAGCCTGTGTCAATGCTCTGTCTCTCACACAGCACAGAAGTGCTTCCTGATATTCAGAGGGAATCTCCTGTGTTCCAGTTGTCCTCATTGCCTCTGGTTCTGGCACTGGGCACCACTGAAAAGTGCCTGGCTTTGTCCTCTCTGCTTCCTCCCTCCAGGTATGTGTGAATATCAGTGAGATACCCCGAGCTTCCTCCATGCTGAACAGCCCCAGCTTTCTCAGCCTCTTCTCACGAGAGGTGTGCCCCAGTCCCATCAATGATTTTAGTGGCCCTTTGTGTGACTTTCTTCTGTATGTCTGTGTCTCTTTGATACCAAGAACACCAGAACTGGACCCAGCTTTCCAGATGTGCCTCACCAGTGCTGAGTAGAGAGCACGGATCACCTCCCTTGATCTGCTGGCAATGCTTTGCCTAATGCAGCCAAGAATACTGTTAGTCTTCCTAGTGACAAAGCACATTGCTGACTCAGATGTCAGTGCCTGGAGACAGAAAGCATTAGGAACTACGGATTACGTATCTAAATGATGAGGAGATAGAGGAGGAACAAGAATGAGGATAGTGAATCAATATGCTTAAAATTCCAAATGCTAGTCTATAAATGCAGTAAAAAGAAGAATAAGCTAGAGGGGAGATTTAGGTTAGATATTAGGAAGACATTCTTTACTCAGAGGTTGGTGAGGCACTGGCACAGAAGCTGTGGTGTCCCATCCCTGGAGGTGTTCAAGGCCAGGTTGGATGGGGCCCTGGGCAGCTGAGCTGCTGGGGGGCAGCCCTGCCCACAGCACAGGCTGGGACTGGGTGGGCTCTGAGATCCCTTCCAACCTAAGTTCTATGATCCTGATTAATTTATAAGGCTTGAATATTAATATATACAGAACTTTTCTCCAGGAAAGACAAGGAAGTAATAAGAAAACTTTTTTTTTGCTAGTGAATTAGGCGGGGTGTCTTCTCTGAGGTACGTAGACAGTAGATCAATTGTGAATTTGTGTCAGTAATAAATGGGAAGAGGGCAAATGCTGTCACTGTGGTCAGTTTACTACAGACTTCAGATCAGACCTGCTTGAGGTGCACGGGGTTGTTCTGTGACTAACCAAGCTGAATCATCTGTGCTGATGGTAATGGGGAATTGTAGCTGTGTAAGCATCTCCTAGGAAGTGGATTCAGCAAAATAAAGGCAGGTTCTTAGCATAGCTTTGATATGGAAGGTTTGGAGAAAGCAGCCAAATGGAAAAGGTCTGTGAAAAAGGTCTGGCCAGTGAAGAGTAGTCATCTCTCAGCATGTGGCCTGAGTAAGAGATCATGAGGTGATATGAGTTCACTGTTAGAAACCGAAGGGGAGAGAGGAGCAAGTAATTTTTTAACAGAGCCAGTGTTGCTTATTTTTACATAGTAGTGTGAGGAAGTAAGTTGATGGTTGAGTTCTCTGGTACCTACTAAACACTAACAACAGGCTTTGCTGAATTGAAGCACTTGTCAAAACCTTTTCTCTCTCCTAGGCGGGTAGATTTGGGACCCTTCCATGAATGTAATGTAATGTAATGACTTGAAACAATCCTGTCAGCATTTGGTGAATTTTGTCAGATTTGGTCAGAATGTATCGTCGAGTTCAGTTTTCCTCAGTAAGCCTAACGAACAGCAAACTTCCTCTAAGAAGACCCCTGTAATCTCAGACGGTGAAAAGGAAACGTGATACAGAAATAAAAGGCTGAAGAAAAAAAGGAGTTCAGGAGAGCTGGCAGGTCATTAAAGAAATTATATGTACTACAGGTAGGAGTGCAAATTGCTCGACCTGGGGGATCGAGTTCTTATCAGTATCTTCCAACAAAAGAGGAAGTGCACCAAAAGGATAAGGATTAAGTTTAAATGTGGGTACCCAGAGAGATGGGTAAATAAGGGAGGGATGCTCCATTACTACACAGAAAGTAAAAGCTGTGGGCAATGTTGCTGCGGTGTATTCAAATTTAGGACATTAATCCCAGACTTTGGTAAAAGCAGTTGCACAAATACCTGATGAGGGACAATTCATTACATACATACATGTTTGCTATACTTGCAGAACATGATTAGATTGCCGCCCCTGTTTTAGGATCAAGGAGCTGGTAATATAATAATGATACCATCCAGATTTGTTATTTTAGTGCCTATACCAGATCAATTCGTGGCAGGAGGAAAGACAGTGGGCACATTAGAGGTAGGTTGTTAGTGGGGATGATTATCCCCAGATGACTACCAGCAAGAGGTGAGCATGGAGAAATGATGGTGGGTGAATATCAGAGGGGAGTAAGATGTATTGATTGTATTTATGAAACACGGTGAGCTGACCACAAGATCCATAATAGTATATTGGCTCATTATTGTACCAAACATATATTAGCTCGAACATAGATTACATCTTTACTTTTAATCCCCTCTGCCGCTGAGGGAACCATGAATTTCCAGAAAAGGACCTGATGGGAAGGGAGTAAACACATGGTCTTGCAGATGAGCTGCCAGCTGCCACATCCCAGTGAAATGGATGTTTTAGAGCCTGGAAACCAGTAAGTGAAGTGCATTATATTCAGATGGACTATTATATGTTCTTAATCTCAAAATATTCTTTGAGGTAGTTATGATTCAATTGGTCCCATACTCCTGAATGATTTTCTAAGCACCAGTGCAAATTCCATAGTTGGTGTTGAGAAACTCAGAGAATGTGAGAATCCAGGTTCTCTACTTGAGAGAGTGTTCTTAAGCACCGTTATCTTCTGTGATTTTTTTTTCTGCTTTTGTTACTGAGAACTTAATGGATGGTCACTGGATACCCTTCCTCCATCTTCAGCTGAGCAAGAGACATTTAGACTAGTTACTTAAACGCCGCACCTAAAGCCTTGACCATGCTGACTAGTGCAGGTGCTGCATCTTCTCAAGGATGCCAAGCGAATTTCTTTGACCATAGGTGGGTATTGCCTAACTAGTGAACACGGGAACTTGGAAATGATGTGGGGCAATATGCCTGGCTCAACTATGTTATGAAGGGAGTCTTATACTGCACTCCCTTCAGCAGCTGAGCCGCCAAGACCTCATACTTCAATTTCAGCATCCCTCTCTCTAGAAAATAGTTGAAGTTCCATAGCCAAGTTGAGTACTCCAAATCCTGACAGTTAGAGCTCAGTCCTCATTCCCACATAAACACAACCATTTTGCAAACATGATCTGATATTAATTACCCCCCTGGCACCAAAAGTCAGGATTTCCTGATGCAGCCTGCTAATGTAAAATGCATTAGTGAAAATGCTGGCTCCAAGGGGTTAGGTTCTCTAAATAAACATAGCAAAGTTCTTCTTTATTCACAACTCCCAGGCTATTCTGAAAGACTGATTTCTCCAACATGGTTTTAAAAAAAAAAAGGCTAAAATCTTCCTTGGGTTTTTAATAGGTTATAAATGCCTTTTTTTCTATTCAGATGCAGGAACTGAATGTCAAGCTGTAGATCAATGAAACCCAACTCTTTCTTGCCTTAGAATGAAGTTTGCCCAAGATCCTCTCTGCTGTCGTGTGCATTATTTCCTCTTTCTAAAGGCAAACAATGGAGGATCAACAGGAAAGGTTTGTACCTCATGCTTGTAGGCAAAGATGATAACACTAAAGTTTGTAAGTGGGAAGGCTATTATGTAAAAAAAAGGAAAAAGAACAACAAACCTTAACTTCTGTGGCATTGACTGTTGAATAATTTTTCTTCCTCTGAAAATAAGAAGGACTCAAACAAAGCCAGCTTGCTATGAATGAGAAATGTTCAGCTCTGTTAACAAAATATGGCTGTAAGGCCAATGATTTCCATCTGAGAAATTGTCCGTGTCCTCATTGGCAATACCAGCTGAAGGCATTACTGCTTACTGCCAGTACCACAGTGCATCGCCACCCTCTTGTTTGCTCCAAGGCTTGAATGAAACCAGGAAATTAATCTGTCTCTAGCAGAAAACAGAAAAAGCTTGTGTTGCTTATCTGTTGTTTGTTATTGAACAAGCTAAATGCCCACACGCATTCACGGTACAGTCCCATGTAGTGTCCTGGGACACCTGACAGTCCCGATGAGTAGCAATAACAGGAGATGGTAGTGAGAAGAACTCCCTTGGGTGCAATTACCCTGAGCTGCTCATCGTTGGGCTGTCTCATCCCAAGTGCCAGGAGCAAACAGCTTGGGCTGTGCTGGACAGGAGGGCATTGAGGAGAGATCAGTTTCCAGATGTTCTCTCCTGTGCCACACCACTGGATTTGTGAGTTCCAAAAGTCCCATGCTGTAAAACTTCCACACTGACTAGTACAGGGCAGCCTTAAAATGCCTGCATGAGATGCCAGACCACAGGGCTGTAAGTCAGGTCGGACTTACTGGGTGCTCCTATCCTGTGTGTTCCTGGGGTTTTAGAGGTGTTTTCAGAAATGAGACCCAAGATATACATCTGTGTTCCACCTCTCCTGTTCTTTGTAATTCCTGGCCTTTCCATCCTTAGGAATCAGGGAAAGGGTAACTGCTGAACCTTTAGTCTAGCCTTTTTTCTGGTATGGTGTGATGATGCTGGAGCGGTAGTGAGATTGTAATCCATAAATGGCAAGCACAATATAACTAGACTGTCTATATAATGTATCCTCGGCCCTCTTCCTATTTCAGAGCAGCTAAAAATATATGCACTCATATGATAAGATCAAATACCAACATAAGCATCTCATCCCCACCTGATTTGAAACACAAATGCCTGTTTGTTTACTTGCAGGGGAGTAATATTAAATTTGTATCTGAAATGCTGTCCAGCATGTACAATAAAACCTATTCAGCTAATGGTCCTGTCACATTTATAAGAAGGGCTGAAACCTGCATGAGATTAAAGGAAAATTCAATTACAATTTCAACGGAATACTTGCCCAGATCAAATTTTGTTTGAATCATCTGACGAGGCCTCTTTAATCGCTAGAAAACTGTGTGTTTTAGAACAGTTTCCAAAAGCCAACTCTGAGCAAAATGCATCTTTTTGTTTAAACAGCGTGGGCATGCTGCTGTTTGTGCTCCTTCCAAACCAAGCCATTCTGTGATTCAATGTTGCTCACAAGTTTAACTTTCTTAATTCTAGCCAAAATGAAAGGCCTTTCTGTCTTGGTATTCTGGCATTCGATATTCTAATTTCTGGTTGAACGATGTCCTAAAATGTTTTCATGTCTTGAACATTTGCGGTGGGAAGAGTGAGATGGCAGCTTTGATCTACACCAAAAGTTGTTCTTAAGTTTTCTGCTGGGGTCAAGATCTGGTGGAGGAGAGGCTTCTAAAAGTTTGAGGCCGAATGCCTCTTTTTTACCTGGAGTTTTCATAATTACATCTTTGTTGTGTAGGTCCAGAAGGTTAAAAATAACGGTACCTCCTGAGACTTCTCCCTGGGCACTGCTCTTCCTAGGGAGCTTTTCCCACCAAACTGGGTCAACCTCAGTGCCTAATTTTAAAGATCTCTGGGATCTGATGCTTTATAAAAATCTATGAGAACTTTCCCGTTATATAATCCTAGCAGTCACGTACAGCGTGCCCTGGCCTGAATCTGACGAAGCTCCATTTTATATATTGAAATAGTGATTATTGGTTTTAAAGAGTCGCAGAGCTCCTTGAGGAAAACTATGGGGAAGACTCTTCATTTGTAGAGCCTTTCCCTGCCTCTTGATGCAGACTCTTTCCTTTTTGGATAGTATAGTGCGTTGATATTACAGCTGTAAATGTTTCCCATCTGAAACTACAAAACCATCTTTTAAAGAAAAGGTTGAGAAAATACATTTTCTCGTAGTTGCTCTGATTGCGCTTGTGATCTCTTTTACTCTCTGAAAATGTAATTAGAAAAAGTGGCTGCGGAGATCATAAACATCTGTACCATCTGTTTTTCTGGATGTTTTGATACCAGAGTTGTTCATGCAGCCAGCCTGAGAGGTCTGGGAAGAACTCAAGCAATGCTAAATAATAAAAGGGACTTTTATGATCAGATATATGGCTAAAACAGAATGATTTAAGTACTTACGTAAAATGCCTCCTTGTCTTTCTAGTCTCTCGCTTAGGGCTCTTCTTTGCTGTGGTGCCTACAAAATGTTTGACAGCTCTTTGACTGCTCAACCAGTGCCCCTCATACTCACCCCTAAGGCCTTTTTCTGTGCCGAGGCTTTCTGGTGATACCCCTCCGTTCCCAAACTCACGCTCTTTTCCTGAGCTGTGTTTATGCAGCACCTAGCGCAGTGACATCCTGATGCATGGCAGGGAAAAGAAGATTCTTCCACAAAGCAAATTAACGGTGTCTTAGGGATTTGGGAGTGACATGAAGAATTATTCGAGATTCAGCTCCAGAAGGTAAATCACCAAGTCAAAATGGTTAATGATGGCTGTGACAGGCGGTTGGTAACAGTGCATGGGATATTACTGTAAACAATTTGACGAATACTTTAGATAATGAACAAAGTAATACAAAATCAATGTCTGTTCCAAGATAATTTGTGAAAAGGAAAAAAAGGGTATATTTGTCAAATATATTGTTTCTGCAAATAGTTCGCCTCCTGATTTCAGAGGGGAAATAGGTAAGAAGAAAAAAAAAATGAACTGCACCAAACAAATGCTGGTTTGTATGTCAATATCCTTGTAAACAACAATGACGGAAGGGAAGTACAATTAATAGAGAATGGGAACAAAATCCTTTCTGAACTGAACTCTTTGGAGTCTCAACACTTGCGTGTGACAAAGGGCATAGGCCGTGCCGCTCGGCACTCTTCTGAGCTCTTGTGCTCCCTCAGCCACTGCCAAAATACAGTGGTGAAATACCTGTGGGATGAAGATATGGATCAAATTCACTTTCTGTGATTTCAGACAGGTTCTTTGCCTTGGAGAATAGTGAAAACAAATAACTGGGAAAGCCACTACTGGAGGGATTGATTTCAGTCTGTTAGGGTTGCACAAGTCTCACCCTGACTGCTCTTGTTCTCCAGGAGGCCAAGTGGTTATCCTAAACGTGAGGGAACCTCTCCAGGTGCAGCAGCCAGCTAGGCAACAGCGAAGACCCAACTAGGATCCTGAAACATAAGCAAACAAAAACCAAGGAAACGCAGTTCTGATTCACTCAGAAAAAAAAATCTGTTTTTTCTTTTTTTACCTACCTGATTTGATATACAGAAACACTATTAACAATATTAGCGTTTTCCCTTCAGAGAAGAATGAATTTCCTTCTGCAGACTTCAGTGTGCCATCTGCATTCTGTGCAGTCTGCATTTACTCTTCCTGAGGACCAATGGACGCTGTGTTCAAACACAGACTAGATAGCTCAGTGCTGGGGAAATTTGGCAATCCCACTCCTCCTGATGGGTGATGTTACCATATCTCACTGTACCTCATGAGACACTTCACGTTTGGATAATTTTATATGTCAAATGCCAGTTTAAAAGGTGGCACAGAGATTGAGGTGGCTGTTAACCTGCTGGAAATCACTGCTGTATGGAGAAGTTTGAGCTCTCCATACAGTTCTCACTCTTGCAATTCTTTGGGCATTTTTCAGATGGTTTACTAAGTAAGTATTGGTTTTGCCAGCCTGTGTTTCATTGGTTTGAAAGTAAAGTCTAAAGACTTTATGATCACAGAAGTCCTTCAGCTGAGCTTCACAGCCTTCCAGAAGGTCCGTGATGTCTGGAACCCAGATAGCACTGTGCTCTGATGCAGATCATCATGCAGCCCGGGCTGACTTTGCCCTCCCAGAGCACCACCTTCTCCCTGTCCTGATTCCTCTTCAGGTGCACTGGAAAAGGAGAGAACATGGTGGTGAACTTTGCGGAGGTTCTGAAAGCCAAATTTTTCTTATGCTGGCTGATACTGGATGTATGTGGAACCAAACAGAAGTCACTTCTTGACCTCCAGCAGGAAGATGTCTGCCATTTTGCTAGGACCTAAATTGGACATCCTCTTGCTTCCCTTCCTCTAGGGCTATAAACTATGACTGATCAAAAGTTCAGAGTAGGATTCTCTCAAGAGAATCAAAGTGAAAAAAACCACTGTTTCCCCAGTCATTACAGTATGTAAAAATATAATAATAAAAATTGGTTAAATTGGTTTTTAAAAAAATCTTTTTTTGTTGTTTTGTTTTGTTTTGTTTAAGCACTTCTCTACTTCCTTTGTGTTATTTGTATGTCACCTTTTAGTTGAAAAAGCAACATTTAATACAACTAGAAATGAACACCTTTACCTTGCCTGCTCAAGCAACGATTCTGGCCATGCCAAAGATGAGGGAAATCCATGTCACATGACGGTCTGGACTTTCTTCTGTTCTGTGGCCTCACTTCTTCCCTATTCTTGTTCTAAAATGAAGACAGAAGTATACTTCTCATGCACCTACTGCGAAATTGTTTTTCAATGCATATTTATATGAACTGCAAACATCTTTAAATGTAAAATTGTTATTACAGTGTCAACCATCTTGCTAACTGCTGGAAAACCCCTAACCTAAGCAGTGCTTTTTATAACACAGCACATTAATTATATTTAGAATCCTTAATTACCTCTTTTCCGTAGTCAACTCTAATAAATTCCAAACATTTAAAAATAATTTTAAATAATGCTGCTTTCCTTGCATATTTTCAATCAACTGCACAAATATCTAAATTAGCTGGTGATTATACAACATTTGGTTTGCTTTAAATCTGATGCTTAATTGTCCAACACAACGCTCTCTGTCTCAGTTTCCAGCACTCTCCCATCTAGCTGCCCAGGACCTGCTCACTGGCGCTGGGATGGGATTCTACCACCCTCAGCCCCAGCAAAAGGTGCTGTCAGAGTGGCTATCCCTCTGGGGTCACGCTCTGGGAAGGCCACCACAGCTCACAATTCTACACAGCTCCAATGACTGCAGTGCAACTATTCATCATTTAGGAGTGAGTATGACTGGCAGAAGGTGCAGCCTTTTGGTAGGGTTAGGCTCTGGTTCTTGATTCACAAGTTACTCAGATCAGGCATCATCTTCTTGAGAATACCTCGACTGTATTAAATCGAACATGCTCCAAGCAACAGTAGATGAAAGAAGAAAATAAGTTACAAATGGCATCACAAACGGTGAGCAGCAATATGACTAAGACTTGACTGTACACATACACCAACCCTCTCTCTTGTATACACTGCTTGCAGTCATACTAATGAACCAGAAGGATATAAATCTTTTAAGCAAGACTTTAAGCAAGCATTTGTGAATATTGAAAAGAATATCTTGTTTTTTTTTTTTTTTTTTTTTTTTTTTTTTTTTTTTTTTTAAGATACATTCATATTTAACTTAGAAATATATTACCCCCCAACAGATCTATAGATGATTTATGAATGACTCTTGTGGTGCCCAAAAAATATCCATGCAATAAAATTCTGTACAATGGAAGACTTCTAGGGAAGAAGAATCTCATCCTATCTTCATTACAGAAATAAACATTTTTCAATACCTTTTGTTTTTCTTTGTCAATAATTTTTCATTTGCTTTTAAACTGATTTTCATTGGTTTATTTTGGTAGGATGGAGCCAGTCTTGATTGAAGTGGGTGAAAAGAAGACTGGAAGCATTCAGGGGAGTTATTCAAAGAGAATGGAAGAGAAAGCCTGAAGGAAACAATAGCACTCAACATTTTCATTGAAAGATTCCTTTCTACTTTAGCCGGACTGGTGCCCATAGCAGCTAACCATCTCCATCCTGCTTACATCCTCTGACTCCCCAGGGGATGCTGAGCGCAGTGCCTGTTTAAGCAAAGCTGTGTAAATTTTCCACAATAAAAGTCACTCCATATGAGAAATTGTCTTTAGAGAAACAGGATGATGGCAGGAAGGGAAAAAATATCAGTGTAGTCACAGAATCACCAAGGTTGGAAAAGATCATCCAGTCCAACTGTCCACCTACCACCAATATTTCCCACTAAGCCATGTCCCTTAGTACATCTAAATGTTTCTTGAGCACCTTGTTCCATCTCATCCCAGATCCTGACCATTTTTTTGGATAATAAATGTTTCCTAACGTCTGACCTGAATGTCCTCTGGCACAGCTCAAGGCCTTATAATCTCTTTCCTGAAATCAGAATGAGCAGCTCATATCTTTTATAGGGAATTTCTTCCTGAAGAGCTACTGGGTATTTTGACAACACTTACTGAAGTCATCTGTCTGAGGAACACCACCTTCCCACCTGGCTCTCCCGTTTGTGCTGGCTTAGTGTACAGATCTCAGCTTGGCAGCCAAGGAGTCACAGGGTGAGGGTGAGCCGTGCTGCACCGTTGCATGGCTGCAGGCATGTCACTTAGCTTTGCTCTGCAGTGGGACCCCCACTGCCTGTTTTCCTTCCTAAAGCACTCCTTTGGCAACTTCAGATAAAACAGCAGTGCTTTTATTTGGAGAGTGCTCTACGCTGCCTCTGCGGCAAAAAAAAAAGTTGTAAAGAAAAGGCGATAATAAAACAGGGACTGAGTTTGCCCTTGGGGTAGTCAAAAAAGAAGATGAACATTTGAAGGTAGTTGAAGAAATATTTTCTGGCAGATCATCTCATGTGAAAGAAGGAAAGTGGAAGCAAAAGGGAAATATGCCTAACAGAGATTTGCGTCTTGGGGCTTCCTGTTCTGTTTGAGGACTTCTGAGTTGCGGGTCTCCACCCTCTTACCATCCTTTAAATTGCTCCATACTGGGGATTTCTCACCGTTATTAGAGTGAAGTGAAGACTCTCCCAAGGATACGTCTGAGCAAACTCTCTCAAAAACTGACAGTCCAGAAAGCCTCGCTGGCTCCTGTGCGTGGTGAGCCTGGAGCAATGCTGAAGAGAGCCAAGAGCCGAGAAGGAAGGAGATCGAGCCATGCATGCAGGCAGATGAGAAGAAAACAGAACTGCTCACAGGCTGTCTCGCTGTCTGCCTCCTGCTGCACTGAAGAGGCAGCATACAGCCAGGAACAGTCAGGATACCCTGCAAAAATCAGGGCAGATCCTTTGATGGAAGAGAATTAGGAAAGCTGGTGGTCAGAAAGGAAGCACCGATCCTGACATTATAAGCCTGAGACATCTTTTCTACTGAAATGACTGAGAATAAAGGACAAAGTGCTTACACTAGAAACAAAAAATATTTCAACTCTATTAGCAGGATGGATATGTACAATGTGTCAAAAGCTCCTTAGGCTTCGTCACTACTGACTACGAGAAAAATAAAAGCAGAGTTTTACAGGTGGGCAAACTAAATATTACAAGATTAAAGCTTCTGGATGCCATCCCATTATATCATAACTAAGCATGGATCCCTATACATTAGGTAACTCCCCTGTCAATTCACATGTCATCTATTAACATACTTTGATTTTAAGGAATAAATGAGCAGTTCATTCGGCAGAAGATGATTACAAAGCAGTCTTGCTATCCTTTTCCAGTCAGTTCATTGCGCCATTGGTCCATCCACGTGAGGAATTCAAGAGGCTGATGCAGAAAAGCTTCATTCCTAGCCTGCAGAAGAGATTTATCAAATTCTGATTATATCCCAGGGTTATCACTTTCTGTAGCCCCCTCATGAACAAAGCAGTGGATACGCCATTCATTTCTGCTTTTCACATCGTGTAGCCACTGAAGTTTGCACAAAGTGGGCAATGGTGTGAATGTTCCTTTCTGGATCTTTCATGGTTTTCTGTGTGTTCTGCACTCATTCTCACTGTGTCAGTAGCAAGATACAAGGCAGCAGAGACTTAGACCAGCTGAGTATCTGTTCATGTACAGACATCTCTGCATGTTGCTTTTTCTGCCTCTGATTCCTATAAAGTGTGTTTCCCAGTAGGATTATTTTTTCAGTTGTGTTGTGTTATAAAGCTGATGCACGTTTCCCCTATCCCAGGGTTATTTGCACTGGATTGCAGCTGTAGAGAAAGCTCAAAGGATAGATGTGCAACTAAACAACTCGGACGAGACACAGACCGCTACGAAATACATTATTAAGTAAAATGACATTTGATTTGTAGCTGTGAGACCAACCCCTTTTGACATTCAAGGGAGCACAGCTATGGGCTGCCTTGAAAGCCTGCACACATCGATAGTTTTTCTGTTGCTAGGAGGAAGGGTTTTGAAGTGGGAAGAGAAACAGAGACCCTCTAGTCAACAGAAGGATCCTCATGTAAGGGTCAAGAGGGAGCAGAACTCAGAGCGAGAAAGAAATGCAGCTGACCATACTGTGCTATTCTCTATTCACTTTAATACCTCCACCTAATGATATGATTTAAAGCTAAACCTCGAGAATGTCAGGAATTTTTTCTCATGGTGACATCCCATGTAGGAGGGGTCTCCTGAGCTCTCTCTTGAAAAGCAGAAAGATGAAAAACTTGCCTTGGAGAAATTTCCTCTGGATTTGAGCTTGCTGGTGTATTGTTTACTCAAATGATTTATGGACTGGAGATTAGTGAAGTCATAGCAACACAGAAATTGCCAAGTGAAAATAAAACCAGCCCTGTGTACTCTTACTGAACATAATCAAGGAAGCAGCTGACAAACTGGGTTTTTTTTGCCCCGTTATGCAGAGACTTTGTACGAGACAAAGCAGGTTCTTGCCTTTCAAAACTCTTTGAGCAGTGCTTGGCATTCCAATCACCGGTGTGATTAATTTGACTTCACCAAATAATGGAGTATTTTGTGTCCTGCTGTACACTACACAAAGACTTGTTTCCTTCTGTAGAAATGCATGCATCCTTCTAGGAGGAGAGGGCTTGAAGGCCTGCAGCACTGCTTGTCAGAGAGTGATCCAGGTCCTCACCTTCCCCCTCTCATGCCTCGCCTTATTTTTCTAACTACTTACTTGGCACCATCACCCAACTGTGCTGATATGTCAGTGCAACATGTCAAAATGACAGTGACACTTCCCAGTAAGGGAAGACAGAGCAGGTAAGTATACACTGAGCCACTGACCGTGGGCTCAACCTCTGAATAAGACTTCTTTGCTGTATCTTGTCATTAGTTAAGTTTGTTTTTTATCTATATAGCCCTGAATAAGAGGACTCTCTTATGTTTTGTATTTCTGCACAGCAGTGTACACAATGGGATGATGTTCGTGGTGGCTGGAAGCTGAAGCTGATATGCAGTCAGTTTGCTCGATAAAATCCCATCTTGAAATATGGCCTCAGGAGTGCCGTGACAGCAAGGTGACACCTTTTCCATTTCTTTTGGCTCACTCACAGGTGGCTTTGTGAGCACATGCAAAGGTTTGAGATCACTCAGGTGAAGCTAAAATTATTCATCTGCTTGTATGCGCTGGCAAATGGGTAGTTCCCCTTTACATAAATCCAATCCAGTTAAGGTAAGTAAGTGGAGAGGAAAAAAGGAGTGCCTGTAGACCTGGAAACCAGCAGAATAGATAGCTGCATCTACAAAAGCTGCCAAACCATAGCCAAATCCAAGATCAGGGGAGACATGTGTCAACAGCAGTGAGAACTGCAATTTGTTGAGGCGGCAATTTAGGTGCAGAAAGATCAGTCCAAGAACTAAATTGAAAACGTACATCAATACCTTTCTGGTGCTCCTGTGTGTAGCTGAGTAAAAGCACATCACCTGAGAAGGAGAGATGAAGGACAACACTTCTTTGACAAGTTGGGGTCTGCAAAGATTTTCTGAAATAAGAAAAGCTCTGTGGTTCTTCGGGTGACAGCCACAGCTTCAAAGTCAAGGGTCCAATTGAAAGGTTGTCTGAAGGCTGTGAAAGACAGTAAAAGTTTGTGTGAGGATGCAAGGTAGCAGATAGTAGAGATGATGGCTGTCTACCAGAGATACAGTAGGAAACAGAAGGGGATGTCCAAACAGAACAGAACTCTGTGAGGAAGGGCGACCTTTTGTGTCTTAGAATCAGGGCTGAAGACAGCAATCAGAAAAGCTTTCTTCTTCTTCATAAACCTTCATGCAAGACTCCTGTGACAGTGGATTATCCAAGGTCTAATCACTCAGTGTTGTCTGGGAGATAGCCCTTTCCTCTGCCAGTGTGTATGAGCTGTATCAGTGTGTCTGTCCCAAGCAGGTTACTGGGAGTTCACTCCTATCACGTATCATTTCCACGTCTCACACTGAGGTTGATTTGGTCAAAACTGCCTCTCTGCAGATGGAGCTCTGCCAGGATGACTCAGAGAAGTGACATTACCTTTACCCAGTTCTTACTGTAACAAGAAGGAATAACATCTTTTTTACTCAGCGCTGACACAATGGAATACTGCCAAACCCCTGGAAAGCCTCCAAATCAGCACATTTCTTTTGCCCATTAAAAACTAATACAGTAATACCAAAACAGAGAATGCTGTTGACAAAAACATATTTTTCCCACCATCTAAGATCCCACTTTACATGTAAAATAAACACTGAATACAGATTTAATTCACTTTTTACATCTTCTGATGGTGTGTAGTAGGAATAACACCTCTTTGAAAGCAAGCTAGAAAAAGGCAGACTTTCAGGCACTGAATAAAGATCTCAGCTCACAATTTTGGCTTCCTCGGCACACAGCACTAGTTTAGTTCCTAATTTCCTCTCGAGTGACTTAATGGTACAGCATTGCTTAATTATAGCAGTTGCAAGCTCTATCCTCTAAGAAGTATCACTGGGACCCAAACATCTGCAAGGTTTTGAGGGAGGAAGATACCACATAAAATACTCATTTTTGTATTATTTTGTGTTTATTAGTCCGTCATACATCGCATAGCTACTAAGCAGTTGAAACACTGCAGCATTTAAGTTATAACCAATGGTAATGAAATATAAGGCATTACACAAACTCTCTGCCTCCCAGTCCCAGGCTGCGCCAGGGAGTGCTTCCATGTCAGGTGAGTTCTTTAAAAACAAAACACAGGTGAACCAGAGATCCTGAAGGTGGGATGCATCTCCTGGATCATCCCTGCCTATTGCTCCCTTAGCTGCAGAGCATTGTTCTCGGCTGCATAATTATTGCTGTTTCATCACGTCTTCTTCTGAATGTCCCAGGCGATATGGCTCTTACCCTTCCCCTCTGGGAGACCTTCATGGCCTATGAGAGCTCACTATTGGGAAGACGTTCCCCTGATTTTTCAATGCTGCTTTTCCTTTCTGTGCTTTTATTCCCTTTCCAACCAGCTATATCTTTTTTATTGCCTTTAATATTCTTTCTCTCCCCTCCACCCAACCCCCCAACCCCCCCACTCCTTTAGCGCTGCAAGCGAACATTAGCATGTGATAAAATTAGTTGTTCCCCATCCTGACATACAAAGGAATTTGGGTTTTCAGAGAAGGGAAGAGAAGGCAGAGCAGGTATCAGCACAGAGAGCACTCTCACACCTGTTCCAGTGTTTCTGGGAGCACCATTTGTGGTACAGCCATGATACAGTGACCACTGAAGGCACCACTGCAGAGAAGCAAGTCTGTGGAGCCAGCTGTTCTGTGGTGGTGATGCTGCTCATGGGGAGCACCAGCAGGCAAATTCCATACCTCCAGTGGTGCAAAAAAAGCAGCCTTCTCAATGCAGAGCTGGTTTTGATGAGAGCAGCACAGAGATCTCTACAAAGGAGTAAACATTTGCTTGTTTGGAGTCTGTATGACACGTGAAATCTTCAAGTATGATGAGTAGATAGAAAGTTCAAAATGCTTTTATGTAGTGACTGTTGCTATAGAAACTAGTTCCTGGGCATCTGTGGACCCACTGCTCGTGTCTCACTTTGTCCCTGACTGCCCAGGAGGGAGTATGAGGGTATGCAAACTGAGAAGGTGGGAGGACAGGCCAAAGGTATGGCAAACCAGCAGTTGTTCATGTTGCCTTCTCTGGAAAATATCTCTAAAAAGAGGCATCCGGGGAATGCCAATCAATTGCTAAGGGAAGAGAGCAAAAGCAGTACCAAGAACTAGAAGATTAAACTCATCCTGATGGAGCTGCTATGAGGAAAGGTGCTCCAAAGGACTTTGACTCTTGCTGTCTGGAGGGCTTGGTCCATGTGCCTCATCTGCCCAGAGGTTTCCAAAGGCACATGGTTTTTCAAGGTTCAATACAAAATATGTTAAATAATAATCTGGAGAGCTCTCCCTGTACTTTCTTATGGTGATAAAATGAGCAATAGCTGAAGAGTCATAGAATTATTTGAGTTGGAGAGGACCCTTAAAGGCCATCTAGTACAATCCCTCTGAAATGAACAGAGACACCTACAGTTACATCAGGTGCTCAGAGCCCTGTCCACACTGATCTTGGGTCCCTCTAAGGACTGGGAATCTACCACCTCTCTGGGTGACCTATTCCAGTGCCTCACCACCCTTACTGAAGAAAACTTCTTCCTTATATCCAGTCTAGATCTCCCCTCTTGATTTGGAGACCGCTTCCCCTTGTCCTTTCACAACAGACCCTGCTAAAGAGCCTGTCCTCCTCTTTATTATAGCCCCCCATTTCCATGGTTCTGGCCTCACAATGAGAAATTTATGGAAGAATAATAGAAGTGATGTTGACACTGGAGAGAAAAATTAGCCTTAAACATTCCCAGAAGTTTGTCTCTCCTCTCCACTTGGCTGAGTTGTTAAAACATTAAAACCTAAGAGACAGCACTTCCCTTCCCCATCCCTTTTCCCACACGTGGTCCTTAAGGATTCCTGTTTCAGAATGTGGCTTTGTTTTTCCAAGCAGTGTGTATGCCACAGCAGAGAGGTCAGTGAGGGTCCAGGCAATGCCGTCAGCCAGGAGGTCAGAATATCTCTTTTGTCTTACCTGAAAAGAAAACACTAACATAGTGCTTACCACTCAGCAATCACATTTCTTGAGGGAAGGGATCAGAATCTGAATGAGGGATGAGGAAAAGAATTTACACATACACATCCTATTAATTGTCTGCTTAGGCTGTGCGGGCATCAAAATTCACCAAGGATTGCTTGAAAATGTGGATCCTACAGTCAACAGTGAAAGAGTGCAGTTCACCCCCTTTGGAGAGCAAAAAAGAAATAAATAAATTAGCAAATACCCATAAACAGCTGAAAACATTTTAACCCCAGTGGGGTTCCTGCTTCACCAGAACTGTCAGCCAGACAGAGAGAGCCTGTTGCTGCCACCGGTACCACTGATGCTGGTATTTTTTTTGCCTCCCCTCCTCTCTCCGAGGGCTTCCTCTGCAACAGCAAACTGTTAGTATGAGACGTATTGAATAACTGTCTTCTGAAAAACAGTCTCTATTCCTCTCCACCTCTTATTAAAACCCTCTATGGTGAGGCACCTACGTTCTGCCCTTTGCGTTTTTTGAGGGAAGTCACCCAAACGTTCTCATCGTTCTCCAGAATTCTGCTCCTCCTGCAAGGAATTTAAGATTAATCTGCCTCCACCAGCAAACGTTCTTATGTATCAATTATTAATGAACTCTTTAATAGAATTTCCCTAGCTCCCTCTTGCATGCCTGCCTTGGTTGTCCCAGCTGTTTTTCCTGGTGGCTCTGAAAAGATTAGGGTAAAACGTTGCTCTATAGACTTCTGCATGAAATATCGAGTACCATAAGAAGAGTTCAAAGAGATTTTTGGTTGAATCCGCTTTATTCACTGAAAAATGCTGTTGTAGTTTGTCCAGAGCTGAGATTCATTGCGTAAGTATAGCTGAACAGGACTGGGATTAAAAAGGTAAGTTTTGCCCAGGTGTTTCTGGAGGTGGGCAGGCTGGCCTCCATGCTGCGTGATAGGACAAAGGGAAGTGGTTTTCAGACTTCTATGGCTCTTTTCATATTTGTCTGAAACTCGCTAATGGGTTGGAGAGTTATTAGGGGAGGAGTGACTGACAGACAACGTGATTGTGGAAAGCTCGCTTCCTCCTGGAACTCGGCTGAAAGCAATGAGGTGATGGGAAAGCTTCTGCCACCTCCTCTGATATGGACTGCTTGTGTGTCGTTGGGATCCCTGCCCTATTTACACCATTGGAGTGAGAACATTTATTACATGGTTAGATCAGCTGTGCATAAATCTGCAGCCTGTTCAGCCTGCCCTCCAGTTGTTCAGAAAACATTATAGGTGATAAAAAATGGGGTGTTTTTTTTTGGAGACTTGTAAGTCAAATTTGCACCAACTTTCAGCAGACATCTTTCATGGATCTTTAAAGTGAGTGTGGCTTCCTGCGTTTCCTACACTGAGCATTTCTGCTAGAGAGTTGTTCTGAATCATTATTGGTATTAATTATTATAATTATTACTGCTATTAAAATGAGGTATTATTTCCCTCTAGTCTTTTTGCAAAATAAAATAAAATAAAATAATGATCTGTTTGATCTCTGTGCGCCCTTCTTCTAAAAGTGCTGCAAATGGCATCCTACAGAGTGCTCAGGAATGTGGGAAAAGAGGGACTGCATGGACTATTGTCATAATGAAACAGTGGGTGTGAATTCCCAGTTTTTCTTAATAGTTGCCTTTCATTTCACTTGATTCCTAAGGACAAGAATAAATAACTTCCTCGCTTTTGCTGGAGATCATCTCATCTGTGTAAAGGTGAATGGTCAGGAGCTATCAGATTTATCGGCTTCTCATTTAGACGCTGAATAACAAAGAGATTGTTTTTCTCCCTCCCAGTTTACAGCAAGGAGACCATACCTAAGAGTTTTAAAGCCCCTCACTACAAGGACATTCATTTTTTTCAGGTTCAGATTCCACGTTACTTTTGACAAACATGCGGGCTCTTCAGTCAGCTCCTGGAAATTCTGTCCAGGTGTAGTTTAACCTTCAGAACAAAAAGCAAGGTGTGTTCCCCCTGCATTCAGCTCTGCTGAGGCCACACCTCGAGTACTGTGCTCAGTTTTGGGGCATTCACTACAAGAAAGACATCGAGGCCCCAGAGTGCATTCAGAGAAGGGCAACAAAGCTGTGAGGGGTCTGGAGTACAAGGCTTGTGGGAGCTGGGAGTGTTCAGTCTGGAGAAGAGGAGGCTCAGGGGAGACCTTATCGCTCCATACGGCTCCCTGAAAGAAGGCTGTGGTGAAATGAGTGTTGGCCTCTTCTCCCAGATAACAGCAGTGACGAGAGGGAATAGCCTCAAGTTGTGCCAGGGGAGGTTCAGGTTGGATATTATGAAAAAAATTATTCTCAGAAGGAGCAGTGCTGCAGTGGCACAGGCTGCCCAGGGAGGTGCTGCAGTCATCATGCCCAGAGGTGTTCAAGAACTGCATGGATATGACACTGAGGGACGTGGTCAGTGAGCATGGTGGGGGTGGGCTGATGGTTGGACTAGATGGTCTTAGAGGTCTTGTCCAACCTTAATGATTCTACGATAATGGCTAATAGGGACAACAGATCTTGTATAATTAACATAATACACAATATTTTTAAATATGTATATGTATGTGGTGATTAAAATACCTAAATTGTTTTCAAGTGCATTTTTGCTCTTCCAATTGCTGGCACCCCAGCTATGATCACCTGCATACTCAGTGCACATGGCCTGTGCCTTTTATTCTCTCCCACTTGGTCTCTCACAGCTGACTTTCTTGGCTTCCAGGTTACATTAAAGATTTTGGCTTTGCAGCAGTGGGGAGAAGTCTCAGCACAGAGTGGAACTTAGCAAGGGGGGCTGTGAATAGAATCAGCCAGAAGCACTGACAGTGAGTTGGGGTGGGCAACGAGGGAGAGAAGGAGCGATGAACTACTAGTGAAATCCAGGATTAAAAATGTACCACCGGAAAAAAAAAAAAAGAGCTGAATATGAGATTCTCTGAAATACTCCATGACTTTAAATCAGAACCCCAATAAAAACTGAAATAAAAAAGTTTTTACTTTCTCTTCTTCATATAAAACTCCCTCTTTGCCTTTCAGACACGGATCAGGTACTGGGTGTTTCCTTTCCTTCTGTTCTTTAAAAGCCACATTTAATCCATGGTTGTTTTATAGAGAAAATTGTAAGCTAGGGGGGTTTATAAAGATCTATGGAATGAAAGGTTTAGTCTTCTGACAGGGAGCTAACAGGAGTGCTGCATACACGCAGCCATCGCAGCCTTTTCTCCTGCAATAATTTTTCCTGACCTCGGCTCCAATTTTATGCTCATTACTCAGGCAATCGGCTCATTGTTTTCACTGGCAGCTTTGCTCGAGTATGAAATTCAAGAGGAAGCTTCGAAACTGCAAAGATGTAGAAATCTGTAACTGTTGACTTGATTCAAAGTGAAAGCCTGAGCAGTGACACCGCAATGTGTCTGAAAGCCTGAGACAGCAAAGACCTCTGTAGTCAGACATGTGTCCGGCTGAGCATCCTCAGGTCTGATCTGGGTGTCCTACCTAAAATGCTAGGGGATGCCTGCAACATTAAGAGCTACATGTTCAACTAATTTGCAGCATTAACACAGGCAGTGCACAGGTGAAATCTGCAATAAATGAGTGCCTTTGCATTTTCTGAATGTAAAACAATGTGTTGGGGCATAAGTGATTTGCATCAGCGGGGATGCGTCTGGCATAGAGAATTAATGTAGTGAAGGATTTTTCACTGGAGTTCATGAATTCATCAGAGAGAGTAAGGGAAGGGCTGGGGCTTCTCCAGAGCTGCTACCCTTGGGTGAACAACCTACACCGACCTTTGCAGACTGACCAGTTTTGTAGGTTTTTAAGGAGCAGCTGTTAACAGAGATACATCTCACTCCCCCAGCTGACATTTCTGTTAGCTCTTTTGGAGAAAAAAACACACACAAAAAACAGAAGAAGCTGGAGGGAGGGAGCTGGAGCAGCAGCAGGAAGCCCAGAAGAGCCCATAGAACATCCTCCAGATGGCACAGGCTGGGGGAAAATGCTACGTCAGGGGAAAAGCTGGAGGGAGGGAAGGGAAATTCAAAGAACGTTTAGAGGACACTGAAGTAGGGGAAGCAGAAGAGGAACCAAAAGCAACCACTATTTTCATTTTTTTTTCTTTTTTGGCTAAATCAAAGATCTCATCGCTGAGATGGTTATGCATGAAACCATGAAGTGTATCCCTGCTCTCTGGGTGTGTGGGGAATTTAAATGTTTCCGGAAACCATCTCAGTGTCTTCAGGCACTGAACCAGAAGTAATGAAAAGCATGGAGAGGTGTGGCATTAGGGTGTGAGCTCTTCACATCTGGTGTCTTCACAGAGGTGTTTTCGGGCTGAGGACAGCCACAAACACAGGCATCCCTGTTCCCAGGTAGGGGTCTGTCTCTGATGAAACACAGTAGGGTCACTTGGGCTGTGTTGGACTGAATTCTTTAGAAGCAAGAGGAACACTGGAGCTTCCCCAGCTTGTTTAATAACTGCTTGTCCCAGATGCCAACATGTTCTTCAAGAAGATGTAGAACCAACTGCTGGGCATTTGAAATCATTGTAGACCCTGAGACCTAGTGCTCTTCCACTTCAACATTTCTACGTATTCTTATCAGCAAAGAGTAAATCCTTTCTCCTCAAGTGCCCAGGCCCAGCTCCTCCGCTGAGGCAGCTTCCCTTCTATCTCCAGTGGCTTTCCATGCAATGCCAACAGCAGCAGCACTGGTTGACCCCAGGACAATAAATGCTTCTGATTTTACCACATTTTTATTTTCTCTGGCAAGGGAACCTCCCTGAACCACCTTCTTCCATCAGGTCCTCTTCCCCAGGATGGGAAGGGATCTTTCAGAGGCAGCAGCATCTGGCAGAAAGCTGCCACCCAGAACCCGTCACCACTAAGCGCCGTGCATTTTACCCAGACAGGATGAGGTATTATTCAAGGACTGACATCTGCAGATGATGATCTAAGAAACAATGCTGTAACAACCTTTAAAAGGGAGATCCTTCTCTCTGTGCCAGAGGGGATGTATGTCTGTATGATATACACCTTCAATTGCCCAGGGTTGTGAGAGGGACCTGCTGGGTCCACCTGCTGTCCAATCCTTCTGACTTCTTTGGCTCTGTTCTTCATGAACTGGGCATGGGGAATGATCTGCAGCGCTCACATAGAAAATAGGACTGTGTCAGCTATATACAGAGATACCAGCTGCAGGTAGGTACACTCTTCTGCAGCTGTCAAGAATGTGCACATCCTGTATTTTTAACCGTTTTAGAGGGAAAAAAAAAGAAGACAGGAGTTGCAAGAAAAGGCCACAAATACTGACTCAGATTTGCTTTTATTCTCTTCTGTGTGTGCTGAGACTATCATCAAGGCAAACAAACCTCCAAACGCTGCCTGTTGTGGTAGCAGGTTAAGTGATTTGAGGTATATCATCTCACAAAACCCAACAGTTACCAGACAGGACAGCAAGTTCTACTTTCGTCTTAGGGTTACCGTTTTTGTTACTGTTCATCACTTAAAGGTGATAATATATCCGTAATAATATTTTTATAAGCTGCTGAGCAACCAAGAAGCACATAAAAGCCTGCAAATTGTGTTTAAGATGGCCAACAACACTGTCTTGTACAAAACTCTTACTGAGAAGTTTGTGATGTTTGTTTGTTCTTTCTGTCCTTGCTAGACATCAATTTTCTCCCACAAGCTCTTGATTTTATTTTCTGTAAGCTTTGATGTACTTTTGCAAGCTCCTACCACTGCTTCTTAGACCTTCGCTTCTTAACTAAAGCCATTTATTGATATACTACGTCTCTTAGCGAAGTAGTGCATCAATAAATTAAAGATTAGTTCAGTGTGTCAGCTCTCCCTGAGCATGCTGGGAACCACTTGCCACTTTGAATGGCTGCAGAGGCCACACAACATCCTCACACAGGGAAGATAATAACTCCGAAAGATTTAAGACTTTTTTTTATTCCACAGCATCTCCTGCTAAATATTATTTGAAAGTCACCTTTTAAGCAAATTTGGAGATTCGACTTACTACTAAGCAAACAGGTGGCAGTAAGTTTACTATAAAGAAAGACATCCAAACCAATTTTTAGCTCTCTCCTATTGCGTTTTGCTTTTCTTCCTCTCTGATCTGATTTTATGCAAGTTATTCAAAGTGATAAACAGTTTTCTCCTGTACTTAAACACATTGTGTTCCCCTTTAGGCTCCTGTTACACTTCAGACAATGTTTCATTGCACCTCGTTTTTTTGCAATTACATGGACTGAGATGCAGTACTACCAAACGGGACGCACATAGTTTTAAGCATCCAGAAGAGTTTTTTCGTTCTTTATTACACTTTTTACCTTGGCACTCATTCATTCACAGAACTGTAGAATCACATAGTCCTTAGAGCTGGAAGTGACCTTGAAAGGCCATCTAGTCCAACTCCTCTGCAATGAACACAGACACCACAGCTAGATCAGGTTGCCCAGGGTCTGATCCAGCCTTGCCTTAAAAGTCTGCAGGGAAGAGGTACCCACCACTTCTCTGTGCAACCTATTCCAGTGCCTCACCACTGCAGATTCAACCTGAATCTGTATTGTGCACTTATTCGATTTTATGCAGTCAATTTCTAGGATATACTTCAAACAAGATTTGCAAGTGGGAGCCAAAAATTAGGCTTGAAAGCCAATAGTTGCATTCCAAAATAGATGCTTTATGTACAAATGTTCTGATGGCAGAGCAGATCCTATACATTTGACTGAGGAGATGCACAATACTCTGCACTTGTGCAAACAAAATCTCCAGTCTTGGTGCCCTGTTGAAGGCTTGGCTCCAGTCCTTCTATTTTGAAAACATCATCTAAATGCTTTGAATTCAAAGCATGTTCTTCACTGCCAGTGAGCATTTTCCAAAGGATGTATCCACTTCCTTGGGCTTCTCTCAGTGAAGGGGATAGGTATGAATTGGCAAACCAAAAGCCCTGGTTAGAAACAAAATGGTGCCAGTTGGTTCTCTCTTATATTTTGAATCAGTTCCTTTCAGAATAACTTTTTTCTGTCTTCTGCTTATTCAGGATTTTCACTGCGGCTACACTAGGTATTTGGTATTTGGAGATGGCCAAAGGACATCAAAGGACCAGGATTTAGTTGTGTTAAGTGTTGTCATAAAAGAGTGGTGTGAGTGCAGGGGGTCTTCACAGGTTGCTCCTTCTGACCATTCACTATTTGCACTGAGTGAGCGGTCACGGAAGTCTCTTGCTTGGAATGGGGAAACATCTGAGATGGAAGAATAATGAATGATACATAGCAGACCGGCCTTGTAATGAATATTTTGTTGTGCACAGACGCCCACGTTAACATATGAATGTGGCCATTTGTATGAAGAGCAGTCTTTCTCCAAACCTTCAAGGGGAACAAAATCCTGTTTGCACAAAGGTTCGTGAATAATGAATATAAACAGGGACATGAAGAGGGCACTTAGATACCATGGTGATGGGTATAGAATAATGGTACACACATAGCCAGATGGCTGTACGCAGCCAATTGGAATTGAAATGAATGAATGACTGCCGACATTGAGTGCTTACCCCAGGCTGTACAAGAGATACATATGAAGTCCTCTTATGAAAAAAAAACTCAAGCTATCTAAATATTTTGTGGCAAAATCCTTAGCAGATGTATCTCATGCTGGTTTGGAGTCTCTGGGAGCTGTACAGTCTGGTGAAACTTTACACCGTAATGGTTATTATGATCTTTACTGCCTCTGAGGCTGAGGCTGGCAGGAGCTGCCGTAGGCACAGCATGGATGTCCGAGCTCAGCTGACACACAGGTTTTCTTGAGACTCAGTCACAGTGACTGAGGTTGTGCTATTGACACTCATCCTGTGTGCAGAGCCAGAGCCTTCGGCTTCCCCAGGGCTGAGGAGCAGCAAAGAAGAAGAAAAGACTGGATTAATTTCCTGCATGGCACTCAGCAATGGGAAGGTTTCCTTCTATTGCTTGTGAGTGAAATAACAGAAGGTGACTTTAAAAGGACAGTACTCCTGCAAATGTGTTTATGTTGTCACTGCACAAATACTCACTGCTGTTCTACCTGTTCAAGGAGGTAAATAGTTATTGTGCACTGAACTCTGGTGGTGGGACTTGACAAGTTCATCTCAGCACCAGCATGGGAGCTTGCTCTGTTTGTAGGTAGTCTTCATCTGGTTGAAAATTCCAGTTGGAGTTAAATTTCTCAGCTACAATGAGTGTAGTCATGTTAAAGAGTGTACTGGAGCCTTTGGACTAAGTATCCAGGGACACGTTCTTGGTGTGCCAAGCATCATTCCAAGGAAAAAGTGAAACCCTTACTAGTGACCCCAGAACAATGTGTTATACATCCCCTGTGTATGCGAGAAAGCTATCTGAGAACTGATAATATATTACCTCCCTGAACACGGCACACATTAGCCATGGTTTTTAACTGCGATGCTTCCCAAGAAATACTGCAAAGACAGTCCTCTGGCCTGTGTTTGGGCAAAGCTGAAGTGCAGGAAAAAATGAATAGGAATAGCCACAAGAAATGCTGACTTCTTTACCACTGATTGCTAATCCTTGTTTACAAAATTGGCATGTAGGCCCTCGTAGGAAAGGCTTTGGACGTTTATCTAAATGGATGCTCCTGCTAGCTAGTTAAATGTGAGGTAGTTACCTGTTATGCCAGCCAGTTACGGTAGCAGCTACCAATATATAGGTCATTGGTGAGCTTCTGTTAAAGTGAAAAGTAAAATGTAAAATGTCAAACAACCATCTCTGAATTACACTTGGGAAACTGCGTGGCTAATGATTAGTACCCCATTTACAATTAAAATCTGGACTCCTTTTCTAATTTTTGTTGACGTGCTGTTGGTCTGAGGACTCCTCATAGACATCCTGGATTTTTAAACAGACTTTGCTTTGACTTACAATTACCATAAAATTAACAATTCTAAAAATGCTGCCTTTTAATTTTGCTGCTCATATTCATTTTAATGTACACTCAAATCTGGTACCCTGGCATGCCTCTGTTAGTTTACTGTATCAGAGGTCTGTATTTCTACTCAGATATGGAGGCATCTAGTCAGTATCTCTATATAGGATCTATTCTTGCTTTGAACAAAGGAAAGCTCCACATAGCAGTACAAGCTACATTTCTTCTTAATTCTCCATAATTCACTCAGCAATGCCATGCTGCAATGTAATCATGGTGGTTTCAAGGCAGACAGCCTTGGCTGTGGGTATCTGCGCCAAAGGGCTGCTGTGCGCAGCTGGGTGGCACATACAGCACTGTGCCACGTGCAGGACATGCTCAGGTATTTCAGAATGTGGTGTGCAGCTCTTGGCTGTCCCCTTCAGCATCTCTGGGAACAAAAGGTTGAAAATTGCTCACAAACCCAGCTGCATTTTCTTCCAGCAAGTGCTACAGTAAGGAAAATGCTGTGTTGAATCTTAAGCGATGGGTGCCTACATTTTTGAGAACCTGCCTGTATATGATGCTGATTCCAGGCATCCATTCCTCTTCCAACGACTGCAAGATTTGGAAAGTGGCTGGGATCTGAAGGAGAATGTGGGGATACAGTACTCTGCCTCTGCAAGGGAGATGGTAGCTCCTCACAGGACACGTGTGGGGTAAACCAATAGCAGAAGGATTTGAGTACAGACATCTTGTAGATGAAATATAGGATCTGGAAAGTTTTAAGATGGGACTTCTCCATTTTAAGAAGAGAATAACATAAAGTTGTTCCTTGCCATCACCTGGGTTTGCACTAAATGGCCCCAGTGGTCCCCATAGCCCATGGTTTCTGCGGACTGCAGAACAGTCAGAAAGGTCTGTTCCACTCTTCATACGTTGGGACTTGTTTGTCGCTGTGTTTTCTCAAGTTGATGTTATGTTACTTTTCCTCCTAACACTTCTTGTATCACACAAGTACCCGGAGTTATCGAGATAAGTATTACCAATTAGTGTGCCCAAGAAAGGTATTCAGTAGTACTAGGTGCTTAAAGTGGTAATTTAACTGGTATTTAATGGGGTGGATGCTTAGATTGGAAACATTTGTTTATTTACAAGACTTTCCCAGTAAACCTATCCTTCTTGCTGCTGCTAATCCCTGGCAGAAGGGATACGGATAGATTAACAGAAGCTGCCAGTAATTTTGAGGACCGATTCAGTCTCCCGGTACCTTCCTGATCTCTTCATTGCTCTGTTGCAGCAAAAGGCCCTTGATAGCCAGAAGGACATCGGTTCCTGAAAGGAATTTCAAAAAGTGCATAAAGTTGGTGTCTGCTTACAAGTAACACGGAACAGGAGCATCTGCCAGAGACAGGAGCATGTTGCTGGCTTAGTAAAACAGCAGGGGAACCTGCTGTTGACCAGATTTGTCCATATCGGTGCAGGTGTCTCTGCAGTTAATAAGAATTACTATTTACACTTGTTTTCAGAGACTGGGAGACATGGGGATAATATAGATAGCCCGTAAGTCATAAAGAGCAAGTAGATATGACACATGTTCCCATTAATGTATAGTGTTACTCCTTGGAGTTTGTGATATTGAGACATTACGGAGTATGGTATGAAATGCAGATGGCTCTGACTCTTGTCTGTTTTTGTTTAATTAAAGCAGAACATATTTCAAGATAGATTTTTATCCTGAATTGAAGGTGAGTAAAAAGGATGAGCAAAGCTGTGTGTAAACTGAATGCTGTCAGAATTACCAGGACATGGCAGTATGGTTTAAGATATTTCTCTTTAACCTCAGAAAAAAAACACTGTGGATGTTTAAGCATATGCTGTCATAGAATTGTTAAGGCTGGAAAAGACCACAAGGATCGTCTAGTCCCATGGTCAGCCCATTGCCTCCATGCCCACTAGCCCATGTCCCTCAGTGCCACTCAGTGCCACCTCACTTTGACAGAGTGTTCTATTGAGTCAATGGATGTGCTAAGCCCCGTTTTCAGCTGGTATCAATGGGTTTGTTAATTTCACATCCCATGAGATACAGCAGCATGACAGCGCAAGTAGCCCTGAATGGGAAGGAAGGCGGAGGGATGACAGCTCTTTCCACACAATCCCTTCTGGGCAGTGTGGAAACGGAGGCAGGATTTGCACATATTTGCTTCTTTTTTGTGCTATGGGGAACAACAACAACAACAAACCATCACCAAGTGTGGCCAGTTTCTGTGAAGAAATATGCCCCAATGGATATTTTCTTTTTGGCCCTGTTCTCAAGGGTAAAATAGGACTGCTTCCACTAAATAACACCTTTCTGTGGAAGGTTGACTGCATGCTAGTTCTAAAACGTAAAACGTTGTAACTATTATTGTTATTATTTTGCAATATCAGGTGTGAGCGCAACAGCACCTTCCTTCTGGGAATCTGTGATCTGCGTAACAGGTTCTTTCAAGAAACATGGTTTCTTACCCTGTGGGTTAAATCCCATTCTACTAAGAAGATGCTGTGAGGCTGCTTGGCTGGCTGTGCCCCAGCAGGGAAGAAGCTATTCTAGCACCTATGATAACACGGTAAGAAGCTGTCTTTCTGTCTGGACTCTCAGTGAATGGTCACCACGGGATCTGTCACCCAATGGCAGGGTGGCAAGAGGGAGGGGGAAGGAGGAAAAGCAGCACTGGGAAAGGTGAGTCGTGCAAGGACAGCTTGAAAGAGAAGTGATTCTGTGTGGGGTTATGAATGTGAGGATTTTTTCACTTAATGGTCTTTCTGATTTTGGAAACAGCTTAAAAAAAAAAAATAATCTGTTAGATGTGTGAGAATGTTTGTGTGTGTGTGGAAGAAGGGAAAGGGTCGAGAGAGAAGCCTTGGTTCCTGTTGGATATTTACTACTTCAGAACGCTGGAAAGGGACGATATCTTTCATACTTGATTTCTGCTGAAGTACAAAGCAAATCCTCTCTGCATTAAGCAGCGAAGAGCATTCTTGAGAGTAAGGACCCTTAAAGACTCTTGTGTTTTGTTTTGTTTTTTTTTTTTTCCTTCTGGGCAATGAATGACTAGTCCCTTGACGCCACTAACTGTTTATGTAGAAAAGCTAATTTCACTTCTGACAATAAAGTTCTCTTGCCAGCCTGAGTTTCTCATTAAAATTAATATTCTTATTGTATGTCCCCGTCTTTTCCCTTGCTGAGAGAGAAGCTAATAATCTTTCATTCAGGGCCAAATTCCCACCTCTTCCCCATCCCAAAGCAGAAGAAGGGAGAAGGTAATTGCATATGGAAAGATACATTGGCAGGAACACAGTCCTTTGGAGATGTGCTTCATTTCATGGTAGGGAGATGTATCTCGGCGTCTGTATGGCTGTCGGGCTGCAGGAGACCTTGGTTCACTTCTGTACTGGAAAAAGCAACGAGCTGACATCTCATGGGGGAATGCCGTAACTAACAGGGCGGGGGCTGTAGGGGATTGCTCCCAATTTCTCTCCAGTGAAGCATCTCCATTTTATACGAGAGAATTTAGTAGCAAGGGAGAGCAAGTATGGAGGCATGGCAGGGGGATTAGGGCATTCAGCTGAAGTGTTGCAATTTCTGCTCTGCTTAAAATGAAAACCTTAAGGAGTCATGAGATGAAAAGAGGCATCACCTCCTCTGTTCATGATACCTGGTGTGATTCTGGGGCTGCTCAGGGGGTGCCCACCAGAGCATCCTTCTGTAGGGAGGAAACACGTCCTGAGGAGCATGCTGGCACTCACCGTGAGACACGTGACACTGCCTCAACATTCCACCTGCATGGCACCTACCTGTGCACAGGGATGCACTGTGCGGAATGGGAAGAGCTGGGAACTGCACAGCTTTGTGCTATGTGCATGAAGGCTTTAGCACACCTAAAGGAAAAAATCAGGTGAGAAACTCTCTGTAGCTCCAGCTGAGGAAGACGTTGTGCCCAAGCAACTGTTCACACCTGGGGCTTGTGCAAGTAAGTGGGTAATCCTCCCCAGGTCCTGATGGGGGAAGGTTCTGCTCTGTGCAGCTGAATAGCATCACCACGGTGCTGTCCTCCTGCTGGAGGGGAAGCTGCCTTTGCCTAGGCAGACAAACTCACACTAGGGGTTTCCTTCCGCACTGGTAAAATTAAGAATCTGCTTGGGGACAGCAGGATGGATACAAGCCCAGACATAGCAAATCATCCTGTCTGATGGGACTATAATACATGGGAGCTTCAATTCCTTTTCCTCTTCCACATCTTCCTGCTGCCTTTTATGCTTGATTTTTGAGAGGGAGGGGAATGAAAGGTAGGGCTTAAGCGGGTATGTTGGAAGTATACTTTCAAGTAACACCCAGCCTTTCAAAAAATGTCTAGAAAAGCAATTCCTGACAACACTGAGAACATCACTAATGCTAAATGTTCCTTTAATTCTAATTTTCAGTTAGTTGGCAGTCTTGCAAATTAAAGATTTATTGCCTAAGAGCGCTCAGATCGCAACCTAACACAGGTTTAGCTGCTTTGTTCCATCCTGTTTGGAGTCATTCCAGAGGCTAAGCCTCTGTATTAGAAACATCACCAATGCAAAGATTGAATGATCGATCAAAGCGATGCAGATTATGAATCCTCCTATGCAGCCTTCCATAAAAAGAGTCTAGAGAAGCAGCTTTTTCTTTCTTTCTTTTTTTTTTCTGTTTATTTTTGGCAGACAGCTTTATGTCAAAGATTCAGTGAGGCTGTTTTCTAACAACCCGTGTCGTTTACTCAAGAAGGTAAATTTTGCTAGAATAAATATTTTTCAAGTGAACGAGGAAATGGCATAACTGAGACAAGACAAAGAAATGAAATGTTCTGCACAGTTCGTCAGGATAGATCAAAGATAGCAAAGGGAGAAGGTATTTCTAACTTCAGAAACTCCAGAATAAATAGACTGTTACTGATGCAAAGTCCCCCAAGAAAACAAATAGGATGCACTTTTGCTCTGTTTTGAAATTAATTCCAAGTCCAAGGAATGGAATACATAATGTGTGTAATAATTTCAATGTGAATCCCAGGGATATTAAACATTAAATCTGGGCAGAGATCTCGCATTATAAAAATTATTGAGAGCATGTCATTAACATACATCATTCAGCTACTAACTGTACTTGAAGAGGCTAGGCTTATACAAATACATCAGAGTCGTACTTTGCATTCCAGGGCATGACCAAATAATCAAATTACAGAGAATGAAGTGGTTAGGGCTTGAGATAGCACGGTAAACACTACAACTCAAAGGATCCTCTGTTGTGGAACAGATCTTGCTCTCTTGTAGACTGCCTGCAAAATAAAGGAATAAATAGGTGTGACATCGGGGAAGCCTTCTTAAAACTAGGCAGATAGCATCCAAAACTTTAAAACAAAGAGCAAATCCAGCAATACAGTAGGAAAGAAAACAAGCCACAAAAGGTGCTGCTCCTCTCGTTCAATATGCCTCACAGACACTCGGTTTGAAGTGTGTCTGATTATTGATCATGATGCTTCCCTCAACAAAATCCTCTCTCTCTCCTTATCTCTCCTTACCCTGCTGCCCTAGTTCACTTTTACTGCGTCTGCAACTTCTTCCCTGCTCTTAACACGTTGCTCTCTAGATTCTGCGACTAGAAAAAAGATGCGTTTAAATCTGGATTCATCTCTTGAGAATTAAACTTTTAATTAACTCATGGAAGAAATTTGTAGGAAACCTGGCAAAAGGTCCTATTGAGTCTGAATCTCTGTATTTTGAGTTGTCTGCTAGAAAACATGGACACATTACCTCCTAAACTCCACTTCTTTACCTTACTGCAGGAAGCTGTCTAATTACTTCTTATGTGAGCAGGTAGCCAAAAGTATATATTATTCCATCTAGGAGGAGAAATCGCTGATGGGTACAATGTATTTAATAAAAACGTGTTTATTTTTCATTCAAGGCCAGGTTGGATGTGGATCCGGGCTGGTCTGGTTGTTGGCAACCCTACACGTAGCAGAGGGGTTGAACCAGATGATCACTGTGGTCCTTTTCAACCCAGGCCATTCTACGATTCTGCTTACAGAAATGTGGCAAATTTTACTTTCTTGATGCAAGAAGGATCCAGAGACAGTCAATTTTCTTGCTTGAAGATCTTTTGCAACGTTTTGTCATTTCTGCTGCTCTCATGTCATGCATGACTTCTTTCAAAAGTGACTGATGCCTCTGTTTTCATATCAATCAGTGTATCTTCTACTCTCTTTCACTCCCACCCCCATGCTTTTTTTTTGTTTTTAAATACTGAGAAAAGGCCCTCTTCTCTGTGCTGTCTTTACTGTTGGTGAAAACACATGGTTACCTATCTCTTACATTTATCTTACAGGCTGATGGCTAGACATATTGGTCTGAAATGGGTTTAACGTGATGTATGTCCTTCTCCACAGCTCAGCCCACCACATTCCAGTCAAAATCAAGATAAAGTTTATTGAGAATTTAACAGAGTAAAATTAAAGTAAATACTTAAATCTCCCTGCATTTTAAAACACTTTCCATTAAGTTAATTTCACATCACCAGGCATTCCCAGTGTCTTCGATAAGTTTGATTTGTTTTCTTCCAGCTGCCAAATGGAAGATTATCTCCAAAGAATCTCCTGTACAATCCCTGTATCCTGTAATCCTGGTTCTACACTGTTTTCCAGATGAAGCCATTCTCATCTTTTTCCAGTATAATGGAATTCTCAGTAGCTGTGCTTCTAAGTGGCTTCTAAGCTTGGAAATGGGACAGCTTATTTACCGCAAGTAGTATAGGAAATAGTTTGTTTCATTTGTTTCAGCTACTCCACATCTTTAAAAGGATTTTCCAAGTTTCCATAAACCTTTCCTACTGTTACTAGGTATGATAAACTCTTAACTCAGTTATTAGCTTATCTGTTATCTCAGTCGCTCATACATCTCGTTCACATTACAGAGGTCCTCCTGTTGCAGAATCTGTTTTTCCAGGTTTTGGATGTTTTCACATTCCCCAGACATTCTCTCCATTTGAAATCAATTAAGACATTCCATTTTGGATCTCCCAAATCCCTCGTCTTTTTTACTTGTCTAGTCTAATAAATGCAAGGTTTGAAACAACACCTACAATTCTTTCACATTTCACTGATTCTATTACACATTCAATCGCCAAAATTCCCCTAATTATTGTAAGCTGTCCAGCCTGATATAAAAATGGTGCGCTGGTCCTGTGATGTCTTCCTGAGTTCTGATTCTCCAGTTTGGTGTCGTTCCATTTCCTGAGCTGAAAGAGAAGTTCTCTATGAAGTAAAGATGGTCTGCCTGTGGCAGCCTTGTATTAATAACAAACTTTCTTTTCATGGTGTTAGATTTCAAGTTAAGTTGACACTGTTCTCAATTTAATTTCACCAGGACAAGTTTTTCAGTTTTTATTATTTTTCAATAACATTGCAGGACAGATTTGTATCCCATTTCCCTGATACGGAACTGTACTTAGGGAATTTGTAGAGCTGGTCTTTCACCCTTGTCATCAGAAACTGCTTCCTCCTTTGGTCCACGGCTGCAAGGGGAGAATCACAATTTCCTCTGCAAACCCCAGAGACCTCGTAGAGTGTCCTTGGCTGCTATTCGCTGACCCTCGTGTTAAAGCTTAAGTCCAGCCAAGCACCTCTGAATTGATCCATTGCCAGTTTATCCTGAAAGCCTTCACTCACATCTGTGCATGCCAGAAAATGAGTTTCTGCAGGTTCTCTTGCTGTTCAGGTGGGATTTTCTTTTATTTTCCTCTTCTGTTCTGGCTTTGAGTTGCATCCATATTGACTCGGATTTATGGATGATTCTAATCAAGAGAAATTGTTTGTATGAAGTCTCTTTTTGGTAAATCTGAGCTACAACACTCTCAGGGCATGGCTATTCAAGCACCTCCACCTTCACCAACTTTCATTCAGTTCCTGAATTTACATTTAGAAAAGTAAATGTCCAGTGCAGTTTCCCCTAAAAGATATTAGATATTTGCATTATTTGACCTATGAAAAGCCAGCCACTCCAACGGGACTCTGTGTCTTGCCAGTCACGCAGAACTGCAGTAAATGTTTTTTCCTAAGCTCTTGCTTGGCCCAACTGAAAGTCCAGGTGGCTGGCTACCATTGTGGGTCTGCAACCAGAGATTTCCTTGTGGAGCTGAAATTTAGCCAATGTGTTCTTGTTCCACTCCATCCCTGCTAGTGGATTCCCAGCTGGTGTCTCCCTACCCTGAAAGATCTGTGACAGTATGCTTGCCATTTACTTTTTTGGGCTTACCAGTTCAGACTGGAATATTTGCAGCTGGCCTTCAGTCTGTTAAGACATTTTGTAGTCATTACCACAACAGAGAGTTCACCTCTGCCTGCAAATCACTTCAGCCATTCGTGGGAAACCTCCAGATGCTGCTGTAATTCCTTTTGTAAAGTTTCCAATTCTTGTTTTAGCGCCTTCTGGTCTTGTTTTAATTTCTCTTGGCTAGCTTTGTTTTCTGGGAGCAGATTTGTTATTGGTTCAGGAAGAATACTACCTAATAATTGCCCTACTTGAGTGGGGTCTCAGTGTCAACACCACGATTTTTATCTTATGATCTGATTGGGTTATTCCAATTAGAAGGAGAAATTGGTGAGTGAGATACTTCTGATACAATTCTGTTAATTTATAATAATGTGATTAATTTGCTTTCTTAAGGAAAGCGTTATCATGCACAGATTTCTTGCCCACAGCTCTTTCTGCTTGCAACCTTTCCAAAAAAATCCCCCTGCAAGCCTTCCCATGGAGCTTGTGAGAAGGTCACAGATCTTCACATTGAAGGAAAAAACACCTTAAGGAGAAAGTTGCTTCAGTCCCATGGAGCAGGAGTTTTGCCATGCCAGAGCTGCAGGCAGGACAAATGGGAAATGCTCTGAAAGTGGTGGCCAAAAGAAAAAGAAGTAGGCCAGTCTATGGTACGTTCATGAGGGAAGAGAATTTTGCATTTTACAAATGTTTCAAAATCTCCTGCAAATGTTAGTGTGTTTTGGGACACTTCATAAAACAACAGCCAGGGAAGAGGCTTTTTTTTCCCCTAGAGCACAGCCATATCATTGCTGAAAGGACTGTGCATTAGTTCTGCTCAGACTGCTGCAGCTTCCTCCTCACACTCTGTCTCTTCTGCATGGAGCTGTACCTCAACAAATCCTTTCCATCTAGAGGGTTAACATTCCAGAGACTTCATATGTCTTACCTTTCTTAAGGAGATATGCACTAGTCTTATCTCCTAGGTATCTCACATGATGAAGAACAAGTAAATTTAAGATTAGTACCTAGAGTCACATACATGTATACTGTTTCATCAGCTAGTCAGCAAGATATTTGACAACTGGCAAAAGAAACAAGGAGTTAAGGCTGTTGTCCAAAAGAGCTTATCGGTTAATAGAACAAAGCAAATTACAATCGGTGTTGAGAAGACGGCTTGGGAATAGAAGTGGTGAGAAGATCATCACAATGCTCCTGTGGGTTTTAAGGCAGGGCACATAGGAATGAGATGGGAAAAACTAACTCAAATGGCATGTAAGGAGGCAGAAAGCAGAGTGGAGGAAGGAGTTGCAGGGAGTACTGCAGTCATCAGAGAGGGAAAAATATGGGATCAATGAGGGAAATAGGATGAAAGGAGAGCAAAGATAAGGTTGCACATGGCCCCTAAGGAGCAATGAAGACAGCTGATACTGCTGTAACATTTTCTTCTGATTCCTAAATGCAGTTAGAGATTGGTGCTCGCTCTGTACAATGACAGGTGTAGTAGAATACTGCTAACAATAAGTGTTGCTACATTGCTCACCCCTGGGAAAGGAAAACCCAAAGGGCGGTACTAGTAGGGCATGCATAGAGCTCTAGAGAACTGTGGTGAGATGCAAGTTTTAAGAACAGAAGTCCCCTACAGAAGGGGATTGCTGTGTCAGTCATTG
Organism: Excalfactoria chinensis; assembly: GCF_039878825.1. Lineage (NCBI taxonomy): Eukaryota > Metazoa > Chordata > Aves > Galliformes > Phasianidae > Excalfactoria > Excalfactoria chinensis. The sequence continues at coordinate 43,362,694 of NC_092826.1, forward strand.
ACATGACACCAGTTTGAGATGCATCTGCTGGCCTCACTTATGGCAGTTTGTTAGAGAGAGAGACAACTTGATTTAATAGATCCCCATTGATGTAAGCATTTTTGGTTTTGAATTCCAACTAACAACAAGGATAAGAAGTGCTAAATGCTCTGGATCGAATGTAAGGTAGTTTTATGTGATTAAATGCAGGCAAGAAAAAAGTGACATCTGGAGCAGTATTTGGACTGACTGTTAAAGAAAAGCAGGAACCATAGGAGAATTCACTGAGATTAACAAAACTTTAGGCCAGGAGGAATGGGTGTAATCCTGTCTAGCAATCTTCCTCTTGAGCAAAGCTGTAGCATTACACAAATTCATCCTTCAACAGCTGGTTTCTGAGGCTGTGCTGAGTACTTGGAAAGATGACTTTCCCTCCTGCCCTTGTGATGTCCTGTCTTAGAAACATAGCACCACGAGGGACATATGCAGCAATGCTACTCACAGTGTGACGTCAAAAGTATCCCCCTACAACCAACCTGAACTTTCTTTCTCTGATACCTCACATCTCTCCCTTTTCTGTGGCATCCATCACCTGCTCTACTTCCCACCAGTCTCAGAACTCAGAAGCAGCTTTTGCTCCTTACCCTTTCATACCATGGCTCTTAAATAATGGCACTTCCTTGCAGTCTCTCATAAACCTCTCTTTTCTATGCCTGTCCCTATTGTTGAATTTTCCCCAAGTGTGGGATCTGTAGTATATGCACTGTGACTCAGCCAGCTTGTGCCTTTATTTTTTTTACTTCCAGATGTATTTACTGATGTTTGCCAGGTTCAGCCACTACCCAGGCATCTGGATACAATTCTGGCCACCTCCTTGTGGATTTCCTCATATTACAGCAAAATGAATACAATCTTTTGGTTTTCTTTTTTCTGCTAAACATTTTACGGTGTGAAGGAAGGCTGGGATGCCATTCAAAAGGCTGTTAAAATCGTCTTCCTTTCTTGTTGCAGTGGCCGTATTGCATCCCACTTGAATTACTTCACTAATTGTCCACCATCTTCCACAACCAGTATAAAGGGAGGTACTGCCCATCACGGGGAACACTGCATTTTTGATCAGACACAGTACTGGCTGAAGACTGATGGAAGTAGGTCTTGGGGCAGTGTCAGAAAATGCACTGTGGAAGAGATGAGTATTAGATAGGATATAAACAAGGAGTAGGATGCAAAACAATTTTTTAGTAATGTAAGTTGATGGGGTGGAATTGGCACATGTGTGTCTATGAATAAAGAGATAAGTGGTATTGAAGAGAAGGATGATATATTTGATCTTTATACAGCAAGAGAAAAGAAAGTAGGTAAGTGGACATAAAGTTACACAAGAACTTCTACAATATAAACGCAATTTTCAGCCATGGGTTTCATTATCCATTATCTAGTGGGTAATAGCTCAAGGAATGTAAGTTGGATTTTAATTCCACCTAGTGTGAAAAAGTAAATGACAATTTGTAGTGTTTGGTGAAAAGGAAAACTGTGATGTTCAGATGCCTGTATGAATTTAAGTTTTATTGGTAGCACTGGCATATAAAAGGTGCCCTACCTGTTGTCTCTTCATAGAAGATTCTTGTTGTGCTCAGACTGAGCGCTGTAAAAAAAAATATAAAGTCATTACAGCTTCTGGATATTTTTCTATACTTTGGGGTTTTCATCAAGATTCAGAACCATTTTCAGAGAGTGCATGCCCTAAGACCCTCTCTGTCACTTACAGAATGCTGCAAATTGACTCTATCACTGTACCCGCTGCTGTAAATTGGCTCTGAGCACACATAATGTGTCAGGTTTGCCTACTCACTTTCAGTTTTCACCCACCTCTACTGGGCATATCTAGGGGTAATGGGATGAAATTGAGCAAAGGAAAATTTAGACTGAATATCAGGAAAATTTTCCTAACAGTGAGATCTATTAGAATGTGGAATAGTCCCCCAGGAAAAACGATGGAAGCCCCATTGCCAGAATCATTAAAAATAGACTGGAAAAAAACATAGTAAAAATACAGTAGAAAATAATCTGCATTGTCAGGGGATGGACAAGATGATTCCCTAGGTTCTCTCAGGCTCTAATTTCTAGGATTTTAGGAGCTGAGCTCGATCAGTATTAAATTCCCTGAATGCCCAAGATCATCTAATTGAAACAATAGAAAGTTTGCTCATAGGCATGCCAGGGAGAGTGCTCGGTAATGATCAGACTGCATTACTGCTGAGAGTGTATCACTTGATCTGCACTGTACAAAGAAATGAGGAAGGAGACATTTTTTGTCACAATTTACCCTTTGCTAACGCTCTTCTTGTAAGTCAAATATGCTGTCTGGGTTCAGCATTGCTGATGTTATAGAAAGCGATCTTTAAAACAGGTAATAATGGAGTCCAGATTGCAGTTTGTAGCAGTGTAGTTTTATATCAAAAGCTAACTGCACATGTTCAGAATCAAAATTTCCTCCTGCAATACATGTACTTCTTACCACAACTCTGTGCTCTCCTTCCAAAGCAAACAGATGCACTGCACTGCCATTTCATTTGTCTGTGGAAGCCTCACTTGATACTGAAGGATAACAGATTAACTCCACAGGGAAAAGACACTCATTCCAAGTATTTCCTCTAAAAAAATGAGCTTTCTGTCAATATTTTCTCTTTCTCATTGGTCTTAATGTTTCAAAATCAATGTCAGCATCTCAACAAATTAAAAAATATATGCATCAAAAATATTTCAGGTACTGTACTCATCCATATCTGACATTGGTGCCACTTTTTGACATTCAGGACACCCAAGAATAAGGAGGGGGAAATGACCTACCAAACTAAGGAGAAGGGACTGTTCTGCAGTCAGCTGAAGAGGTCATGAAGTATGTAAATCCTTTTATTTTTTTCCTGGAAGACTGCCACAGTGATTTTCCTCTCACTTCTTGCAATAGTCTCACATTCCCAATCTATTGGAGTGGGTGCTCCTATTATGCCCCATTCTGAGACTGAACAAGAGGAATATAAAGGTGAGTGAGGCAGAGCATCATTCACACCCGTTCCTGCACAGGGCCCTCCTTCCTCCTCACAAAGGACCTAGAGAATCCTGCTGGAAGTCCCTCTACCTGATCACGCTGCTGGGAGCCCTCTGGGAAATTTCTTACCCTGATAGCTGGCACCTGCAACTTTCATTTCCCAACTTGACCAAGATAAATGCATTGAGGATGTTGGAAATAAAGAAAACAACTGCCTAGCTGGCACGGGATAAAGGTCAGCCCTATGGGAAGAGGCCAACTGGTGGCTCCCTGTCCGCTGCATGGTGGTCATGAGCTGTGGGCTCATCACTGCCAGAGATCTAATGGATGCTCTTCATACATGCTATCTGCACACATATGCACATCATGCAACGTACAAGCTACTCACTAATTAAATCATAGGGGCAACAATGTCCTCCTCCTCCTCCTGTTTTGAGGACTGTAAGGGTCTGGTGAGAGCCTAGAGGTACCAGGAGATAATAAGCCTGCCTCGTAATTTCTGACCATCTATCCCTAGCTGATTCAGGTCATTAGAGTTATTTTGCAACATTCTCTTAATAACCTGCAAACCCTCTCCTCCAGTGCTGAAATCATACACAAAAGGCCAAGGTTTAGGGAAATGAAGACAACGCTGATAATGAGTCCCTGATTGATTAAAAGTAAATACATTTTTATTCAGAGAAAAGGGCATTTGTTACCACAAACATTTCACCTTCAGCACAAATAGGAGTTACACTTACATTTACTAAGGGATTATAGCAGCACTACAACTAATTACTTCCCAGCAGCTGTTGGCCTCAGGTTAGATGTAAGCTACTTCTGGCAATATGTGGTGTGGGTTCATGTAAAAGGAGGCCAGTATTTTCATTGTCTTGGTGGAAAACAGTGCAATGGTGAGATGTGAGTGAAAATACTATGCATAATGCAATATGAAATAAGAGCTTATTACAAGGAGAAGGCTCAAGGAGATCAAACAACATTAGTGCATCCCACCATTTTATGTTATGAGGGAGATATTAATTATTCTGTTTGTATTTTGTAGATGGCCTCAAGTTGTACAATTATCACATAGGAAGGTGCACATTACTTACTGGAGACTGATTCAGACTCCTTGATTACCTTGAGTTGCATGAGGTAGATTGTACATTCCTGATATGACCTATGACCTATCCAAATTATAGAACACTGACGATCAGTAGAATGCCATTTGTCTTTCAGTTATTTACCAGATATTAGATGTAAGATTTTCCTCTTTTCTTGAATCCCGAACAGTCACACCTTTGCTATTCTTCAGTGATGCTCCAAACTCTCTGCTCTTCTATTCAGTGTTATATAATTTTTGCTAATCTGCTGGCAAGTGATAAGATTACTTTAAAATATCTATTAGGATTCAGAGAAGGAGGTTTCTACAGGTGTAGGCAATGAGGAGCCCTGAAATTATTGAGTTATTCATAACTTAGTGCAGTTACAAATTACTGCTATTAACTGAATACTGTAATTACAGCCAGAAGCTAGGTCTTGTAGCATAATTTCTGGTGTGGATAAGTTTTAGTGCATGTCTTGGGGAGCAAAAATTTAGAGCATACAGAGAAATGGCTGTTTTGATGTTATAAAAACATTTGGTCTGCTCTAGGTCACAAACAATGGAAACGTTCACCTTGGATGAGCAAAGAATTCCTGCTCTGCCTAAAATAGTGAAGTAATGGCACCAATGAATGCTCTCACTGGCTGAACTATTTTTCACAAGGACACAAGGAAGATCCTCTGTAAAGGTCTTTCATCAAAAAATGTACTTTGTCAATTGGCCTGTCACATCAAGAAATTGCTGATGGACTCTAGAAAACCCCTTTGAGATATCTTTAGAGAGTCTGGCCTCAGATATTGCATCACAGAGCAAGCAGAGACTCCAGCAATATCTCAGCACAAACCATCCATAGCTCGGTGTTACCACCAAGTAGAAGTAGACTGACTGCTCTGTTCACCTGCGCACCTATGCTGGAACCACAAGGTCCCCTTCTGTTCAATGTTTTGACGTGTCTTGAGTACAAAAAGTGCTTAATAACACTACTTTAATTGCAAACAAATACCAAAACAGATATTCAGGTTGTTGAATTTATTTATATGATTCTGCATGGTGAATGTCAGCTCACCAAGCATTGCAAAGTATCTTCCATGGCTGTGCACAGTGGCTTGCCATGATATCGCGGTTCATTTTAGTGCTTCCTTGGTGCAGAAAGAATGACTACAGCCCCTGTTTGCTAGCTGTCATACTCCATTGCTCCCTGTGCCTTGAGAAAGCTTTCTGGAGGATATTTAAACCTGAGATATTCCTTTCACACAGTCAGTGAGAGGCAAACAGCCCTACACTCGGTCCAAGCAGAATGCAACAGAGTGATTTAGATTTCATGCCATGTATTTTTGACCTTTCTGTTGGAAGAATAACACCGAGCTTGTTTAAGAGTAAAAGATTGATGTATGTCTTGTTCTGAAAGCAATGTTATAAAAATTGTACCTTCTTACTCAGCAAATCTGCTCCTGTTGTGTATTGAGAATCACTGCTGCCTGCGTTCAAAACTAAAAAGTTTATGATTTTTAGCCCAGAAAAACCAACCTGCTTCAAGACAAGCGAGCTGGTTCCTCTTTATTGTATTATTAATAAAACTCTGTACTCCTTACCCGTTACCAGACCAGTCAGTGCACATGCTGATTGTTAACAAGTGTTCCTGGATCTCTCCCTTTATTACCTTTAGTGTTGGCATGAGTGGAATTTCTCCTTGTACAAGAGACCAGTAGTGTTTGCTCGACAATAATTCTTGCATATTTTGCTGGCAGAGATTTCATTACCTGTGAGTGATGTGTTATAAGGAAAGAATCTTGCTTTGCCTTTAGAGCACAGTGAAGTTTGCAGTGGGAAAGAAATGATGGGTTAATAGCAGAAATAGGTGAAAAGCAAACTTCTACTAAAAGAAAATGGATTTTAAATGGAAAAGAAGTAAGACAAGAACTAAGCATTTGGCTCTGAGAAAGTCTATCCACATCTCTTAAGCCTTTACTGAATGGACTATAAAATAAAGATTTCTTAATAGAGATCATCTTTTACAAAAGGGCAAACATGCAAGGCAAACTCTCAGCACTGAGTGTGTTTTTACAGTAGGAAAAGCTTGTTTGCTTAGGCATGGATTAGCTTTCCAAAGCAAGAAAAACATGAAAATGTTAAGATACCATACATTACTGCTGGTGCAAAATGAGCTTTATCATATCAGTGAGTCTGCTCCTCCAGGAACACTAAGGGATAAAACAATAGGGGTAGTATGAGACAGACCCAGAGATCCTTGGTCAGGCTTTGTACAAAAAGTCCCTGCACCAACAACATGCCACCTGTGCCATGACACAGAATTACTTTTGTATCTGCACCTGAACTTGCTGCCTGAGCGCATCTGAGTACCTGAGCAGAGTTAGCAAGCAAAGGGAATCACACCGATCCTTTGCTATCTTACTGCTGGACCCCTATCTCCTCGGACCCCTATCTCTTTCTTCCTTTTAGCAGTACTGAGCCTGTACTGACAAGAAAACAAAGTCAAAAGAAGGTGAAATAAGGAATGTGTTTCTGGTTGTCTTTTAGAAGAATCTGCATCTCTCCAAACACAAGGATGTGCACAAAGGTGTCGCATTATAATGGATCAGTTGCCTATTGAAAGAAAATGGGAAAGTAAATTTTTTAACACTCCTTCGGCTTATCAAAACAAGTAGACAGATTCAGAGCTTCTCACCTTTCTCCCTCTCATAGTGTCCCATAAAGAATCAATTGCAACAGTAAGTGAAGTGATGCAGAAACCAGGATCCTTCTCATCCCAGTCTGGAGAAGGTGTCCCGCTGAAATTGGAGGCATGCAAAAATCCAAGTAACAGTATATGTCTGTATACCAGTTGCTTAAGGTCCTCTATGGCTTACTGAGGTTGATCCATAGAGAGGCTTTCTTTTAATGAAAACATAAATTCCATCCGATTTGGCTATAAATATTAGAGCTGTTTTCACGATCTCTATTAATGACAACTCTTCCAATGCCATTGATCAATATAGTCCTTTTACAGTTACTTCCCACCAAGAGACCATCCAATCTGTTGTCTGTTGTGATCAATTAGAATGAAGGAACACTACTCTGTGTATGATGCCTACTACAGACTTAGACCAGTGCTTCAAGTCCTATTACCCAACAGGTGCTGAATTTGGTACTTTAAGGAAGTGCTATGTACCAGAACTGTCAGATTCCTTGGGGAATCTGGGTAAAGTATTTTGTGGACTCTTGAGCTTTGAAAAGGGAGACCAGAGACCTGCTGCTAGAATCAACAAGGATGAACCAAGGTATCCTCACTTGCCCAACCTCGTACGAGGGTCTGTTAAAAAAAAAACAAACACAACTACCCGTCATCTTACCCTCCAACCTTAATCACCTGAGCCCCAAGCATTAATGCACAGTACTGAGGCATGCGCAAGAAATTTGGAGGAGTGACTGGCACTGCTACTTGTTTACACTGCTTACAGGGTGAAATTACTTAGGCACTGCTCCTCTCAAGATACACTTATCTCTGCCTGAAGTGTGCCTTAAAGAGCACAGGGGCCTCAGTGGGACCCCTGCTATTGCACACCGTGAAATTCATCTGGATGCGATCCCTACAGCTGCAAATTCACCTTCCTTCTCTATTACACATTCTATTAGCCTGCTTTCCTTCCCCTTTAGCACACACCAGCGCTGCTCTTTATTTTAGCGTTATTAATTTTTGACATGAAGTCACTCTAAACATGGTAAATACAGAAAGTAATTGGTATGTTAAACAGAGGAAGCATAATGAGTCTCATGTACAGACGCGACTCGCTCCCGCTGCAGAGCCAGACTGAAACAGAATACACAATAGCTCTGCCAATTTCCCAGGAACTTCTTTACCAAGTCCCCGTGGTTCACAGGCAGTGCCTCGACCTCTCCTGTACTTATGATACATCCAGCCACAGTTTAATGGCTGAAATGACTTTGAAGCTCTCCCAGTGGAACCAATTTCCACCCTATGTGAATACAAGCTCCAGCCTTTCAGCAGAGTTTAGTTTGGTGATAAGTTAACATGTGAGGCCAGCCTGAGAATAAATTTTGACTGGTGCCCTGATGGTAGGGCTTTCACATTGTGACTCATGGCTACGAGGGCTTTTTGGGAGAGACACGCTCTCCAGACTAATACAGGCTGATGGGATATTTTGTCGGCAAGGAGACATGTCACTTACAGCTAGCGAGGCTGCTACTGTCATGTCAGCACCGATGGCAAGTCTTTGCTAGGAGGAGCAGGTAGGGAAGTCACAGCCCATCTCAGCTCAGGCTTGCAGTGAAAAACGGGCTGATTGTGAATTACAGGAGGTGAGTTTCAAAGGTACAGCCCTGCACAGAGTAGAAAACCTTCTCTAAATTCACCTAGAAGTTAGTGGGAGAGTGAGATTTATTAGTGAGTGTGAGAAGAAAAGCTTTTATACAATCCCAAAATAATACCAGCCTAGCTTGGCTCTTTCTCTTCATTTTAACCTTTTTAAAGATTCTAGATTTCCAGTTTTCCAGTGGGAATAATATACACTAAATACAGTTACTCAAGTTCTTGTGTAACAGTTTCAAATCCAATCAATTTTGTCCAGAATCCAGGCTGCAAGATCAGATCAAAATTATTGCACAATCAGGAATTACAACACATTTATGCTGCATGAAATGCCATTTTCCTGTCAGCTGTAACCCATTCTTTAAGTTGGAATTCACAAATAAAAGACAGGCACACTCAGCAGTGGTATGGGACTGTAATACTTGACCAAGAATCGTGTTGACATACATCAGCAAAATGCCCACAGACAGCATAATCGGGAGCCTGACCTGTCTGCTGCTGTACCAATGGTACTGCATAAATAATTAATTGTACCTGCCAACCTAACATACGGCGCCAGGTAGCTCTTTGCTTTTTGTTTTCCGTGACAAGCCTTGATCTTTTCCTACGTTAGCTGCTATAAGAGAAGAAACTGGAAGAAAGAGAGCGGACTGTTACTACTTGTTATGTCCTACTCACTTTCTCAGGTTATTCTTGAAGAGGGTTTGTTGACAGTATATAAAATATCTCAGTGATGCCTGGAAGAACAGGATCAGCAGAAGTATCTGATCACCTTTATCTGAGTTTTGTGCATGAGCCAAAAGAACCCACAGACACAGCCTTTGCTAGGGACATTTAAAATCAGGCACTACAATGCCCCATAAAATAGGCACTAGGAAACAGGAAGGATAGATTTAATGGCACAACGGTTTCTTTCTATTTGATTTTATGATCTTGGTTTCAGAAGAATCCTGAGAACAGTCTAGAGAGAAATTTTTCCCTTCCTTTTTTCTTTTCTACACCTTTGTGATTTAATTTAAGAATGACAATTCTTTCTGGACAAGAAGTTCACAGTATAAGGCTGACAGCTAAGACCTGAAACACATGCTCTGCAATTCAGCAAGTGCATAAATAAAAGCAGTAGTGTCTTCTCTGAGGAAGTGTCTGAGGTAAGCTTCAAATACTGAAATGAAATACTGAATTCAGCTAAGGTACCTACAAGCAGTTTTAGTGAAGCTGCCAGCAAATACTTGCCCGCTCTTCTTTGGTTCTTATTTTAGGGGTTATGGTATTATTACTGTTTCAATTCAACATATGTTTTCTGAAGGAAGATGGAAGCCTTGCCCCATGTAACTCACATGGCTCTTTTAAGGAGATCATAAAGCTCACAAAAGAAATGAGTTAGAAAAGCCAGCATATCGACTGCAAGAGTAACTCCCAGAACCTCTATGAACAGCATGCCTTAACGATGCAGAAGCTGGACAATGGCACATGATCTCATAAGGGATATGGTTTCAGCCTGGGTCTGATAAACTTCAGTACATAAACTCACACCTGCACTTTCCAAGTGCAAACACCTGGCTTTGCTTTAGAGAAAGTCAAAAGCCTGCATGCTCTCTTTCAACAGCTTGTGTATATGCCAGGGTTGGAATTCATACCTGCAAACCACATTCCCTAACTGCTCCTACTAATTAATATTCTAATACCTGCAGTCTCTCTTCTGGTTATGCTACCTTTCAGTGTTTCACCAAATCTTAAATGCATTCACTTTAGAAAAATCAAAGCAGTGTGATCTGGTTGCTAGGAAAGAAGGAACAAACCTTGAGTCTGAAACTCTGCTCCTGGAAGATTTATCACACTTTCTCCTCCCATCAAATAACAGTCATATCTGTGGATCAGATCACTGAGCATTAATTAAGCTGCACCGCAGAAGCATTTTCCAGCTCTTATTCTCAAACAGAATCCTTAATGAAGGACCGATTCTGGGCTCAGACACCACTATACCTCTCAGACCCTTCCCTGAGCTCGCTTGAATGATGATGTCAGTCCAAATGCCTGAATTCTATGGAGACAGTTTGACTGATTTTTGATTTTCACAACGTTCAATGGAGACCCTTCAAATGAGACATTTGGTTCGTTGGTTTAGAAATACAAAGAATTAAGGCCTGAAGGTGAGGATTAGAGTAAAGACTTAGAATCACCATACATTTGTAAGGCAAAATGGCACCAGCAATGATGGCTCATCTTCATCATCTACAACTCAGCTTTCAAGTAGCAGCTATTCAGTCTACAGTGCAACAGGCAAAGGTAACAGGAAAAAATTCCCACCGATGGAGATGTGCAAACATGTCAGGAGGAACCTCTGAACTTTTCTGAAGTGGCTTACCTCCTTTTTAGATGTCATCAAAAGCAACTAAAACAAAGCTTTCAGAGCCTCCACGAACAGCTTGAATCACCGAGCCCGTAGTAATGGCCTGCCACAGAAGCTCTAATCGAGCATGTGTGTGTGTATTTTCCTTTCACACGATGACAGTTCCCAAGTGGAAGGCCACTTCAGTTCTGATAAAACTTTCCTTCTATTGTCTGAGTTTTGTTTGTTTTCTGGCAAACCCCATTGCTGCCTGTGCTTTCTGTGCAGGCACACATTTCTCGTTCTTGTGCGGGGAGGCCAACCTAAGCCTTTGGAGGCTTCTCAGTAGTATTGCCTGCAGCAAATACCACAGCTCAATAGCAATTTAATATTGTAATCAGGGAGCAAACTGTGCAGTTTTGGCACATTGTGATAATTATTAACTACATGTATTAGTGTTGTGATTCTATTAACTAATATTTATAAAAGGTTCCCTGTGTGGGGAAGACCTTGCCTAGACACAAGCAGATGAACTATTCCTGAGTGATTGTCAGTGGGACTTTAAGCCAGCGCTCGTGTTCACTGTTTAAAGATAAAACATCAATACTTAGAAATTGTACTTCAAAAGACCTATTTCATGAATAATAAATTCTCAGGGTGTAAAACCATACCAAGCACCAGAATATTTTGTGAATTTATGGGGAAGTTTTCCTGTGGTTAAAAAAAAAGGAAAAAAATCCTGGAAGACTGAAAAAGCACATCTCAAACTCCATGACATAACATAAGGGAGGTTCAGTTCAGACATTAAATCATACTTGATCTTAATATTTTGTTTTGCTCTATGATGTGCATCTTTCTCCTGCTTTCCCTCTGCTATTAGCTATAATGAACCTGTTCAGAATTCACTTGAAAGGACAGATGTAAGCAAAATGCACTCTCAACTTGAAATCTCTGATTGACAAATGAAACTTCTCCATGCAGTTATGTCTAGATCACTCAAGCAAACTTGTATTTGCCTTCGTGCCATGAAGCTCATTGGTCTAGAAGTTCTTCACCTGGCAGAGCAGGGCGGTAAGGACTGAAGGTGTTTGAGTGTATTAGTATTGAACATTGATGATCCATGCAGTATTCTTGACTAAATTGAAACCTGATGCAGAAAGCATTTCTATTCAGAGTACATGACTGCATTTCCTTCAGAATGTGATTATGTGCTTTTCCAAACAGATGGAGACGCAAATAAATATGTACACGTTTCTAGTCTGTGTGCTGTACACACAACAGACACACACATAAGAGAAAAAAACCCAAACCTTTGTTTTCTAAAAGGATCACAACTGAGAGAAAGATTTTCTTATGCTGCTTAAGATCTGTGTAGTTTCTTCCTTTCAAGCTCACAATGTCACACTGTTTTTTGGCAGAATCTAAAGTGTTTTTAAATTATGTATTGTTTTGGCTTGTATGCCAAACTTTTAGTCTAAAAGACTAGTCCTCTCTACATAGAAACCATGATTTGACATTGTTTATTTTGCTATGCAGTCACATCAGATAGATAATGTTATAAAGATGACATGAAATTACCGCATGTAAACAATGCATTGCCATTCTTTTGCCAATTCTTTTAACAAATCAACAAGCAAAATGTATATTTAGCCTCAGTTAGACATCAACCTGGATTTCTTAATAGGACCAGTACTCAGTGTTCTATCCGTGTGGAAGACAAAGATGGTTCTTTCCATGTGTTTGCAATACTCTTACCAAGTGTGAAATGACTGATGGGTGCTGGAAGGGAGTCAAGGTTAACAGTGAGGTGGTATGGGATAACATAGTCAGTAGTGATCACAAAGTGCTATGATGTACTAAAAAATGAGAGAGAGGAGGACAGGAAAAAAGAGTCAGAGAAGCTGAAGGAAAATAAGATTTCAAGCTTACTTACAGGAGCAGTGTCTGAAGATGTTCACAGGTTAAGGAGGGTAGAGCTGGCTACAAAGAGGTCAATGAAGACTTCACCTGACTGCAAGGCACTGGAGACAGATTAAGGAAAGTTTTCTGGGGAGAGAGTGGAGGAGGGAAACACTGGAGTATGACTCATCCAATGTGTGTAGAGACATGGTAGTAGCTGTAGTAGCAGCTGCAGTCAGGTATAAAAACAGACAGTATAAAGAATAAATATTAGTACCTATATACAGCATTAAAGATCTTTGTAATGTTTCCTGTGTTGTGTCCATATCAAAGGCCAATTCAAATTACAAATGGCCATTAAGAAGCACTACAGTTACATGTTTTACATTTATTTTTATATTTTACAGATTTTAAACAAGAGCGATATACTGAATGATAATCAACTCGTGTACGCCCTACGTCTGTGTAAACACAACTCATCTGTCTAATTTACAAAGCATAATGTTCATACCGTTTCCCGACTTTAAGTTTTACCTGTATAGTTCCAAGTACATATTTTAAGACTAATAAATCAGCCACCCTACATTCCGTTATTCTCAAATGGTACAGCTAAGGCTTGTAGACGTAATGTTAGTTTTTATAAATTCCTTTAATTAAAGTAATTATTTCAAAGATAAGATACGACAAACATATTAGTATTTTACATAAATACTTGTGCTTATTTTCAGAATTAATAGCAACAGGAATTTGGCTACAGATAGAGTTCTTTACAGGTTACAAGTGCTATAATAAAGAAGGGGAAAAGGTAAGTGTATGTGTATCTTCAAGTATGTGCTTAGCCTTTCTAACCTGCTGTGAAAGCAGCAAGTTAAGGGCACTAAGTACATATCTAAAGGTAAGCACATGCTTGACTGCTTTGCTGATCTGACACTACAGACGGCAGGAGGATGAGGTGCACATTTCTGAAAAGGCTTCCTGCACTCTCCACATTGTTTCAAGGATGAAGAATAACTTGATCACAAGCAACTTAATGATTGAAGGGACAAAGGACTCAGTTACTCAGTAAATTTGCTTTGGCAGCAAAATCAGCTTAAAACTCTATTTTGTTTATTTTATTTTATTTATTTATTTTTAAAGTAGAGACTTAATTTTAGTGAATGAGCAAGCCTGAACATTCTTGCCTATCAAAAGAAATTACTTACCCTAGGAAAATGGATGACTAGGACTTTGCAAAGCTGGGATAGACTCTGGTTTTGTCAAACTGCATGCGGCGTGCCTGTTAATATTTATAGAAGAGTACAGTTAAGCAAACACTACAGTCCCATAACTTTTGATGATAAAATATCAAGCTTGCTAAATACGCACATGCCTACACACACAGATAGCATTTTCATCTGTGGGGAAGAGTTGGAGATGGTGTCTCTGCATAAACAGCTCTCTGACCAGCTCTCCTCCACTGCTGCTGCCTCAGGCTCTGGCTTTTTTTGCCTGTTAAGGCCAGCTGCCTCCTTGCTGGTTAGACCCTCCTCTGTGACCCAGGCTGCCTCGGGGATGGAGAGGGACCACCTCAGCCAGGGCCAGCCGGGCTCTCCCAGCAACACATGCATGCAGTTTATCTGCCCGATGGGCCTGCAGAGCAAGCACAGCTGCTCTTCTCTTCTCATTTCTTATCTTCCCCTCGCTTCCCCAGCAACAGTGACCTGCATCACCTTGCCTGAGTGCATCGACTTTGCTACCGCCGGGACGTGGTGCAGGCTGCTGTAATCAGGTGTTCTGCCCGGCTCATGATGTTTTTGAGTTTATTGCTGCTTACCCTGCTGGTGGCTCCCGGGACTATCGATACCATAACATCTGGAGGCGAGGTGCTGTGCCTCCTCAAGTCTGGGCTTTCATGGGGTTATGTTTGAACAACGGCGTGCAGGCTGGGGCTGCCACAATAGCATTATATATCCCTCATTTTATCTGCAGCTATGTCTAACTCTTCCAGAAGTATGAAAGTGAAGTGGGCATAGACAGACTTTGAACTGCCCATTAATACTTCAAAGATCCTGGGGAAAGGAGCAGTTGTCCTAGGCCAGTGCCTTGCTGCTGTTTCTGTGGGTCTGCTGTGGGGCTGCTCTCGTCTAATGCCTTGCAATGGGTCCTCCTGTGGAATTCACTTCTCCCAGAGACTGAATTCTGCAGTGTCATTGGGTGAGGATTTTTCATCACACCTCCTAAATAAGAAAGCATGGGATTAATTCAGCATGAGAAGGAGCTGAGGAACATTTTGTGGGTCACAACAGACAGTGACACAAGGACCACAAAAGACCATGGGGGGTGGGGGGGGAAGGTGCAAACACTTGGCAGATTTAGGAAGACTCCTGGAGTGAACCAGAAAGGACTCACTGAGGATGATGGCCCAAGGTTTGCTACCATGTATGTTATGAGGATTCTTTGAGAATCTTGTCTCCAGTTACTGGAACTCCAATTTGCATGTATGCGACCAGCTCTTGGAAGGAAGAAATGTTTAACATTTCCTCCCTGATCTGAAAAATGCTGATTTGTTAAAGTAAGAAGTGTTCACAAAGGAAAAACTTGATCAAATCGTCATTATGGAAGTTGCTTTTTGGAAGGAAAGTTTGATAACTGTAAAACCAGTCTGTACAAATGAACTGCCAATAAACTAGGGCTACTGAAGTTTTATGAAAACTGCATAAAAAAACAACAACAACATAGGATTTCAGCTCTATCCATGTTACATTGTCCTTAGTTTAGTGACTTATGGAAAATTTCTGAGACCGTGAAAGGACATTATCTCATAATCTCCCATAGAAAGCCTTTTCTCAATAGAACAATATGTGACACTGGAACACCACAAAGCACTTTCCATCACTCCTTCATTCACAGTTAAGGTCCTTTTTCAAAGCATACTATAGTTTTACCAGAATTATCATGAGGAATACTGCAGTCTCCTTCCCAGCCTTGCAGAGAAACAACAAAATCATGTTGAACAGGGTAGGCTGTCAAACCATATTTTGCTCCTGAAGAATATCTAGATTTCCAGTTGCAAAACTTCTACCAATGTGCAGTGAAGGGATGAAACACTCCTTGGTATGTACAGAAATTCTCTGCAAAGTAAAAGGTGAGGCTGGAGGCACGGGGGGTTGATACTGTCTCTGATGATTTCTGAGTCTAAACAGAATTTGGTGCCATACCAGATCTCTCAGGTAAGACTGCGGCTGCCTTCCTGACTGGCTCAAAGTATCCCTTCTCACAGCAGGTTGTAGGACCCAGAAGGCTGCCTCAGTGCTCCACTCATGGAAGCAATGCACTTCAAAGCTCAGTATGTGACACAGGCAGTAAGACTGCCTGACATCTTTCAGTACATATGGAACCCTTTTTTGCAATTGCTCGGAACTCAGCCATTAACTAAGAGTGATTTATTTTCCCTATAGCATGGAAAAGAGGAAAAAAATCTCATCCTCTTTCATAAACTACACGTTGTAAAATGGCGTATCTCTGAACTTGGGATGTTTCACAGCCACGAAGCAGATGTGTGCTAATAGATTCTGACTCTAATTCAGGAAAGGTACTAGTTAATTTTGATTTCTCAACACTCTCTTTGGTTCTGTTGTCATAATTAGAAAGTCAACATTTACCCACATCTACCATGAGACCTGGGAAAACTATTAGTTGCAAACAGCTGATTTGTTGGATTTAGCTCTCCTTCCTGACTGTGGTTGATCAACAACCACATTTTAATTTCTGTTAATTTTATTCACTGTATAAATTCTTACTCAACTCATTCACGTGAATATATTTCAGGCTACGTATTTCTTACAGACTGGATGGTATATACGTTCTTGTAATTTACTATTCAGTTTGTACATGAAGTCCCAGTCTATTGTTTCTGGTCTCTAGGTGAATAGTTTGCAAAAATATAAAGCGATTTCAGGATGACTTCTGCATACAGTTTGGAAGCTTGTTGGAAACAAGATTCACAGGAGGATTTATTTCACTGTCTTTTTTAATATGAATTTATGAACAGAAGTTTCTCCTGTACACTTGAATGTGATAAATAAATAAATAAATAAAAGCACCTATTGAAATCTACAGACGTATTGGCAGTGAAATATGAAAGAATCCCAAAGAGTTCAGTGTGGATTAAATAGGTGAAACAATTGCCTAATGAAATGTGTAGTGGTTTTTACTTAATTTTTTTCTTCTCTGAATTCTTGAAGCCGATCAAGAACAATTTTCTTTCTTTCCTTGTCTCCCTATTACACACCCATCTGTCAATACTTCTCTGGTCTTAGATACATCTTAATATTTTTTTTCTATTCTTCCCAAATGCAGTGTGGAGGAATGCTTTTAAAAACAAAACAGACCAGAGTGTAGTGTTATTTGAGAAACTCTGCATGGCCAGATGAATGCGAAAAGAAGCTCTATATTTTTCCTGGAGCATTTAAAAGCCTTTCGAAGACAGAGGTGCATAGTTCTAACAAGATATTCTCCAGCAGACTGGGCTGAAGATCATTAACCTGAGGTCACCGCTGACTGCAACCTGCACTGAATTTGCTCTGCCTGCCCTGACTGCATGGGCATCAGCTGCATTTCACAACAACTGCTGTTGAACATAAGTGTTTGTATATATGCCAGCATGGGTTGGGTATCGATATTAAGTGCATTAATTCTGAGCTGTTTGATGACCCTCCAGCAGGCTGTTCCCAGCAGAAGGGGATAGCTCCTCATTGCCATCCATGAGGTAGGGAACTATCTGGGGAAAACACTGTTTGGAGACACATCTAGAAACCTGTGTATCGCAGCACTCACACCAGCACGTGCACAAGTGCCCGAGTGCAGGTATATACAGAAAAGCTATATTTTGTACAGCTTTTTGTTTTGCCTGTTTGCGTGCTTTCTTCTAGGAAAGGGCCTGGGCAATAATGACCATCACGGTGCATGGGTTTGGGTGGTAAACGACCAGCAAAAGCTGCTGAGGACCCAGGGCTTTGCCTCGGGCCTGCAACCTGGCAGATCATTAACGGCAGCAACTGCCGGTCCCGGGAGCCACGAAAATGTTAAGAAAATAATTACAGCCGGTGCTGCACACCTGGCTCCTCACAACACCCCTCGCGCCGGGCCGCGGGGAGCACTGGCTGCGAGAGGCCAGGCCTCGGTACTCTCGCAGGCCTGCACGGCCGCGGCCCAGCGGGCCGGGTGGTGGGGGAGGCCGGCGGGGCCGGGCCGGGGCCGAGGTCGGGGCTGGGGCCAGGGCCGGGCCGCGGGGCGGCCTGACTCCAGGAGTCGAGAGCCGTTGCCATGGCGACGTCAGCAGAGCCGAGCCGCAGCCCTGCGAGCGATACTATCGATTAAACGAGCTTTTTAAAAAGAATTATTTCTTAAATTTTTTAGTATTTTTTTTTTTAGGGCGTGGGGGGCTGTGAGGACAGGCAAGCCTGATGCTCGCAGGCAGGCGATGGGGATTGTCTGGAGGCTGAGGTGACTTGTTTTCTTCATGTGGAGGGGTGGCAATGGGGCACATACATCCTTCTGTGCCATCTCAGGTCTTTCCATTGGGATTTGTTGAATGGCGGTTGAGAGCCTCCCAGCTGCAGGAACAGCTCCTATCATAGCCATAATCCCCAGCCTGACCTCTGTGGGAGGATACAGTGACCCCCATGTAGTAACAGGACACTCATTGCTTCCCATTCCTGTGACCTTTATGTGCGTGTGTGTGTGCGTGGCCGTGTGGCACTCCTGCCTCCCCCATCTCGGGAAGCAGCACAAGGCAGTGCAGCAGTCTGCTGGCGGATCTGCTGCTGGAAGAATTCATGCATCTTGCATCTTGAAGATGCATTATTAATGCCTGGACAAATCACATCAGGTGGAGCTCAGCAAGTCCCTGGCACTGCAAAAAGGAACAAAGGCTGGTTCTACAAGGGAGAGAAGGATGAGACAAATTATAACAGCTGGGAGTTTCTTGTCAGTAAGATGGCATAAAAACAGAAATGCTAAAATTGTTTGCACATACGGCAAGATTATATTTTTATTGGAAAGGAAATTGCACATTGCACTGTGAAGAAGATACTTTAATTGTATCCTAATACACATCACATTGTTGGGTATCTTTGAATTTCATGGCAAACCGGGCCAGCTTGCTGGCATCCAAATTACTTCCAAGTGCAGTTTTATTTAGTATCTGGAAAAGACCATAAAGGATTTGCGAGCTGAGGGCCTGCTTCTGGTCTCCTTGAAGTCAATGGCAGAACTCCCATTCGCTTCAGCAGAAGCAGGATCAAACTAGAGTTTGTAACAGTCTTCCGAAGGAAATGAGGCAGTGCTGCCTGTGACAGCATGTGGGAATGCATGGACCCCAGCCACACGGGCAGAGAGCGATAGTTCTTCTAACTCTTGATAAGAGGATCTATTTTAACAGGCTTTGATGCCAGCTAATATTTTCTTCCCATGGTCTAACTAGTTAGCCAAAATCCCAGCCTTGCTGGCTTCACTGCATTAGGAAGAGAAAAAAAAAATAGTGAGAACCCGGAATTTCTTTGGAGCGATCCTGTTTATTTCTTTAGAGGTTGCATGCAAATTGCAATTGTAGCAAGGGCATTCAGCCAGGAAGAACTATCCTTTGGTTTCACCACCTGACAATGCACTGTTGGTTATTACTCTAGCAGGTGGCTTTTTCTGTGCCTTCTGTTTTTTCACTGTCTCTCACTCCCTCACACGTACATCTGCAAGTATACAAACCTGTATATATGCAGCTGTTCTGCTCACAGGAAACTACACCCAGGAAAACTGTTGAGTCTGGCGTCCACACTTGTTCCTTCTGCTCCTGCCTTTCCTAAGAGTCTCTGAGTACACACAGGACATTTTTGTTTAGCTGACACTTTTGGACATCTTTCCTCAGCTTGCTATTATCTTTTTTCTCTTCCCATACTAAAACTCTATGGGGTTTCTATCAAAACCATTTATCCACATTGAAAAATAATTCAAAAAACAAAGTGATCAAAGTGCTTAAAAAGAATCTGATGTTATTATTTTATCCCTAGAACTATATGAAATACACTTCTACTGACTTACTGAAAATAATTGTAGCCTTTAGTGTGAAGTGGAGAGAGGAGATTATTTGGTAGAGATCCATGTGCGATTGGAGGAGATTATTGAGATATCTCTAGTCATCACTGCAGTGATAATCACTCCTTGAAGCAAGAGATAAAGCCCTCCATGAGACAGGGCCAGCGAGGAGAGAGGAAGAAGGGAAGGGACAGAACAAGCAGTTTTCACTATAGCAAGAAAAAAAAGAAAAAAAAGAAAAAGAAAAGATGTAATTGCTGAATCAGGCTCATGATTTAGTATATTGGCAAGCTGACAGTGGTGACCTGGGCTTGTCAGAAATAAGGGTTCCTCTGTCAGCCTTTCTTGGGGCTGTACAACAGGTGGATATTTAAGGTGGTTAAAAGCATCTAGAGCTGTCTTCATCTGAAGTCTGCTCACAGGCTCACGGAATTGGCTCTAGTACTTGAGGCCCAGGTAGAGTTATAGCACACTCAGCAATACCTCTATTTCCTTCAGTAAAAGTCTTGTTTGATTAGACCCAAAGTGCATCTTTTGCTCGTTGCCTACATTCTGAAAAGAGGATTTGATTTTATTCAATCACGGACTAATGATTTCTAGCACATTAAAAAGGGGCATTTTTCCAAAGCTACTTCTGTGTAATCTGGGTGTTAAATAAGAATATTCCCAGCATCCTAAAGGAAATAGCTTTCTGTTTAAACATGTTACCTGCTGATCTACTAGAGAAGCAGGCCAGCAGGTTTTTTGTTGTTGTTTATTTGTGTTTTTTGGGTTGTTTCTTTTGTTTGGTTTGTGTATGCATGTGTGTGTGGTTGGTTGCTGGCTCCTGGGTAATGTTATCCATATTTTTCTGTTTGGAGAATCGCTTTTCCCTACGCACTCACCAACCAACATGAAACCACCTAATTATATTTTCATAATCATGATTAAAAACCATCTAAATTATCCTGCTTGATGTACTCAAAGAGTTTGTTGATTGCTTTTTGATGTGTATTAGAGCTTTTTGCAGAGCCACATCAAATGGTTTGCTCCACAATGAAATAAAAAAAAATCTTGTAATATACATATGCACATCTTTAAAAAAACATATATAATTTATATTCTGCTAATTAAGCTACATCAAAACCAAGTCTATCACCATGAAATAATTGTGTAAAAGCTACTCACCTATTACAAGAACATTAATTTCCACTTTACATTTTTTTTTCTCTCCCCAAAATATCGATTTTATCTTATACAAGGCAATTCAGCATTTCAAAGCCTCAGAGTCTCAAAGTGTTTTTTCCACATCCACGGAGACCTTAAACCTTGAATACAAAATCAAGTTTTAGAATAGAAAATTCATGTAAATAATATTTTCATGTCAAATATGCTCCTTCTGCATAATGGATCACAATCATTTTAATTTTGTCTTTGTGTTGCTTTCACATCCTAAATATGCCTCACCAAATCTTGACACAAGTTCAGTCTGCTGCAGTGAAGGAGCTGGACAGGGGCGGGGAGAAAGCGGTTCGCAGAATTCAACTTTGGTCCTGGATTAATGCCTTGTTTTGCCTGAAGACCATCACAGTGCAGAGACGTCATTGTGATGAAGGCCCAGTTAGTCCTGAAGACTATATTGAGACAACGTCATGCAGAGGGTCAGAATGGTGCTGGAGTTCCTCAAAGTAATGAAGTTCAGTCCAAGAACTCATTGGAGTTGAGGTTTACTTCATGGCTGTCCAGCACTGAGCACAAAGTCAGCACTCATTAAATAATAAAAATAAAATACTCTACAAAAACAATTCAATAATTCAAACTCCGCTTACTTGATATCAAACCTGTCGTCATATCAAATATTCATGCCCAATAAATCTGTAGGTTTATCTCATGAATGGAGTGCAAGTGCCAACACCCGTGCTTTGCTGCAGCTTGATGGTCAGCACTCTGAGGCAGGAGCACAGATATGCATGCGCAGAGACAGGTCAGGTATGCATGAGTGTCCCCTTCACTGTTGCCTCTCTTTGCTGTGTAGGGAGGGGAGGCATGGGGTAGGGGCTGTTTCTCTTCTCCTGGAAACCTATAATATGCTGCCACTTAATTTGTAGTATCAGTGACAGCTATGGGGTATTCAAGTACAACTCCATTCATCCAT
The DNA here is from genome assembly GCF_039878825.1 of Excalfactoria chinensis. Taxonomy (NCBI): domain Eukaryota; kingdom Metazoa; phylum Chordata; class Aves; order Galliformes; family Phasianidae; genus Excalfactoria; species Excalfactoria chinensis. Next base: position 43,384,563 of record NC_092826.1, read on the forward strand.
GTGTTTCCAGTTTGACTTTCAGTAAATATTTAATGATCCTTTTCAATTACTGGACCAAACAGTATTTGACAAGGATGCACCTTGTCTAATACTCGCACTTAGACAGGAGTGTGTTTTTTAGATAGCACTTAGCGTCCACAATGTTGTCATGATATTTGTGAATGTACTCTCAAGTTGATCTTAATGACCCCATTACAAAGGTCTTCTCATGCCTTCTGGTGTTAAAATCTTGCTTTCCTTGACTTTCTTGATAAAGGGCTGATGGAGTTCACCTGGGAGCAGCCTTACGCTCAGCATCAAGACAAGCTCTAAATGGACACTGTCTTTACTGGCATGGCTGTACTTACCATTGAAGAAGTAAATTTCTCCTTATGAAACCAAGTACAACTGATACTTTGGCTTCTCTGGCTGCACTTGCCCTAACTTATGGCATGTGTGTACCATGTCCCCGTGCACTGTGTGCCTTGTGCACTGTTCAGCCTCTGCACAGGAGAATGATTTGAAGCCTCGTGTGGTCTGGCTGCTGCTCCTGGGCTTTGTGTCCATGGGAGCTAGGCCATACTGTGGGAGAGGCTGCGCCCTACAGGGATGGCATGAGCCTAGAAGTCAGGACACGGCCCATACAGAAGACACACAGCTATGTAAGTAAGACATGAAAGAATATTGCTGTTCAAGTGACTTGGCCAAGGACTTGATAAGTATACAATTAAGTAAACTACTGTGGCACAGCAGGGCTATGACTTCCTCTTTACCAGGCATCCAAAAATACTTTGTGTAGTTCTGAAGACAGGAAATGAAATCTCCCTTTAATGTTACGTTCACATTCTCTTTCTCTTAACCACCATCCCTGCAACACATCAGGATATGAAAATAGTCTGGCTTCTCGATCTCTTTACAGTAATGAGCAAACAAGGGGATCAGGCCGCATGTTGAGGGGCTCTGGAGATGCTCTCAGAACATGCCCAACAGAGCCTAACTGGACTGAGTTCCTTGCCAAAGTCAAAAGGCTTCACTTCCTTTTATAAGACTTCTGGAAAAGCAACCACCACCATTTCCATCTTGCATCAGCCAAGGGGTTAGCAAGTAGGAAATCCACATTCAGCTCCTGCTCTCGTTGGAAAGAATTCAAACACACTTCTAGTCATTAGACTATAGGTTTTTCTGGGAAAGCTTTGCCACTCCTCTTGAAGCAGCACCACTGTGCAGAAAAATGGTCTGAATTCACTGAGAGAAGGAGAAAGGGAGAGTGAAAGCATGGCTCCCCAGGCTAATGATTAGGCAGCTTTTTCAGAAGTAGGAGGGGGCAGGCTCCAGCCATTCCTTGTGTTTTGTGCTTTAGCTCATGCCTGTTTCATACCATGTCCTCATTCTTTCAGTTAGACTGGTGCATTTTGGTATTTTGAACAAGAATTTATAGTTTGGTACCTACTTTCTGTGCATGCTCCTGGTGTTCTGCCTATATAATATTTTTATCCTGTGTATGCCAATGGAAAGCTGAGGTATCTCATCTGTTTCCACTTAGAAGGGATCAGATCTATGAGGCTGATCCAGTCACAAGGAAAACTCCTCTTTTTGTCAGTTTTCCCTGCCTTCCCTTTCACAGTGTCATCTTTTATTAAGATCACATTAGCGCTTCTGGAAAAGCTGTATTTTGTTGGGATCTCTCAAGGAGAATGAGTCAGACCATCTGATTTTATTTTGCTAAGTTCATTTACTATTTGCTGGGTTTGGTTCCGATTTGAACACATCTTGTCCAATTTATCTTTTATACAATACAGACACTGGCACAGACACTAATCTTGGTTATACTAGTGTAAATTTGGGGACATGCCAATGGAGCGCCGCCAAAGCCATATTGAAATTTCACTTTCGGAGTGGCTAGAACTGCTAGCTTCTCAGGAAGCAGCCTGCCGTGATGGGATGAGCCAATGTGCCACTTCTCAAAAGCTCTGCAGTTCTCACTTGGTTGGAGAATATCCCAGGTAACACAATACAACCAAAGTCAGGCTGGGCCAAAAGGCTACTTTTCATAGCTTTAGGCTGGCTGGATCGCTAGTTCACATAAGCCTTGAGTGACAGGGATAAGCTGATGGGATTTAATCAGTAAAGAGGGAAAAATGAAATAAACTTTGCACGGGTGGCAGGAAGCATGACTATTCAATGTATTTATTACCTGACTTTTTCCCAGAATTATACAGTAAAACAAAGAAGAAATGAACAGCATCTAACCTATCCAAATCATATTTGCTCAAAATTAGCACACACTGCAAACCCCAGCTCAGGAAAAGGCAAGTAGATACTGGCACAGCTTTTCCTCTGCCCAGGGAGGGGGTGGAGTCGCCATCACTGGCAGTGTTCAAGAAACAACTGGATAGGGAGATAGGAGATATGGTTTAGTGGTTTTTCTGTAGGTATGGTAAAGGGAGAACGGTTGGACTAGATGATCTTATAGGTCCTTTCCAACCTTGTGATTCTAGGATTCTGTGATTCCTAGAAAACAGAAGATCTGTAGAATTCCCCCAAATAAGCATGTGCGGTAAATATGAAAAATGGAAATGACATTTATCTGACCACTTAGGTGGTTTGATATATCGGCATTCTACCATATTTTCTGATTTTGTCCCACACAATGTAACTTAAATGCACCTAAGTGCATCTTAGCTTTCCTAAAGACAAAGAAAAAATAATCGGTATTTTATATTCAGTGACATATCTAGTACTTTATGCACTTCTTTGGTCTGAGGGCTGCCACCTGTCAGTTAACAGAAGCCACAGCAGATGATACAAACCCTTTAATATGTAGGTCATCCTAAACTGATGATAAACACAGGACAAAAAATTGCCCTTGTTTCTCTGGAAATAATCATGACAGGCCAGGATTGTGTGGAATAGCAGTTTTCTGCAAACTTTGATACCTCTGTAATTATAGATTTATGGGACTCTCCAGTCTTTGATCAGTTATCTTTCTACCCATTTGCATGTTTCTTAGCCAATACTCTAATCTGCAAGTCTTGTGGATTACAGTTCTCTTTGTATTGTTTTATTGTGGCATCTTGTAAACACTTAAGAGTCCTTAGAAACCTCTGTTAATAAAAGTAGTAAAGTGTCAGCTTGCAGTCTTTGTGGACCTCAACTGCCTTTTGAAGTTCACCCTATTGAATATACGCAGTATTCTTGCCATCGTATCCTGATTATTTGTGTTAAGGTTCGATTTTTTTCAAATATTTTGCAAATGTTTAATCCTTTCAACAAATAAAACTCCCCATTAAAACACACAGCACGCTTTACTGCCAAGAGTAATAGTCTGGGACAAAGCCAACACTCTGGATGAACAGGGGAACAGGGTCTGCCAGGCCTCCAGGCTTTCTGTAGGCCTTCTGGGATTGCCTTTGTGAGGGCCTCAAGTGTAGCTCTCTGCAAGTCAGACCCTGCAGCTCTGGCATGTGAAGACTTTCTCAAATGGGAGACCCAAATTCTGGTTTACACTTTATCTTTACTTTAGTGCAAGCTGCAAGCTTTTGTGACAGCACAAGACAAAGTTTTTCAGAAGACAGTAAAGCAACTTGAAATCCCCTAAGTGTCACTGGACTTGAGATCTTGAAGGATGGATGAGCACTAGTGGGTGTTTGGGAAGGGGACTTTTCCCACTCAGAACCATGATGGGTGAAGACTGTGGACTACAATGCTTTATGTGCTTATACTCATGCAGCAAAGCAAAACTTAACCCAGGTAAGCTAAATTTGTCCATTGAAGGCTCTCAGTTGCTGTTGCTGAACTGATACTGCTATCTAGCTTCGTGGGCTTAAGTATCTTCGCACTGTCCTCTCTGTGACTTAGGACTATATTATCTTTAGAGAAATTACCACTTTTGACTCCAGAATTTTGGCTCAGGTGTGAGTTTTCAGGAGATCTGGGGGAGTTTTTAGTCCTCTCTCCTGCTTTAGGAGCCCTGCTGGGCAGTATCCTGCCCCAGGTCACCTGATTGAGATTCACCCATGTGGAGATGAGGATGGCTCTATACATGCAGCATCTGCAGTGAGAGGAAATGTTGTCTGCCCTGTAGCTCCTTTCACTCCTCAAAAGTCCCTGAGAAATCTCCATCTTCATCTGTTTCTGCTTGCACTGGCTGCTGCTGAAGTCGGACAGGATTTAGGTCTGGATACCAAAGCCTTTTGGCCATGATGAGTTCCCACTCAACAACACTCCAGATATTTGACATTGCTCCTCTGATCCCTGCTGGTGAGGTGATGGGGCAATTTGCTCCCAAGGGGAGAATGTTCCCTCACATCTCCCAAATCATTCCAGGTAAACTGTGTGAGGGAGAGACTATTTGAAAGTTCATCATTCACCCTCCTGGCTTTTACACCCTGATAGGTGCAGTGCAGCCTCTCTGAAAAGAGCGTCTCATAGGTAGATAGTCAGAAAGATTTCTAAAGCTAGCTGATGGCTCTGAAATAGAAACAAGATAATATTTCCTTTCTCATTCTCTGTGGTCTGTGGGGAGGGAATAGAGACAGCCACCAGTCATTTAGCAAGAGCAATTCAATTTTTAAGAAATGGTAAGAGACGCTAAAAAGCATTCTACGACTTAGGGTCATTTAAGTAGATAGTGCTGAAGCAAAACCTGTGATTAAGAGCAGCAATTATTTTCATATACATTGTTACATACTATTCAAATTCATTGAATCTGGAAAATAACGCATCTATTGCATTCATTTTCTATTAATTTTCCTTCAAATATGCTCTACAAATGTTCTAAGGAGTCTGAAACATAATTGCTAGCACGACTACCTTATCTGCAGCCAAACAAGCATTTTTTATTAGACCTCATTTTATAAATGGAATGTGGCTCGCAAGTTTGAATTCAATCTTTCTGTGCTCAGCACTAAGCTGTATGTTGGAGAGGTGCAGCATTTAAATGTTGCCAAGATACCTCTGAAACCAGAAGGGCAAGAGAAAGTTCACTTCTGTAAAGTGAAGGCTTAGATACTGGAGAGTAGAGCCAAATCTGTGGAGAAAATCCTAAAATTGCAAATACTGTGGATTTAGATTGATCCTAATAATGGATTTTATTATTTAGATGTAATAAAAATTCAAATGATGTGAAAAATAGTAAAACCTCTAGTTTAGAGAGAGAGATTGAAGTGTTTTTAGACTGTACCATATGAATGCCAATAGAAGACAAGAGTTTTGATAGCTGTTCATCTTGCATTTTCAGAAAGGCATTAAAAGTACATCACACTTTGCTGCCAGCTGAAAACACATCATGCCATTCACAAATTATGTGTTTAGGCTTTGGGAACACGTGACATTTTTTATAATGCTAATACCAAAACTCTGTGTCCAGAGATATTATATACAAAGTTTGGCCTTATCCTAATCTCTTTGATATTTCTCTTGACATCAAAAGCAAGAACTATATGCAAAGGGTTTAACACTTCCATCTGCAGATTTCTGTCAAATTTGCTGTGTTTTCATCAGTATATCACTGCAGTTAAGTTGTTGCCCTTTCTGTTCACTGCTGTCTGTTGGACATCCTCAGAAGGAAGTTGGGAATGCTAATCCTAGCTTTCTAATAGGTTAATTTTTCTAGCTTGCTAATCCTAACACTCAGGCAGTTTTGTCAAAACATCTTTTTTTTAATTATTTTTTTTTTGTCATCATGCTTCATTATTGACCTGTTCACCCACAAGGGGACTCTAAGCAACCAAGCTATTGAGGCTAGCGAAGATGGTGTGCACTTCCTCAGTTTTAGAGCTACTATGAAGCTCAGAGCTGCTGTCTGACTCTCACTTCAAAAAACTGCCAGAAGGGAAATACCTTCACTGTCAGAATGTCTGTGTGAGTGGGTGAATCATGATTAATAGACATTTTTAATGATTTTTCTAAATCAGTTGTAATAGAGATGCCATTATAACATTGCTGTGTCCCCACAGTGCCACCCTAGCATAGGAAAGATGGAAAAAGAGTAAAGACTGGACACAGATGACTTCACGTAAATAGGTAATTTGAACAAGAGAGATAACAAACAAGAATCTGAAAATCACTTCATGGGAGAGCTAATCCCAAATCCAACAACTCTATGGGATGGGACACTTTAATAAAGATGAGGTTACTTCTACACCAAAAATCAGAACCTGCAGCAGAGATCTGTGAGCTTTCAAAAACCTGAATAAGCAACACAGTGACACAGTGCAGTGTTGTGGGGAGTTACCTGCTCTGACTTGAGTCTGGGATATCTTGCATTGACACTGCACTGAATCGGAGTCATAGAAAGATCTGTCTAGTACAGAGTCAGCTTAGGAGTCCAAGCACGTTGCACCAATATATTTCTAGTGCTATTGTGGGCAATATCTGCTGGAGAGTGAGGGCCAGGCGATTTCAATTCTATTCCAAGCTCTGGTGACTGTCTACAATGTGACATTTTACACATTCTTTTTTTCCAGTTCTTTGTTTTCATATCTAAAATTGGGATAAAAGAATCATCACATCCCTTTGTAAAATGTATCTGAAGTTTAAAAATAAAAACCTGTGTGAACTGGTATTTGAGTCATTCTTTGATTATTAATTAATTCTTGATAAAGATTCCAAGCAAGGATTTTAATTAATAGAATAAATAAATAATCCAATTGAGAGGGTAGAAATAAATCAGTTTTAGCAAGACTTCATAGTCTATCCATGTTTAGGAGGTGATACTAAGCTGGGTGCTAGTCTCTACAGGAGAATGTATCCTTAAAAGGGAAGAACAGGCCTCACAAATGAGGTATTAATTTTTTCTTCATTGCAGCAAGGCCACACACAGCTGCATTTTCAGAATGCAGGTGTTCTGTGCTTCAGATGGAGGGTGCTCAGGCAGATCTCTGCATGCTGCTCTGGCTAGGAGTTTTCAACAGTTATCTTAAATGCTGATCCCTTCTAAAAATATGACCATATAATTACATGCTCAGATACTAAGAATTGTGACGATGGTGACTGGAGGCATGAATACTGGTTCCCTGCTGGACACTTGGAAATTAGCAGTCCTTTCCTTTACTTCTCAGCGGGATTGCTGCAAACATTGGCTTGTCGTTACAGATGGCTTCCTTATTCTCTGCCTAGCAGCAATAGAAAAATGATGCACCCAATTACTAGTGCCACTGAAAAAAAAAGTGCACAGTCCATTAGTTTGAATGGGCGTGCAGTTCTGACCTAGCGTGTCATTTACATATTATAATGAGCCATTCACATATACTAATTATGTGCCTGAGCCTAGCCTTGGCACTTCTAAAAGATGCTGGATGACACTCTGTAGATGCTGACTAGCCTTGGCTGTGCTCTGGATGCTGGCTCCTGCTTTGAGCAGTGGCTTGGTCTGACTGGATCTGAGTGTGGTGGCAAGAGAAGTCTGCATATTTCTCTGTGGGACAGGCTACTTAGTCAGGAACAACCTAAACCAACTGCAAGTAGAGGCCTTTTGGGGCAAAGCATGTGAGTGGGAAAAGGAAATTTCTAGGGATGAGTCATTAAGAGCAGGCCTCAGTGTTTTGCAGAAGATGCCACTAAGAATGGGCAGAGACCTACAGAACTTTCCTAAACATAACAGCAGTGTCTAGAACATTCAGCAACAAGATAAGCAATAAGAAAAAAAGGCAAAGTGCCAAAACCTTGGCGTGGTGATTGATTGAAGAGTTCGAAAGTGACATCAGTAAGAACAAAACAAATTGAATTTCTCTCTCACACTACATTTCTAAAAATGTTTAGTTCTTGACATGCCTTGGAGTTCAGCTTCATCTACATTTGCTGCAGAAGGGACACAGCTCTTCCATGCCTTCCACCACAGAGAATAGAGCTGGGAGCTGGGTGCTCTGCCTGATCCTCATGTTATGAAGAAGGGCAAGAGGAAAGGATCCTCCTGCCTCCAGCGTTCTGGAGCTCCTTGGATGCTTTCTCCTAGGATGAAGGAGTTGCATTCAGTCTCTTGATATTCTATTTCTTTATGGCTGTCTCTTTTCATTTTCAGGCTATCCCAGTTGGTGGTGTTCCTGAGGAGATCATTTAACTATTAGATTTGATCCAGCATATCACATAGCATTGTTGCTATTAGGAAGTAGAGTTTAGCAAGTGAGCACTTCAGAGCAAATGCCTTTACCTCAACAGAAATGTTGCTGTTGTTTTCTTCCCTTACATGCTGACAGTGATTTGCCAGGGGATTGGAGTCAGGCAGAGTCACCCGCCATTCTCATGCTTTTGGAGAACTGTTCCTTTCTTCTACATGCTGAAAATATTGGGCATGGTAGCAGATTTCTTCTGCCTCATGCTTATAGTTCTTTTCCATTGATAATCTTTCCAATTGTTACACTCCTCTAGGTAAGAAGTGTGGAGGGTTAAGTGTGGAGGGTTCCTGGATGCACATACAGATTTGAAACTACCTTTGAAATATCTATCTCGTCCTTTTAGCCACACTTTCCTACGTGGGCAATGAGGAGCTGGCTGCAAGAGGTGCTTCAGCTTGCACTCCTGCTCAGCCTCCCTCTTGGACAAAGAGGAAAGCCACACCACACTGGCAATCCTTGTTGCTCAGAAATAAGTGTGTCAGGCACATACATATTAATCATGACATTGGCAGTAAAATCACAGGGTATGAAAAACAGCACATCCTTTGTGCCTTTTGGCTCTGGAGCCACCAGGAGTAAGGGTCTCCTGGGGTGTCTCCTGCAAGTGTTAGACTTTATTGGAGAGGAAGGCAGAGAGTAAGGGTGCAATCTCACATGAGTCTTCTGACTTCAAGGGTCGAGGCTGCAAGGAAAAAAAAGGCAACAAATGTTGTGGAGTTAATGGTAAAATATGACAATATTGCGTGAATTTTCCATAGGAAGAATAAGACAGAAAAGTGAGGGTTAAGCCTAACCGAAGCTTTCATTTCTTTCTGTTGAATCTGTTTTTTTTTCTAATTCCTGCTGATCCCTACCTCCATTCTGTTACACACAACCACCCATTAAAACATGCTCCCTGGGTGCTCCCTGGGTTCATACTTAACTCCACATTTGCCCATCCTGTGATTTCACTGCCCACTACCAGAGATGATGGCTCTTATTAAAAGTGACTCTGCACAGGTTTCACTGCAGCCCAACTATCCTGTTTTTTCAAACAAACTTCTATCAAGTAGAAGTGATTAGCCAAATTAATGTGAAGTTAATGTCCCAAAGCAGCACAATTTGTTCTCAGAACTTCACGCGACATTTAGCTAACAGCTTAAAGAAAGGGTTCTATTTGATAAAGCGATCAGAAAGAGTCGCAGAAATGAGCTCGGCTGTGCAGGGCTTGGTATATATATTTTTTTCACAACCATAAATTAAAGAATAAGTATCAAATAATGTATTTAGCCAGGCAAGCATATGCAAAAAAAAAAAAAAAAAAAAAAAAAAAAAAGAAAAAGAAAGTGATTTGCAAAGTTTCTTGCTGTTTCCATGGTGCATCTTGGGAACAGAAGCTTGGAGAGCTGCCCAGCAGAGAGTAGTGCTCAGCATAGAGGAAAAGGGTAGGCATGGAAAGGCCAAAATTCCTAACTCAAGGTGGAAGTTCTCATAACAAACGAGTCTTTGGTGTGTTAACATGACAGCCTTTAATGAAACAGCTCACTGCTGATCCTCGCACAATAGACTTTCACTGATGGAAACTTGTGCCCATGTCATGTCTGGAGTAAGAAAAGAAAGCAGTCTCTAGTAGGATGATGGAAGGTAGCTGGTTCTGAAAAGACAGACCTCTCTGAAGAGTCTACCCTAAAGGAGGCTTAATGCTTGTTAGTGATCTTTCCTGCAGAGTAACTCCTGAGGGACACAAGACAGGGATGGCAGTCCTTTTGCAGGTGCACTGCCTGAGATGTCAGGGGAGGCACGCATAACACCTGCTTAGAAACAACCTGACTAGAGTTGAACTACAGCAATTAGTCCCTCATTTGAATGAGTAACAGAGTCACTCACATCTTTTATTTTTCTTTTCTTTTTTTAATTTTGTGATTTTATCCTTGTGATTTTATCCTTTGAAGTGCTGCTAATTCCCCACTACCAGCAGGATCAGTGAGGAATCAGCTCACAGCAATATTTAAGCATTCTGGCCACCTCACAAGATCTTATAGATTCTATAAATCCTCCCAGGTCTATATAGATTCCTGCTGGTAGTTTTCAGGGTCTACTTAGGCTGCAGACAGGGCCCTCCTAAAGAGAGCATTCTGCCTTTCTGAGTGGGACTCCTGTGACATGGCCAATGGATTGATTGTACCGCCATGGTTCAAAATGTTGTCATGGCCATCCCAGAGAGATGGCTCGTGGATGATTTTAGATAAACATACACAGATCTCCTCTCATTTTAAGCTAGTATGTTCTTTGCAAAGACATCTCCATACCCTTAAAACCCAGGCTCCACACTTGCCCTGCATTCCTAGGACTCATCCCATACCTGTGAATCGCTCTGAATTCACCTCAACTAATGAAGATAAACTGCAAAAATGCTTTCAGTATGGTGAGTGTTCAGAGGACGAATATCTGTCTGTTGAGCAGAGCAATTCTGCTTGCACTTCGGTATTAAAGAAATCCTACAAATTAACATTCCATCAGCTACAAATCCGGCAACTTTGTGGGAAGCTTTTAAGAACACATTCTGTGGTCAGATGATTGCATGTTGGGCTAGAACCAAAAGTGATTAAATGTTGAAATTAGAAGCCAATAAAATAAGCTGGGATCCCTAGAAAATCAGTGCACAGCTTATTGTAAATTTGATTATGAATTTTTTAGGCACTGAGTAGACAAAATTACTGTTAATCACATGTAAATTGAGATACTGGAACTAATCCACTGAAATTAGTGGGATTTCTGCCATTGATTTCCACAGGAGTAGGATCAGTCCTGCTCCGATCAAGGAAGGGGAGGTAGAAAATTAATGTCTTGAAGAAGAAAGACTTAGGCCAGGTCTCGCTATCAAAGTGATGGATAGCTCAATAAGTAACCGACTCTTGGCTCTTTTGCTTTCCTCCAAAAAGACATCGTTAACAGAAATTCTCTGCCAAGCTCAAGTGTCACTCCTGTTAAAAAAAAAAAAAAAAAAAAAAAACCCTAAAAAAAATAAATTAAATTTTGTTACCATGATGTATTAATATCAAAAGTCAAAATGGGAAACTCACTTACCAGGTACGTGATGATGAAATGTTTGGTAACTGGCACAAGAAGTAGAAATCTAGTCTCTAATGGTGGTGTTGTTGGAAGGATTGCTTTGGCTGGAAGTACTGCTTTGAGGTGCTCTGGTCTTTTCTGCCATCCACAGTTGGGTGGCACAGGTAACCTGCAGTGACTTTGCAGCCTGAAATCAAGTAATTATCCTTACTGCAGATAGATGTTTCTTAAGGAAAGCTAATACATTTGAGGAATATAGGGGCAGACCATCAGAATTAAAAATAAAAATCAGCTCAATTTCAAAATGAAACAGCTGCAAGCTAAAGAGAGGATTTTGGCTATCTGGAGTTGAGCCTCAGCATGTATGTACTTACTGTAGCATTTGGGAATAAGTAGGCACAGTTTATGCATCAATTATTGATGGTGCTGTAACCCCCTACATGGCAGGCCAGAAAGCATGAGTGGCCTTTGCACTTTTAAGGTACAACCCTCCAATATTGATTGCTATTTTCTGTGCTATTTAACCTTGTGGATAAATCATTATCAGCTCACGCTTATGGAGGCAAAGATTCCCTAATTCTCCTTTTCCCCTTTCCTGGACTTGGTACACCAACCAAGAGCAGAATGAGAAGGGAACTTAATAATGGCTTTAAGCTGCCTTTGCACCATATTTTCAGGCTACTGGAGTTCTCTGGCAAATTTTCATCTTGAGGACTCTCGCTAACAATGACAGCCATCGGCCACGGCTTACCAGCTATACTGCTCCTTCTGTTTTCTCCTGTTGCATATGCCAAAGCCTGGTGGAAATGTCTTTGCACTGCCTGAGAAATTCCTTACATAAGGTAAATTCCCGAGAGGCCCTTTATGCATGATTTACAGCATCATTATGCTATCACACAGCCATAAAACCCATAAAGTCCCAAGCACTGAAAGCAAGACTCACACATGCTCGTGCTTCTCTCTAACTACTCCTGTATCACTCAAATACACACAGCACCCACAGCCTCTCCCCACCACCACGGACCAGTGCAATGCCTTGGCATGTTGCTTTGAGGTGCCAACTGGTTGTGTTTTGCACAGCATGGCCCCAAGTGAGAGAGGGGCTGGAAGACCTCACAGATGCAGACATGCCTGTGACGTGGATGGGTGGCAGGGGCCTCTGGTTGTGTCCAAGCTTTGTTGCTCTTCCCACATGGTCTGATGATTGAAAGTTTGCTCCTGCCACCAGGTAAAGCCACTGAATGGTTTCAGCCGTCATAAAGGAAGAAACTTGAGGGTGTAGGCAAATGTGAATTAAATGTGCGTGCTCAAGTACTGTGTTACGACAAGCACATTTCCATCTATTATTTCCAGCTATCCAACAAGAAATCATTTTGATATCAGTGGCTAATTCTATATACTCACTCATTTGAATATAATGACTTTGGTTTCTTCTAAAGACTTAAAATTCCTCTGGGCAAATTGGATTTTTATTTTGTTTTAATCTTTGGGAACTGAAAAATTTAGTGGCCATGGTTGATTTCCCATTTTGATGGGTACATTGCTCTCTTAGCTATCTCTTAGGCAGAGTATATCACCTGAAGTGTGAAGTTCTATAAGCACAAATTATGCTTGATACTGAGATGCCTTCTTTTTTTTTTCCCCTAATTAGTAAAGTTAATTTGATTTAAATGGCAGCTCTGCTGAGGTATCCGTATTTATTTCACTTTGAATTCATGAACATTCTGAAAATATTTTCAAAACATTAATGGAAGCTGTATGTTTCCTGTGGTCAAGCCAAAAATGGGGAGGGGGGGGGGACACAAAAAGAAATAAAAGAAAAAGCACTAATTATTTAAGATGTTATTTGAACATCTTATTCCCAAACATTTTGAGCATATTTGCTTTGTTTCATTCACAGGCTTTGATTTTCTAGGACGAGTTACTGCTCATACGTGGCAGAAAACTACAAATCTCCACTACCAAGACCCAAGAAAAACAGAAATCTCTTTATGAGAAACACGTTATCCTAAGACAGTCTTTTTCAGTCTGGTGTGTTTGCAGACTCCTGAGGGTCCCGACACTACTACTATGGGGACTGCAGAAGGTAAGCAAAAAGTGCATGTCCACTGCCAGTAGATTCTCATTTGCTGTGCAGAGATCCGTGTCTCCAGCGATAAATCCTTAAGGGTCCACAAATTGAAAAATGTTGAAAACCACTGCCCTAGGAATTGTGCTCCTACCTTGGAGCTATCTTTGCTAATTGGGCAGAGCTGACAAGCAGGTCCAATATGGTGTAGAGAGATCCCTAGATTATTAACAACATGACGGCATCTGGAAGTTTTGTAGAGCAATAGAGGCACAACACTAATCAAGGACTTATTCAGCCTCTTCTATAGCCCATCTGTTAAAGATTTAGCATATTATATGTAATGCCCTCAGCAACTGACTTTGATGTATGTTCAACTGTGAAACATCTTTTGTAAGTAACATAAAGGAATTATTGTTTATTACATGCTAGGTCCTTACGATGAAATCTTTGCAAAAATCACCAAAGTAAATGACCTGTGTTTTCAATATCCGTGAAATATTGATATCAGATGGAATTACTCTGCTATCCAAAGCCCACTCGGTCACTGAGATTTTTTCTCTGGATTTCACTAGATTCTAATCATGGCCAAACTCTGTGTAAAACAAGGGAGACATGCTTAGGTACTCAGACTGTAGGTGGAAAATAGGAAGTGATGTGGTGCAAACAAAACTGCACTTCTATCTATCTGTTATGAAGTGATTTATTGATAAGCATTAGAATACAATTTATTGCGAAGAATTGAAACAGTTCTATTTTGTTATTAATAGTTGCTTGGTGCAGCGCAAGTGAAGGGTAAAAGATGTGTCCTGGCCAAATTCCAGTTGGGGAAATTACATTTTCCCTGACCCTGAATTCACCCTACAGTGCCAAAAAGAAGATAGGGGGAAAAAAAAAGCCTCCACCCTAAATCGTTCTCTGTTGCTGTAATTATTAATCTGATACATCTGATGCCTCCCTTTAGTTTGGGGAAAAAACAGATTACTTTTTGCAGGTCTTCTTCATTGGGTCACTGTACTTTCGATCTCCAGAATGAGAATCATGGCATAAATATAAAGCAACTGTTTTGGGGAAGCCTTTCTTTGTTTCTGAACTAGTCTACATCTTCAGTAAGTGACATTAGAGTAATCCAATCTCTTTCTCTGCAAATTTGTTCTCGGTGTTTGACTTGGAGAGCAAAGAATCCCTTCCCCTGTCCTGCATACAAAACTTACATCTAATTCATGGAGGGCTTGTCTGTAATAAGAACGTGTGCAGATCAGCCAGGATTTCAGTGTTTGGCTCTTCCAGCCATCATTGGCTTCTCAAGGACAGTTGCCAGAGCAGCTGCCAAAATGCCACTGTTCAAAGAGCAGGAGAATGTCTCCTTTTTGGAGATAAAGGTCTTCAAGACCTCGCAGAGCATTTTGCTGTTCTGGTATCTGCTCAAGCACGTAATGTACTGAGCTCTGTGAGCTGGAAATGCCTGTTTGAGGTGATGTTTCAGCAAGCAGTTTGCCTCTTGTAGCCAGGTCAGAAGACCTTTGCCTAGATCTAGTGACAGGAAGGGTGAATTGTTGTCATCTCTCATGTCTTTCTTTTGATGTCAGTAAGTGCTGCTATTATGATGCCAGGAGCATGAAAAGCAGGCACCATAAGAACACAAGCCCACAATGCAAGGACATGTGGGGCTGGGGAGGAACACACAGCCCCTGTATCATACCAGAAGCTCTCTGGGACAAAGTCAAAGTCACATTAACAGAGCTCCATATTTCCTCCCTGGCTGTGCAATCAGACAGCTTCTTGATATGGATAAGTAGGAATAAATGATACAGTCATTGCTTAATTTGTGTGTGTGTGTGTTTTTAGTATTTGCAGTAAGAGCAGGGCAGCTCTGTACTGCAGGAAGTCTCTGGGATGCTGTTCTTTTTAAGGTGGTACTTACCTACACCAAGTACTTAGTTTCATTTAGAGATAATAGACTCTAAAATTGCCCAGTTTTGATTTACAGACATAAATTTGTAATAAAAATCTCTAATGACTTTAAACATTTGGCGTTGATAATTAAATTGTAAAGGGGGCTATAAACGGATGGAAGAAGAGAATATGTTCCTGTTAATATTTATTATATGCATTACCAGCTTGACTTAAAAATTTGAAGGAGATGGAGGACCTTTTGCAGGAGGCAAGAAACAATGCCACACTGAGCAACAGGCCCTGCCCTGAAGGGCCCGCCATTCTGAGAGATAAACCAAGAGATAAAGACTTTACCCAAGATCACTCCATCAGTACTTACTAAGTATCCTGCTTCTAGGTCCTTGACCCTGCACAATGCACAGCAGTCACTGCACAGGACACAGAGGACAGGAATTACAAGAAGTCAAGTTCTCGTGGTATTAAATACAGAAATGCCTTCGCTTGTGCTCACAATAGGTTCAGCTTGGGAAAAAAAGAGTGTTTTTTCCTAGACAGCCACCTCAGTAAGAGATAAGAGGTAGATTGGTCCTGTTAATCAATGCTGTGTGTTCCAGAAAGGTGCAAAGAAGATTGACGAAGTCAGGATCTTCTAAGAGGATTTTGTAGCTTTGCTTTTGTTTCCAGTGTAAAATGGCAACTGCCTACTTGAGGGTCCAGAAACCATCAAGCAGTCTTTTCTCAAGAGATGCAATTAATCTTAGAATCCCAAAATATGTTAATAACACAATAATAATCACAATAAATGTCTGTTCCTTGTTTGTGTTTAATGTAAAACTTAGAACTTAGAAACTTACATGAAATCTTCCTCTGTAGCTGAAAGTTTAAAACTTTCTTTTTTAATGCAATCTGAGACCTTACACTTGGCCCTGGTATGGATGGTGTTCAGAAATTACCACATATTGTAAGATTCAATAGGAAAAGCAGTAATTGAGACAAGGAGATCTGAAGTAGCATTTCAGCTTTTACTGGACACAGCCAGTCCCTACAATACAAGTTTCTTTACTTCATGACAATCATTACTGTTATGTAATTGCGCCTTATTTAAAATGTATTTCTCATTTCTAGATTGTTTTTCTAATATAATCCTCCAGCAACAGCATCTTCTTACGCATTTTTCTGGCGTCTGTTACTTCCCTGTTAAAGTTTTTCTGGATGTGACATTACTAAGTTATTCTCTTCAGTGAAGAAACTCTGTGCGTCCCCTGGATACAAAACCACAGCATTTGAAACTTGTACAATATTGTCTAAAAGGGCAAAGTCAGTTTCTTCCTTATCATACTTATTCATACTTATTTACTTTCCAAAATGGGAAAAGTTTCTGCTAAGAGGGAATGAAACAAGAACCGACTTTGTTTTAAAACATCCTGGACTGGGTGACAAAGTTAGCTTGTTTACCAGCTGAGAGATATCTCAGCTATTCGTTCACTGAAGAACAAAACAAAATAAAACACCAGACCACCAATGTGCATATAAGTTGTCTGGCTTTGCCTGACCTTGAAGATTCATAAATGAATATTAACCCCAAAGTTCAGGAACATCTCAATAGAGATATACTGACAGTGCTGACATTTCTGAGAGAAACTTGCAAAGATCGGTATCATAGATTGTGATGAGGAGAAGTATTTTCCAAGGCAGTTGTATTGGCTTATAAATATTCTCTCCTTGAGCAGGGGGCAAACTGAGAACAGAAATTGCTTGCAACGTGCCTTAAAGCTCAGCAAGTTTTTGAAAGGGCGGATTCATGTATCTGCTCATCTGAAATAAAGCAAAAAATAAAAAATATCACTGTAATTGATTTTTACCCTGGCATACAAACATTTTATATCTTTGTTTTGCATTGCCCCAGATACTCTTCACTGGTTGAATTCTAAATGGAAAAAGATAATTTAAGTCATTCACTCTCAGAAACTTCAAATGAGGGTGATACAGTGTTTATGATAACCAGCTAAGTCTTATACAAAGTACTTTTGCTTACTTCCACAGGATTGATGACAAAACCAGACAATCTGATCCTGTCCACTAATTAAATAAATGCACAGTTCCCATGGATACTGCTAATTAAATAACATGGTGTACGATATCCCATAATAAAATGCTAGATTGCTGGAATTGTCTTCAGTGTTGTAAACATGTATTAATATTTGAATAGTCTTCATGCTGCTGCAGGTATCAGAATACCATGTATGGCTGGCTCAGATTGAATGACTGGAAACTTATGGCTGACAAAACCAAATAGGAGATGCCCGGGGAAATAGTTCATGAAACTTGGAAAGAATCAAACACCCTTTGCACTGGGATATACTTTAAACTCTGAATTGATGGTCCAGTTATTTCTTTACTTATGGTCCACGTTGCTTCTTACAAAATCTGAAGAATGACATGAAGACACATCTACTCCAGTGTTCTGGTTCCAAATAATATGTAGATTTTTACAAGAACTTACATCTGAACTTACATCATTGTGGTACTCAGGGATATGATTCGTGGTACTCAGGGATATGATTTAGCAGAGGTTTGTTGTTGTGGTACTGTTTTGTGGTTGTTTTTTTTTTTTTTTTTTTTTTTTTTTAAGAGATAGGCTACTGGTTAGGCTGCGGTTGGACTTGATGATCTTCAAGGTCTTTTCCAACCTGAGTAATTCTATGATTCTATGATCTGTCCTCTTTTACTGTGTATTGATGTGGTTTGGAGAGTGCCTGTGGTGCATGTGAGTTAGATTTCTTTGGGATGATACTAAATGAGGAACTCTCCTCTTGTTTTGTGCTAGATGGGCTCAAAATTCAGATTAAGCCATAAAGATGCAAATAACTGACCAGTGTTTTGAATGGCTTTGAAACGTATGCATAGTAGTAATGTTTAACCCAGAGGATCACATTGAATCTCTCTTGAAATAAAACCCTGTAATTGCATACAGCATAAATGTAGAAGGTTCAGTAATAACCTCTCTGGCTGTGTCTGAGAGAACAAAGTCACAGCTCTTTTTTGGACTGCAGAGCTGCAAGCCAGTCTTTCAATCTCTTTCTGCTATCTGTGCCATACTTTAGCATTAGAAATCCTGTAAAACCCATGACTGATGGGAATTCATGAACTTTGGCATCACCTTGAGTACTGTGTGCACTTCTGGGTGCCACAATATAAGGACATAAAAAATATTACAAAGCATCCAAAGGAGGGCTACGAAGATGGTGATGGGTCTGGAGGGCGAGTTGTGTGAGGTGCGGCTGAGGTCCGTGGGTTCACTCAGCACAGAGCAGAGGAGCTGAGGGGAGGCCTGATGGTGACTGCAGCTCCTCATAGGGAGCAGAGAGCAGCGCTGAGCTCTGCTCTGTGTGACAGCGACAGGGCCCGAGGGAACGGCATGGAGCTGTGACAGGGGAGGGGCAGCTGGGGGTCGGGGACAGGTGCTGCACCACAGGGCGGTGGGCATGGAACGGGATGCACAGGGCTGTGGGCACAGCGCTGAGTGCTGGAGATCAAGGAGCATCTGGACAGCGCTCTCAGATGCAGGGTTTGAGTCCAGTGGTTGGACTTAGTGATCTCTGCAGGTCCCATCCAACATAGGATGTTGTAGGATTCCATTATTCTCTGATTTATGAAGCAGCAGTTAATATGAAACAATATTACTTATACCTCCATCTCTCAGACATAATTTTAGATGCTGCTGTCTTCATGTTCACCAATATATATATATATATAAAGGGAGAAAGTTTTGTTTTTCTTTTCTTTTTCCTTTATGTGGCTCACCAATTAGTTTATTTGCCCCTGAACCTGCAGGAATTCTGGATATTTTCAGCAATATTGATGAATTGTGTAGTGAAATTACATAAAATAGCATCTCCATAGTGGAAGGGTGGCTTGCACGTAATAATTAATACCTTTAAACCCTGCTTCAAAGAGGAGAAAAAAAAACCACAGCAAAAAGAGGTGTTCAGATGCAGAGTGGCTGCAGAGTCCCCTTTCTGTGCTGCAAAATCACATCCTGCCCGTGTGACAGCTGGCATGTGTGAAAGGGTGTATGTACAGCCCACTGGCATGTAACTGTCTAGAAACTAGCTGATAATGCAGGATGTGTTGTAAGCTACCGTTGCTCTGAGCAGCAATAACTAGCTGTCTGGCTTAGGGAATTGTAGGGCACCAATCACTGCAGAATCTAAGTGCCAATAATGCTTAACATTTATTTTACACTTTACAGAGTTAAAGTGCTGTACGAGCATTAGCTAATTAATTATTGCATCTCCCTTGTGAGGTGGGTTGGTTGGTAAGTATTAGTCCCATGTTACAGATAGGAAAACTGAGATGCAGTGTTTTCCCCTTTTATTTTCCTGCTGCATTCTGTAAAACCCCAGACACACTCCATAGGAGTTTGCTGCAAGTTACTTCCCCAAAGCCACTACTTAAGTTGCTGGCCTGGGCAGTATTACAAATTGGGCTTCTGTTTCTCTGTCTCTTTCTCATTCCTTCACTCCCCATCCACAGCCTGTCTCTGAATGTTAAGGAAACTGTTATGTGGCAGCAATCACATGTAAACAGCAAACAAATCAGACCCAAAGCAGAAAACCCAGTGCTTTGTTCAGAGGTCCAGGCAACTTAGTACACTGCTTCCTCTAGTACAGGTTTGCCATCACAGAAAACAAAGTAGATGTGCAGTGGGTTTTGAATAAGCAACCAGAGGCAATGGGAGTGCCTAGTAAGAAACAGGAGCTGTGCTTCTGGGCTGACCTGCTGCTGCTCAGGAAGCCCAGAGCCATGATGGCACTGGGATTCTGGAAAACTCACAACTCATTCTGAAAGTTTTCCAGAGCATCATATCTTTCAGAGCATAAAACACTGTAAGTGGCCCTAAAGGCCAAACACTAACTTTGTTGCTCAAATCCAGACGTTAGCAGTGGTGGGGAATAACTATCAGGGTATTGCTAGCACTTGGAGATGTGTGCATTGCACTTGTAAGCCAAGAGTGTTCACAGGTGTCTGAAAACATGACATCATTAGCATAAGTCAAAAAGTTTTGGAGTTTACAGAGCCACCAAATCTCTTCATCAGTAAAATTTATGTCTTTCAGAAGCCACCGTCTTCTCCTTTCAGTCTGCTACTGTATTCAGTTTAATTTTCTGAGCTCATATTTCTGAGTTCTGAATGCTCTTTATGAAGTAAAAGCCTTCAATCTGAACCCTGCAAGAGGGACTGGGTTGTCTTCTATGTATTATTGCAATTACAACATGGAACAATAAGGTGAGACTCATATAGAGAGTACTCACTAAATTGTTTTCTAAAATCAAAAGGTTCTGAAATGTGAGAGCTATAAGTAGTCTATAGCTTGTTTACCCCCAGTATTGTTCTATCACTGATGAGAATGGTCCAAATGTCAGATCTACCTGATGAAGCATATTGTAATGAAAATATTCAAAAATACTGAGTGATTAAAAATACGCTTAAGAATTCAGATAGCTGGAATTATTTGATTCTGTGAGTGGTACTTCCATGAATAGTTTCTTACTTGTAGGGCTCTGACCTTGGAGATAGACTAGATCTAGTTGGACTAGATTATCCATCTTAGTGATCTTTTCCAACATTAATGATTCTGTGATTCTGTGACCTCTGAGCTGAGTTACTGCTGAAGATAAAGTAATCGGACCATACAGTGTAAAAAGATAATAGCTCTATTTGGAATTGTACAGGTTATGTTTGGAACTGGAAAAGGGGCAGCCTCAAGCATTTTGTGATTATAAGTCAGCTCCTCAAATAATTTGATGACTACTGGGTTGTTATTTACTAGGCACCTTTTGTTAAGCACAATTTGCAATTGTTTGCACTGGAAGCCTAATCTAGCTTCTTTTCAATCTTAACTAAGAATCTGATCTAATCACGTGCCTCTGACAGATGATACCTAAAGAAACCTCCAGGATTCACAACACCCGGCAATTTCAAAATGCAATCCATAAAGCTAATTGCAATTCTTCATGTAAGTAGAACTAATTATGTGTATGCACTTGACCTTTAAACACCAGTTTTGTTTTCTCTAGGAGACTTTTGTATTTTTAATTTTTTCACCTCTCTGTTTATTGTTCTTAATCAGATTGTGCCCTCAAGTGATTAAGAATTCAAATTAAGTTTTCAAGCTTTTCTGCAAGTATTTGATAGCGAGAAGAGGGTTAACGTAAACACTTCTGTGGCTATATTTTAAAATTTTAATGAGTAGTTTGGCTGATTTAAACATTTCTGCAAAGCACCTACGGTATAAATATTGCCGTGTTATGCCAGAAGAAAACACCCGATGATGGGAATTTTTCTATACAATTCTTATAGAAGGTGCATTAGCAAGGTGTCTTCGTTAATTAAGTAAGGTGTATATCAAAAATACGTAATGAAAAGTGCATTTGATTGAAAAAAAAAAACACTTTAAATAAGATAATACGTAATCGGTAGCATAAGTGAGATTATTTAAAAAAATCATATTTAACTTCTGTTCTGGCAGCAGCCTTTGAAAAATGACTTCTGGTAGCCTTGCCTGACATTAACTGAGTATTGGCAGCCTTTGCAAACTGTCAGGAAAGAGGATGCAGAAAACACCTCGTTCAAATGTCTGAATCATTGCACATTGGCTCCACCAATCCTCACGTCCTACCCTTGGGTTCTTCTGCACTGTCCATCACTGCAGTGCTGTGGATTGGGCTTGAGCCTGAAGCTGATGAATACTGCATTTCTTGCTCTCGTTTTATCCCACCTATCAAGATGGGAATGTGAATACCGTACGTTGAATCTCATCTTGCCTCTGAACATCAACATAGCCATGAAGCAGTGATGATTTGGGAAGGCTTGGATGGATGGTTCTGGGCTGCTCTCCCTCCTGACCTGCTGCCTCTACTGGAAAGCTGACACCACTTGCTGTGGGCAAGTTGTAATATGGTTTGTTTAACAGGGTAAATCATGCTTTCATCCCTAGAAGTAAGATGTGGTGGAGACACGTTGTCATGGTTACTTAGCCATTTCCCCAGAGTCACAACACCAGTGTCCCGGAGGGGACATAATTCTATTTTATGCATATGCATGAGGCTAGCAGGTGCTTTGGCACTTTAATTATATATTTTTTAAATGGCTAACTGTAAAATTGTGACAGAAACACAGAGTAAAAACGATAAGAAATGGACTTGGCACGCAGGCAATAGGATGGTCAGGGAAAGGAAAAATGATACTCCAGGTTTATGAAGGTTGCTGCCAGAATTTAAAGTAAATGAAAACATTTCCTAATTACGTAGGAAAATCAAGGAGACACTGAAAATGATCTCTAGGTAGGAGGTTATGTGAAAGAAACTTCAAATGAATTCATTCTTAAATGAAATTTTTCTCTAGAAAATAATTCTGTGCAAAGAAATAGAAAAAAAGATTGGGAGTAACAGAAACAAAAATTAATAAAATATTAATAATTCTTAAATAATTCACCCCCCCCCAACAATATAACATGATGCTACAAAAACTATTGCAAATTAATGGTATCTTCAGATGAATGCTTTCATTCCAGCTCAAAAGATGACGTAAGTTATTGCACTTCATTTAGCTGCTGTCCCCTCATACCAGAAATTACCTATCAGCTCCTTTTATCCCAAGCATTAATTACTGTCCTTCAATTAAAAAGAAACAAGCAACCAGCTACATATTTTCAGTACAGCAAAAAGTAAAACAGCTTTTAATGAAAATAACTTTTAAGGACGAGGTTTGCCAAAGTCATCTTCAGATTTATCAGATGATGTGTAGTTTACTGTATGTTCCAGTATTTCACAAGTCCGCGCATGTTTTTACACATAGACAATATTTAGACATTTGTTAATGTGTCTGGTAATATTGTAAAATCACTAAATGTGGAAAGGCTTTGAATACTGATACCAATCGGGCTGAAAGAAAAACCCTTTATGACTGGTTCACCTTATCTGTGTGTATGTCCTACCATTGAAATAAAAAATTCACTTTACTGAGGCTGGTCACGTAAGGGATGTTTTGGACTTAATAAAAAAAAAGGGGTGGGGGGATTGTTTTGTGAAGAAAAAATGTAAAGATTTCAACTTTGAATTTCTGTTTTACTTGGCAGCAAAGAAAATGATGCTCATCTCTGGTATTTTTTTTGTGATTGACTTCAACTCAGATCAGTCATTATTTTGTTTTGACGGCATTCACTTGGGAGTTGCTTCTCATGAGGTGGCCTTTATTCTGTTATATGGATATATGGACAGGCATAATGTTCCTCTCTCTCCTCTGTTTCTCCTCTTTCCAAAATATTTTTCCCATTCGGGTTTTGCTGAAATTTGTACATTTCCGTACTTATTTGTTTTTTATTTTTTAAAGAAAACTCCCTTTTCATAGTATCATCATAGTATCATAGTATCATAGTATTGTGCGAGTTGGAAGGGACCTTAGAGATCATCGAGTCCAACTCCCGGGATTCGAGCCCTCTGTGTAGCAGAGCGGCACTTCTACCCCCTGCTCCACAGGGGGGATTCGAACCCGGGCCCCCTGGTGTTGCTTTTAGTGAATGTTTTGTTATATCTTCTTAATTACTCTATGTTCCCAAGCACCATTTTGTAAAGAATATCATGTTGGGTTGTGCTTTCATGGGCATTTGACTTGGCATCAATGCCCTTTCTGTATTCTAAAGTTGTTTTGAACTCTGGTCAGCTCCTGCTATTTGCAAACAGATTGAAGAAAGGGGCAGCATGGGGGAGGAAGGAGGAGGAGCTGTTTACCAAAGCAATAATACCAAGCAAAATGTTTGTGTAACTGTAGGTTTTGATAGAGCAATGATACCGTGGCTTGTGAAACACTTTATTTCTGAAGAGAAGTCAAATACATGCAGGCCTGTATTTTCCCAGTGCTGCCTATTCTGGAAAGGTCTCATGAGGCGCAGAATCCAAAAAGTCCACATTTCTACACAAGGTAAGAAATATCCATAACCAACTTAAGTGAGCTGTGGACTGAAAATGTCAAGAAACAAATCTGCCCAGCTATATATATATATTCTCCTGGAAATGTTTAATCACAACCGAAGCATCTTTGGCTCCGTCAAGAGTTGCTGTTTTCTATGTCATTCTTGCTAGCTAACGTAACTGCACTGCTGTTGTGCACTTGTACCATGAAATGTATGTGTTCAGCAATGCCTGAAGACCAAAGAACAACACTTGAGTTGTACTGCACTGCTTTTCTGATGAAACAGAAACTTCCTGAAAGGTTCCAGCATGTAGTATACATAAGTATAGCCAATACCCTTGGGGAGATACATACTAACAATTCCCTTGTTGCAGTTCTGGGTTTTAATTAATTTAATTAATTGCATACTGCTCAGTTTTAGCAGAAACTTCTAAAAATGAAATTTTCCAGTTGCAGCTGCCAAGATAGTAATTTACCAGAGGAGTTAAACGACACTTGTGTGACTATGGCCGTGATTTCTTCTACTTCTAGACTGGGTACTGTCCCTTCCTCTGTCCAACCTGCCCAGATCTGAAGTTTCTGTCTTTTTTGTTCTGGAAGGTCCTCTGCTCCATCACTGTGTAGCTGGGGTGCTCAAGGGCAGCAGTGCACTGAACTGGCATGGGCCTGGGGACAGGGAGCATGTTTGTTGATTCTACATATGGTCCCTTGAGAATTAACATCATCCTCTTTCAGCAGAATGCCTAAGCATGCTTTTGCACACCTCTAACATGAATGGGCTGGAAACTGAGAGAAAACCCAATCCCTCCGGAACCCACAGTGGAACTTTTTGTTGATTTCTACAGAGCAAAATTTCATCCTGTACTCATTAATACTTTGCTGAATGGGCCTTGGGTTCCCAGATGCTCAAGGGTAAGTACAAGAGTGAGCATTTGAGCACTTTTTGTTGCAAGGAGAAATGTAGGTCTGTCTGATACCTATGCTCCAACTTGGACTAAATGTCCAGTGTGTCAAATACAAAACATAGAAGGAGTGGAAATCAAAACTACTCTTTCATCTGCACATCCAAATTCACCATATGGTTTTATAACACCCCATCTGTTACCATATTTAGGCATCTCACAAACTTGTCATCATAACTACTCCAAGGAGTGAGGCTATGCTACTATCCCTGCAGTACTGTTGTCTCAGTGGAGATGAATGACTGCACAGTGACACACAAATAGTTCACCATCAGGCCTTCTACTCCCATGGCTCAGGCTAACCCTCCCATACTTGAGACTATACCCTCTCACCAAGCGTTTAACAGAAAGCCTATTGCCTTTCCTACACTGTAGTTTTACCGTGTGATTAGAGACCTGACCACAGTCAATCTGGCCTAGAAATCTCTGCTCTTGCAGAAAAAACGTATGACATGAAGTTTTTATGAAACCACTGTTATGAGACAGAAAAATTAAATGGGTCTTGGAACTGATTGCTATAATAGATTAAAGAGGAAAATTCTGCTTGAGTAGCACTGTAGGAAGCCAAAACTTGACACTAATGGGCAATTGGGTCCTGGAAGGTCACGGAAGGGCTCATTCCTCCCATCTTCCAGCTGCCAAGAAAAAAGAAGTCATGGCCATTGTACAGTACAGGAACTGGCTTTTAGATTTGCACAGCAGATAGCAACAGTCTCACTGCAGAGCCACTCAAGTGATGACTCTTTGTAAATACAACTGTCCTTAATTTTCAACTCAACTCCACGAAGTCTTTCAACATTTGAGGTAAAAGTGAAGAGTTCTGCAGGAGCTGAGTAACACTTTTCTCCTTTTCCTTCCAGTAGAAGCTTATCAGTTCTGATAAGGGCTGCAAAATTATTTCATAATGTTGAAAATGTATGGAAGTCCTACTTGCAACTTGCAGCAACTTGGACCAGGCCCAGATCAGACATTTACAGCATTTCATGATAAATACTTCTGTTTTGATCATAAATTATCATAATTACAATCCAAAATATTGTCTGTTTTCCCTGTAATCACATATGGACATATCAGGTAGAATAGTGTCAAAACCTTACTGAAGTCAAAGTGTGTATAATCTGTTAACTCTCATTACCCCAAAAAGTCCATTATAGAGACAGAAAAGAAAATAAGCTAAGTTTCACATAGTATGATGAATAAATATTGATTTCCAGATACCCTACTTCTTCCTTCTTTTTTTTTTTTTCTTTTTATTTTCCCCGAGGAATGAAAATAGTTTGATTTCTTCAATAACTCCTCAATTCCTTCTTTTTCTTAAGTAAAAGCACAGTGTTGTGCTGTTCTAGTTATCCAGCGCTTCATTCCCTCTCCACAAGCTCCCAGAAAAGCTACTAATGACTTTGAGGCAGCTTCAGCCAGATCTTTAAATATCCTATACACAATTCATCAGACCCAAAGGGTATTTTTTTTTTTTTTTAAATTAAGTTAAATAAATATCATTTTCTAGGGAAAAAGAAAAAGTTCTGGTTTTAATCATGTCAGCCACATGCTCACATTTGACCTTTTAACTGATGAGGATGCTTTTCACATAGACCTTCTCTTCATCTTTTTCTGTCTCTAGATCATTGACTCTTGGCTTACTTCTTATTGCTAATGCAGATGCAGAATGAGTTCTTCTTACCCACAGTGCCTCTGGCTAATAGTGTTTAGCTCTGTGTTCCAACTTATCTTTTTCCATCCTCTGATGCTCCTGGTAACCTCTCATACTCAGTACCTAGTAGCTGAACACAAGTCCTTCCTTCTATACACACACTACTCAGTCTGTCTCCTACTTCAGAGTCTCTCCGTTTCCAGCATCATCAAAGTCCCCTTGTTACTGCTGAAAGCATCACTCACTGAGTTGGTTTTGTGTCCAGTTGTGGTGGCCTGCTACCTGTTCTTTTCCTCTGTAATTATTAATCATAACATTTTCAGCAGTTTTAACCTTCTTGAAGAGCCATGATTCCAGCAAAGGCTTCCAGGCTGAGGCAACACCTCTCTTGTTTTCCCCCTGCCTCTTCTTCCTTTCATATTATTATTCCAGTCATGTAAATTATCCCACCAAGACTCTGTTATGCCAATTAAAGTCATAATTTTGATCTTGTATTAAGACTTCCAGCTCCGTCTGTTTATTCCAAATATTTCTTGCATTAATATACAGATTTCGGAAGTCTTCAGTGGATTGATTCACTATCCTCTATTTATCTCTTGTGACTCTATTATGAATACCAAATCCTCCAAAATTTTAGGTTCCCATCAGGCTGCTCTGCTTTACAGTCTCCTTTTTTTTTATTTTTCCTCTAATAAACCCCTCCCCTGATCCTACTTTAAAGCCCTTCTAACTAGGTTAGCAATTTGTTGGATGAACAGCACAAAATCACTGAAGTGGAAAAACCTGAACACCCCCGAACAGCATCTCAGGCATTAGCAGACAGCACCTCTTCTTCTGTTCATTTTCTTACCCTGGAAGACAGAGCACAGGGGCCAACCTCCTCTCTTCCCATTGCAAGAGGGTCATAATCTTTCTCAGCTATTCTTTTGGTTTTGGGGAGGGCTGGTTACGTATCTCTCTGCTGGGGTTTGTTGTGTGTCTTTTCCTTTATGGGGATTTAAATGTCGTTTGCTCCCTGAATAACATACCTGTTTTTGTTCTCCACAGGTATCACTTGCCTCAGCAGGAAGTCAACTTTTGCATCCCCCAGTGGAGAAGCCTTTTCCGTTTCCATTGCTGTTGCTGCTCCCTGCTCTAGCTAACCAGCCTCTTTGTGCTCAGAGATGTCCTGAAACAGCTTTTTTTTCTAGTATATAAGTGCAACCAGATTGCTTGCAACCTACCCTTCAATGGAAACATGGGTTGTTGCACTTTGGGAACAAAAAAGATGCTTCAGAAGGTATCTGGTGTTAATCATAGAATCACAGAATGGTTTGGGTTGGAAAGGACCTCAAAGCCCACCAATCCCACCCCGCAGACCACCCAGCAGCTCAGCTGCCCAGGGTCCCATCCAGCCTGGCCTTGAGCACCCCCAGGGATGGGTCACCACAGCTTCTCTGGGCAGCTGTGCCAGCATCTCGCCAACCTGTGAGTAAAAGCATAAACCCACAAAGCTTTGGTCAGTCCTTTAAATTTCCAAGACAAAATTTGTCACACAGAGTGCTTGAAAAAAACTGGAAAAGGGAGCTTTGTGGTTTCCATGTCAGGTCTAGCTCATCATGATGCCCTGCTTGGAGTCCAGGCAATCAGAGTATGTGCCCTGCTGCCCCTCTGTGTGCAGGTGTTCTCTAAAAAATACACTTAGTTGCATATTTGTAGATGTACAAGATGGTAACTCCACCACCATAGCCAGTCTTATGACATTGTTTTCATGTGTACATTCTAACGAAAGAACATTTTGTTTGGCTTGTGAAAAGGTAAATATCTTAGATCATAGGAAAACATACAATGGCTGCATTTTATTGTAAACAATGTGTGCTCACTATGAAAACACTAGAAGAATACCACCCTCTTCCTTTTCCTGTTGATTTTCCATCCTATACTTTTGGACAAAATGGCATTTCCCTACAAGACTTGATACTCCATTCTTTCCCAGCTCTTGTTATTGACATAATTTCCTTAGCTATTGTGATTACTTGTATTGATTAATATTGCCAGTGCACAGGAGGCTTATACCAGCACCCACCTCCTTCATAGCCAGGGTGGACATCTTTGCAAGAAGTGTATGATAAGGTGTGAAAGATCAACGTTAATAAATGTGTATACCAGTTTTATAACACCTATTGAAGTATGTGCGCCTGTTTATCTGGATATGTTATTTAATACAGAATAAGGAAATTCTAACATTGTAGTTACTGCTGGAACTGAGTTGTGCAGATCAAAGTGATAATTACTGTGTTCTAGAAATTCCAGTTTTTGATGATGAGGTTTTTTTAAGCCTGTAACAACACATAGATCCCATTGCAAAGGCTTAAAAATTGCCTCTTCAACAGAAGCAGGGCTTTGATTTCATCTAATTTGACCCTTCCACTGCACTTATAAGTGCACTCCAGTGTGGCTAGAGATAAAAACTTTGAAATTTAAATGTGCAACTTGCAGCTGAGGTTGGATTTGCGAGCTAGGACACAGAGTACCTTTTGATGAGCAGCAGTTTTCATTACAGCTGTCAGAAAATACCTCCCCATTAGGAAGCGATGAGTACATTTAATTCAAGTCCAACCCTTCCAACACCATCACTTACAGACACTCTTCTGCTCTGTGAGTGAGGTTCTAATAATACACCGAGCCATGTGGGACACACCAGGGTGATTAATGCTTGGATGTGAGCATACACTGCACAGAGTATATATTTTCCCCTTAAATGAATATATCTGGTTTTCATTGATATTGAAGCAGATTTGCTCTGTACTTGCTCACATGAGGAAGCCTAGAACTGTGGGATCTATCATTCAGTAATAGCTCCTGATAACTAACAGTCGGAACACGGCAAAGTAAAAAATGTGAATTCATATTCACTTTTAATAAACTGGGGTAATTAGTCAGTTGAAATGCAATAGAAAGTGACAGCCTGTGACACATAAAAGACTGCAGACTGACAAAGACAGAGCTATTCTTCATTGCACTAACATCCGTTTCTTCATCAACATTGAATTTTTTCAGTCTCTTGGCATTTCAATTACATTATAAAATGAAGGGCTAAAATCCTGGCTCTGCATTTTTTCTTCTCCTCTTTGAGACCGAAGAAAAGAGATGAGAAAAACCCTCTCCACAATGTGTTTCTGAACCACCTGAAATGATGCCAGCATGCCATGGCATCCAGAGTACCCACGGTGTGTGCAGAAAGTGTTCATCCTTGACATCATCAAGGTGCTGCTGGGATGGTAAGATCCCACTGAAGATGCTGGCTGGAAGACAAAGAGAATGAGGCAAAATAGATTTTAAAAAGTAGCAAAACATCTGCAGCTTGAGGAAATTTAACCATAAATGTCAATGTATCTCAGAAGCTCCTTCACTTCTTGCTGGTATTATGGGTACGCTTCTCTGCATCCCAAGTGCCTGACACCTAAAAGGGACCTGACAGAAGGCAATACGCATTCCTACTTCACCCACTCCCTCTCTCCCCCGGCACTCCCACTACTTGTCAGAAGGTACAGCATGGTTTTGGGATGTAGGAGACAGTGTGGCAGTGTGGCCGGAACAAAGACAAACTTGGACATCAAGCCAGGGTCAGATCAGTGAGGTGTGTTCAGGTCCCAAACTTCACCAGATCCAGTGGCAGCAGAGGAGGAGGACTCAGCTCTCAGCTCAGCTTTTGGGAGCAGCAGCTAGTTAGATGGCACTGCCTAGGAAACCCAGGTTCGTAGTTTCCCCTCTTTTACAATGAGTTTTCCTAAGGTCTTTGTTTAGGGATATATATATAGTGACACCTTATAAATACATGGGATGAGACAGCTACACTTGTGTCATCTCAGTATTTGGTGAGGTTAAGCCTATTCAGAGAGAAGCAGTATCTGTTATTTGATCACCTGAGACCTGATGGTAAAAAATAGACATGTCGTCTGGCACTTGAGTGCTTCCTCAGGACTGAAACAGTCTCACTGATAGCTTGAAGCAACCCAGTGACCGGAGCACTGCTGCTCTTCCTGCTGTTCAGGTCCTCTGAAAATCCAAGCATAAGCCTCCAGCAGAGAAAAAGAAGAGAGGAGAAAGTATTTTTACATGAAGACCAAATGACTTTTTAATCCTTTTTTTTAATGACATCAGGATATCTTGCTGTGCAAAGCCTGAGCTTGTTGACTGGTGAAACATCAGTGACTTACCTCCCAGGCGTGCTGTTTTGTTAATTTTTATATATGGTTTTGAAAACCTTGGATGGAAGGCACCAAGGTTGAGCAGCATAATTTTCTCAGAAATCTCATGGTCTCATTTGGTTCAGTCATATGTCAAAGCGGCTTTTAATTTCTCAGTTGTGGGACTCAAGTCTTAAAATACACTAGCAGCCAGAAGCTCCCCTTTAAGTACCAGAATGAAAGGGTCAGGCTTTCAATTGTTTCCAGTCTCCTGCAGTTCCTATTGTTTTAATAGAGATGTGCTGTTCAAAAAACTTAGTTCCCAGCTGTAGGTATGAGCACTTCTACTGCTGTGACCTAATACTTCACAGCACACTCACTACTTCTATCACCTCAGTGAAAAGGGATCTGGAGGGAACCGGTAGTCCAACTGGCATCCACAGAAACATGGTGATGAACTGAACTGCTTCCACCGCCTGCTTTAGAGTCTTATTTCTTAGTGAAACAGAAGTAATCTTTGCAGAGGGATATTAGCTACTGCACGTTTTCAACAGTTTCTGCAAACCTTAGAGAGGGCAAATAGCAAAAAAAAGCAAAAATTAAAATAAAATAAAACAAAGTGTTAGTGACAGGGGTGGAATTATTCATTTGTGAACCATTTTGTTGACCAATAGAGACCTGAAGGTGTGCTTGGTGTCCCTCTGCTGCCCCACGGAAAGAGCAGCCCAGGGACTGTAATGGGTCACTGTAGGATACTGTTGTCTTTTCTCTATTCTCTAATGCGATTTCCTACCTTTGATGCTTTTCTTCCATCAACAGCAACACGTTTTCAGGTAACTGCTTTAACCAAAATTCTGCATGTCAAGCAATCAAGGATATGAGCACGGATCTGTGCTTAAAATCTTGAGATCTGTTGTTTTTAAATGCCTGTTTGAGCAAAAGTGAGGCTGCATGAATTAATCTTCCAAAAGAGGCATGAAGTGCAGGCTAGTTCCTCTAGCAGCATATTGACACAGGTATTGACATCGGTGGAACTAAACCCTTTTACACCAGCTGAGGGCTCTGCATCTGTTGTTTTAAATTCAGGGAACTTTCCACAAAAAGGGTTTTATTCTCACCCCATTCAGCCAGCTCTGTTCCCAATCAGGAATACAGCACTCATTTGCCAGGTCACTGCAGAAGTGAGATAAATCTGCAGATGATGAAGAAGTCTTAATCATAGTTTAGTTTTAACCCTTAGATTTTGTTCCTTTGCTCTTGCATTATTCATTCTCATAAATCACCTCGACTCTGGCAGGCAAAGCAAGGGGAAATAGGCTGGAGCCTGTTTTCACCTTAAGCAGCCAAGTGGTTAAAGGACTGGCATGTAAACAGCTCCTACACCTCTGCTGTATTACTGAGTCCGGTGGGATTCTGCTTTAATCTTGAGAGGGAGTGTGAGGGGTTTGTTTTTCACAGGGGCTTTAGCCTACAGTTAAGTGCAAACACCTGCTGAAGTACTGGTAATTAGTAGGTAATTAGTAGCTAATGTTCTTAGAATTTAAAAAGAAAAGCTTACATAAGTAATTACTTACTATTTCTTATAATGTGCTGCTTTTCCTGAGATTTCATATCCCCAGAACATTCGCCAAGTTCCTAGGTTCCTCAACATACTAAATTGTTTATTAATTACACACGTATATTTCTTGTAGAAAAAAAAAAATAATAATAAACTGCATTAAAATGCTGGAAACAGGAGTGAGTTATCTTTTAAATTACAGCACAAGATTCATTGGAAATGACAGAGTTTGCAGAGGGTAGCGTCTTTAGAAGGAGCATTAATGTGGGGCTGGGGGAGGAGGGCTGAGGCGGCAGAAGTGAAAGGAGCAGCTGGGTAGCACAGAATAAGCTCTTACTTATTGGACAGGAGACAGAAGCACAGAGTGGGGAGCGGCAGTGGTGGGTGTTTTGCCCGCACCAGTAAATGTCTGGCATGGCTGGGGAGCCCCAGCAGGATTCACGTATCCCCACAGCCTCTTCATGTTAGCTGTGTCAGGAACTGGGAGCTAATCTGGCTCTGCAGCAAAGCAGTTTGCATGGCATTTCATCTCCTGACAAAGGGTCTTTTCTGGATTGGTGGAAGAGCGGAAATTTTGACCTTGACAAACTTGGCAAAAACACTCCCTGTTTTTGTAGGTGAGAGATATGAAAGCAAGGCTGTTGTTCTCTGTGTGCTCTGGACTATAGCTAGCAGCTATCATTCTGGTTGGAAAAGACCACTAAGATCACCTAGTCCAACCACTGACCCATCCTCACCATACCCGCAGACTACGTTCCTCAGTGCCACATCCACACACTTGCGGAACACCCCCAGGGACAGTGACTGTACCACCCTGGGCAGCCTGTGCCACTGCCTCACCACTCTTTCTGAGAAGCTGTTCCTAATATCCAGTCCTATCAGGGGTTGTGGTTACATGTACTAGCTCCCAGCCTTGCTCTTGCATCACGGGTACAGGCTTTATGCAGAGGTGGAAGAAGTGTACATCTACCGAGGTCCGCCAATGGCCTGAATGCTTCTCAGATGATGCCCTGCCATGGGACCAAACCTGCATCTTGACATGAGCCTCTACTTACAGAACAGTAAGGTACACCTGCCCTGTCCTCCCTAACAATTACTCTCCTGTGAAGTAGAGTGTGTACAAAGACAAAACTAGTAACAGCAAGGACCGTGTAAAGGTAAGTCATATTTCTACAGAGTACCTGGCAGGGAAGATGTTGAATTTTACACCATGATTTCCTATACTAGAGGGCAGGTACAAAAACTTTGAGGGACCTGCTGTCCTCCCTGAACGTGTGCTGTGCAGCAGGTCCCTGGGGATGGCTGAGCTCTTTCAGGATTCTCTCATGTAGAGTGAAGGCTGCTGGAAGAACCAAGATGAGAGTAACTCCCTACTTTTCCAGGAAGCTCACCAATT
This sequence comes from Excalfactoria chinensis, assembly GCF_039878825.1. NCBI lineage: Eukaryota > Metazoa > Chordata > Aves > Galliformes > Phasianidae > Excalfactoria > Excalfactoria chinensis. The sequence continues at coordinate 43,418,380 of NC_092826.1, forward strand.
TCAAGCAGCAGCCTACCAGACCATGGCCCCAGTGACAGTAGGGAATGTCTTTGGAGATCTCTAGGCTTTTAACTTCCTTTATCCTGTTTTACTCCATTTCACTTAGGACTCTGAAAATGAAGGGTTTTGGGGCAGCCTGGCATGGGCTGTCATTGATGCTGCAACAAAAAGATGATTCAACTGAAGATAGGGCCACTCTTTAAAGACAAACCTAGATTTCTCCTCAGTATTACTATTCAGAGATAAGTTTTGTTTTTTACCTTGGCTGTGAATAAGAAGAAATAAACAAACAATCACTAATTGGACTAACTGAGATTAAAGCTGCTGGTGGGCACCAACTTAGCATACAGCTTGGGTTTCCTCAGGGTTTTAGGACCTCCAGCATTCTTACTATTCCTTTCCAATCAATTAAACCGAATGAGAAACAAAAGAAAAACAAAAGAAAAAAATAAAGAAAAATGTCTTCCAAAAAAATCCCACCACAAACAAAAACAACAAACCCACGGATGGGTTTGGCTCTTAGAGCCATATGTTGTTCTTGTGAAAAACACCCATATTTTCATGCAGTGCTTTAACTCTAGCTGAATAATCTTCTTGTGGTGTACACTGTAAAGGCTCAGAGCCCAGCTGTATCTTAATAGCAACTAATACCAGCTCTCCTCACACAGAGGTGGCAACTCTCTAAAGAGGCACTTAAGTGCCAGGGCAGCTTTTGTTTTCTGAACACCTTGTCTGCTTTCTCATGTCAAGACAAACCAGGTAGTCCCTCATTGTTCACCTTTGCTTTGGATTCAGACATTGACCACAGCTCAGAATTTGCTGAACTGCAGACAGCATTGCCCGTCAGGACAAAGAAAACAGTGGAATGAAGACATCCTAGGTGATGGATATATTTGTCCTTGCAAGGACCTTACAGACAGAGTCACTTTGTGTCTCTCACAGTGTTTCTCTCAGTAAAAAAGTGCTATCTTCTATTTTAATTAAAAATAGTGTGTGCTTCATACTTATATGGTAACGATTTGTAAAAGTATTTATGTTTCCTAAATAAGCAGTAATTAAAAAAATTAAACAGCAAATCTGTGGCCCTTTAGGAGCTATTTCCTGCCACTGTGCTATGCACCAGGGATGTGTGAAGCTTCCTAATCATAGCTGGGGACCAAAGCAGATTATTTTTGCTTCAAAGGCATTGGTCTGTATATCCAAACTATAAAGTACCATCCCTGTGTTTAAGTACAATTAGTGACATAGGGCTGAGAACTGAGTAGTTGTGGTTCATCCTAAAGGGAGAGAAAATGTTGCCCTCAGCCTGTTTGAGTCAATTCCTCATTCTTATAGCACATTTCATGTGGAGGGAGAAGTTGCTATGGAAGGAAGCATGGTAAGAATATTGACACAAGAGAATAGCATCATATTCCTTGAATTACATTAGAAAACTGTTTGAAATAGCACAGAAATACCACCCAGCATTTTAAGAAAGGATGAGTAATTAGTTCAACTAATTTTGAACACAAATTGGCATTAAAGTACAGACATGATTTGGCCAAGACATTGGATTAATGTACCATGCCAAAGGGTTTATGGCATTAAATATCTAATCTAGCCATGCTTTCAATGCTGAACAAAAGACCAATTCTTTAACTCAGTCCATTCTGTGGGCCCACTCCATGTGCCCCGGGGTTCCAAATGCAGTTTTGTTTATCTTTTCCATAAATACCAACCTTGAATAGGCATAATGTTTTCCTGTTTCTCTAGCATGCTACCTAAGATGTCTCACCATGTGACTCAATTCAGTTGCCTGATCAGAAATGTCAAGCTCTGTTTAAGATGCCCCATGGTGTCTGAGACACTTTCCAAGGCTTGCAGATGTAATGTGTCACTAAAGGGACACATGCCTTTTTAGACCAGGAGCTACGTCTTGTCCTATACATCTATTGGAAATGCCAGGCTGGTGCTGTACTGAAGAGAGAGTACATTTGAGTTCCACTGTGATAGCCTGTTTCATTATTATCATGCAATGCATTTTTACTATACTTGAGTATTTTTTGTTCTGATTCTCTCTGAAAATTTAGGACCAGATGGAAAACAGCTTTTCTGAGGCTACTACATCTTCCTGGAGAGTTACTGGGGAGATGAGCTGGATGATGATAATTTGTAATTTGATTCCTGAAAACTGGTTTGATTCCAGGTCAGTCAATTTTCTTTTGATGCAGACTGATAGCAGAGAATAGAACAAAACTACACATGTTCTTCTCTTTGTCAGTCTCAACCGATAGATCATTTACACTGCTGATTTATCAATTCACACATGGAAGACTGTGTGCAGGTAACACAAGACTATGCTTATGCATTGCAGGCTAATTTTCTCTGTTATATCCATTCCACTTCACTCCCTTCATTGAGGGTGACAGGTGTAAATAATAGCAGCCAATCGTTTCCCTGTGACCTTATGCAAAAACAAACGAGATCCTTCAAGACTTGGTTGTCTGTGCATTCATAATAATAAGGTAAGTGCAGCAATGATATAATGGCTTCTTTTTCACTGCTGCCTTGGGGAACTAGCTCAGCTCACACAATTGTTAACTGGTTGCTCAACTATCCAGGTCAAGCTTGACCTAGGTTAGACCTGTGGCAGTGTTGGTTAACCCCAGTGTTGTTTGGTATATGAGTGTTATGTTCTTAGGGAATAGAAGTAGCCTTTGGGCTTATGGCAGGCACATGTCCATATCTGGAATCACAAAAGGCAAAATCAGTTCATTAATATCCCACACCAGCCTCAGCAGTAAGGCTTGAAGTTGAGTGGGCTCTGGAGCTGAATATCTCACTTCCTCTTTGTTCAGGTTGAGGCTGATGGGTGAATCTGTACTGAGACAGGCAGCAGACCCACGCTACACCTGTGACTCTTCATCCAGGGGTCTTCAACAGCTCTCTGAAGTCTGCACTACATATGGAAAACTGGATGATATAAAAGCAGAAAGAGGCCAAAGAAGGGGGAAATGATGCCTGCGTCTTGGTGGTTAGTTCTTGTACAATATTGAATGAAGCTTTCTGCTTGCTTTGAACATATTATTTAGAAGCATCTCTTGAGAAAGTATTCTTGTTATAAAGGTTCCAGGCTGCAGAGACGTTCACCACAACTAGAAATTGTAGCATGTTCATGTAAACAACAAAAAAATCTCACAGGCTGTGTCACTCATGAACTGGATGAATAAAATAGCACATTAAAAACTATCAACCACTACCAAGTCTTATGAGCTCAGAGGTCTTCTTTTGCTCAGTTTATCATGTGCCTGTTCTGTAGAGGAAGAATCCATGTATCCTGCTTGTGTGTGCATCAGATAACACAGCTTCAGGTGTTCTTTGCAGGACATCAGCCATTGTAAGAGTGTGAGAACAGGAATACATGCCCAATTACAACCATCAGGTACAGTCAAGAAGGCAGCAAAAATATTTCTGTTAGTTGAGTGAATCTGTCACTTATCCTGATAAAATGTCTTTGGAAGAGGAGTAATCATCATCTGACTAAACCTGCCAGTCTTCAACATTCTAGAGAGATTAAGCCTCTGACCCTTTTAGAAAGCAGAAGAAAGAATGGGTGTTCCCAAAGTGACTGAAGTCACAGAGCTCATAATTACTTAAATGATATACAGGTCCTCCTAATGATCACAGTTTGGATGTTTTGCAATCAAGAAATTCCTCTCCTCCTCAGGCAGCATCAGTGCATCATCTTTTTGTTCATAAACACAGTTGCAGTCTTATTATTTATTTGTGTGTGTATTACAGCACAGTAGGTAAATGTCACTGAACTGCTTAGTGACAGCATAATATAATGAAGAGAGAAAGAAGAAAGGACACACAAATTAATATACTGCTCCAGCAAGACTCTATACATAAAAAGAAACTGGGAATAAAAACTTAAGCTTTGTTCTTTGGCTTTCAAGATCGGAAGGTGGCCATACAAGCCATTCTGACATGTTGATTGCAATGTGTATGATCTCTGAAAACCACAAAAAAATTCCAACAGAAAGTGTGTGTGCAGGAAAGAAACTTCAGTAGCATCAAGTCTTGTTTTGTTAGGCAATTTTGTTTATTTATTTATTTATTTATTTATTTTAATTAAAGATATGTCTTAAATCCAGTGTGAATTTTAACTCTAGGGTAAACAAAAAGCTCTGGTAATATGTGGTCCATATTTGAAACGAGCTTGGTCAGACTTTCAGACCAAAAGAATTAGTGTGGTGGGAAAGAGAGGCATGAAGAAGTGAAATGATTGACTGACAGGTACAGAGAAGGTCAGATTTGAGCCCTCATTTCTTAAACTCAAGCAATACTTCTTTCCTTTCTGGCTTTTCTCCATGACAGAAATAGTCCAGATGGAGGTTTTGACTTCAGCAATGGTTGGCAAAGCACTGTTCAGGTAATGTGATGTTAGCAGCCTGCACAGCTAGCAGTAAAACAACATGGACTGTAGACTGCACCAAGGTTTCCCTTCCAGTGCAGCGCATTGATTTCTTTGGTGTTCCTTAGATGCCTCTAAATGCCTGTTAGAATTCACCTCCTACTTTTTCCTCATCTCATTCATTTCACAGTTCTCGTCTCTTCAACCACGTAATTCAATTATTGAGCATGACAATATTTTCTCCTTTATTCTGATTGTTCTGTGTCTGATGATAGTGTGAGGTGCCATGATGAAGTGCACTCAAGGACCTCTTAGATGAGCCTATATATTTGCATTGCTAATTTCCTGCTTTGAGAAGGAAGGCAGTGGTTGACTTTGTTTCTTGTTTGATTCATAGATCTGTCTCATTTTACTGAGGATTGATTTGTGTGTAGGAAGGGAGGAGAGCTGGATATATGGTCTGTATTGCGAGCACTTGTTCACAAGTGAAGTACTGCTTGTTTGCAAGCAGATACTGAAAAACAGGAGAACGATTACAATATAAAAGAATTGCTAAAGTGTCTGAGAGGAAGCTCAGAATGTAAAGGCATGCACAAAGAGATACTTCTCATCTGTGTGGACCAGAAAAGGGAAATGGTTCAAGGAGAGCTTAGACTGGATAAATGGTTAGTTTGAAAGAACTGGAAATTATTGATAACACAAAAATAAATGCTTAGCCTTAACATCAGACTCTCACGATACTAGCAGGATGCATAAAAGCCATAAATCAGTGGAATGCTGAAAAGAATAATGTTTCTTTAACAAGTGGTATACGACTTGGAGGCTTAGCCCAGACCAAGTACAAAGTAGAAAGCCTCACAAAAAAATAACAGAGGTCCCTGCAAAATATTTCAATTTTTTATTGATTGAAGGCAATTATCCCTTAATTGCATATTTAAATGAGGTATTAGGAGGTTTAACTAAGCAATGCCTCTTAATTGCTGCTGCACACTAGGTGTCACAGATTGTGTTTATTTCATATGTTAATTAAAGAGAATGGGTATTTTATTTTATTGACTAGCAGGCTCTTCAAGGCTGTACTGCTTAGGACTGAGGATGTCTCAGGTGTCCACAGGACCCTGGGAACTAATGCAATCATTAGAAAGGTTCCAGTTTTAAATGAAGAGGTATATCTCCATTTCATGGATATTTTCAGCCACTTAAATCATATATAAGTTGTGGGAGAGAGAACCTGAACCCAGGTAACTTTAACAGAAACAGTACAGAAATGTATAAAGGCAGGAACGATCATAGCAAAGGTGTACATACTAGTAGCACAGGTCTTCTTCTGGACTGAATATGCAGCTCTCAGACTGTGAAGCAGGATCCAATGGGGCTGAGATTTGAAATACCTGAAATGATTTCCAGGCTGTGGCATTAATCTTTGAGGTTCTCCTTCACAGTCATGTGGGGTGCATACCTCAGAATTAGTGATTCCATCACTGCAAAGCAGAAGAATCTGGATATTCCTTATGGAAGTTTAAATCTCTTTATTGGTAATAGCTTTATATGAGCAGTAAAGTTTTCTGTTGAAAATTATTGTCTGACTAGCTGTGTAGCTGCTGAATGAGGGGCATTATGGGTAGAGCCAAACTTTAGGGTGGGAGGGAGTTGTGCACTGTTGTGTAGCACATGCCTACAAAGTACAGAGCCATACACTTCAGGCTCTGGTAACATCCATTTCTTCTATAAGAAGAAAATAATCAGCTGGAAAGTGTTGAAAGGGTTGACAAGGTATCCTGTCTAATCACAGGAATACTGTGTTATATCTATATGGAAGGGGCAGATGGATGGATACTGCAAACTGGCCAGATTATGAACTGTCTCCGGGACAGAAACCATACAGGCGTGTTAGTGAGGTTTGTGCTGGAGCTAATAAGGCCCACTGGGAGGCAGAGTGTGTTAATTCAGGAATAATATAGCACTCACACCATCAAACAGCTTCTGGATCAGAGCAGGCATAGCACAGAGCATGGACAAAAGGGACATGTCTGTCTGCGCACAGTGTAGCTCACCAGCGTGGAGGGGCTGGTGGGAAAGTGAAGGTGGTTTCAGGGCACATCAGGCATGTGTCTCTTTGGAGCATGATGAAGCTCTCAAAAGTATGCGTAAAGATGAGCAGTTTCGGGTTGGAGATGGAGAAGAGAAGAGCTGCCAGAATGACCGGGGGAAGCAGCCTATCTCGTTACAGAAAACCCAGAAACATAGCTTATTTTGTCCGGAAAAACAGAGGCAGATGGCAGAAGCCTGAGTGATCTTCAGGCACAAGCCTAGGGCGATGGGCTGCATCCTTGCCCAAGGAGGCAGTGACTGACTTGCAGCAGGAGCCACACACCAGATTTGGGACTGTTCAAATTCAGGGTGCATGCCAGTGGTTCTGGGACTCTGCTCAGCTCCTGTTCTGTTCCCACAGCATCGCTGCCCTTCAGCTTGTGTCCCCTCTGACACCTCTGCTGGTCAACATTAACAGGAATGCTGTTTCTCTGTTACTGATGTATTCACACAAGTGGCATTCATCCATAAAGATGCTGAAGGATTAGCACCAGGAAAACTGAAGACCTATGAAAGCAAAAAGGCAAAACTCACGTGGGAGAAAATGGACATAAATTGGCCTTGAATCAATTCAGGCTGGAAATTGGGTACATCTTAACTGAACAGTAGAGCAGCGAGATTCAGAAATGGTCTTCCAATTAGAGTGGTGGAAGAAAGAAGTATTCTGAAGATAGAGCTGAACTGGTTTATTTATAGCATCACTGTTTGGTGTTTTGGAGCTGATAGTGAGTGCCAGGGAATAGCTCTTCTAACTCTACATTTGTATCTAATATTCTACAAATTGTGTTTCTGGTGTACTTTTCTACCCTTTGCTGAATATACATGGGATTTTCAAAGAAGCACCAAAATCCCACGGTAGTTCTCTGAGCACAGGGCATCGAGCTTTCTTTTGTGCTTGAAAAACTCAACCAAAGCCAGTAATGATGGTATGATCACAAACATAATTTCTGCTTTCTGTCAGAATATAAAAAAGCAGTGCCAGACTAAGAACCATCAGCTTGAAGTATTGACTGGATGGTTAGACTTAACAGTGAATTTGTTCTCTTTTAAATGTGTTAAATCCAACTCCAGATTAAATTTAAACTACTTTGCTGCAGTCTAATTCACCAGGGACACCCTGACTTTCCATTGACTTTAATGGAGCCTCTACTGAACAATTAGAGCAAATCACAGAATATGCAGCATGGATGTAGAGCCGAAGTGGTTAACAACCATTTTTGGTGGGTAATTTCCCCTTTTAGCTCTCACTGTGTCATTATAATTAGCAAAACCCAAGGGTTCAAATCTGAGCTAACAAAGGGCAGTGGCACGATAGTTTGTATGTTGTTACTGCTGCTTATTACATCTATCATTATCATCTCTCTGTGACCTTGGACTTACCCTGCTGGTTTATCATCTTTTCTCCCTGTCTCATAGGCCTGCTGTAAGCTCTTTGGGGCAGATCTGATGGTTTAATGATTCAGCCCTACAACAACAAGACTTTATCCAGCACTGAGGCCCATAGGAACCACAACAATCCAGCTTTTGGAAAGTGTGCTAACAGATGCACTGTTTGATGGCAGGTCTTTTGGAAATGCTTCTTTGTCAAACATGTCTACTCCTGGAAGCCTAACTCCTGTAGGCTAAAAAAGGGCCGAGCCACGAGTGCTGACATGCAGCAGGACTGGGCCTGCTCAGCCTCCAAATGTGGGCTACTGTACTGACGGCACAGGGACAGGCCAGTCAAGCTTGTGTAAGGGCCCGCTGCAAAAAGAAGAGGCTTGGCTGTATGATCAGATTTATCAGCAGAACATTGCCCTCCAGGACAGACTGGCAAGTTGGAAGATTTGGATTTTATCATCCTCTGTTGCAATCTGGTACTCTGTACCCAGCAGATATGGAGACCTCATGCATTGGTCTCAAGCAGTAGGCTTCAGTTGAGTCTTCTGAAAGTAAAGGTATTTTTTGTCTAACTAATGGCTTTGGGCAAATACGAGGGTACATGGATGGAACATTGCAGCATCTTAATGATTATAGGGGAGATCAGACCAGGTGACTTATGACTCCCTTTGACTGGAAATCTGTGGAACAACATGTTGTCCTTTGCTGGGCAAAGACTTCTGAGAAGCTTATAATTTAGTCCATAATATAGAATAGGTTTGATATCACAATGCTGAGAACAATGGCTTGAAGAGAACCAGATAGGTCTTGACATCACCAGCCTTTTTTTCCCTTCAAGTCCCCAGCACAGTTGCTATTTGAGCCTCATCACTAATAGCATCAGAGAGGGATCCAACGCTGGCCAACCACTAGGGCTCTTACCACTGTATCATTATTTCTGCTCCTGATACATGTAGACAGGGCCATGATCAAAATACCATGGGCTGCCAGCAAACTTCTGCAGCCATGAGAAGAGCCGAACCGCTGTTTGTGAGGGGAGGATGGAAATTTCAAAGTTAATCAGGTTCCCAATTCTGGAACCATTTAACTGTGGCACACAAAGCGTTCACAGTACACTGAGGATTCAGTTGTTTTATGCAGGACAGACTTTTGCTGAAAAATTCTGTATCAAAATGTTGAACTTCAAAAAGGGTTAGACTTGATTTCCTGGTGAAAGCTGGAGTCAGTTCTCATTTTAATCTCACCTGCGTGCCTGCCCCTAGGTAAAATGTCATTGTATTACCACGTTTGATTGTAATAATCGTAGCCATTTGGCCAGTAACAAAATCACAGGCCTGAGCATACCTGATGATTTAATCCTAATTCAGATCCAGATATGTCACCTGTCCCATTTTTGAAATGAGTGGAGCCATTTATTTGCACCTGAATCATCAAACTAGGATGCATCTCTGTCCTTTGAGGTCCTTGTTTCTATCTTACCTTATCTCCAGCTCCCCAGACAACATTTTTCCCGCTTAAGACAGCTGCTCCAGTGACTGATTCTGAAGCTGCTGAAATAATGCCGGCTCTTCCCCAGTCCAGAGAAGCCAGCAGTGTCACATTGTTTGTGTCTTGCCTTTCACAAGCAGTCCATGAATATGCTTCCTTAAGTCACTGAAGGAAAATACTTCCAAGAAAAAAAAACTCCTGTCTTGTCTTTAAGAAAAATATTTGGACTGGTAAAATGCATTGTACTATGAAGGATAGTTCCAATTTACAGACTCATGAGCTTATGAGTGGAATAAGCCTCCATCCTTATCTTTATGTTACAGCAATGGCACCCACATACGATAAGTCTTTGCTGGCAGAATTTTGAAAAAGTAATTCCAGTGCAGTGAATATAAAATAAATGCTATCAAGGAAAAATATTTTTTGCTCCCCTGGAATAGAAAACATTATTGAAACTGTTGGATGCCTCAGGAGTCTATTCATGCAAAATCTATTTCTGCAGTCAAAATATATTTTATTCTGCAGATATTTTTTCAATATGTGACTGAGATTTCAAGACAGAAAGAAATAGCCATTTTGGCCAGGAAAGAACTGGCATGTGGTCTGGTTTTAGGTGAGCGTAGATTTTTGCATGAAAATTATAGTAATTACGGGTATTTGTAAACAGCGATTTTTGCACCTTAATGGCCTAATCGCATGGTCAACAGCTGGAAGTTGCTCTATGCAGATTCTTACCTAACACATAATAAAAGTCACCCTTTGCTGCATTTCCATAAAGAAACAAATTACAGCACAAAAGAGACCTGCCAAATGCAATCTTTCATCCTCTTCTGCTTCTTAAAGAGGATGTTTGAATATTCTGATTTTTTAAAAAGGATAAAACAAAAGGAAAAATAATTTATGTATATCTAAAATGCATGTCTAAAGGAAAAAAAAAAAAGAATGGAAAATGCTGATGTGTATGTACTACTTAGCCTTTTGTTGTCAAAAATGCATTTCCTTTGCATTTGAAAGTTCATATGTCATGCATGGTACGCATCTGTTCCTTTCATTTTTAGTTCTTTCTTAAATACATATTTTTAATTTCCCCCAATCGTTTTCTCAGATGGTTCCATTACAGCAATATAAAAGCATATCTAGCACACAAAAACATAAAATGATTCGTGTCATATTGAACATCTTGGCAACCTGATGGAGGATTTGCTGTCTAGCAGTAAGAGGAAAAATAAGAACAGAAAAAGAAAAGAAAAAGAAAACAAAGGAAGAAAACCATAACAAATCTGACCAAACCTCTCTTCCCTTTAGAAGGGTGGAAAATACTAGCTTTCTGGTCCCTGAATGTCCCAATCCAGGCATACCTCAACCAACTAGAAATGGCACTATCTGGAGTTGGCTGGTATACCTTCATCTTTTCCTTCAGCTTTAGAAGTGTGAGGGAAATAAAAGCTAGTTGCTGTATCTCAGCTGAGAAATGGTAGCTTCAAATCTGTAATTTAATTGCTTGTGATGAACAGCCTTTATCCTTAGGCTTTCTAATAAGATGCTGTCAATATGTATCACTTCTAATCTTCTGCGTCTTTACCCTTGTTTCTCTGTTGAACATTAGCTGACAACTGTATTTAGTATTTTCTATAGCCATGTTTTCAAAAATAACCACACAAAAACTCATGAGACACCCACAGTTTCACCAGGAGTTGGCAGAAATGCACAACTCCAGCCCTCTCTCTTTCTTGCCTTCATAGCAAGTTCCCTTTAGTCAACTCCCTAATAGTTATATAGATTGTGTTAATAAGCATCAAAATGTATAAAGCTGCACACCCATGGGTTAATTTGTTCATGGATACAGTGCATTTGTATATGCAGCTTTTAATGTCAACACTAGCTACAGGAACCTCAGTATAAATTTTTTACCCACAGAGCAGTGAGACGCTGGCACAGCTGCCCAGAGAAGCTGTGGTGCCCCATCCCTGGAGGTGCCCAAGGCCAGGTTGGATGGGGCCCTGGGGAGCTGAGCTGTTGGTTGACAGCCTTGCCCATAGCACAGGGTGGGACTGGGTGGGCTTTGAGGTCCCTTCCAACCCAAGCCATGATATGATTCAGTGATAAATTCAATCTAAAATTGCGGTGCAGGAAAAATGAATTCTAGGGAATGCAGAAGTGAAAATCATTAATACTTCCAAAATCAATTTAAGAAACATTTTTTAAAGGACCAGCAGCACAAATCAGTCACTTGATCTCTGAGTCTTGCCTCTGCTACATGCCCTTTTGATGAGAAGAGGGTGGGCTGCCAGACTTCTGGGGCTGAGCATCCCTATCAAGCCTTCGCTGGGAGAGAGCTTGGAGGAATGGACTGACAATACATAGGCCAGGCCCCACATAAATAATATCAGCCTGACTTTCTGGGTTAAATTTGACATCTGGGGCAGTTACATCTGCTGTTGTAGTCAGCTCCATGTACAGCTAGGGCAGCAGTGAAGGCTGCCCATTCTTTTCCATGCTGTTACAGGGACTTCCCAGCAGTTGACTAGCTTTGAGAGACACAGCTCTCACATTGCATCTACAGGTTTTACCCCAAGGTTCAGTCTTACCCCTTCTTTACAGCTTAAAGTCATTATCCTTTCTATAAGCAGGTTCTTAGTGTATATTTTGATTCATTTTGCCTTTTCTCCATTTTGCCACTGTACACGTTATTCTTTGTTAATTTATGGATTGCTATGAGTCTGGCTTCACTCTTATTAAATATTGTGCATTTTAAAGGTGTTTAGTTCTTTCACTGCTAGTATTAATCGCTTCACTATCAATTCCCTATTCCCATCTGTTGTTTTGAAATAGCATTATATATTATTATGCCTCTTCATTGCTTCGGTTCTCTGTCACAGCTGACTGCTTGTTTACCTCACCCTCAGTGAAGCTTCCAAAATCCTTTTTCTCCCTTGTTCTCATGGCAGTGCTCCAGTTCCCTGAGTCCTGGTGTGTTCATCAGCAGTTCTGCTGAGTAACCTTCAGGGCATCTTGCCCTGAAGTTATAATGTCTCTTTCAATTTCTCATCCTCTTCCTCCTCAGGTATCAGTCTTAACCCTCTGCTAAAGGTTCATCAGCAGAAATGAGTTCACACCTCTAAGCCAACCACCAGACCAACATCTCAGCTTAAATCACCAATGGGATGAAGAAGCACATCTGAGTTACTGCAAAACTTTCACTAGCTCCACCCCTGACAGGACCTTTTGGATTCCCCAGAAGTGGAAATTGCCATTGACTGACTTCGTATCAGATTTACCTTGACTTTGCTCTCGTCTCTTATTTATTAATTTCTGTTCCTCTTCATCCTTCCTTTCTCCTGTAGCATTTCTGTGCCCTTTTTCTAATTGGTTTCACTGTTTATTACCTCCTCTTTCCTCTTTGCTAATAGCAGCATTTTTTCCAAGCTGTTTTTCACTTCTCTACTAACCTATTTTCTCCTCCAACCATCTAACCAATACATTTTATGGATCTTTCCAATATTCATGACATTAAATGTCATTCCTGCCTGTCATTCAGACTATTTGAATTCCTCCACCTAAGGGGGAGAAAAAAAAAAAAAAAGGCATTTAGTTTTTACAGGGACAATAATGTGGTTAAAAAGAATTTGTTTCTACAATCTGTTGTAGAACCTTACATAAATTACACTTCACTCCTTGCAGTACTGAGGGCTAATGAGAAGAGATGACAGGATAAATGCCATGTCAGTGTCCCCTAGCACTGTTGTCTCTGAAATCTATTCCCTGACCTTCACAGTGACCTCGTCTCACACTGCCTATATGAATTCCTTCTATTTCTTTCTCAGTCAGAAGGAAAATGTTCTGCATGTTACAGTTTGTATGACTATATGTAGAACTGTAATTCTTTTCTGAAAGTGAGGGGCATACTTTCATACTTTCTGCTTGAAACACAGCTGGAAGTAGGGAACATCTGTCTAAGGGATGGTTAGAAACACCAGGCTTTGCAGATACCATGTCATACAAATTCTGTCGTAAAGGGGCCAAACTCCCCATTGAAAGAAATTGTCAGGTCAGAGTGTTGACCTTATTTTTCCATTTGGAAGGCTGTTAGAAGCTAGGTTAGAACTTTTTTTCACCATTAATTGTTTTTATTTCAGGCCAGTTTCTATCCATTTTGTCTTGCCCAGTGGATGGCTCAATTTGACTTACTTTTCTTCCCATAAGAGCTGTTTACACACAGCATATCCATACAGGGCAGTTCTGCGGCCTTTCCGACTTCATTTTGCTAGCTGAAGAAACCAAACTCCAGCTTCTCTAGAAAAAAACAAAACTAACAAACAAACAAACAAACAAAAAAAACCAACACAACAAAACTGTTGAATAAGCATCTTTGTATTCTTAACTTCATCAATTTAAGTTTGAATTTCTGATTTTTTTTTTAATATGGACCTTGTGTTGCACATCCTTAAGTACTTCTGTTCTTTCAGTGTGCTACCTCGTTCCTCTTCGGTATTGACACTTTATCTTAGCTATGAAAAATCACTGTCTAACTCAGTGTCTCAAAAGTCATCACCCTTCTTATTCATATCCATAGAGAAAAAGATGATCCCAAAAGTGATCCTGGAGAAACTTCATTCATGTCTTTCTTTCATCGCAATGGTTCTCCTTTTAGTACTACCAATGGTTGTCTTCCTTTCAGTAGGCTCCCACTCAACTGTTCCTCTGTGCATCCCTATTTTCTCCAGTTTAAGAAATGATTTCCCATTTGGTGCCTTATTAAATGCATTTCTAAAGCCCAGATAAATTAGATCTAACACATTTCCTTTGTCTTGAAAATCAGTAATCTTATAAAAATCCCATGAAGTTATTCTAAGGAAACCTATCTTTAGCAAACTCAAATCCTTTGGTAATTTTTTTTTTTTTAGTACATTCCCAGTTTATCTTCATGACTGAAATTACTTCTTTTTTTCCAAAATTTGTTCCAAAGCCTTCAGACATTTCAGATCTAACTAGTAATTGTCAGATCTTTTATTCTTCTCCCTCTTAACTGAAGGCACTAAGTTTGCTATTTTTTTTTTAATCCCATGAGTTGGTAGGCTTGTCATGAGTACCTGTGGCTGTTCCTGTAGGTTCACGTGCCAGCTCTGTCTGAATTCTGAATGAGATTACCCAGTTCTTTCCAAACACAGAGGATTAAACTCTTAGATTTTTGCAGTTATTTCCTGTGTGGTTAAACCTCATTCCCATTGTCTGTCTTCCATTTGTCCTTCTCTTCAAAGTCATTACCTTAAATAAAGTTTGATCTGAAGGATCCGTAAGTGGCTCTTTATCCAGACATGTTGCCAAGAATACAGCTCCAAGATCTTATTAGCATGAGAGATTCTAAGAATCCTTCAGTTTCTTCCCCATTCAAGGCTTGGAGGCACACAAAGTGTTTACTTGGGCAGCTAGGGTACTCAGAGCACTTAGTCCATCGGAGTTTGCCCTTTTGAAATGGAGAACATTAGTTCCAACCTTACTTTTGTTTATCGTTCCATTTAATGTAAACTGAATCAAAACATGATCATTTGAGCCAACACTGTTTGGTCTCCTAAAATGTCTTCATTGCTTACCCAAACGAATGGAAAATTCCAGTCATTCTTTTAATATCTTTCTGTAATAAACACAACTGGATATATTATTTATAATTGTCTTCACCAGCTACTTAATTTCAGTGATGCCGGAATGGCCAGCAACATTTTTAGAAGACGTTTTGTCTTGACTGTGCTTAGTAGAGAGGAATAGAGAGCCTGGCAGGCAAGAAGAATCTTAAGCATAAGTAGAGATGACTGAAATTTGACTGTGACAAATTCCAGCATTTTCAGCCCAAATGAGGATGAAACAGAACTATATATATTAAAAGGGGAACATTTCCAGGTCAAATGAAGTGCTTGAAATGTTTCATTTTGTCTTAAATCCATTAGAACCTATTCAATAGTCTTTTCATTTGTTTTTTTCCCTCTGGCATTTTGAATTTAAAATAAATAAATAAATAAATAAATAAATAAATAAATAAATAAATCTGACCTGCTGTAGATGAAAATGACTTTAATATTATATTAAATTTTCACATTTTGATTATTCCAATAAAGTGTGTTTTTTTTTGTTTTGTTTTGTTTTCTTTTTTTTTCTTTCTATGCCATTTCATTTAAATCGCTGGGTTAAAATATATGCTTATGTTGTAAAAGAAAATAATCAGGAATGTGAGATTCATGTGATCAGTCACAGCTAAGCAAACTGTACAAACCACAGAAATGTTAGCTGAATTATTATCACTGTGATGTGGGGTTCTGCTGGGTGTATTTCCACAGTGCATGCTTCTGCTTTATAATCACTGCAAGTTTGGTGGCATGTTTCCTTGGAGGGAACAATGTCCCTCGACACTGACATTATGCTGATGATGGTAGATTTTGAAGCCTTGTTGTCTCCGCAGAGAGAGGACGATCCTAATAAAGAGGCATCTGGGCTTTGTCTCTTTTCTTCTATTAAGATATGTCAGGTGAGGCTCTGGACAGCTGGATTGTGATGGTTTTGCCTCCAGGGTGTTTTGGCGTTGTGAGGTAAGAGCGTGTTGCTATCTCCAGGAGCCAGCAAATCTGAGAATACGTCTCAAGGATGAAACCTGGAGAAGTGCAAAGAATGATTTCATCTTGATTAATTACACAGTATTGATCCTCTGTGGAAAGAGCAATTATCCCAGACACTCTTCTCGCTGAAGCGAAAGCCACCGGGAAAGCCACTCTGATAAAGAGGATGAACATTTTCCCTCTAAAGGGCTCAACTGGTTTTATCCTCAGGGTCTGCAGTGTTAAATTTAGATTCCAAGGGAAAAAAATGAGCTTCAGTGTAGATGTGCCCAGCTTATATCAAGTGCAGAAGAAGTTGCACAAACAACTTGGTAGCGTTAAAACTAGATTGCAATGGGTAAAGTGTGAAATCTAGCCTTGTGTGTCTTTTCATGAATGGCTTTGTCCATTTCAAAACCTGTAGTCTGTCTGTTGAATATTATTATAATGAGGATGGCGTTCTCCCTCTTGCCTTGCTGAGCCATGGGTATCTCTGTAGGCATTACTCTGAAGGATGCCAGATTCTACCCTATGCATCATGGATATAAAGCTTCTTAACCAAGAACACAAAACTGTCATGTTCTAGTTACCTCATTGAGATATGCTGACATTGTCTTCTGCTCTGATCTTGCAAGGAGATGTGCCTCTTGAAATGCTTTTTTGGAAGTTCAGTAGTATTAGTCTGTATTATACTACACCTTTTATATGTCAATATGTTGGCTTGAACTTCATTTTATGCTCAAATTTGAACCCATTCCTTTCCCTGATGTCTTCTCTCATTTTTTTTTCCACCAGACTGTAGTCAAAAAGGACACTCAACTCACTAAAGTAGGCGAAGCTTTAGAGGTAGAACCACCCCCTCTGCTGCAGAGCCTTTCTCTTTGAAGCCTTGCGGGTCACACAGGATCCCCTCAGGGATGTTGCCCTTGAGCTAGCTATCTCAGTACTCTTCTCATTTTCCCCTGTTGGTCTCCGGTATGAAGAATCAGTTTTGTTAGCCATTTTTCATGTTAATAAATACAGACAGACTGCTAGCTTGAGTCTGTTTCTTCTATAGCATAGCTTAGCCATCAGTTCTCTCACTGAACCTGTCCTGATCCCTCGTCTATTGAGATTTTATCCTCACCCAGCACCTTTCTTTTTCTCAGACAATGATCGGTATGGGAAGATTTAAAGGAAGATTTATAGGCTTTGGGAAATATCTCAGTCCTCTTTCAGTCCCTGTCATGCCAGCCACAGGAAGCATGCTTTTTTCCAAGAGCTGTTCCTACTTTTTAGCAAACCAGACTCTGTTCTGCTCAGACTCTGCCAACTACAAGTCCTATAGTACCATTCAGAGAAACACGTGGCTTTGGTGATGTCATTGTCTCATATTCAGCCATGGATGGGATTTGGAGGAAAAGCATTTTCTAGACATGTATGGTATCTTTTGATGACTAGCTTTTGTAGCAGCAAGCTGTATATCACAATATTTCCCACTTTTGTGAAGTGGGTGAAATGACCAATGTGATCATAATGCAAGCCATAAAAAGATCAAAGTTGCAATGCTCTGCAGCAGCATCATCCATTGAAATGTAGCAGGAGCTCGCCGGAAAAAAAAATGCTCATGCAATATATAAGACATTAAAAATTCTGTTACATTACTCTTGCCACAAAGATTGTAATGAAAATGGGAAAAGGCACAAACGTAACCCATTCTCATTACAATCGTTAGATTGTAATCTTGTGCTCTCCTTCTCAAGAGAATGCTAAATGAGATTTTAAAGTATGGAAAATAAAGGAGCAAATAGAAACTGGAAAGCAAAAGAGGTGAGGCATGATAGACTGCTCCTGCATTCTTATGTTCTTTATTTTTGCAGTAAAGTAGGAGAGTGTAGTATGATTTCAGAGGGAGATGAGTTCACATGAAGACATATTTCTTCTTTTTTCTTTATTTCAAAAATACAGTATTTCAATAGTCTTATCTCTTTCATTCTCATTAAAAAAATGCAAAAAAAAAATCAAAGATATAAAGTAACACTTTAGATATCTACATCAATAGATTTGATTTAGCAGAGAATATTTCACCGTTAATCATCATAGTAAGAGCTGAAGGTAACACCTCCCAGTGAGAGAGAAGAATGGTGGGACTTAAGAGACTAGCAATTAAAAATCTGTCAGTCACAGGTTTGGATCTGGCCCTGATTAGACAGTGAATGAAAGTTGTTAATATTAGGTGATGGCTGTGGAAGGAAGTACCTGACCTCCTTCTAATCCCTGTGCCACTGCTTAAATTACATGCTGTAGCTGTCACTTAGTGCTGCTACTGGCGCTTCCAGCAGAAGACCAAGCATAAATGAGTGTAAGAAGTGATCTAACCCATCTCCTTCCCTGTGAAGGCAGGACTTGCAGCAGCTGTGACAGGTACCCTCCCTGCCAAATCTGACTGGATGCAAAAGGCAGTGCTTACCTCTCCTTGGACTGTGCGTCTGGGACCTCTCAGAATCACTTATTTAAAGAAAAAAAAAGTTTAGTGATGATTCAGAGGCTGGAGCACAGCTAAGGCTCGATACCCAGCATTTGAGAGTCAGTGCAGGTGAGTGATCATTATGTGTGGGAGTCCAAAGGGCTCCTTGGGCACTGCCACAGCCTGGCAGAGTCCCTGTGGCACTCACTCCGAACAGCCCTGCAATAATACATCCCCGTTAGCATTATGACACCTCTGTAATAAAAGAAAGGTCTTTCAAACAACAGATTAAAAGCTACAATAGCTCTAGCTTAACCCACAGAGAAGGTAAGAAAGACCAAAGGCATCAAAAATAATTTAGGACTTTTCAGTTGTACATCTTCTTTGGTGCTGGATTTTCTCTTAACCCACGGTTTTGCTCACCCACTTCATTTTGTCTGGCTATGTTTCCCCGTTTTCTAATTTTGTTCACCCGCTGAGATCATGTTGAGATCCTGCACTCCCCTTCCTCCCCTCCAGTCCTCTGACCTTCCCCAAGGCAGTGGCTGTGGGATGCTCTAAGTGAGGAGATGGAACTTGTCTCCATAGACAAATTATCTGTCATAGTTTCATGTAACCTTCTCTTACTCTTTGCTTAGTGGATATCCTCAGTAAAACAGTTTTGCTCATCTAAAATCTGTCAAGGAATTAAATAGGAATAAACTTGATATTTTCATGGCTTTATGCCAGAATAAACTTTCCCTACCCTTGTTGACTCCAAACAGTCTCTAAAGGTATTTTCTGTACCTACATACAGTTGTTGGAGGTGAGGTGTCAATGCTTTGACAAGCTTTCTATTTGAAAACCAAAGCTAATTAAAGAAGATACATAAATCTTGCCTGTGACTTCAGACTGACTTGTAGATTTTTCTGTAATCCTGGTTAAAAAATGTTTATGTCCGTGATGGCTTTTTTTTTTTTTTTTTTTTTTTTTTTTTTTTTTTTTTTTTTGTGAGAGGGGTTTTACTATATTGAACTGAATGAACTGAAATTCTTGAAAGCCTGGAATTGCAATGGAATTCCTGACAGCAGTAGTTCTACGTTAACGTCCAAGAGGTTTAGAGTACTAAGAAAAACCTGCAATAAGGCAAGCTGTACTGCGCGTGGCTTATGATAAATAGAAGACTTTTAATTTCCCAAGCATCCACTTCCTCTACCTCTACAACCCACAAAAATTAAAAATAAAAATTTCATTCTGAAGCTTAAAATTAATTTAGTTTCTGTTGTAGTGCTGTAATAAGCAGATCTAATTTAAACAGTCAGCAGTTCCTTCCATTGGACATTAATTTTTTAAAGTCTGCAAGTTAATCAACCTGTTTTATGGTGAAATGTGTTTTTACACCAAAACTCCTCATTATTTCTTTTTTATTTTTTCTGTTAAGTGTCTGGGATAAGTGAAAATAGCTTCTGAATATAAAAGAATCAATTAATGTTTCAGTACAGGGGAAAAAAAATGGCTCCCCAAATGGGTAACTTTTGTTCGGTGCTGCAGACTGTTTCTCCCACAGCTGTCTTCGGAGTGCATTCTGTTGGTGCCACCTGTTAGCTAGACTGGCCTTTATAGGTATAATATATGATCAGCAAATGATGAAAATCCTGATTTTTCTTTTTCTTTGTTTCTTTTCTTTTTTTCTTTTCTTCTTTTTAATGTTAATAGTCACTCTGAAACGTAAAATTATTCCCAAGGATTTGGGGAGCTGCATGCACGCATCTCTTACAGAACAATCAGAGGGCACACGTCTCAGGTAATGGCATATGCTACATATGGGTAAAGTCGAAGCCTTCTGGTAGAGATGTCATGCTCATAGCTAGGCCTCGATCTGGACCCAGTCTTTTTCATATTGCTCAGAAAACATCTGGATGCTTTTGTCTGCTGTTCCTGCCCATGCTAGAGGAACAGAGGGAGGCAACTTCCTCATCATTTTAAGTAAGATCCTGGCAAATCCAATCAAGGACTGTGAGATAGTGCAGCCCCTGAGAGTAGGGGACAACATGCAGGTGCCTGTTCTTGCTCTAAAAATATGAGCTTCAAAACTAAGCAAGGAGTGTAAGCTTATCATTTGGGCTCTCTCCTTTGTTTTTACTTATGCTTCAAAATTCAGCAAATGCAGTGCAGTTGCCTGGACCTTCAAGCCATCATCCCTCCTTTCTGCGAAGCAGTGTGCACCTCCATTTGTCTCAGCTGCCGCAATAACTATAATTCCAATCACAAGCCGCCACTTTAATGGGCTTCTCATGTCCATCGGGAAGCACTATCCCATACGCAGTCAGCTCCCAGCACCTAGAGAAAGCACAGTCTTTCTGCCACATTTTAAGGAGAGCTGCAGTTCTGTGGTGACATTTGAGAGCTTTCATTATCTCAGCACAGGGATCTCCGGGGCACACTCTGGTCTCTTAACATGTCCTTGTTTAACAGCACTCCTTACCTTTGGCTGCCTGTGTTCAGCTAACCAAGCGGTGGCAGAGATGTGTATAGTCCCTCTTAAATCATTCTGATTTTCCCAAGTCCCTCTGCAGTTTTTTGATGGAACATATGGCAATGTTATGTCTATTTGAAAAAGCCTTTGCATCATATGTTTATACAACTGCTCACTATCCCAAGACAAAAATTCTTTCCTGTTATTGCCCATTTGCTGACTAAAGAAATTATCCTCTTTATGTATTCTGGTACTTTACCTTGATACCTTACATGTTTAATTATGTAGTCCTCGGTCCATAATCCATATGATTCACTCACTATATAATACAACTCACATCAGTTTTACTTGTTTTAACCCTTGCCCTTCCGTGCATGCTTGCTTTTCTTTGTCGGTCTTTTTGTATCTATTTGGTTTTGGATCTCTGTGTGAGTACCATGAAACTTCATCTCCCCAGTGACAAATTAGTCATCAAATCCAATGGTACAACACTGGACCTGAAGAACAAAAACTGCTGATGGCTAAAGATTCGGCTTTAAAAAAGCAAAAAAGAAGCAACATAGCCCCAACCACCACCACCACCAATTAAACCAACAAAGGAAATTCCATTTTTGAACCATATGAAGGAATAGCACCAGAATAAAGAAAAAGGAGCTGATTTTGAGGCTGCGGAAATGAATAAATAGTGCTATGTTGGGCTCTTTTTCCTTCTCCTTTTTTGTTGCTGGCCAGTGACTTCAGTCATCCATGGAAATTAGGGATTTTCACCAATTTCTGTGCAAAGTGAGTTGCACATAGGATTTTCCATTCTCCAATTTCCAGATCAGCTAAGTAGGAATAATGACTTTTCCCCACCCTAAGTTAGAGGTGGGTGGGGCCATTAAAAACCTGGAATCATTTAAGGGTGGAAATATTTTTTCTTTGAGGTCTGATTTTAAAATAAAACAACAAAACAACAAGCAACTAACCTGGACATGAAGCATATGGGTATTTTTTTCCCTCATTAGAATCAATGGAATAATTTTTAGAATAATGCTTAAAATGGGCTTTTACGATTGAAACTCATTCCCTTGAAATGCTTTCTACAACCACTGACTACTTCAGATGAAGTAACTATTTCAAAACATGCGGTATGAGGGAAATATAAGTCTAATACACTTTAGATCTACACATAATGGGTTCAAGTTCTGTTGGCCCTTTGTATCTTGACACACTCAGTGCATCTTAATGGACATATCTAGGAACTCTGCTCATTTTTTCAGGCTTTCTAGAAATTTAAGGGTTTTCTCTGTCTGCGCTATTATGAAAAGTATCTATTTACATGAGATTCTCAAGGGCTACTAATATAACTGTCCTCCTTATTTACAAGTTGATGATATCAACTCTTCCTTTTTCAACATTGTTTTGATACTCTTATTTTAGGAAATAAGTCAACTGGCAAGAATCAAATGTGAGTCTTTTTGTATCTGATGTATCCAATCTCTCACACTAGGTGTATTTGTCACCACGCTTAAATAACACATTTTTATTTACCCACTGTATATATAACTTGCAGTCCTTCCAATTCTGGTTGTTTTTTTCTTGGATTTTTTTATTATTTTATTATTATTATTATTATTAATGATTGGTCCATTGGTCATTTTTTTTCTTCCCCCCAAAATGCATGTTTTCAGGAGGTGAGGAGAGCTGCATGCTGACTGAGGGTTATTAAAATCATTTTGATAGCCAGGAACAGCATAGTAATAGCTGCAGTAAAATGCTACAGAAACATTATGAGAGGTATTTGGGTGGTCACACTTGCTCTGGTTTTACCAGAAGATGCAGAAGAGTGGTACCAGGGAACACATTCGTGGTAGCTCGGCTGACTGGAAGAAAAGGTTTTGTGGTGAGGTCCAGAGTGGTTTGCCTTACAGCTGCAATGGCTCAGATTGTTTTGCCCACAGCATCCACCCCATTAGCACTGCATAGTACTTACTTTCTCTTGGCAGATATACAGTCCCATCTGAAGGCAGAGCCACTGAATGGCTCTGGAGGGCCTGGACAGAGAAGGGAGAATATAAACATCCTCACTGACATCTGAAAATGGCAGAAGGATTAAACTTCCAGTACTTGTGGGGAATAAAGGAAATATTACTTCTCAGCAAGCATGGAATGGACTGCCCAGGGAGGTGGTGGAGTCACCAGCCCTGGGGCTGTTCAAGGAACGATTGGATGTTGTGTTGAGGGACATGGTTTAGTGGGAGCTCTTGGTAATAGGTGAATGGTTGGACTGGACGATCTTTTAGGTCTTTTCCAACCTTGGTGATTCTATGATTCTGTGATTCTAAGGAATTTCAAATGATTATTTCAGACTCAGTCCTGGGAGCTACTCATTGTAGGTGGGCTTCTACACTTGTGCCCAGCGCAGTCACTGTTGGCCATGCTAAGAGGATGGTAGAAAGCAGTTTGGATGCACAGCACACATGAAAATGCCAGAACATTAATGTGTGCTGCTCTTCTGACTTGGCCCTTCACTCTTCCTTATTCTTGGGCTACAGTACCATACAGCTTCTCCTAATTGACTTGATGGTCTTGCTGGAAAAAGTGAGTTGCAATGGCTTTTTTCTTTTCCTGAATTATTTACAGGTGGAAAATATCTGTCTTCCTGGATCTCACCCAAAAGGCACTAAAATGTGTCTTGCAGCCTGATACTGTGCTTTTCTCCGCTTTTCATTTGGCTAGCAAAAAAAAAAAAAAAAAAAAAAAAAAAGTTTCAGTCTGATCTGAATCAATTTTATTTTTTTTTCTTTTTTCTTTTTTCTTTTTTCCTTTCTTTCCCCTTCTGGTTTAGGGAATGAAAGAATTATTTACACCACCCTACTTTTGATAGCAACCATATGTCTGGAGTGCACTTGCAACAGACCTTGCAGTCCTACTTCTGGCAGTTGTCCCCAGGCCACAGTGGCTTTCCAAAGCACTCCTAAAGGGAGAAGGTGCTATGGAGCCTTTGCATGCCATGGGCACTTTTCAGCCTCCAACGCATTGCCTCATTTGCCACCACTGCCCACCAGCAGCTGCAGCCAGGTATCTGATAAGCTGTGTGGCACAGGTGATGTTTGGAAGCCTTTTCAAGGGCTATGATGCTAAGATGGGTCAGAGATTAAAAAAGCACGGCTGCTGCGTGAGTTTGGCTGCCAGGCTTCCCATCAGCTTGGAGCCTCTGCAGAGCTTACCTGCAGCCCCTAGAGAAAATTGTGATGCAGAAACTCAGCCTGCAAGAGAGAACTGAGGAACCTGCTGTTGTCCTGGCTGGGGCTCCCCAGGGAAGGCAGATAGTGCCAGGGAAAGGAAGGAGAGAATCACAGAATCAGGTTGGAAAAGACCTCTTGGATCATCTAGTCCAACTAATCCATCCACTAACCCATGTCCCTCAGTACCATGTCTACACATTTCTTGAACACCTACCTTGGGCAGATTGTTCCAGTGCCTCACCACTCATTCTGAGAAGAAGTTGCTCCTAATATCCAACCTGAGCCTCACATCTTGTGCAACTTGAGGCCATTCCCTCTCATCACTGTTACCTGGGAGAAGGGGCCGACCCCCACCTCATCACAACCTCCTTTCAGGGGGCTGTAGAGAGCAATGAGGTTTCCCCTGAGTCTCCTCTTCTCCAGACTGAACAATCCCACAAGGAAGATGCAGCCTCCAAGCTTGACAGGAGGCTTTGAGAGTGCCCTGCCAGTTTAAGATCTTGCAGTGCAGAAGCTGGCAGGACTTGTCTCTTGCCGCTGAGCTCAGGTATGATTTCTTCCAACTGGTTGGTGTAAGTGGAGCAGGGCTCAGCAGGATGATTTCTGCCTTCTGCAAAGATGCTGAACACAACCGAACGTGAGCTCTGCTTTGGAAAATGAGATAGGAAGCTGCTCTGCAGAGCTTTTATCAGCTGTGCAGATCAGAAAGGGAAATTTCACACAGTTTCCTCCTATTTCTAATGCAGCGATATTTCAGCATTGCGCTTCAACCTGCAGTTCATTGCTGAGTGGTAGTTTCATGATTTTATGAGGCCTCAGACCACAGTGTCTTAAATGTTCTATAAAATACACAGGTTAATCACCTGACCCCTGCAAACTTCTTGGAAGAAGTTGTATTGCATTAGCTAATGCATTGCAAACTCTTAGTAGAGCTGCAGACAAGCAGTTTACATGAGAAGTCAAGCCGTCAAACTTGTAGCTTTGCTAACTTTGCACAAAACAGAAAATAAAAAGCCCCTTAACCAGTGAAAACAAGATAAAACCACAAACTTGATGGCCTTTTGTGCAACCTCAATTGGACATTGCAGCTGCATGCCATAAGCTCAGAACAGAGGCTTTATCATCTTGGGTGTACTAGCATTGACCCATAACACAGAGTCTTAAATAAAAAGCAAACCATATTGTCAAAGCAAAAGTCAGTATCTCAGCAGGTCTGGCCTCAAGTGTATGAGTGTGAAGAGAGAAAACAAAGGCTCAAAATAAGAAGAAAGCTGAATAGGTCTGAAGGGAAAAGAATAAAAAAAAAAAAAAAAAAAAGAACAAAAAACAAGTCAAGAAAAATAACAGGGTGGAGCAGAAGTAAAAAGACTTTGGACAGGAAAGTCCCTGAGGATTCCAAAGTGCGAGGGAAAAAAAAACTGATTCTTGCCACATCGGTACCTGGGTGGATGTGCATTGGCTGTGGTGAGAGAAGGGCACAGGGAACTGATTGGAAATATCTACACAGAGGCTTTCCAGTGAGGAGTTGTGGTGGAGATGGCATTTAGGAAGATGTGATCTGGTCTGTAATTGGTGGGAAGACTACTCTCTGGGGCTTCTGTCTATTGTAAGGCAAGCAGATATGGATGCAGATGCATGACTTGGGGCTGAGGATGCTGGCTGTGGATAGCCCAAGAAAACTCAGTCATGGGTGGGGAGGATACAGCATGCACTTCTCTCCATCCATGCCCTGCTATATGGTTTGCTCCCATCTCATGTCCTTTCCCTCTCAACAATGCAGTCAAGTCTTCCACAGGAAGACATTTTTCTTTCCATCTCTTTGTGCATCTCAATGAAAACCAGAAGGGACCCAACCTCCAGCCAGTACTTGGAAAAAATATTGGCTCCTGAAGAGTTTCTCACAGCTTTGTGAAGAGCTATCAGTGTTCAGACACTGGAAAGCTGAAGGAGTGCTGAAATGCAGCCTGTGGAGAGTGAGGTTTGGTTCCTACTGTGGAAAGCCCTTTGCCTGAGAAATATTCGTTAGTTCATACAACTGAAATGTGTTTTGACCCCATTCATATAATTTCATGCTAGGATGCCTTGTTTCCTACTTCAGCTTTTCTGTGGCAGTTTCATAAGAGTCATTAAGCTCACTTTAGAAGGGAGTGTGTTGATCAGTGGACTGAGCTCACTTGCACACACAAACATACACACACATACACACAAAGTAGCTGCATCCCTATGTGGAAACAATGGTCATTTACCTGCTTTGTGTATTTGCTGATATCTTTCCTTGCTTTGCCAGTTTTCCTGGTCAATCTGTTAGTTTATCTCTACATCGTCTATTTTTCCAGGGTCAGCCATGCCTGCTGCTACTTTTCTGTTGAATTTTGCAGCACAATGAACAAATCCCTTTTTGTTTCTAGATTCCAGAAGTTACTTTTTCATGGCTTTTTATGTTTATGGAGATGTCACACATTGTGCTTCAATATGGTCCTTTGCTCAGGTCCTGGTCCGTGATTCTCTAGGAAAAACAGTGTGTGTAGGTCCACCTGAAGTCTCATCTGCAAGTGATCCTCACAGGGAATTAAGAATTGAAATGCTAAACTTCCTTGGTTAGATAAGCCAGGTGGAGCTGGAAGTGCTATATCAAACTAGCTGGACAGAAAGCTAGAAGCCATGGAGGGGATCATGCCAACTGAGTATCATATGATGCATTACCACTGAGCTGTACAGGGGTTTGTTACATTAGTCAACTGTCTTAGTCTTTTAAGGCTCCTGCTAGTACTTCAATAAAAACAGTGTTCATACTGGGAATTTCCAAATTTCTATGCTGTGTCTCTTCTCCAATCAGGCCAGCTTTCCCTAGGGTGCTTTCTGGTTGTGCATCCCACTTGGTACTCCTCTGCTGTCCTTCCTAAGCTGCTTACAGCTGCTTTTCCTGCCAGCTGGACAAAATCCACCTCTGCCCAAAACAGAAGTTCCAAATGTCTTACTGAGGGCATGATTGTACACTGGTGATACTTCTATTGATAGGCCAGAAGCAGAAAAGACTTTCAAATTGTGTATCTAGCATGTTGTGCCATTAACATTCCCCATGGGGAGCCAACCACACGGTAAATCAATTTGCTCACACTCTCTAAGGAGTCCAAGATAAAAAGAACGTTAAACTTTTCCTACCTCACCTTTGGTTCCCATTTCTGAATTTTTTGCAGATCATTGAATTACAGAAAAGGATTTCACACAATGATGGGGTTCTACTTTGGCTCAGGCATCCTCTCAAGAGAAAAGTGTTGTGGTGCCCAATTTCCATATACCTAACAGCTTTGGTAAAGGCACATTTTGGTGAGCAGCAGCAACCACAGCTGCATATAGGTTCCCTTTCCTTCACCAGACTGTCCCATCAGTCTCTCATTTTTACCTCCACTGGAGCCCAGAGGCACAGAGATCTCATACAGACGTGCTGTGGAAGCATCTTTGCCCTTCCTCATCCCAATAGAAACCTGTGAGTGGTTTTCATCCATCTCCAGACCTACCTGGGCTCACTGTATGCAACCCTGAGAGGTAGCACTGGCATGGGGAAGAAAACATGGAAGCATAGTGCTGGCAAGGGCAGCACTGCAGAGGCCCAGTGCAGTTAAAGAAGCTCCAGGCTTATACAGTGGGTATGGGGGAAAGACATGCCAAACAAGGATGACAGCATTATTATAGTGGTTGGGGAAAATTATTTGAAAATAATATTTATTTTCTCACAGTTTTTTTAGTGCCCACCATATAATACCAACCTGATGAAAAGAGAAGACAAGCCTGAGAAAATGGCTCTTGCATCAAAGGTGTTGATAATGGACAGATAAATAACCATGCTTCAGCTGCACCTAACCCTGGAAACATAAGCTGCATGCACAGAACTGTTTCTTTAGTAACTATTAATTTTGCATAGTGAACTCAGTTTGTCCACAATGCTGAATATACTCTTATTTATTTTTATTTATGAAAAGATCTTTGAAGATGTTTTTGCATTTGTAGGTCTGAGTTTTGCACAATCCATTGAAATGCTTCGTATCACAACCATAAAATATATATACTGAAGGTGATAAAATCTAGCCGTGCAGTACAGTAAAAAACTCCACAAAATATATACTAAAATGGACATATGAATCATGGTAAAGTCTGTGCACCACTATGCTGCACAATCACATGCATTAGAGATGTGCGGTAATCCTGAATGAAGCCCTCTGTAAAAGCACATGCTGTCTTCACAAGCAATGTAAAGCAGAAAGGGATAACACAACACAGCCCCCTCACTCTGATTTTGCATAACTGTAACCCACCATTGAGAACTCCCTGGCTGTATAAAATGTTCTTCAATTCAACAAACCAATCCTAGCAGGTATGTACCAGGTTCCCCTTGTGGGCCTCACAAAGGCTGTGCAAAATTATGTGTGCAGTATCAGGAGGTTTAAGCTTCTTGACCTCCCCCAACCTGTGATGTCCACCACCCACAACATCCCAGATATGTGTTTCACCATCATGCTGCAAATGCCATCTGCAACTTGTGGGAAACATTTCTGGTCTCATGTCTCACTAATAGAATGCATTGCTGGGGTAGGAGAGAGGAACATAAGGGAGGCCCAGAATGTTTGGGTTTCCAGAATGGTTGCTAGAGGAAAACAGCCTGGAGGTCCTACAGGTGCTAGTATTATTGGCCACTATGAAGGCCACATAGGTAATGGTAGGATACAGGATTATCTAGTAAGCCTGTGAAGAATTACAGGAAACTACTCATTTCATAAGAGAGCAGAGAATAGACATATGGACTCTTCCATGTCTTTAGCAAAACCCAGGAGCCCTGTATCCCTTCCCAGGGGCTAACCTTTCAATCCAGTACAGCTGTGCCTTCTGGACAGAAGCATGAGCTTCTTGTGATACCCATAGCATTCTATCCCGCAGCTTTTTAGCTGACAGCCAGTGCTTTTGCTTACTTTGGAGGTACAGCATCTCCTTAATCACAGTTTATTGCTATAGATGATCTGGACCATGACCATCCACTGCCAGAAAAGACCTTGGAGAAGAGCAGCAATGTTTGCCAGACTGTCCCACAGCAGCAGGAAAAATCCCACAACACATCTGGGGGTCAACTTCTCATCCCAGGCAAAGGTGACAGGAGGAGAGGTAATGACCTCAAGTTGTGTCAGAAGATGTTCAGGTTGGATATTAGGAAACATTTATTCTCAGAGTGAAGAGGCAGTGGCACAGGCTGCCCAGTGAGGCAGGGGAGTCATTGTCACTGGAGGTGTTCAAGAACCGTGTGGATGTGACGCTGAGGGATGTGGTCAATGGGCATGGTGGGGATGGGTTAAGGGTTGGACTAGATGGTCTTAGTGTTTTTTTCCAACCTTAATGATCCCGTGATTCTATGATTCTGTCATTATCTGTGGGGAGGGATGTAGGCAAAGGGAGGGGAACAAAAGTTGAAAAAATGCCTCCAAAAATCTGCAAAAAGTTGGGCACAGAAACCCACCCACCTTGAAAGATGTTTGGAATTTAGGAAAACTTTCCATAATCTAAGTAAGCTGCAATGTCTGAATCAGTTCATATGAGCTGTATCGAGTCCCAGCAAAGTGCAGGGAACTGGACAATTTGGGGACACATTCCCTTTCACTAGCCAAGGGCAAATAAGTTGATGGGCATGTGTTTGAGCTTTAGCTCAGCTCTGCTGTGGGGCATTCTGGAGCTGTAATCCCTCTGTATTTCCTGGGTTATATATCCCTATATATTTCTCTTAGAAAGGGCAACGCAGGCCACTGGCATGATTCTCTGTCCCACTTTTTCCCTGCGTAGAATAGTAATAACGATACAGACTTAGTTCACTGGGGAGCCTGGAAAGGCCAGTTAATGTTTCCAAGGCTCTTTGAAAATAAAAAGGTCTATATCAGTGCTAAGTGTTATTATTCATGTATTGTAATTCTAACCTATAAGGGACTCCACTTTAGTAGGAGATTCTCAGTTACTCAAGAAGCTGAAAGAAGGGTTTCATATTTCATCTTTTAGCTCTACACAGATTAACAGCACACACACACAATTTCATCACAGGCATAAAGATAAAGGTGAAATCTACGCCAGTGCTAGGCATCGCAGTGCATTGCCTTGATACAAAGAAACTGGTTTTCAACATCTGTGAAAGTTTTGCTGAAGATCTGTATAAAGACTTTGTACCATCTGATAAATCAAGTGTTTGTGAGCTTGATCCTGCAATCTGAAATTTTCCATGGACATTACTGGAAGCTGGAGTAGTGCCCAAATTGGAAAGGCAAAGCGTAGGTATTTTATTATGCAATCAGTATTAAGCAAGGGAATGTATAAATATATAGAAGGTACAGAGTGGTTTCATGGAGGTCTTTTCACTTAGAACTTATTCATGTCTCTCCAGTAAGATCAGTGCCACAGTGTGGCATGTGTAATTCTAAAAATCATAAAAATATCAAGCAGGGCCTTTTATAACATATCATTCGTTTCTGACATATATTGCAGTTCTGGCAGTGACTTATATGTTACACATTTCCAAGATCACTGCTTCTGCTGTTTGGATTATGTTCTGCTCCCAGAGGAGATGACTGCATGTTAGAATCCTGCACCAGGTAGCAGAGGGAACAAAGGACAGGGCTTGCATACAAGCAGGGCATTGCTTTCCCAGCAACGAGTGGGATTATTATTTCATTAAATCACATGGGAGAAAATGGAATGCCCACTGTGAAAATAAAATGAGTTTTTGTGTTTTTGAGAAGTCACTTTGATGTGTTACACAAGAAGATATGCTTCTCTTCATAGAATCATAGAACCATAGAATCATAGAATCAGTAAGGTTGGAAAAGAGCTGCAAGATCATCTATTCCAACTGTCATCCACTTGTCACCAATACTGCCCACTAAACCATGTCCCTAAGTACCACATCTCCATGTTTCTTCAACACTTCCAGGGATGGTAACTCCACCACCTCCCTGGGCAGCCTGTGCCAGCATCTGTTCACCCTTTCAGAGAAGAAATGTTTCCTAACATCCAACCCGAGCCTCCTCTAGCACAACTTGAGATCATTGCCTCTTATCCAACCTCCACTACCTGGGATAAGTGGCCAACCTCCAGCTCACCACAACCTCCTTTCAGGAAGCTTTATAGAGCGGTGAGGTGTGCCCTGAGCTTCCTCTTCTCCAAACTGAACAATCCCAGTTCTGTCAGCCACTCTGCTTGTGCTCTTCACAGCTTTGTTGCCCTTCTCTGGTTTTCTTGTAGTGAGGGGCCCCAAACTAAACACAATATTTGAGGTGTGACTTCACCAGTGCTGACTACAGAGGGATGATCTCCTCCATGGTCCTGCGGACTGCACTATTTCTGATACAAGCCAGGATGCCGCTGGCCACCCGGGCACGTTGCTGGCTCATTTTCAGACAGGTGCTGACAAACACCCCCAAATTACTTCTGCACAGTCTTCCAGCCACTTTGCTCCTAACCTGTAGTGATGCCTGGAGTTGTTGTGGCCAAAGTGCAGAGCCTGGCACTTGGTCTTGTTGAACTTCATCCCGCTGGCCTCAGCCCAGCTATCCAGCCTGTCTAGATTCCTCTGCCAGGCCTTCCTACCCCCAGGTAGATCAACACTTCCTCCCAGCTTTTCATCATCAGCAAACTTATGAGGGTGTTCTTCCTATGTATTTCCATCTAATAAATTTAATACCATAACAATGAGAATTAAAAATAGAAGTGTAAATTTTGGTTGCAGGGAACTATATTTTTCCTTGTTCTCTCCTGTTTTTCCAAGTAGCAGAAAATCAATGGACGTTTATATACGAGGCACATCTGAAGCACTGAAGCTCCCATCCTCCCCTCTTGTATGAATAAATGAATTTGTTTTCTGTGCTGACTAAATAAATGTGCTTTAAAACAATTACATTTCAGTGGATTAACTCCAATGCTTCTTTCTTGCAGCAGAGCCTTTCTGTCTTTCCCCCATATTTCCAGAGGAATAACTGATGGTATCTCCTATACAAGCTCCCTACACACCACCTTGTGAATGAAAGGGGGACTGCAGCACAACTGGAAATGTCTCCTAGTACCATATCATTCATTTCTGGTTTAAAAGATAGAATATTTTTCTCCTTTCCCTCTCCCTAGACAGCAGTTTTGTTGTCCCAGATTTTGGTAAAGCTGCTTACTGTAGCTCTCAGTACGGCTCTCACAGCCATCCACATTTTGAGGTGATGTTTCAGAGGTTCTCCATTTTTTTTTAATGATGAACTGCTATAATTTTTTTTTCTCTACTAACAGTAGTTGCAAAATTTCTAGCTTGCTTTACTATTTTAGAAATCAGGCCATTTTGTTACCAAGCATGATAGCTGTTCACTGTAAATGACTGTGCTCTGTATGACTTATCCCTGGTACCCTGAAACTATTTACATTATGAGCCACTGATTATTTATGGAGACATTCATAGTGCTTTCCTTGGACATACAATGTAGAGACATCAGTAGGCTGGAAGGAAAGAACAACAGGGAACTCTTGAGAGTGGACTTTTAGGTTTTCTTTTACATTTTCTAAGTGTCACTCTCAAAACCCACTCTTAATTCTTGGCTTTTTTCTACTGTCTTCACTTGGAGGATCTCACATGGAAACAGGCTTCTGGGAAGCAAGAGTAACAATAACAGTACATATGGTGTTATGACTTCCATTGTACAGACAGGTTGTATGGAACATGGAGAAATTATAGGCTAATGCTAGAAGGACTTCTGACCTTGCTAATGTTAGACTTGAGGTGATGTTATCAGCAACTTTACATAATCATGGAGGAAATGTATTTGTGGAGTGGAATTCAGAACTCAGGTTTCCTTGCTTTTGACCCCATTTTGGAAGTTATAGCTCACTGGTAGCCCTGCAAGGATCACCAGTCCTGTCCTGCATGGAGAACGTAGGATGCTTTCCATCAGGCAGATGAATGGAGTGGACACTGTGCATTCTGGTCTGGGTCTTGATTTCAAAAAACAAGGCCTTCAGATTGCTTTTCAGATTTGGCTTGATTTGTATGTTGTTTCTAATGTGGAAGTTTGAGACAGTGTGCTTGTGAGAGCAGGAGAGAGGGAATGGCATGCTAGCTAGGGACAGAGGAGCCCAACCTGCTTAAAAGGGAAATACTGCTGGAGAAACACAAATTGGTGCAAGCCACATCATTAGGAGAAAGTTGTCTATCATTAAGCACTACGTTGTGCACCCTCTGTGCCTGAAATAAGTCTCCAGGGGATATGCAATCATACTTGCCACACGAGTGGAAGTGCTGAGGATGAGGCACCGCACCGTCTGGGTGCCCACCTCCCAC
Source organism: Excalfactoria chinensis (assembly GCF_039878825.1). NCBI lineage: Eukaryota > Metazoa > Chordata > Aves > Galliformes > Phasianidae > Excalfactoria > Excalfactoria chinensis. Next base: position 43,451,790 of record NC_092826.1, read on the forward strand.
CTGAGTTAGCATCATTATGTACACGTTGGGCTGACTTTGCATGCTGAGGAGGAAGATAGCCTTGCCATTCTCTTTTACCATCTGGGTAATTTACTCTGTGAGTTTCATAGAGAGGGAATTCATTAATGCAGATATGCAGGCGATAATTATTCAGATGATGCTGTGGGAGGAAGCTGCACAGAATTTCCAGAGTGTATTCTGCTGATACCCTGCATAGTGCTCTTCTGGGTGGCCTTGTCTGAATAAAATCACACCTAGAACCACCTTGACAACTTCTTACTAGGTCCCAGGTGGCAGCCGCTCCTGACCAACATCAACGGGAGCTGTTCTCAGTAGGTAGGGGCAATATTAGAAGATTCCCAGTTAGCATCCGTCACAACAGAGAGGAAATCTGTGGGAAATGCTGATCATTTATATCAAAATTAATGAGGTTTTCCCTTTCTGAATATGAGGGCTGAGCTGTATGCTGACTTCAGGGAAAAGAAATCCATCCATGGATATCTACTTTGCCTTCTTCAGTTATATACATGTTTTTTCAAGGATCTTGTATAATTGATGACATTGCCTATTTGACAAAGGAATTTTCTGAGCACAAAATTCATTTTAATAGCAATTTTTGCCCATTAAACAAACTGTTGTTTTTTTTTCTGTCCTACATCTAAAGCCAAAATCACAGGGCCAACAAAAGAAATCAGCCTAATTTCACTGTGAACTTTTCTTTTGACATCTTACTATTTTTTCAAAGAGAATAAATGTGTTGTTACATGACGGCTCTTTTCCAGACAGAAGAGGCAGCGAGATATTTTTGAAGCTCCTTAAATCAGAAGCTCTGGCTCTTTACAAAAGCATCCCCACAGGATATCAGGACTGTGTTTGGAAACATATGTGATAAAAAAAAAATCAAACCATAAAAATGAACTGGGATCACCTTGTAATTGGGCAGAGAAGACTTCCCGCTGCCATCTGTATTTTTCTTAAAAGCCGAGGCTTCTGCATTTCTCACCTTTTGCTGCGAGAGACTGTATACAAAATCTCTGATTGCCAAGCAAATCAAAGCCAAGGGGGAGACCCCCTGTTTGGAAGAGACCATCCCCCTCCTGTATTCTCTTTTACTGATGTTATGTGGGGAAAATTAGATGTAAGGAATGAATCAAAAGTTGTTGTAAAATAAATATATAAATAAAAACACCACCATTGGAGCAGAACTATATGGAGGACCCAGAGGAGATCTTAGAGTGCATCGGTTTCCATGTAGAGCAGCAAGCTAACAGGCAGTTCATTGAAGCTAAAGTATAACATAAAACGCAAAATTACAGAGAAAATGGCTTAAAATATAATAAAAAATAATTAAAAATCATGTAGGAAAGTGAAGCATCGACATTTGATGTAAATACAGATGCAGGAAGTGCAATTTGTCATTTGAATGTGTGATATGGTCGAAAATGGTAACAAAATTTGTAGAGTTTTATTCTTCTTTTTTCAAAAATTTTGAGAAGGCCCCAATGGTTCCAGCAACTTCCCATTCTCTTCTGTCAGAAAGTGATTTCTATTTTATGCAACTACCAGATCTTTTAAGAAAGAAATGCTTCATAATTCATGATCAAAAAAATGGAAGAAAACTTGCAGTCATTGGTAGTATACCCCCACCTTCAAATGCTAAGCATGCTATGCGTTTCCACAAGTGAAGCAGGAGCCAGACATCTGTTTTCTTCTGTCCACTGCATTTCACTTTTCAGTGAAATGAAATTCCAGCATTTTTGGAATCTTGTGGAAAAACTGTTTTGTTTTGTTTTTTGTCAGACATAAGACAAATTGAACAGGGTTCTGAGAGAATTCAGAAGTTAAAAATAGGCAGCATTTATCCTCAGAAATTTTTCTCCAATTATCTGTTGCCAGACATATTTAAAACAGCATATCCCAGCAACCCGTTCATCACAATAACACTTTATTTTCCTCACCTGGACTGGCACCTGAAATCAGCTCATTGAGAGCATGCTGGAAACATTTGGGTTGCAAACTTTTCAAGGATGAAGCATTTTTCTGTTTTTGGGACAATCACACAAGGCCAGTACGATATCTAGCCTTGTAGAATTGAGAGTGACCTTCATATGCGAGTGTTTGTCTTTACCGGCCTTTGAGTTCAAACAGTGTGGAAGTGTATAAGAATGTGTGCATGTATGCACATATATGCCTGTATTTCAAACTGGTATTTTGTTATATATATGTAAGAATATGTATAAATATATGTATATATAAGATATAAGTCAAGAAGACATTCTCAGTTTGATGGAAGCGGTATGTGGCAAGGTGAATTCAATGCCAAGCCCTTCCCAGGCTCCTGCACTCTCAGTACACATACATAGATTTCTCATATCAGGAGGAGCCATTCAGTGTAATAGAGAAGTGTTGCAATTCCAGACCTTGGCAGGAGTATTTTCTCTCTTGTTTCCTGTTGAGCACCTCATCATCCAGCAACATGTTGCATACATGGGAAGCACAACAGAGGAATTGTCACACTCCTTAGTGTGGCCAACATGCTTGTTTTTCCAAATGCAGAGGATGTGTTATTGGCAAAACCTAGAAAATGAGGCCTTCTGAGTGAAAAATAAAAGCACTTATTTTATACACATAGATACATTACAAACATTCATGTTGCCATAGTGCCCAGACCCAAAACAACATTGGGATTCTACAAAGCAAAATACAGCACAAGCTTAGATATAAGTGAGATAGAGCTGACTGCTGTTGATGTCTACATTAGGAAAGGTTTGTAAGCCAACAGAGCTACTTTACTGCAATCTACATATTTTAAAAATAGCTTATATAATCACCGATAAAAGCAGGGGTCAGCTTTCTCTGAAAGGCAGGAGGTGCATTGCTTTAAATACCTGCAGTTATTTTGAGAGCATGGGTGATTAAAATCTAGCAACTCTGCGATTTCAAAGCGAATTGGAACTAAAGGACAAATAAAAAATATTACGTCGCTTGCTCTGAAGTTCTTTAGTGTCCTTTTCTTCCTTATGTCTACTTTTATTCCACTGCTATTTAATTTTCTGGTTTTTAAATCTCTTTGCTCCAAGCTTTGTTCAAGTTTCCATCATTCGAAATAAAAGATGTCATGAATAATCATGTGTCAGGCTATATACCTATCTGCTTATCAACCTACCCATCTGCTGTACCTAAGTATGCATGAAACATACAAAAGCTTGCACTTTACATAGTATTAAATGTATGTCCAAGTTTTAATTACTGTTATAATAATTTTTCCAGTAATATTTGGAATCACAGAATCACAGAATTGTAGGGGTTGGAAAGGACCTCTAGAGATCATCGAATCCAACCCCCAAAAAATGTAAGAAAAGATGTATCCAACTACAGAAATAGGAATAAAATTGAGAAGCGTCAGGAAAACATGTATTTAATGGCTTTAACTCCTCACATCGTTTAAACATATGCATGATTTCATCTTCTATGAGTGCCTGAAAGGAACCCAAAATCCACCAGCTAAATGAGGCAAGCAAAGAAACAGGAATTCACATAAGCAGAAAACAATATATTAGTGGGAAAGGGGAAAAAAAAGAGACTTCTGTCTCTTTACTTAAGAAAGATTATAAAAAAAATCCATCTCAATGGAATTTTCAGTAATTAATGAAGGTTTTGAAAATCTCCAGAGAGGGGAAGATGTGCAACACAAAAGCTTAGAATGTGGACCCTAATTCTGCCACAACCTGCTCACATTTGACGTTACTTTCATCTGTGAGTCTCAGTGCTGTTCTACTTTGAGAAAGTGGCTAGAAGAGGCTGCCCAGGGACATGGCGGAGACATCTTCCCTGGAGGTGTTCAAGAAACATGGGGATATGGCACTGAGTGGTATGGTCAGTGGGCATGGAGGCGCTGGGCTGACCGCTGGACTAGATGATCTTAGAGGTCTTTTCCAATCTTAATGATTCTATGATTCTCTGAAAAGCAGAACCGTTCTGTGCACTGGCGGCACCCTATTGCATAAAACACTGAGGGTATTTGTAGAACTGGGTAAAAAAAGATAGGTTAACATTCATGCCACTGGTGTATTTTGTGTAAGGACACTCTGGAACTATGACTGAAGGTATTTGTAAGTTCTGATCAACATCTTATAAATAAAGAGCCAGTCTTTTCTCCTTTCATCATTTTTTTTGGCTTCACTAGCAGCAAAGTGGTCACATTTTGTGCACACACCTTGCACATTGCAGCACTGTAGGAGAGGACAGCATGTGACTCCCCCAGGAGCAGGCAAAGAGTAACAAGTCTATCTGAACAGTGCCACAACACAGTCGCATATAATTAAGTAGAATACACACTGAAGGCTAAACAAGGGCGGTCTGCCACTTATATCCAATTGAGAATTCAAGCAACCATGTTGTTTTACCTCACAGATGGTTTAAAGTGAGGAAGAGGGGATTTTGTGTTATGTAAGTATTGCTTAGGAGGGAAGGGTGCCTCCTCTTCACTCCTCCATATCTCAGTTCTCAGTCTGTGACCTGTAGTAGTCTTCAGCCAGTTTGAAGTTTTGGAGAGGAAAGGAGAAGAACTGAAAATGATGTGGTATTACATCAAACTGTGCAGATACGTACAGCAGGATGGCATACTGTTTTTTAAGATGACCATGGCAATGTGATGATTTTTGATCACAAAGGTGGTTGCTCCCTTGAGAAAGAATAAATATATATATGATATGTAAGAACAAACAAACAACAACGGCAAAATGAGGTAAAAAATTGTCAGTATGGACAAGGGAATATGACTCTGGTGGAATCCCAAGAACACACTGCTGGGGTTTGCTGAGGTGCAAAATTGTGTTATGTGGTAAAAACTATGGGGACTATATGGATTCTCAAAATTGAAAAGGAGCTACCAAATGAAAATAGCAGGCAGTGACTGATATTAGAGGACTTTCTAAACCAGGCTGTACCTAAACCCCATTTTTATCAGTGAAGGTAAAGCTAAAGGACATCTCAGATTAAAGTACTTGAGCTCATCCTAAAGAAAAGCCTTTTCACCAGGAGACTTATTTCTGTGGGGATACTGCAGACATCCATACAACTGCAAGGAGCAATGGTGTGTTGGAGGACATTTGCCTCCATAGAGGTGTTTTATCCACTCCCTGAGCTCTCCTATGCAGACAATGACAGAATCACAGAATAGTAGGCGTTGGAAGGGACCTCTGGAGACCATCCAGTCAAACCTCTTGCTAAAGCAGGTTCCCTACAGTAGATAGGAAAGCATCTGGGTGGGTCTTGAACATCTCCAGATAAGGAGACTCCACAGTTCTCTGGGAAGCCTGTTCCAGTGCTCCATTACCCTCACAGTAACAAAGTTCTTACTCTATGGAACTTTCTGGGAGAGCACACTGAGGCAAATTCATAGTAGAGATTGGGAAAAGGTGAAACTGGGAAAAAAAGAAATGCTTGTGCTGTTTGTAAGCCCTTCTCTGCTGCGTGGTGCCACCAACACCAGGGGTAGCTGCTCTGAGCAAAGATTATTTTGATGGAGAAACCTTTTAGAGAAGGTGAGCAAGGACTGCAAGCAGGAGCAGTATTTTGGTGAGCATAATGACTAGGTTTGAGGCAAAGACTTGAAGGCCAAAGTCTGACAGGCTGTCAGGAACTGATTGCCATTTTTCATAAAGGGCACTATGCAAGTGTAAGTGATTGATAGATTGATTGATTTATTTTGCTGAGGCTCCTTTGTAGTCTCCTGGGGGGATTTGTGGCCACACCTCTTCGCCTGAAAGCACTTGCTCTGCTTGCTGTTGCTTTTTTTTTATATATATTTGCGGGTAATGAAAATTTGTTATAAGCCTTCCCTTTCATCTGTACATGGCAGGCTGTCACACAGAAACAAGCCATTCTGGAACCTTGCTTCCTTCCAAATTGCTAAATATTTTTCTTCAAATTGCTTCCCTAATGGGCTGGTATAATAGGAGCAGCATGCTCTCTGCCCACGCTGAAGATGCCAGAGCATTTGTCCAGTGCACATGTGTGCTGGGCACAATAAACTCATTGCCTGGCCTGGAGACAGTGCAGCACTGCTGCTGATCTAATCTATATTGCACATTCCTCGGGCACGACCACGCGTGCAATGGATACAGCCATATATGAACACAGATAGGTACTTTTCTTCCCATAGGAAAATGGGCCTCTTAGGGGAGACAGCCATCTACAGCTCCCATTTTCCCACAGAAGGAGAGATGATTGAATTTCATAAGGTGAGATACAATGGCAGGAGGAGGAGGAGGCTGCACAGCCACGGAGTAATCCAAGCGAGCAGTGACAGAGCTGGGCTCGCTAATGGACCGTCCTGGCCAGTTTTTTATTGACTCCAGTTGCTGCTTTTTGGAGGGGCAGACACCAGCAGTCCCCAAGGTCAAACGTTCCATGTGCTCTATGCTAAACTGTTGCTGACCCACTGCTTTATGAGCCTAAGTGCTTATCCAGGAACAGAAGTGAATAGGTTGTGTGTGATAAGAAAATAATTTGCCAAAACTGCAACAATAAAGAAGGCCTGATGGGATCTCTTATGGTATGAATAGCCTGGAGCAGCTGCAGATTTCTCTCTGCTTTCACAATTATTTTCATTTTTATAACAACTAAAAAGGGAGCATTGTCCACAGGCTCTTGCAGCTCTTATTTACATATCCAAAATCTAATATTTCTGTATATATCTATATACATACTTCACTTTGCTTATCATTGTGAATAAGGGTCAGACAGCCAGGTAGTCTGCTGGAATACCAGTTAGGTCATTCCTCCTTTCTGTTGCTTCCATAGGTGTCGCTCACTCTGTTTCCAACAGGAGCAGCCCAGCAGTGGTGGACACGGGGCAGTCCCTGTGCTGTCCCTCTCAATTTCCCACCAGAACCAGACTGAGAAGTAGTTTTCCCAGAGATGACTCTCTATGATACTGAAGCCACAGCAGTTGTATCCAGGGCTTCTACCAAAGATACACCAGTGCCAGGCGTCTCACAGGGGTACCACAGACAGAGAGTCCACATTTCTGAAGTTCTCCATAGAACAGCTAAAACTGCCAGGGATGGACAGACTCCTAAAGTCTCCTTTGCAGTTCACATTCTGCATAAGAAGAAGACCAGACTCTTGCCTTGGATGTCAAGGCAGAGTCAGCCATGCAGAGTTCAGAAAAGAGCTGTATAAAGAAAGACACAAAGAAATGACTCAGATTGTAGCCAACCGCCTTTCTGATTTCTCAAGAGGTCTCCAGTGAATCACAGTGAATGAGCTTTTTGTTGCCTGTGCTGTTTACAGGAGTAGCTGAAGTCAGAGAGAGTTCCCCTGTCTTAGTGCTGACAGCTACAGTACGGCAGGGCTGTGGTGCCTGAGCATATAATGATCAATCTCATTTCAGTTCATTTTGCTAGAATTTAATTTTCACACGGCCCAGTGTGACCACATCCCACTAATTTCCCACTTGGATATATTCTTAAAACATAGAGACCGGTAGAAGATTCTGCAACTCCTGTTGGTGAAATAATAGTAATAATTTACATTTATTAAGTGCTGTTCTTCCCAAAGTACTGCCCAAACGCTTTCCAAAATTTGTGTGTTCAGGAATCCCCTCACCAAGGAAAAAATACAGCTGTTTCAGTGGCACACAGCAACATTAGCAAAACAGCTTAGGACTGGGGGAAAAAATAAGAAATGAAGGGTTTAATGTTTATATATCTCTGCATTTCTGCTGCAGAAATACCCCAAAGTCCCAAAAAGGACTAAGGTCCCTCCTGTCCTGGGTGAATTAAGTCAAATGTTTATTGAGTAGAGAACCAGGGAAAGGTAAATGGCAAAAAAGCACACTGAAGAAAGGATAGGAAGAAAAAGAGAATAGATAAAGGCACACACAGTGGCATATATTTAAAAGATAGGGTAAAACTGTGGGATTGGAAGGGAACTGCAGTGTTATCCAATACACTCTTCTGTCCTAAGGCAGGTTCATTTCTAGCTACTTAATCACTCATAGACATTTCTGTAGCTTGTTCCTAATGATTGCTGGTTGAGTTTTTACAGCCCTCTCAGGCAACTTCTTACCCTGAACTTTTCACTTTGCATTAATGTGTCCTCACTATAACGAGTGTTCCTCACTATAACACAAACCTCTTTCTACTTGTCCTATGCACAACAGAATCTGTGTGGGCTGTCATTTCTTTCTGATAGCAGGAGACACATCATTTAGTTGGTAGATTTCAGACAGAGGACTTGTGGTGGGGTTTTCTTAACAATCAGCATTACAGTGGATGTATGTAATGAGACAGGATCCCAAAGTAGATGCATCATATGGGCAGGAAGGCAGTGGCCACAGTATGGGAGACAGAGGGAAGGGTTCCAGTTGTCAGTAGCAGAGGCTTAGCTGAAATTACTTAGGAGATACCCTGCAAGCATAAGCAACAGTTACTGGAGGTAGTCTGGAGAAGGTCTCTGAATGACTAAAAGGTTAATGACATTATAAATAGGTATATGAAAAACCAGACAGGTCAGGAAGGAGAAAATTAGTAGCTCTGTGCTAATGAACCAGCACCAGCAGCACTTCCATAAGGAGACTTTGCTGATACTGGTAAAATACGGGGCTGGAAGGAGCAAAGGTATCCTGCAGATAACAATTTGTGAGCGTTCAGAAAGAATATCTGTATTGATCTGGGGCTCCAGTTCACAAATGTGAACAGATATAGAAAGCTAAAAATCATTTTTTCTCTGTTATTTTCTCCAGCAAGAAAAGCAGTTTTAGGTGTTAATGTCTTCTCTGCTAAGTCTCCTGCACTCCATCTTCTCTGACCCAATTTGAAGCACTGCTGGTTATCCAGGGAGGAAGGGGTTTTCCTGTTCTTCATCCACAGGACACCCAGACAGGGTGCAACTAATGGTGTACAACAGAATGTGATTCTATGGTATTCCTCCAGAAGTTTTTTAGAAAGGCTGAGTAGATGCCATCAGCAATTTTCACAAACTTTAAAATTTCCCTTCCCTTCCCTTCCCTTCCCTTCCCTTCCCTTCCCTTCCCTTCCCTTCCCTTCCCTTCCCTTCCCTTCCCTTCCCTTCCCTTCCCTTCCCTTCCCTTCCCTTCCCTTCCCTTCCCTTCCCTTCCCTTCCCTTCCCTTCCCTTCCCTTCCCTTCCCTTCCCTTCCCTTCCCTTCCCTTCCCTTCCCTTCCCTTCCCTTCTCTTCTTCACCATTGGATGGTGCTTTGCATTTTGCAGGCAGTTCTTAGGGGACAACATCTCAAGGCCAAGGTGCATCCCAACACCCCAACCTCCTCCTTGGAGTCTACAGAGGCACACATTAAAACTGAACTCTGAGCTGACCCATGTCCCATCCACGTCTTTTGCACTTCCTTAATGACGAACTTAGCAAGGCAGATGTGAGATTCACCTCTGCAGACCCAGATCCACTTGTTTAAGTAGAATATTTTTTTGTTTATGCTGCAGGCTAAACAACTAGGTTTACCTAGGGTCTCTTGTTAAAATGAGCCATCTGTGGCAGCTGTGGTAATTATACCCACACTACTGTACCTTTCATGCAGAGCTCTTAGATTTGTGTTGAGACTTTGAAAACAAGAGGAACAGCAGCACAAAGGGAAAGAAAATATCTCCTTAGTGGAAACTGTCATGAGATCCTCCCTTCCCTCATTTGCAACTTTTCCCTGGATTAACCACAATCCCCAAGTTGCTTGACAATAAGTAATTCCCTGCAACAAAGGGCCATGCACCTATCTGAGGGCATGACCAGATTCCAGTCTGATGCAGGTATTCCTCATCAGTAAATGGTTGCCCACGCTGTGCTTTGATAAGCTGAGTAAATTTAGTATTTGCACTTCCCCAGTGCCGCAAAGCTCTCCCAAGAGTCAGTCCCTTCCTCAGTTTGGATTCCTGCACCCATTCCAAATGACTGCCAGCACAACTGCTGCAGTAGCTGCAGGGAGTTTTGCTCCCTCTGTCCCCAGAGCCGTCAGCCTGCCGTGAAAGTTAAGCAGCAGGAATCCCTCCGGAGCAATGCCAGGTATTTCCTCCACTCCGGTGGGCTGAGCACACTTCCTTAGGGAAAATGAGACCTTCAGAATCTGTTAAGACTCCAGTACCAGCAGAGGTGGTAGCTCTGAAAGGCGGTCAAACTTCTGCATGGCATGTGATAAATCTCTCCACTTTCTCTACTTTAAGAGTCCTCCATTTAAACCACAGACAGTTTTCATGCAGTAGTGACTGAACGGTGAAGTATTTGAAAACCCACAGTAGTGGCTGATGCCTTGCTGAGCCCTTTAAAATTCCAAGCTGTTGTAAATGCTGCCAAGTATAATGATTTTAATCTCCAATCTTGTCTTTACCTGAACATAAATTTGAACAGGTGGAAATAAGAAAAGAAAGACCGTGGGAATAAATGTTGTTATCACCTGGAACTGACAGTGGCAAAAGCAGCCATTTTAGCATCACATTCTGTATTTCTCCTATTTTATATTTTTCACTGTGGATTTTCATAGTCTGTAGGAACAGTTTAGCCATAAGAGTAAGTCACATTAGCATGGCCAGGAAAGAACAGTAGGTTCGATTCACGTCTGCTCTTTGTGACACCGTTGCAGCTGAAAGTCTGCCCGAGTCACAGGGAGGTCAGAGCGGTGCAAGGTTCACAGCCCTCACTGATTCCCGAAATGAGTACAGGTGATCTGGAAAAGTACAGTCACCAGAGCAGAGAAGGGTGTTCTCATCCTACTTAGCCCCTGAGCAATTTCTAGATCACTAGCATTGTCTTTTGCAGTACCAGGATGAAATTTAGAGCTCCCGTCTACAGGACCAGTCATCTAATGAGGATCTGCTCCGTTCAGTTCAAGAACAATTCAAGTCCATCATACCTGTTGTCTAAAAATTCATTGCTAAATAGCCCAATAACAAACAGTATGAAGTAATTTCCTGCGCAACCATACTGCACCTTGGTCTGTACAACAAGCTCAAATTTCTTGTGTGGGCTCAGATTTTAGCAAAGAATTACAGTATATTGCTTTCCATGAGAAGAATTTCCCACTTAGCGGATCTCAGGACTCTATTAGACCCTTGGCTAATGGAAAACCATAAACCACCCCAGAGCTTTCTAGAACTCCATGGAGAGATGATAGTGCAGATATTTAGCCTCTTCAAGGGCCGGGGACTGACAGAGGAGTCCTTAAAGGAATGCCAAGCTAATAGAAATTTCAAACCAATTCCAAAGGAAGATATGACTGTATTAATACAAGTGTGATTTAATGGCAGAATTAACTCTTCTTCAGTGGTGTTTCACTCTTTCACTTTGCCTGGTCATACCTGCTACCAAACTCAGGGGCTTTTTCGCTGGGCATGGATTTTTATGTCACCTTTGTGTCTTCATAGCCGGGTCAGTTTGGTTGCTAACTTGGCTGGTAGCAGTTGCAGGGCTGTACACCTGGTTGCACGTGGTCCCAACAGTGTGCAAAGCAGCTGGACCCAGATGGTGCTCTGGCCACCCCCGTCCTTGTCCTTGTCTCACCCTTTACACTATGAACAGTCAGAAGTTTGGCTCAGACCTATCATGCTGCTCCTCTGCCACTTGGGAACTCTCCAGTCACTGGCTGCACACAATTCTGCATTGGCATGCTATGATGGCAGGCTCCTATCACCCGTTTACATATCAGTACCCCATCCACAAGTCAGAGTAGAGCAGAACAATGGGTCCTGCTTATCACTCCAAAGTCTCATCAGGCTTATAGTATGTATTTCAATTTACCTTAGGCATGGCAGACGTGTGCATCATTTTTCACTGTAGCATGTATATGCCACCTAACGTTGGAGAGGCCCTGTCTGCTGGTGACTGCTGCTTTTTTGAGTGGCTGCTTGTAAGCCTGTTTTTATTTTAATATTTCTTAACTCATCCCCTCCTAAAACAAACTCAGATTCATTCATTAAAATTAAGGCACTAAGATTCCATAGAGACAAACCCCAGAGAGGGCTGATAAATTACACAAATAAGCTGTATTTATAATACCTCTGATGCCTCCAAATAGGCATTTTGTAGAAGAGAAGCTCCAGCAAACTGATAAATCTATTCTCTGATACTGCAGCTAAGCTGCATTTCAATACTTGAAACCATCTGTTTGATACAGGCGTACACTTAGCATATTATGAATACCCTAGCACATAGGTGCCTTAGCATAGCACATCCCTTCATTTTCTTATAAGCAGTGATTATAGCCCAGGCACAGAGAAGCATGTAGTGGGCTGAGAAGGAGGGGAGAGAAGAAACATATAAAGAAGATGACTCTCCCCCCCCCCCCCCCCTAATGTGTTTAAGTCTGGCAGAGCATATGAAGATCTGTAAGCCACGGAGTGCCAGTGAGACAGAGAGACAGACAAAATTATTTCCATTGCTGGGTCTTGCAGTCTGGAGCAGTGGCTGCCTTATTCACAGGACTTTTTTTCCCCAGACGCCCACCCAAGCACCATTCAGCTACATTTATTATTCTGTCAAATACAATGTGCAATAAAGAGCCAGTCTCCCCAATGATGGGTACCTGTGTTCATAGCTCCACAGTGAAACACATAAATCATATGTGAAGGGCAAGACACGTGTGCTTTCTGTTTCTTGTATCACCTTTTATTATCTTAGGACTGAAAAGTTAATAACCCAGTGGGTAATCATGCCATTATCAGTTTACATTGTAGTAAAGCCCATTCAAATGATGATTACATATGTTAATGAGTATCGTTATAATGCACTACACAGTACATTACCTTCAATAAATATAATTGTTTATGCACTTTAATGAGGGGATATAATGCCCCCAAAACTAATGGCATTGACTGAATTGTGATTTATTGCTGGAAAACTTTGCCATTAAGAAAGGAAATCTTACAAACCTTTCATGTTTATCTAACTTTTCCCTTCTTTAAGAGCTGCCACTCATCTCACCCTCCCTCTTGCAAGGAGCAAGTAGCTGTTAGACACTTCAGCTTGTTCCTTGTCAATGCCTTTCTCCACCTGAAGAAGCAGGAGGTGGGTTCATTTAAAGGTCTAATGAAGATCATTATGTTTACCCCTTAGAAAGGCTTAATGCGTTTTCTGGCAACAAAACTGATAACACGTCAGAATTTTGGCTGCAAATCAAGCAACGGGAAGTAAAAATGTTAGTTGTTAAACTACAGACTAGGAACAGAAAATGAGCTTAAAGGTGATATTTTGGCCAATGGTCTTTCTTCTAGATACAGAATACAGAGAATAGTCGTCTCTGCCGAGCCTTCAAAGCTCTCCAGCTGGGAATGAAGAAAACTAGAGGTGAAATGCCACCTGATCTCTTCAATCTCTAGGTGCTTTCCTTTCCAGAGCAGTGAGATAAAACCTTTCTTTGCAGACTCAATAAGAAATGACAAAGAGGCAGAGAATGCTAAACCAGGCAGCACTGTGTAACCAGCTGAGGGTGCAGTAGGCTGAGCGAGATGAGCTATCAGCAACTAAACTGCACAAGACTGGAGTTTCCTCTTTAATTTCCCTCCACTTGGTTTCCTTCCTGAATGGCACCGCTGTGACATTTCCATTACCGGTGAAAAGTAGTGTGCTTTGTGCAGTAGTCTCTTCTCCTATTGAAGTCAGTGGCGAAAACTCCCATTGATTTCAGCAGCAGAAGCAGCTAGCTAGCTGCAGGGGGACAGTTGCTTCTGCAGAGAATTTGCATGCAGTATGTCCTAATTTTGCTCTCTCGTCAGTGCCATAAATTTAAAAAAAAAAGTTTCCCCGAGTCTTAAAGAATAAATAAAATACTGAAATTTAGACCAAATAATAACAGGAATTCCTCTAAATGCTATTAAAATTCAGATGCAACAGCAGGGAATATGAGAAAGCTGCGTTTGAAAGATCGCTGTGAACTGAAGTTGTTTCTTAAGGTATGTGCCTAAATATGTGTACATACAGTAATTACTTGAGAAACTTTCCAAGGATCACAGTCATGTTCCAACTAGTTTGAAAGTCAGTAGTGTATAAAAACTTTGACATTGAGATGCAATTTGTGGTAAGATCTAATTAATTTTTTTGCTCCTAAGAATAATTTATTATTTACACTTCTTATTATATATGTATTTTAGCTTCATTAGTCTGCAATGCTGGAAAAAATTATACCTTCAAGTCCTATTTATCAAATTAATGGTGCAATTTCATAGTGACACATTCCACATTCATTAAACCAAGTACAGTAAAAATGCATTTAAATTAGATTAGTGTGATGTAATAACGATTCCAGTGTACGGGGTGATATTCTAGCAGTAAAGAAACACCCGAATCGAGTTGAAAGCAACTTTGAGATAATTCTTCAGAATTGATTTTGGCACTGGTTTAAGCAAATGAATGAGGACTAATGCCTCTCCCCCAGTGTGAGAGTGTGAGGCCCTGGACGTAACCAAGGAAAATGAGTGTCGCGGTCCTCCGTGTCCACTGTGGTAGAGGAGCCTATGCATGATCTGCAGAAGATGTTGCCAGCCCCTTGAAATCCTGGCTCTCTAGGTTGGTTTATTTCCTAGGGTGGTGAAATGTGCAGATACCCACCTGCATGTGCATGCATAGCTGTTTGGATTGGAGACTTCTTGGAGGTATCACCCCCAGATTACTGCTCTTTGGCAGTGTGAGCATTCTCTGGATTGTAGGGGCTAGGTGAGTTTTGTTCTCTTTCTACCAACTTCATCTATCCCAAGGATCCCATCTGCCCGTAGTCCAGAAGCACTGGCTGAGTCTTCTCACTCTCAGCACACGGATCCTCCTCTTGCTGTCTCTCCAGCCCAGCAGAGGAGTAGTTTCAGCTGGCTGACACTGAACCCCACACTGTTCCAATATCACATTAAGGAAGCAAATTAAATCTGAATAGCTCTTTAATAAAAAAATAATAATAATAATAAAAAATCATTCTTCAGAGTATCCATAGGGAGTTCTGTATTGTATGTATCCGTCTTTCAGACTGTAAGCCTTCAGGGCAGTGACTGTCTTTATTTCTGAAACACATACAGTATTAAAACACCATTGGCACTTAATAAATCAGCAAAACTACAATCATTACATAGGCCTCTCAGTGAGCCAGGAGTTACCTTAGCAGATTAATGAAAGAACACCCTTTGCATTTTGACATGTGGCTTGCAATGGGCATGCAGTGTGAGGGCAGACTGGCAGCTTCAGATTTTAGAGGACGCTCACCAAAGAAGCCTGGGATCATTGCAGGTATTGCTGAAGAGTTATAGAATCATAGAATCATTAAGGTTGGAAAAGACGTCTAAGATCTCCTAGTCCAACTATCAACCCACATCCATCATGCCCACTGACCATGTCCCTCAGTGCCACATTCATACAGTTCTTGAGCACCTCCAGGGATGGTGACTGCACCACCTCCCCGGGCAGCCTGTGCCACTGCCTCACCATTCTTTCTGAGAAGAGATTTTTCCAAATATCCAACCCGAACTTCCCCTGGTGAAACTTAAGGCCATTACTTCTCTCCTATGAGTCTTCCCCATGCCCTTCCTTCCTGACCTACAGGTACAGTCCCACCAGGAGATACAAGGTCATTCTCCATCCTAATCAGCTGGTGCCTCTTGATCTAGAGTGCAAAGAAATGTGGAAAGGTGAATGTAGGATGGCTAGTTTAGAAGACCTCATGTTATTAGGAACGATCAAATTTTTACACTGTAATGGCACAGAGTCATACCAGCCAGACCTGGTACAATCTAAATTCAGGGACCTATGATCATTTTGGAGAGGACTGAACTTGTAGCATATATAAAAAGGAGCTAGAGGTGAGCTGGTTTTAAATCAAGGAAGTGGGAAATGGCAATAGAGTAGGAAATTAAGAATCTTCTGCATTAGGCTGTATGTGAATTAATAGCACAGGAACTGCTGCATTTTCAAAGTGCTACATCAGCCTTTTATAAACCCAAATGTAATCTGCAGACATAGTCACAGAAGAACCCTTGCCAAAAAGAAGAAGTTTTTGAAAACTTTCCTTTAGAGATCTGTGAAAATGGTGGGTTAAACCACTGTGCACAAGATCATGTATTAATGTAAACAATTAAGCCTGATTAAAAAGAAATCAGTTTTGCCTTTGGACTTACTGACCTCGAATTTCTGAAGGCTTCTTTTCCCATTCTAAGGGCCAGAGCTCTGTGTCCTTTTGACTTCAGTTTCTCAACCTGTCATCCCCAGGCATATCCTTTCTTCCCCAATCCCCCCTCCCCTTCTTCCAATGGAGATAGGCTTATTTAAACAATTAAAGCTATGTGCCCCTACTGTCTTCTGAAGAAAACGAGGGGCAGGATACATCCAAGTTAGCCTGAGCTCTCAGAGACAGGGAGAGCATACCAAACAAAATGACTGCAGATAATAATAATAATAGTAATAAATTGATGCTAAGCTGAAATTTGCATTACTTCATCTATCTCAATTGAAGATTTCTGCTACCATGTACCATATGGTGCGTTGTGAGGCTATAAATACACTACTCTCCCAGACCAATTTCTAATGGCATTTCCCATCAGTAAACAGGTGCTTCTGGCTTCTCATGTGCCTCTGATCTCAGAAAACTTGAGCAGGTACCTCTGTGCACTTACGAGAAGCAAATTCTACTTTCATGATGTGTGCAGGGCAGCAGACACTCATATAACAGTGACCAGCTGAGGCAGCTTCAGTCCTTGCTGCTTTCCATCTTCATGCTGATCAGCAAAGATGACCCAGCACCCAAAGGCTCCTTCTGTGTGACTCCTTCTCCATGATCTTGCCACACTGAGAGCCTCAGGATCTCCATGGCAGAGCTGAGTAGGTGTTTGTTCCTGATTGCTCTTCTGTTATTTATTCTCTGTAAGGCTAATAAAAAGGGAGTAGCCAATACACCCCACAGGGGAAAGGTTTTGCCTTAGGGAAGAAACTGAGAAATATGTCAAGAAGCATGAACACCATCTGGAAAACCTGGAAAGCACTTGCAATGGGCTTAACGAGGTCCTTGGGCTCTACCTTTTCGAGTGACAAATCACTCTTCTGTAGGACCCTAAGCATAGGGATGGAGCACTACACTGTACTGCAGGCTGTTGCAAACTGTTCATGCCCTCTCTGTACTTGTTTAATGGGCTGGAGTTTGGTTAGTGGTCCCCACACACAGAGAAGAAGAAAAGGGAAGCATTGTTGGTAGCACTGGGATATATATTATGAGGCTAACCTGAATATTGCTTTGCAAAGGCATGAGCA
This sequence comes from Excalfactoria chinensis, assembly GCF_039878825.1. NCBI lineage: Eukaryota > Metazoa > Chordata > Aves > Galliformes > Phasianidae > Excalfactoria > Excalfactoria chinensis. The sequence continues at coordinate 43,469,033 of NC_092826.1, forward strand.
GCCCATTACCTTAAACTGGGGACAAGAGCTCAGGCTATTCATGTCAGGTGGCCATGTTTTCAAATCCATTGCAATGGTTCAAGTATATCCAAAAGGTCAATATATTGTTTATACCACATCAGTGATGCTGGGGGGAATAACAACCTTCAGTAAATCCTATTATTTTCACAACTATACTAATAACATGAGAAACTATAGATATAATAAAAGTTTATATCTATAGTTGCTCTGCAGACACCTCCTCTGGTATGGTATAAATATAATATATGAGACTTGGTGGTGTAATACAGTTTTTATTTCAATTTTTTAGGGATGGCCATGCACATCCATAACTCATGAAAATAAAAAGTGTATTACACTGCCAACTGTTACATATTCCCTAGTAAAGCAAAAATGGCAAGATAAATTTTATTTTTCTCTTCTCTGCACCAACAAAGTGTCTGGTGATGATGAAATGTTAGAATATTCGCTTTCTGAATGGTTTCTATGTCATACCCATGTCTGTCCTGTCTGTCAGTCCTGTCTATCTATCAGATGTTAGCTGCTTTGTATTTTCCCTGCATGTTGGCTTTGGTTTTAATTTTATGCTGCTATACTTGCTGCTATTATCCTTAGCAGTGAAGGGAAGAGAGATAGCCTCTTTCCTTGCCCTGCTCTTATATTTTCTCAGGCACATTCTCGTTGGGCCTTAAGAGCTCTAACATCTGTGCAGGACATGTGTCTTGGCTTGGTAGCATAGGCAGGACTTCTTAAAGATGTGCAAACAGTGTAAATGAAGGATTATTCCAGCTGTGTGTTATGCGCAAGTGGAACAAGAGGTGAAAAATCTTATGATTCATGTGTAGGGATGGGGAAAGAATTAGAAACTTGAGTGTAGTAGGCTAAGACTCCTATGCATAAGAGAAATTGAACAAATGTGTCACTCCCATACTATAAAAAGGGCAAAAGCGAGAAAATCCTGTTTTACAAAGATGGTATTATAATTCAGTCAGCTCTTTATCCACAAGGCAATGAATCAGGTGGTAGATTAACTGTGCCAGGATTGTAGGGACACCCACAGAGGTTCTGTGAGGAGCAAGAGCAGCCCCAGGAGCAGTGGGGGTGTCATGTGGCAGCAGGGTTGGGTATGGGCCATCCAAGCAAAGAGCTTGGCTGCATGCAGTGCTGCTGCTGGCCAAGCTGAGCTACCTCATGCAGGGCTTGCTATGTTAGCTCTGCCTTCTCCCAGCTGAGAGAAGGGTAAGGAAGGGTACCTCATTTGAGTTTTGACCACCAGCCTTGAATCAGAGGGCACAAAATATCCGGCCAGCTGCCCCCACAGAGTGGGCACTGACCTCTCTTCAAGGCTGGAGCAGGAGCAGGAAACCTTAATCCCTGGGAATGTCCCCTTGGTGACCCTGGTGCCAACCTCCATTTTCTCCCAGCATATCTTATTGATTAACATAATCAAATGGAATCAGGCAAATGTTCTCAATGTGCATTCAGTTCAGTGTTTGTTACTTCTGTGTTGGATGTGAAGTAATCTGACACTTGTCAGCTTTTCTTAAAGGTGTGGATCAGCAACATAAGATTTATGACATTCACCTACAAATTTCAAATCTTTGATTTTCTCCTCCTCTCCTCTCCTCTCCTCTCCTCTCCTCTCCTCTCCTCTCCTCTCCTCTCCTCTCCTCTCCTCTCCTCTCCTCTCCTCTCCTCTCCTCTCCTCTCCTCTCCTCTCCTCTCCTCTCCTCTCCTCTCCTCTCCTCTCCTCTCCTCTCCTCTCCTCTCCTCTCCTCTCCTCTCCTCTCCTCTCCTCTCCTCTCCTCTCCTCTCACGTGTATGCTACAAAAGCACAAAGAAATACCCAGACAAAGAGAGAAGATCACAAAAGATGAGGAAAATGCAGAGTTTGACACAGCCCAGCAGACAATACATTTTTTGTTACACCCCCGGCATACTAATAACAGACCACCGCACAGGTGGGAAAAAAGTGCTTGAGGGCCAGTGAGCAGAGAATTGTATCAATGTGTCACAATTACAGAAACACCTGTGCTAAATAACTCTGAGCGTTGATCCACTGTGAAGAGTCAGTGCTCAGTAGCCCTCAAAATTTCTCATTTCTTATCTGCAGTGGGGTGGTCTTGTAGTCGAGCAGTGGTTGTACAGAATTTCCTAAGTGTTTTTCTTTCTTATCCCTGAGGATGCCTGTCGCACACACGCGCAGTCCCTAAATTGCCACCTTTCCTGTCTCTGTATTTTTCTTTGCGTTTCTGTTCTTCCTGTACGGTGAAAGACATTAGAGACAGGGTGATAAAAACACATCATAAAACAGCATCACTGGGGAGATCTGTGACTTGGAAATACTGGGACGAAGCCTGTGCTCAAAAAAACTTTCCACTGATGAGGGCGGGTTATGCCTCACGACAAAAGGCAAAGGGCTCCTTAAAACTACTTGCCTAATTAAGGGCCTGTACAGCTAGAGTGCCTAATTTAAAACAGATGACTCAATGCTGATGGCGATGCACTTTAAGTTGGGTACCTGCCTAAGTACTTGGCTGAACGGAGGCCCAAGCAATGTAACTTTAAATGAAATAGCATTGGAATACAACGACCATTCTAACCACTATATATAATTGACCAAAATATCAAATCGCTGGAAAAGGTGCTGCACTTACAGTGAAAAATAATAAATAAATGACTTACAGATTGCCAACGTGACAGGCTACAGCAGGGCAGAATTCAGCTCCCATTTGAATTCATGGGAAAGCAGGGACTTTTGAAACTGCTAAGTTAACCAAAAATATATATTGTTAAAGCCAACGAATTTATTTTTCTGTTTGAAAGTCCCTGTTTTGCTATACAGGGGAATGGGATCTGAATTCTCTGACTCTTCAGCATCATAAAATCTGGAGTGCCTGCTTGGGGAGGTGTCAGGAAAATATTGGTTCCCATTCTAGGCTCACATTATATTTATACTGTGGCTCTCTGAAATACTAAAGCAGTAAGAGATATTATAATTAACCTCTTCAATTTTTCCCTTAAGAAGTATCTGGTTCAATGAACTGTCAATCAGCTCTCCCACTCTCTATTAGAATGGGTGTGAATACGCTGAACTGATAAATTACTTTAAATGAAAGAGGGATGGTAATAAAGGGCTGTGGATCGTAAACAAAGGTAAATATTAAGTGCATTTTACGTAAGCACAAATTTGCAAAGGCTCTGCAGCTGCTTTTCAGCTACATTAGCCCTCTCTTTTTGTACCCCTACTTCTCAGGGTGCATATAGTTGTCAGTGCCACCGCATGCCCGCTCCTGTTATGTGGGAGCTGTTTAGACCACTGGAATTGATTTGCAGACATATGAATGTGAGATTTGAAGGCATGCAGGTATGTTACTATCAGTGATGTGAGAAACCTGTGCTAAACATGAGATCAAGTGGCCAAATCCATTCACTAAATGCTAAAAAGGTCTGATTTGTACACTAATCCTGTGCCACAGCTCAGTGTTTGAAACATTATCTCTTCACCTTAGGATTTCAACTTTTATAAATGTAGGTCTATCTACAGTCCCCAGTGCTGCAACTGACTGCATTATTTATTATTTATCATTATTAATTATCATAATGTATTATTTATGCCATGCAATAGGTATGCACAGCATTTTGCCAAGAAACCTCCCTCACTCTCACATTTATTCATTTCTAGAATATTGTTACACTGCTTGATTTGGAAATGAATCGAAAATACCTAGATATTAAAACGAATAATTCTGAAAAGCTTCAAAAGGTCTCCTGTTGTCAGATGTAAGAATTAGGTAGCAATTTGGGATTCTTTTTGAGGTTGCTAACTCTTCTCTCCAAGCCTGCATGCTAATCCAGCAGAAGGAGCTGTGCAGCCTTTGGGCTCAGCCCAGTGCCCCAGGACCACTCTCTTGATCCCCCTGAAGCCACAGCTCAAAAGCCAGCATCTGGGCTGCAGCTGAGGGTCACTTGTTGGGCTTGGAATTAGCTGGTATTGGGCAGCCACTTCCTGCCATTATGACTTCCCTTAGGTTTTATTGTTTGCTAACTTGTGCCCGATATTTCTCAACAAGAAGAAGGTGTGCTATATTGGATTCTGTACACATATGCAGTAAGAATAGTGGGCCTGAAGGGTTTACAACATTTGTAAAGATTAATATTAAAAGAACTATGAATCAATAAAACAAACAAAAGCCTCCAGTAAGGTTGGATTTTCAAAACTGCTCTGGTCCTGTGATATGCCTACATTTGTAAAGCACTTTTGATAGTCTCATATTATAACTCAAATAGATGTTATCTATAAATTTATTTATGGCTAATAAGGCTTCCTTATGGCCACAGGTGAGGTCTCAAACAATCTAACATCATGAGCCAAATATAGGTTGAGAGGAAAGCCCTGGAGGTCCAAGGCCTGCAAAGCTTGCCCTTTTTATTTGTTATTATTTCACAACTGTGCTACTTAACGACTTACTTTTTAAGCAAGCAAAACACAGTTGTGCATACAGACCATTCCTGTTCCAAGGAGCTCAGAAGGATGTAGCAGCCTGCTGAAACAAATGAGTGCAGCCAATGACGCACATGTACAAAACTGTATTGAAGCTTTTGCAGATACAAGAAAGCAATAATGTAAAGCAAGAAAGATACAAGAAAGCAATGTATTTACATCGCCACTAGAAATCAACAACATTATCAGAAATAAATGGACTCCTTTAATGTTTAATAGAGTTTTACTGGTACAACCTTCCAGATAAACCTTTATTTGATGTTTTCCAGCTTAATGTTTTAATTGTAATAAAGACCACTTGTGAGCCAATGGCAGAACCTTCAGACTTTCTGCACTTCTTCACCTGACATCTACTCCAAGATAGAAAGCTAGGGCCAAGTTCTGCAATGACACACCTCCAGGCCAGAGATTCAGCAACCCTCCAGCAGTACGCACACTGAGTGCGAAGGCTGCATCACTCATCAGGGCTGGAAAAAACAGGGGCAGCAGTGTGATCTGCTGCCTTGATGCTGCCATGCACCTAGTGAGGAGCCAGGTACCTCCTTCTAGGCAGAGTGGGGAGGTTCCAGGTAAAAGGCAGAAATGTTTCCTGCTGATGGCTGATCCCAGAGGAAGGTTGTTAGCTCTTGGGCTATGATGGCTCTATGTCACTACCTTTTGAAAAAAAAAAATGAAATCAGCATTGTAAAGTAGTACCAACTTCCATCTTTGTAAAAGTGGTGCCACCAATCCTCTCTCCCCTTTTCTTGGTGCTAATTAGGGATGGTTCTTCCAAAATCAGTAGCATTACAAAGATATAAAGACGGTCAAAGTAGGAGAGCAGCACAGTGATAATGCAATCTCTCCAAGAGCTCAGCAGTTCATTCTCTAACTCCAATAATGACAACATGGGGATATGTTAAAGCAGCAGGGGGCCTTAAACGTCTTTATCATCTGAGATCAAATCTTAATAGAAGGAGTGACTGATGAACACCTCCCTTCCTATTCTCCCATCTAAAAAGATCACCTCCTCTTCCACTTCCTATTACATATCTTCCCTTTGGCAAAGCAATAGCAATTACAGGAATATTAGGGAAGTAATTAATGCATTTTAGCTGTCTTTTAATGAAATTCAATAGATAGGGAACAAGGAGAACAGCCAATAAAATGTAACTTGTTATCTCTATCACCTGCCACAGTTTGGAAACCTGCATATTGGAAGTGAGAAAAAAATCTGCACCCATTTAACACCATCAGGTTAGCCTGTCCCATACATTGTCAGCTGCATAATGCAATGTGAAGGGTTCACACTTGCAAAAGAAAACTGTCTCCTTATTTAGAGATTTAGTGAGAGAAATGAAGGAATTTCTGTTAACATTACGGCTACATGAACTTATATTGATTTCTTGGAGACTCCTTCAAGCTCTTCCCTCTTGCAGCTTCTGTTCTGTGCAGGTCCCATTGGAAGCGCTGAAGGTCCAACCACCCACCTACAGAGATCCTGCCTTATAACACCCTGCCAAAAGGTGAACAAAAGATAGTCAGCTAGGTGGACAGTTCATCTCACTCTCTTTCCCATATGAGTGTGTCAGAGCAGACTTCTGACTGCACCAGTGATACCATTTGTATCATTTATAACTCGGAATTTATTATTTATTATTCTCTGGCAATGGAGGGCTTATTTCCAACAATTTCTTTCACTTTCCCTCTAAGTGTCTGTATCAGGCCAGGTCTGCTGACCTATGCTCTGTTATCTAAAGGTTTGTACTGAAGCATTTCTGTGGTGTTGCCACTTCCTTCTGCAGAAGTTCTACCAGAGCCAACAGATTCCTGTGCTTTCACGTTTTCCAAGGGCTGCCTGCAATGATCTAGATTCCTGTCTCCCCAAACTTGTTTATATCTGAGAAATATGTCCCTATTCACTGTCTGAATGCTGGCTTGAGCCGTGCCTCCTCTCAAAAGAGTATTTTGGTTTTGTGCTGTGATTAAACCTATGCACAGCTCTACCAGTTGCTCAGCAGTATGTGACATCCTTCCCTTTCCCCCAGCATATTATCTAAGGAAGCCAAGCACTAATGACTCATGTTTATTGGTTTATCATCAGCAGTGTACTTTTCCCTCTGGTGTCCAAAATATATAGACTGTATGTTGCCAGCACTTGGTCATACTTCTAGTAACATGCCTTATCAACATTGATGGAAATATCTTGCAGCTGATACAAAATCCAGCTGGGATATAATTGGTCATCAGTCTGATAGCATAGCTGCAAATGGCTACATTCTTTCCTCTGCCAGGCATGGTAATTTGGTCTCTAGATTTGTTGATAACTTGTTGGTAGGCAAGCTTCTTTCCACTGGGCAGCTCTATGCCTATGAGCCTCTGCAGGTATTTTTTTTCCCCACTTTTGAGAGTTGTGACATTCAAACATTACATAGCTATTTCTAGTTTTCCTGTTGCTCACAGGCAGAATATTTTCCTGGTGCTAGAACTGCCTAACACAATGTTTATGCTGGATTACATGGGCAATGTCATGTTGGCATCTGTTTGCTCCTCCAGGAGCTGGGAACATCAGGCTCAAAAAAATTACCAATAGCATCTTTATTTTTCTCTTTATTTACCTCATTGTTAACATTATCGCTGCACAGCCACATCTATAGCAGCCTCACAATGAACATGTAAGTTGATATCATGGTTTCTCTTCCAAAGCCTACATTCCTTCATCCTGTTCATATTTTTCCAAATTATAGAGGGGCTGGTATGTGCCATACTGAAGTGAGACTTCTCTCTTTAGTTTTAGGTGTTCCCTTTTTCAACTTCTAGGTCAGAAATACATGTCAAGATCCACTTTTTAAGAAGGTAAAAACAAAACAAAACAACAGCTTGCAGTTCCTGAGGAAGATGCATAAAACAGAGGCAATGAGCTGTACTGCAGAAATGCCAGTTTCCTCCCTTTGACCATAAAGTATACGGAAATAACCAGAGGTACATTTGCAGTGTAAGTGCTGAAAGTTTGGTGGGATGAATTCCACTCCTGCAACATTTGAAAGAGTATAGACTTCCTCAGACCTTCTCTGTAAAGACATATTTACTTCCTCCCTTCCTTAAATTTCCAGTTTCACACTGATACCTGTTCATATTACAGCATTTATAGTGAAACAAAACTGCAAAATTGAAAAACATTGAATCTTCTTTGATCTTGGAAATTCCTGTGTGATGCCCACTGGACAAAATGTTGTGAGAACATGGCTTTACCTTTTTCATTCCTAGCAGTATGTAATGAAAATGTAGCTTAAGATTTGGTGGTGGAAAAAAGGTGCTTTTTTACAAGGAAATGTCAACACAGATTAACGGATGGGATTTATTACAAAGATACCGACAGTCAAAATAGAAAAGATAAACATAGGTGGGATACAAAAGCAAAACGTTGCTTAGTAGCGGTATTTGCCTTTGTATCTCAGTAAGGAAAAGTTTCAAGTATTTCAGGCACTTTCTTCCCTTTTTCTCAATAGCACAAAGTAAAAATGGTCCAGAGCACAAGCTAAGAAATGGAAGTTCTTGAAGAGATGGTGCTTAGATGCTACTGTTGGCAATAGTCCATAGAACTGTCTCTAGTCAAGAATGACACAGCTGTGCAGTGCACCAGCATCCTCATTAGTGTGGGACAGATTTCCCTTGGCCAGCTGTCCTGCAGCAAGCTCTCTCTGGGTGCATTGCTGCATAGGTCTCAGTGACTTTGCATGGAAAGTTTGGGTCTTTTTTCCAAAAGAAAGGTTCTTTCTTCAGAGCCTGAGCTTCGTGGCACTCTGAAGGTACTAAACAGAAATTTCTAGGTAAGCGAGCTACTCTTTATATCACTTTTCTTCACTTTACCTGCCCAGCCCTTGCTGAAACCTGCCATCAAGACCAGCAGTACTGTGGTAGCCCCTTTAATATAGAGCTTGCATCCAGCTGATGCAAGCAAGAACAAATTTTCAGTGTGAGAGCAAATCGCCTTGTCTGCATGGGAGTTCAGAAAGGAGCTCTGGAAAGAAATTATGTATCTCAGTTCTCCTGTTCATATAGTTGAATTAAGGTTATTAATAAGTCAGTGATTGTTTTTCCACCTTAAATCAGTGCAGAGTTTCATGGGCTGTGCATAGTTTAACCTTCCTAGTTTGGCGTCCAAGTATGAAATAAGATGACGTTGAAGTATTAAGTTTTTTTCCTAATGGTTTCCATAAATACAGACACATTCAGTGAGCAACTCTCCAAAAAGCAGAGCAAATATTTTTAAGCAGTTGAAAGGATGTCATTAGTAACTCTCTTCTGATCATTCACAATATAGCACTGAGCTGAAAGACAAATGGAAGTATTGTGATTTGTTGTTATTCAAAGTTCTCCCTTCTGTCTTCTAATGTAAAAGACCACCAGTGGTTTAAAATTATTAAGGTAAGGGTGTGTATGTAGAAACAAGTAGGGTGCAACAACACTGGAGGTATCTGTGGTAACAAGTACATTCAGACCCAGCCAGCACAGCTATCTGTGCAGCCATATCAGTCCTAATATCCCCTTCCCAAAACTTCAGGCAAATCTCAGAGACTGGGGAGGGAAAGTGAAGGGCTTTGAGAAAGCTGGTCTGAGCTGAGGATATGCACAGCAATCCCATGCTTCTTTATTCCCATTCCCTTGCTTGCTATCCCTGCTGTGTGGGTTAGAACTGCAGCCTGCCTGCTAGCACCATAGAGAATATAGACGCAGCACTCGTATTTTACCAGCACAAGTTGCTGACTACAAGGACTGCCTGCTTTAAATGTATAACAATGCTGCTCTTGTTATAAATCATACTTTCTTGGTGAGCTACAAGGAAGACAAAATCCTCACGTCTCTGATGTATGCTTGTTTCATACTGGATCACTGAGATATTTATAGGGACTAGCTGTGTACTTGGTTATAAAACAATAGACCCTGTTCGTGAGAGGGACATTGAACGTGAAGTCAATATCATTTCCTTATATCTTATTTTGCAGTTTTAAAGAGCAGTCATAATGCTACCTTGCTATGCTTGGGATGCAGAGTCAGACTGACGTACTCATCCCACTTTACCTGAAGAATCATATGTCCTTGGGGGAGCAGACTGGTGATTCAGAATATGAGAGTAGTTGTTTGGCATAGAAACTGGTAACTCTTTAGAGAAAGGTCCCAGGGAAGGTCAGTCTTCCTGGAAGCTAAAGTCACATTCACAGCAGGACCAACTCTCCTGCACACAGACAACTTGAGGTCAAAGATATGCTCTAGAAAATCCATCTTATGGAAGGAAATAGCAGCATGGGCCCTTCCAGCTGCCAGTCAGCACCCAGGGAAAGACAGAAAGTACAGAGTTAGCAAAAGAAAAGGCAACAAGAGGCAGCAGGGCTTGGGGGCCTAAGCTGTGTGTCAGGTGTCCATGATGAAAACAAAGGGGTAGGATGGGGTGGTCAGCAGAGTGTGCAATCACCTCTGAGGCAGAACCCAGCAGATACCTGGACACTAAAGTCCCAGGGTTTCAGTAATGCCATGAAGAAGTCACTCCCATGAAACAGGAGAAAGAGAAGTAGCTAAAAATAGAGGAACCCATCACCTTCTCATATACTGGACAAAGGCAGAGTGAGCAGGGAGGGCCATGCAGAGGCATCTGCTTAGAAGAAATGAATGGGCAGCCATGGTGGTAAAGCATTTCCATGCCACACTAGTAGGAGAGCAAGCAGTAGGATATGTTACCTCCACAGCTGTAGAGCCCAGTCCTATCTTGAGCCCTCTCTGAAAGGCTCCTATGCTGTGCAAGGTACCTGTAATTCTGATCTCACACCCAGCCATTACAAAGCAACACAAAACTCTTAGTCACTGAGCTAGATGTTAAAATGTAGGGGTAACAATTTAAGATGAGTAATACATGAAAATCCGTGTGACAAATATACAACATATTTATTTCTCAGGAGTACATGCAAGGAGATTTGCAGTAGGTCCAGTTAGATAAACTGAATATCATCTGTTCCTGCCTACTCTTCTGACTTCCTATTTTTAACTTTTGGAAATGCAAAGTACAGATTCATCTTCAAGAGAGGCTTGAAGAAAACAACAGGAGATTTTCCAACCAGTTAGAAAAATGTCACAAATTTCAGAGATTATATGAAAGAGCAGCTAATAAATTCTGATACTGGGCAGTCTGGCAGATTCAATATGGAACTAAGGAGACTTTGTCTGTGTGAAAGTTCTTGATGTGTGTTCATTCAGATCTGGAGCTGATTTGAATCAAAACTCTAAAAAGAGATTCAAAACCTTTTCCAACATCCCACCTGCTTCTGATATCGTTCTGATCAAACTCCTCTTAAATACAAACTGCCATGTTGCTCTGGCTCTAAATGCCTCTTCAAATGCCATTGGACAGTGTCCAATTACATTATCTCATGCTCATCCCTTTGTCACTCGTAGCCTTGCTACGCATCTGCTAGCAATGAGATAGAAATGTCAACAGTTGTCTCCCTATGCCTTGATTTTCAAGTAGTTTCAGAAAGGATGCTCTATGTCCCACCATGCTATTTCTGAAGTTTTTTGCTGCCATGCTTATCTCTTTCCCAAGAAACAGCTTCACATGGGAACAGTAAACTCTTATTCTTTAGAGATCTGTTTTCCTAGATACACTCATTTCCGCCCCAGATACCACGTAAGCATTTCTACAGAGTTGGCCAAAAAGATAAGCTGATGCTCAGTCGTGGTGTGTTGCTCTGCACTGCTCTTGCAGGCGTGGAGAGGAAGAAGGATTCTTTCCTTATCTGATGGCTCCTGCTTTCTGCTGGCAGCGTAAGTATAAAGCAGTGGCATCATTTGTTTCCTGTGGGGACATGCTCCCATCCTCTGAAGACAGAAGAGAGCTCTCTCTCTCTCTTGGTGGACAACATTTGTGATAACCTGAAAGTCAAAGGGCCAGGTTTTAAGCTTTTCCCTCTTGCACAGCTTCTGAGGAATGGATAAGAAGAGCTTATGATACAAAGGAAGCTAGATATAGATAAGGAACCTTGTTTCTGTCTACATTAATCTCTTTTTGTTTACAGTAAATATTGTGCCTAGTATTTCTCTGTTTTGATGAGCAACTTTTTTCTACTTCATACTACTTCAGTTGTGAGTCCTGGCTCTCCTTGTGCATAGTACAGAAAATGGAAAGTGTATTGGGAATTTTCAGGACAGTGCAGCAAATACGTTCATTACTTCCATTCAGGGCTAGACTTCAATCTGCAGGTTATAGTGAACACTTGACCTAGGGGCAGCATTCACTCGAGGGGTAGATTTCAGGAGGACATGAGAGCAAGGTCTGCCTATGCTGATGGTGTATTTCTCTTTCGGGGCACACATCACTCTTGAAAAACATTTTCCCAATAAAAAAGACTTGACTGAGAATTCTTTATCACCCAGGTTTAAACTCAAGCTTCCTCTACTGTAGGGTCAGCACTGCTGGTGTGGAACATGGTCACACAGTGCACTGGGCAGACAGGAGATGGGTTCCTATCGTACCCTGGTCTGTCCTTTGCACAGCCATTCCCCTGAAGTGATACTACTTCAGAGTCTGAGGGAAAAAGAGACAACACAGCAGTTTTAGACTGTCATGAGTAAAGAAAGGTTCCTTTCATTTTATGTTGTGTTATATGGCAGAAAAAAAAAATCTGTCACTTTGCAGGATGCTCGCAACAAACAGCTTTAAAAACTGATTTAGTGACTCAGCTTTACTTAGCTTTTAATCACTCAGCAGCTGTTTACTCCACAATTCATAGGTATGTTTATATTATCCTTTTGTTGATGTTGTCAGTTTTCTTTTCTGCCAGCCCCCTGATCCCCTGCTGAGTGAAAGGGTACATCACAGCCATCTGCAGATCTGATCCAGGCATGGAAATCAGAGCAGTTACATATGTGGCAGACCAATTCCCATTCCAGCAAACACTGACCACTAATGGTGCTGAGAATCAGAATAAATAAATGAATAAATAAATAAAAGGACAAATACCCTGGAAGTAGCAAGTGAAAGATGGTTTTTGGTTCAACAGCTGACCCCTTCTGATATGGGAAGTGTCAGTCTAGAATCTGGAGATTACTCTTTTAATCTGACAGTTGTGGTCATCCTCTAGTGCCTCAGTTTAGCCAAGGGTGAGTTGCTGGTTCACTATACAACAGGAATATGGAGCTCGTAAGGGCTGAAGGTTCGAAGGAATCACAAGGTGCAACAGATCCCTGTCAAACCTATAGGGAGTCTCTTCTACCAAGTCTTGCTTTTCTGCGGAAGCCTGAGGTTCCTGGGGTACACACTTTCATCTGTAAATGCATCTCTTAAAACAAAATTCATAAATGCATTCCAGTAATAACTAATGTAACTTTATAGTTGGGCTGCGTCCTGTTTTGTCATGTGGGAGAACAAGGCAATGAACCACCACAGTTAATGGTGTTTCTATCTATCATATTCCGAGTAATGGCTTCACCTTAAAAATACACCAGAGCCCCCAAAGGGAAGGAAATCCCAGGAGCTGATCATTTTGGAACCTGAAAGGAGTCCAAATGGGTGCTAATATTTCACAAGGGAAGCTTTCAACTGAATGAAATACATCTTGGATATTAATAGTGAAGTCTATAGTTATTACTGCAAAGATCTGCTTTGCCAATATTTTAAGCGGAGAATGAAAGCATGTGCAGATTTTAGGGATTTTTTTCCCTTTTTATTGAAGAAACACACAGCACATGCAAATTAAAACTGCATTCACCACATAAGACTATAACATTTTTGGCACATGTACTCAGCATGCATAAATGTTGGCTGTATTTAAGTTCTCCTAGACATATATAATTAATGAAATACATTTGTGTATAGCCTCATTTTGCGAGCAGCCTAATTTTAGACTGCCTATCTGTTTGCAATGTAAATCTTCATTTTGGTTGGTATATTAAATGTTAATGCTTGTGCTAATTTTTAGTCTCTAACCTTAAGGCAGGTCACACATTGCTTTATTAAAATAAAAGAAACAAAGAAGATTAATTTAGTCACTGGAGTAAACAATTAAAAGTACTTGGGAGCTTGGACAAAAAAGTAAGGAAATGATAACTTAATGGCAAAAGGCATGTCCTCCAACAGCTAGGCACCATGGTGTGATCCTTATTTACTTTTATAGTGCACCCCATTGTGCCTATGTGTTGGAAGACATATGTCATGTTTCATCCTCAAGGGCCTAAGTGTGAATTTCCTGTTATTTTTTTCACAACTTTAAAAGTTGTTTCAATGAAGTTTTTGTTGGAAGAACTTTAGTAAAATGTGTTTTATATACTGTCTGTGGCTAACCGGGAAAAATTGCAGCCCCAGAGGAAAATAAGGAAGAAAGGCTGCAGACTGAAGGAAAGGAAGGAGAGGGCTGAGCATGGAACGGAGCTGTGAGGCAGGGCTCAGGGCTTGGATGGCTGCAAGGGGTCTGCAGCCCCCACTCACCATATGGAGCTGTGCATCCTTCCCCACTGTCCCAAAAGAAGGGATGCTTTGAATACCCATAGTCAAGTGTTCACCAGCTCACACCCAGATGGTTTTCTTGCCCTCTTAACATCCTTTCTTTCTCTCAGGAGTGGACTCTCATGTATTTAATCTATTTCTTACATATTTCACAGCAGCTTTGCTGGGCGATGCTGCAGAAGTCCCTCGTGAGTGAACTCCTCCAGTCCCCACAGCTCTCATCAGCTCCTGTGCAGGATCAGCCCACGTGCAAACTTTGAGGTCTATTTTGAGGAGGAACGAGGGGAACTCCATAAAAACACCACCTTTTTTTTTTTTTTTTTTTGATCACTGAGAGCTAATTAGTGCCCTGATTAGTGTAAAAGAAAATGTTAATAACTGTTTTAAGTTCTCAGATATGTTCTTTTTCTTTCTTAGAGTTTTAACTGGAAATTTCTAAACTTTCAGCAGACACATTACACACTGTTTCTAAGATCTCTGAAATCCCCGTCTGGTGCCTTAAAACAGTTTCTCTGATATACAGTTTTTCCTCTAGTTATGCCAAATATAGCAAGGAAATGCATGAAAACAGAGCACACTCACATTTAAGGCCTCTGCTTTGCAGAAATTACACAGCTAACTTCAGTGAACAAAACTCCACCAATAAAGCTTTTCAACACCAAATTCTGTACAAATGCCTTTTAAATGTTTCAAATTTTCTAGAATTAGACTGTCACTTTTGCAAATGTTCTGTGAAATTTTAGCAGCAATTACTACCAGGCAAAACGTTTCAAAGAGAGGAATTCTATAAAAGGAACAAAGATAAAAAGAAATAATCTTGCAATACTAGCTAAGGAGTCAAAACTCTCTTCAAGTGGAAATTCAGCTCAATGCTGCGTATAAGGAACCACGTAATATAAGAGAGTGGACACAGGAGCACTGGGTCACATTACGGGCCTGACCAGTGACCCTCCTTTAACCATGTACTTTCAGCTTCCCTGATGTAGGGGGCATCCACATGGAGATGATCTGTTTCCTGACCACAACTCTCTCTTGGCATTACCCTGTTCATTAGGATAAATGAATAAGAACATACTGTATGATGAAAGTAGAAATGGCATATGGAAGAGAGGGAGGTGATAACCAACTTGGTTTCATCAAAGACAGGTCCTGCCTGACCAACCCTGTTGCTTCTTTTGATTGCATCACTGCATCTGTGGACAAGGGAAGAGCCACTGATGTCATCTATCTGGACTTCATCAGGGCTTTTGAGACAGTACCCTATAACATCTTTTTCTCTAAATTGGAGAGAGATGAATTTGATGTGTGGACCGTTTGATGGGCAAGGAGCTGGTTACGAGATCGTATCCAGAGAACAGCAGTCAATGAATCACTGTCCGGATGGAGATCAGTGACAAGTGTTGTCCCTCAGGGGTCAGTACTGGAACATTAACACACTCTTTAACATCTTAATCAATGACATTGACAGTGGGATTGAGTGCACCCTCAGCAAGTTTGTGGATGACACCAAGCTATGTGATGTGGTCAACACATCCAAGGGATAGAATACCATTCAGAGAGACCTAAGCAGGCACAAGCAGTGGGCCCAGGAGAACCTCATGTGGTTCACCAAATCCAAGTGCAAGGTCTTGCACCTGGGTTGCAGCAACTCCTACTATCAGTACAAGCTGGGGGATGTAATGACAGATTACAGCTCTGTTGAAAAGGACTTGAGAGTACTGCTGGATGACAAGCTGGATGTTTGACAGCAGTGTGCCCTTGCAGTCCAAAAAGCCAAAGGTATCATGAGCCACATCAAAAGAAGCGTGGCCAGTAGGGCAAGGGATGTGGTCCTGCCCCTGTATGCTGCACTTGTGAGATATCACCTGGAGTACTGTGTCCAGATGTAGAGTCCTCAGTACAGGAGAGATACAGACCTGTTGGAGTGTGTCCAGAGAAGAGCCACAATGATTCAAGGGATGGATCACCTCTCCTACAAAGACAGAGAGAGCTGGGGCTGTTCAGCCTGGACAAGAGAAGGCTCTGAGGATACCTCATAGCAGCCTTTCAGTATCTAAATGGGGTCTGTAAGGAGAGCTACAGACTCTATAGCAGGATCTGCTGTGGTAGGACAGAGGGAAATGGTTTTGAACTAAAGGAGGGGAGATTTAGATTGGATATAAGGAAGAAGTGTTTTACAATAACCATGGCGAGACAGTGGAACAAGTTGTCCAGAGAGGTGGTGGGTGCCCCATCCCTAGAGACATTCACTTGCTTCCACATAAAATCACCTCTCCCATGGATAGCAGAAAGCTTTCAAAATGAATGTTTCATTCTGCTGTCTCCAAGATGTTGGTAGCAACTATCACTTCAACTTGGTAGCATAAACCTTAAGCAGAAGCAGCAGACACAAGGAAAATTGAATAATTATATATGAAAAAAAAAAAAAAAAAAGAAAAAAAAGGAAAGAAAAAAAGAAATAGTCCAGTGGCCCTTGTATGAAATGCTGGCTCCAATCTGTACAGCCAGTGGTAAATTACCCACCTGTTTTCGCTTACTTAACATTAAAAAGCACTTATACATCATTACACTTTTGTATCATATTAGTGAAAATGAGTGCTAGAGCAATATGAGGTAAACATTGCTAATGTGGGAGAAAGTTATTTATATCTTCTAGTGATAGGATTAACTATGGTAGTGGTAGATTCACTGTGCAGCTTTGAATCCTGGCTCATCATTGAAAAAGCCAAACAGTGATGCAAAGAGGTCTTCTAGGCTAAAACCTGCTTTTCTCTTGTTTTCTGAGACCACTGCAGTGAAGCAGTGAAGTTCTCTGAACATCTCCTGAGGATCCTGAAGGCTTTGTGTATTTGATTGACTTGCGTGTCCAAAGAAAGGTGATGAAGCTGTGAGGGATCTGGAGCACAAGCCTTATGGTGAACAGCTGAGGGAACTCAGATTGTTCAGTCTGGAGAAGAGAAGGTTCAGGGGGGACCTTACCACTTTCTGCAGCTGCCTGAGAGGAGGTTTTAGGGAGCTGGGGGTTGCTCTCTTCTCCAAGGAAACAGTGATAGGAAGAGAGAGAATGGCCTCAGGTTGTGCCAGGGGTGGTTCAGGTTGAATACTAGAAACAATTTCTTCTCATAACAGTGAGGCAATGGCACAGGCTGCCCAGGGAGGTGCCTATGGAGGTGTTCAAGAACCGTGTGGTTGTGGCACTGAGGGACGTGGTCTAGAGCAGTCACAGGCATGGGCTGATGGTTGGACTAGATGATGCTATCGGTCTTTCTCACCTAAATGATTCTATGATTCTATGACTTCTATGTCACTTTCTGCCACCAATTTGTATTTTTCTCTCTATGGCAGCTGGAAAATAAGAAAAAGAAACTCATTTTATAAATATTTTTGCTAGTGTACTTTTGCAGCAGTCCATGCCACTCAGTGAAGTCTGCCAGCCCTTCTGCACCTGACTGGAAGTGCCTGTGCTTGGTCTACAGCATACCACAGCAGGCCTGAATCCAAAGACCCCCTGTGCCAGCATTACAGCTCCTATTGAATTTGTGAGGTGTTTTATTGGACCCATCTGTCTATAAAACACACAGAAAAATAAATAAAGTAGCAAAGAGAGGCATAGCCTCTGGGGACCCCAGTGCCACAGGCCACTGAGGGGTATCCAGGCTATCTCGTGTCCTAGCAGCCTACCCCCACAACACAGAGGGGGGGATTTCCATTTTCAGGCTCTGCCTTCCAAGTGCAAGGACTCTGGAAGGTTCAGGCTAATCTTCAAGGGAAAAAAAAAAGCAGCCTATCTGAAAAATGTGGAAGAGATAATAACACTTGTGGCTGTACAAGCGAAGATAACGACAAAAATAATCAAATCTCATGCTCCTGGGAGGAAACTAATTGCACACAGGGGTCAGGAAGACATTTTCATCCACTGTAGAGCACTGCACAGTTGGCTGCTGCGTTGTTATTATGAAAGAGGGAGGTAGAAGGAGGAAGGGGGAGTTTGCTTGGCTTTTTTTTTTTTTTTTTCTTTCTTTTTCTTTATTTTTTTAATTTTATTTTTTTGCTGAATTGATGGAGGGACAGATGAAAGCTGCTCTTGTTTGCCCTTAAGCACCAAGTGCTGGCTGGTGCTAGAGGCATAGCACTGGGCTGAGTAAATACAGTATGGCAACGCCAATGTGTCCAATGGGTTGAGAAAGTGGGATGCATCTCTCCATGCGCACACATCTGCTATCCCTCACTTGTGAATGTTACTCCAGATGGTAATCAAGAAGGTGGTTTTATAACCCACATTAAGAGGACTGTCTGCTGACAAGTTATGTGTTTTCTTCCCTTGAGTACATGCTGTTAAGATGGATAAGTGCAAATGGTTGAAATTTGGTTGTTAACTCTGAATAATAATAATACTTTGCATTTCTATTGCATCTTCCATCCAAGGATCTCAAAGCACTTTGAAAACACTAATTAACAGCATCTTACCACACTGCAGTGAAGCAGGTAATTATTATTATTTTTTTTTACAGGAAAAGAAGCTTGTCATAGTCAAAGAGAGTTTCTCTGGGTTATCAAAGAGCCAAAACTAGTTGAGAAACAATGATCTCTCCAGGCAAATTACAAGCATTGCATTAATTTCTTGAAAATTAATTTGATTTTGTTTTACTTTCCAATGTATAAAATAAGCCAAGCTTCACACATTTCCAACCTTTGAAATCCTCCTTTTTTTGGGACTAAAACACTAAAAAGAAAGTTCAAACCTTGCACTTTTCACTTGCTTGCTCAACAAACAAAAATATCAATCTTGAATGAATATCGTCTACAGAAAGAAATAGTTTGATTATTATGTTTGATTAATACCAAGAACATGGTGTAAACCCGTGTCAGCTTCATTGCTAATTCCCAATCCTTTAAGCCTCATCAAATAATTAATTACACTATTTCCTGCCTCCTGGAAGTAAACGTAACCTCTTTGTGAGAACTGCAAGTATTCTGCTTTTCTACTTTTTATTCCTTCCTGTCATCTGTTTAAAAATACCCTCAAAATTTGTGGCTGAAGACTGCGACTTTGTAGACAATAGGTTCATAAGCTTGCATAAATGAGAAAAAGAGATCAGGACCAAGTTTCAGTGTTGATTTTTGACACTGAATAATATTAATTATTTGATTTTCAGGCCCAGAATCCACCTTTAAATTACAGGAAGATGTTATGGTCCCATCAAAGAATCGAAGACAAATTCTGCTAATCCTTCTGAGAGGCAAGATAATGGTAATAGGGGGTAAGGAATGATGTCTGGGTGGGCAATATTGCCTGTTCATTTCCTCGGCTTAGCTACTGATTGTCACTCTTGTGCCTTTGAGATGCCCATAAGCTTCCAGGGAGACTACACAAAGGTACAGTAGCTTAATTATGTAGGCTGCTATTTACTAGGTTTCAGCTGAATCCATCAAACTAACTTTGCTTTAACCTGAGCCAGATTTGATTAGGAAGCCAATTTATTGACTGGTTCCCCCTTTGGCAATGCATCCTTTGATTTAGATACACGTACTTACCTACTTGAAAAGTAGCAATGTTATGACACAATTTATATTTTAAAAAGCAATATTACACAGAACATAATTTAAAACAAACAAACAAACAAAAAAGCAACAACAAAAAGCCCTTTGAATCTAGAATAATGGCTACCTGTAAGGCAGTAGCTCACTTGAGAGATTTTGCTCAAGTAACTTATAACTATCAGCAGAACCCCCTAGGGAATTACCGCTGTTTTTGCAGAAGCTGTTTGCAGTGGAATAAACAGACAAGTGCTCTATATATCATTTTAAGTAAGACAAATAAAGTTCTGCTTCCTCCTTACAACGATGTCATTGTCACTTATATAAGAATAATTCTGTGTGACTTTTTATGAATCTTTCCCCTGTGCAGAAGTACAATGGCCTAATTTCCTACGCTCCGTATTATAAATAAACGCCCTTCTTCAGCGATCTATAGCCAAACTGCAATGATCTTACAACAAATGGAGTGGTCTAGAAGTGCTAAGGTGCATTGGAGCATCAGTGATGGGTGGAGGGAAGACTACCACCCCAGAACAGGGTATGTCAATTCCTGTTCAATCCCTGGGAGAATGTTTCCCTCCCACCTTGCTCTTGCCCAGGGATCAGCTGACAGGAAGGCCTGGGGAAGCTACTCCTTTTGTCATAGATTCCCCTTCCAATTCATGTCATGTGTGAGAGACCATTCATTCTGGGGGGTTCTCAGACACAGCATCGAATGCATGCCACTTGCGTGAGTGGAGGAGAAAAGAGTGCAACCCCCTGCTTCCCCCGTGACCACTCTCTACTATTGCCATGAAGAAACTCTCATATGGTAAAAACACGTTAAAAAATTAATAAAAAAAAGCTAGAAAGTGTTATTCAAAATGTAATTTTAACACATTGTGAAGGGCTTTTAAGGGGAAATCTGTGTGGGGAGGGCTCTTATCTCTCTATGGCTCCAGCTAATGTAACTGGCTGCCCAGGGGAATGCCAGAGGGAGAGAAAATGGGAGAAATGATATTAAAATGGTGGGAACGTTATTTTATAACTTAAAAAAAATATATTTGTTTTCCCCAGAGTCTTTCAGGTTGGTTTGCTCTTCTGGCTGCATTTGATCTGCCAATAGCAAAGCCCATCTCTGCAGTGATTGCGGAGCTCTGTCTGATATTCCCTGCGTGCCGAGAGCATGGGGATTTCATTTCATACATCATTTCCAGTGAATACCCTCAATACAAAGTACAGAAGAAATTTCTTTCATACACACATGCACACTCTCTCTTCTGTGTGTGCACGCATACATGTGGATGTGTCCACATGAATCAAATCACGCTCTGCAGAGAGGTACCCTGTAGCTCTGGATAAATTCATGTGATAAATTGTATTTACCGTGTCTTTCATTGCCCCACCTGCACTATCCTGCCTGTTCATTTCTCTGCCTGGATTTGTTCCTATGCTCTGAACCTCTGAGAGTAGCTTCTGAAAGGTTACCACTGAAACAATAACCAAAAAATAAATGATCAGAGTAACATTTCTTTTCTTCCTTCCTAAGTGGAAGCTGCTTTTTTCTTCCTCACCACCTCCAAAAAACAAAACAAAACAAACAAACAAACAATATATATATATATATATATTTATATATATATATACTTATATATACTTATATAGATATATAAGTAAATAAATAATAATAATAAAAAATACAACCAAATCAAGCCCCAGGACAAACCGCATACTCAGAATGACCCATTTAAGGTCCAGTGTTTTACAGCTCATCTGGGCTAGAAAGGGTTGCTGAGCAGTGTGCTGGAAATGGAAGATTTCTTAAGGGGCACAGTCAAGCTTTTACTTCAGAGGTGTCATACCTTAACACAATAATGTTTGGTACTTTCTAGAGGTTACTGCAAGAGTAGAAGTTATGTTTCTGAGTTCTGCACAGACAGAGATGTGAAAACTAAAGGGAAACACCCTTTTTAAGTGACTAGACACTGTTATGAGGAGACAAAAAATCTACAAATGCTCTTCATAATTTGTGATTAGAGAAGTAAGAATGGTACACAGACACAGGAAAAATCTGCTGTTCCTCTTGAGGTGATTTGCATGCTCTTTTGCTGTTTGTAACTAATCTGAGCATCCTAAAATAACAGCAAAGATAATCACAAACCTTGTCTGCCAAGATTTTCATGCACTATTTTAAGGTATTTTGAAATCCCTTCATGAGAAATTTCAATGTGAGTTCACATGTAAGGCTTCATTTTCTTATTATTATTATTATTTTTTTTTTTTTTTTTGGTAGGTTGATCGGTTTTGTCTGTACCTCCAGAACTTTTGTTGCTATGCTGCACCACAGATTGAATTGATACTACAATAATCTTAGCCCTTACGTAGTAGAGTAAGATATATAATTTATAGGCCACTGGGAACCAATGACAAAGGACTGCAAGAAAACTCCTGAGTTATTTAAATCCTCATAAATGTGTGGAGACTGTAGGAGTTGCTGGTGAGCCAGTGTCACCCCTCTGTTGCAAGCAAGTACCTGTTTCCTCATACTGTGGGATCTGAGGAACACATTTGCCACCACTAATTTCAAAGGTGGCTTATTGATTTAGGAGAGCTGATGGGGCTCAAACTGACACCTCCACTGTGAGTGACTGTGCCATCCCTTTCTGTACAAAGTGAAGCTCTCACTCATGTCTTCAAAGATGGGATACTCAACAGCCCATTTTAATACCCAATTTGTCTGTTGAAAGGAAAAAGAAGTGGTATCTAACCTAAACTTTTTCTGCCTTTGTTTGAGGCTGCTGCTTCTTGTTCTACCTTCTTGTACTAATGTGAAGAATTCCCTTACTTCATTAAACTCACTTCTACATAATGGTAACGTCCCCTGTGGTTGATCTCTGTATAAAGTCAGTTTCTCTGATATTTTCCAGTATGTTTTATACTCTGATCTTTGTATCACTTTGGTGGTTAATCTCTGTGTCTTCTCCAGTGTCACATCTACACACTAAGAGAACCATAAAGTGTTTTGGGTGGCATTGTCCTAGATTTACAGAGTTGCCATATCACTCTTCCACTTTTACATAAGACTTCTTTTTAATTATATGCAGGAATACTGCTGTTGTAATTTACTTTTGTTACAGCACAGACATATGTTTCATAGAGTAGCTAAAGTAATAGTCTTAAGCTCTGTCAATCACTAGTTTCTAAGCAGCCTCTCTTTAGCTATCTCTATTTTATTGACACTCCCAGAGTATTCTATTTGTTAAAATCTCAGTTCAGAGTGTCTTTGGACATACTCTGGCTATATTTTCTGAATTATCTCTTTTTTTTTTTTTTTTTAGTCAATGGACTTGAACATGCAGTGTTTCTGGTATGTTGTGAAATATAAACCTACAAAATAAGAGCACAGTTATAATACAAGTGACCCTGATTGAAAGGGTGGCTGTGAAAACTGATTACAGAGCAAATTGCCCATCTGCACAGACTTGGAATAAGAACATTTCAAAGCTCATTTGTGGGTTGATGTTGCCATTTAACGCAGTTTCCAACAAATCATTCATAAAATTAATGATCACAACTGATAGTTGCTTCTCTCAAGCTCTTCTGTGAAAAGTAGTTCTTCCATTGATTGAAGAGGTTATGTAGAGGAATGAGTGTTATACGAAGAAAACTGAATGAAGTAATCTTCACATAACCTCAGATAGCTGGGCTACTGGTAACATATTGGATTTACATATAATTTTACTCTTCATAATCCACTTGTCAGTTTTCCCATCACTAATGAAGCTTTGTCCTGCAGCTTTCCAAAATATTCCTAAAGGAATCTGTCATTTTTCTCCCTGCTTAATGTCCCTGACATTGATTTGTAGGAGACACGGATTGTGGTTTGAGTGGGGATAGCCTTGACTCCTCCTTCAGCTTCTCTATTGCACGTTGTGGGCTCAGAATCTCTTTTCACGTCCTCTCAAAAATCAGGACTTCACAATTCATGCAGCCTATGTCCCTGGAGAAAATGTGCCACATCTAGTTTCCCATACCTCAATCACTTACTTTTCCAGAAAGCCAATTTTGTGAGTACTCAGGATTTGCAATCAGTCTCTTCAGTTGACAGTAGAATCACACAGAGACTTTACAAAAGTTTTCACAGACTGATTACTATTTATTCTAACACAAGAAGCATTCAATTCTAATGAAACAAAAAACATCTACTATTAGTTTCCTGATCTCTCCTACCTTTTCATCTTAGTCTAGATGTCATTTAAGACCAATTTCTTCCCTTTTCTTTTGAGTGGTTACCTTTCTGCAGGAGAACTGTTAGGTCAGGGATGAACCAGTGATTGAGCATCTGGTAAAGGAGTGTGGCTGGCCCAGGGAGCACAGACAGGTTGCTTGCACCTGTGGTCCTCATGTGCCCAGAACGTGTGGACCCAGAGTGAAGTCACACTGAGCTTGTATAAAGGCCAGCCTCTGAGAAGAGAGTATCTTTTGGATCTAGGCTGCTTCTTGAGAAGGAATGCTGTACTGTTAAGTTTGATGCTTTTTTCTGTATATGCCTACAAGTTTACTTGTGATTACTTTACCTGGTATTGCCAAGAATCTGTCTGAAGAAATTTTGCTTGTGTGAGTGGGATACCTTCTAAGTAATGGAAAACTATTTTAGCATATAGGTAGTTTATATCTCCTTGAGTTTGTTTTGTAGTTAATGTTCTATCTCCTCTGAAAGATTACTATGCTTGTGCCTAAGTGTCCTGTGTCTCTGCAACTTCCTTCTTGGTCTTTTAGGCTGCTGGTGTGTAATATTTGGCACTGGTATTAGTTTTACACACAATTTCTCCTGCAATTTCTCAGCTGCCTGCACACTGTCTAATACAGCTTTTCAGATGTCTTGTATGTTCAAATGTACTGAAGCATAGCCTCTGGATCTGTCTTTTAAAATCAAGTATTAATGACTAGTTGCTATTGCATCAAGATTTACTAGTAAAAAACACAAACCTCCAGGAAGGTTCAAGAAAATTGATGTTTGTAAAAAACTGAAGGAAATGTCCATTTGTGTGCCAATAAGCTGTCAGTCCCAACTTGCATGGAGGCAAAATATCAGGTCTAATCCCATCTCCTTAGGATGAGAAGATGAGACTATATACTGTGTAGGACAGCTTTACTACATAAAATTCGTACAGTCTATAAATCAAACTGAGTTTTCATAGAAATTTGTAGGAAGAGAGATATGTGGTAACATGGAGAAACAGCTTTGAAAACCATGTTCTTGTTGCAGAGATTTCAGTACTGATTGGGAATGTAACTTAATTAGTCTCCCAGTCTGATTGTGATCTCAGGCTAATTTTACACTGGCATGATTCCATTAACATTTGTGCAATTAATTTGAGTGTAAGTCAAAGAAGACTCAGGTCCTGAACACTCTGAATCACCATATCGCTCATTCTGGAGTAATATGCTTAGCTGTGTAATAAGCTCCCAAGCATCACATCTTTCTCACTCTTTTCCCCTCATGTGTTCAGTCATTCACTTCAGAATCTCTTTCTTGGGTGAAAGGGAATTCCAGATAGAAAGACAGTTTGTGTTTTGGAGCTAATTTGGCACAGATCTTGATGCAGTGATCTGGAGGCATGGACTCCCTCAAGTCATTTTCAAGGTTATCACCAAAGCCTCGTGACAGGAGTCTAGTTGGTGTACTAATGGCCACACAGTAAAGGAGAACATGGCTGTGACCAGGGGGACCTGCATATGCAGTCACACCTCAGATATTTAGTGTCTCAGCTGAAGTGACGGGAATATTGTGATTTGCTTTTGCTGTGCTTTAACCTATGAAGCCAGTGAGAAAAGAGAAAGCAGAGAGTCTGCTTGAGCACACACCAAAAGGAGCCAGAATCTCAGTGCTGTGTGCCAAGGTAACTCCAACAAATCATGCCCAGTTGGCATGCGTATTTTGACAAAGCCATGTGTTGTCCAGTAAGCACAGCAAAATACTGATAATGTTCCACATTCTCTCAGGGAAAATCCCAGTTAATTCTTCTGGGGAGCGACTTTGAGCAGTGTGGGAGAATTTCCATTGTGCATGTTCAAGCAGGGACAAAATCCAGGTCTGGACGTTTTAAAAAGATCGTATGTGCAAAATGTGTGTATGCAAAATGTGTGAGATTATTGGCATGATATTATCTCTTTGTGTCTCAAAATGACTTGATGATAGAGTTTTTCCTCACCTTTCTCCTTGCAACTTCAGTTTTTCCTCCAGTCAAGTCTGAGTCCAAAGATCACCCAATTAGTAAAAGGAAATTGGAGATTTTCATCCTAAACTCTTACCTGTCTGAGACACTTTCATATAAGACAAACTTTCATATGTCTTTATTCCACAAGGGAAGGTCTTTAGGCTCATTACCAGGAAAGAACCATTCAAGGTGAATGCAACTAGATAGTCTCTAACATCACTGTATGAACAACAGTTCAAAGCTGAGCCAAGCTGTCTGTGAAAAGACAAGGCTCACAGAGCAATAATATCTCTGTTCTTTTCCAACACATTACCCTCATGGCTTCAAAAAGCATGATTCTAGCTTTCTTTTTGGTGAACGTTCTAAGGCACTTTTCTCCCCAAGTATTCTTCTGCCAGCCCTGATAAACTGACATTGAGGTGGCCAGGTTGCTGCTTTGGCATTGGAAGTACAATATTGTCATCAGAGTCAGCAAATCTTAGCTTTACCACACCACCATTCAGGGAGTGAATCGTAACAATGTATGTGTTTTGCAATTCACTTTGACATTAGTTTATTTCCTTTTATCTTTCATATGAGGAAGGGGCTCTCCACCTAATCTACACCTTGACCTGTCTGGGAGCTATATCTCCCTGAAGTTCTCTGCGGTTCTCTTCTGAGGAAGAAAATGGGAGCTTACATAATTATTATTACACATCCTCAGAGTGTTTTACATGTACATTTTCATGTTGGTTGCTAGTGTCATCCCTTGTATCATGAAAAGTTCTCATCTGATTCTAGGAGGCAAACAGCTTCCCATAATGTCAGTTTGCACTGGGATCTCTTCATCTGTGCCAAAGATGGTTTTCATACAGAGGCTTCTCAATTCAGGAAAAACAGCTCTGGTTAATGGGCAGGCCAATCTTCCTGATCATCCACGCGCTTACTGACCATACAGCATGGGACAACTTACTTTTTGAGGGGAAGTGCAAGTTGGATATCTTTCAGCACAGTGTAGCAGTCATTTTATGCAAGCACGGCAAGCTTCTAGTTTACCACTTTCGTATGGAAGCATTCAGAGTACCAATACACTAGAGAGAGAAAATTAATTTATATTTTGAATAGAAGTAGATATCAACTATATATGTTTTTAAATAGATTGCTAGAGCCTTGTGCTTGGGAGGGAAAATGTAACAAGTCCTGCTTGCTTTTTTTTTTCCAACTTTTTTGGCAAGCTAGAATCAAGTGTGGCATTTAAAGGTTGAAATATTTAAATTCAGCTGACCTATGCCTGCATAAACAAAGAAGATATAAAAAGGGGAAATAACTTCTTAGATTTAGTTTTGTCAGATTTTCCTAGGTAGAATGGAAATGTTCAGTTGCATTGGACTGTTCTCAGCTTTTAAAGGAGGCTGGCTGCAATCACATGTTTACTGGGGATCTGTGGATTGTCCGGTCAGCACAACTTAATTTCCAGGGCAAATTCATCCTTGGAGTTTACTTGGGATTGAAAATTGCTCCTAGTATCTCTATGCCACATCTCTGTTGTTAGGGTATACAGAAGAGCCCTCTAAGTTGGTACAGTATGGTGGGAAGAGAAATGGGCCAATTGCACAGTCTCCCCAGATATCAAGGGCTCACAGTGCTACACTCTATGGGTAGGTAATCACTTTTACATGAAGCACTGTAATTATAGACATGGCACAAATTTTAGGTACAATTTTTAGAATCATGTGCAGTATAATCCAGTTACTATGATGACAGAAGAGATTTTTTGAAGCAAGAAATTCTTGTGCACCTTTGCCCCTACAATTTCTTGCAGTGACTTCCGCTGTAACTCTGCACATCATGTCATGCTTTTTAAGCCACAGTTAGAGAGCTCATTGTATCTGTTGCATTAAATGTCTTCTCTGCAAAATCTTTCTTTTTGGTGCATATATCATTTAATTCAGCAAGATTTACAATATTATGTTAAAATAGGTATTTTTTTGCTGTCCTTTACTGTTTATACAGTGGCCAAAATATACAAAATATAGAACTTGGCTTTCTGTAGGTAGATTTTATAGATGCTCCCTGTTACTTGTTGCTTTTTGTAATTTTAGACTGTAAGATCTCTAACATGGCCCTGCAACTCTTCTCCAAGGAACATGCAAGCTAATGTAAGTTGATGTGTAATGATAAGGTAGCATAGAGTGCTAAGGAGTTCCTGGCTGTCAAAAAAAGGAAAAGAAGAATCTTTCTTTTCAGATCCAGCTATGCTTTTTCCAGAAGGGCAAAACTTGTTTGTGCAGGATTCAAGGGGGTAGAGCTGGGTCAGGGTTGTGAGAAGGGAACCATCTTAGTTCATAGGGATCCTGGAAATGAAGAGAAAATCTATTCTAGAATGGCATCTGGCAAACCTGCTTCAATCAAAACCGTATGTGAAATTATCACAGTGACACCAGCGTGTGCATTTTTGTTGGGACAAGAGAAAAGAGATCTAGTAACCATGTGAATGTTTGATTCAGTCTTTCTCAATGAAGCACTTCTCAAGAAAATATATACCTCAATATCCATCAGCAAGTATTACAATAACTTTTATTGAGTTGCCTTTTTGAAAGCAAACGGTCTGCATTGGGAGGCAACTTTGAAACTGGAAAGCTGTTCTAAATAAAATGTCAACATTTTACAATCTTCAGGAAAAAATTTTTACTCTTTCCACAGTTCTCATTTATTTATTTATTTATTTATTTATTTTGTAGTAAGACACACATTCCTGGACTTTATATCATAAAACGCTAAATAATACTGATCTTTTTTTTTTTTTTTAAAAAAAAAGAAAAAGAATCAAGCAAACAAATCTGTACAAAAAAAAGAAGTCCTCATTTATAGTTCTGTTCTTTGGGAGAAGTTGAGAGAGACTGAACTATGTTTGACAGATATTGTTCACTTTGCTTACTGCCCTAGTGGGAGGTGCTATATTGACATAGCTCAGGTGATGAGGGTAGAGCAAGAAGGTTTGTTAAGAGAGTAGCAGGGGAAGGAGCAAAATGTAGAAACAAGCAGCAAAATCTACCTTTGAACCCGAAGGGATGTTAATAGAAGGATAACATACCTTGAATTGTTGCCAAAAGGATTTTACTAGTAGTACCAGGGAAACAATACAGAAAACCTCTTCGGATAATCAGATGACCAGACCTAAGGAGGTGTGAATAGTCATAGAATGAGATGTTTAAACCATGTGCAAGTACTATAGTCTCCCAGAGGTACTGCTGGGAACAATTTGCCAGAATTTGTGCGTCGAAGAGTAAGAGTTCTGCAATCCACTTTGCTCACCGGCTGGGGGAATCAGAGTGGCTGCAGAAGCTGACGGGGGTCTTGCATTTCCTCTGACTGCTAAGGGTGAGCCTTCACCTTTGCCCTACCATGGTTACCATGAGATACCATGAGATGGGCCAGGAGCACCTACACAAGGCTCCATGTCTGCCCTCCATCGGGTCAAAGACCTTTTGCTACACAGCAAGTATGTTAACATTTTGCCGACAGTGTAACTGAAGGTATGTGTACCCATAGTGTATTTGAATGAGCTTCAGAGGGCAATTTTTTTGTTGTTACGTGCAGAGAAGTGTACAGGGGTAGAGTACTGCTGCTTCACTTGGTTTTCATTTTTGCAGCCACCTAAAGAGTTGGCCCCAACTGCAACTTTCCTGAAATTACCAGGGCAAAGACAAATAAGTCTCCTGTTAGCTGTTCTTGTTCAGTACAGAAAACCAGAAATACTCACACTCACAGTCCTAAATGTTCAGAATCACAGGAATATTGGAATGAAGGTATAGAGTGTAGACCATGCACACATTTTCTCGTACCTGTTTTATGCTGTCCATAAGGCAAGACTATTTGTTCCATATTATAGCAGCAGTAACTGGGCTTCTGGAAAAAAAACACATCCCATATCCAATTAAAAATATGTGCTGTACATGCCTATTTGCTATTGGCAACTTCTTCTAACAGCTGCCTGAGGTATAGTTAATGTGCTAACCCCCTACTTTAGAAGAGCTGAGGAGCAAGAGTTTCTGACTTGAGAGAATCTGAAAACAAAAAGATGCAAGCCTTTAAAAGACTGGCTGATATGATCAGTGTCTGACCACCATAACCTTGTACGGGCATTTTCAGCAGAGATTTGTTAGGTAACAAGCTACAGGGTGTAAGAAACAGTGAAAGAAATAAATCAGTGCTTGGGAGGAAAAGCTGAAACTGGGGGAAGAGGAAGAGAAAGAGGAGGATTTTTTTTCTTAACAAAGTGGAGAGCTGGAAGGATGAAAGACTGACCTGGCAAGAGCTGTAAAGTTGAGGAGCTTCCATTCCAGGGACATGATCTTGTCATGCCCAGCCTTTTTCTACACGTGTTTGCTGTAGCTTAAGGGCATGTCACACACTTGTGAGGACTTTACCAGGGTGTTGATGCAATATTGTGTCAGTAACTGAGTGATTTGTTTTTCCTCTGGACATTGATTGAAGAAATTCTTATTACATTTTATAGCTTGCTTGGCCTTGGTAAGAGAGTCAAGACATAAATTGGACCATAAATTGGCCTATGTCAGAATCTACATTGAAATGACATCAAATACGTGTCATCGTGCTGGTGTTTCAGCTAACAGCAGGAACCTGACACTCCTTGTCAACTTGATCAAATGCGAGACCCCCTCGCATCTTTGCCATGTGGCACGCTTTAACAGTTACAGTGAAGGCTGCGGAGGTATCTCCTGTGATGATACTGCAGAATGCTGCAGTAGGAAAATAAATTGTGTTTGTAGGCCAAATTGATTTGCTTCGACTTATTGCAAAGTAACAATCTCCACTGCGAGCGTAGCAGGTATATGCATATAAATAAAAATTGACACCAAAAATATATAGATACACAGAGAGGAAAAGAGAGCATACATAACTGAGATATATTTATCCCACAAGCAAAGTGAGACTTGATAATTCATGAGTGGCAAAGATGCAGTTGAATTATGAAGATCTTTCCTCTGGAGTGAAATAAATATAGCATCTGAATTCAGCCCATTATATAGCATGATTAATAGAAGTGAATGCTTTCAATAGGTTAGCATTATTTTGAAACATTTAGAGGCAATATTCCATTCTTAATTTATGAATTAAAAGAATCCTTATGCTGATTTGGAATCAAAGCTGCATTTTTGTAATAATGGTGGGTGGGTTTTTTTGCCCATTTTTATTTATGGTTCTACAATCAGAAATCAAAATTATTTAAGTTAGAAACTGTAATTTGTCTATTTGTAAGTTAGTGGCTTAGTCTTAAACAGAAAGCTATGGCATAGCTTATTGCAAGACAGTCTACAGCAAAATACAAAACACCGATTTGGTTATTACTTAGACCAGAGGTTACATTCTACTAGTAGCAGTCAACAACCATCCATCCCTTTCACTGCTGCTTTAAAGACTGGCTGATTTCCACCCATTTCACCTAGTATCTACCAATATCTTATCATGCCTCTGTTGCTAAATATAAAAATTGCAGGCAAGAGCTCAGCCTCACCACAGCTGGAGCATTTTACAACATGGTGTTAACACAACAGGCTTCTCCCCAATGGCTTCCACTGACTTCACATGCTGTCATCTGGAGAGACAGACTGTGGCAAAATGTGGAGTAGCAGCCATGGAGGGTGGCTGGTATTAGTTCATGACTCTGAGTCAGTATCTCTTTGTTGCTGTTAATAAGTAGATTTTGGTTATTACAGACTCTGTAAATGTCAACACTATCAGCTATTTGCCTCATAACTGTAATAGAAATGTCTTGGTAGCATCCCTATTCAACAATCCTAAATCATACTTTCCTGCAGGCCAAGAACTACTTCACAGAACTGCCTTTGCCAACATCAACACTGTCCCAAGGTTCCTTCAGTATAAAGGAGGTAACACACAGAATACTGGAAATATCAAGACAGCGCTGAGGAGTAACTCTATTTACTCAAGGGAGTTTCATGAATGTCAAAAAGAGAGAAGAGCCAGACCTACACAAATCCACATGGAAATAAAAAGCAGAAGGATAATGGCATGTATGGCAGAACTATTTTCCATTCATTTAACTCATTAGAAAAGCCTTTTTTTTTTTCTTTTTTTTCTTTTTTTTCTTTTTTTTTCCCTAAGTTGAAGTCCATTGGAACATGGCAGAATTTCCCAGAACTTTACTTGCCAGAGAACTGGACTTTGTCTATGGTTCTGAGAAAGGTGAAAGGTTTGATACACCTTGGTTGAAGTGAGCTGAAATACACCATACTGTGAACTGCTGAAAGGGGGGAATGACACTGGATATTTACAGTCCTTGAAGATGTGTGTGACACCTCAGGAGTGAGGGACTTGTTTGTCATCTCCTTGACAAGTCCGAAGAATTTCTGGAGCAGGGAAGCTCCTTGAGTCCACTGTAAATTCTCAGCCTTGTTATCATTCAGAGATCTGCAGGGTTGCAACAGAAGAGATGCTTTGTTTTACTGTTTGCACAGCTGTAGGAATTACATTCATACCCATAAACCTGGTTCTATTTAAGGGTCTTGAGGGCTGCTGTTCCAAAACCAAGCTCAGGCTAGGAGTGCTGAGACATAAAACACTTCCAAGAAAAAGGCCAAAGCACCTTATGCAAAACATCACTGAGGTCTTCATGTAGATATCTGCTCCTCGTTGCCTTTGTGATAACAGGTTTGATATCTTTGTTTTAAAATCGACATCTTGAAAAACAAATTGAATTTTCTGCACCTGGTTCCCCTACAGTATTTCTTTAGCCTCCCTTCTTCCTAAGCACATTTCAAATTATTTTTGATATTCATGTTTCTCTACAGGACTAATCTTCAACTATTGGAACAGAAATGGGACTTTGTAGATAGAACTTTACGCATTATTTTCTATTGTTCTTTTGCACCTGTAGTAATTTATTGAAATCTCATAATTTTGGATATGTGTCACAAAATGACAAATGGAAAAAGAGTCAGACAAAATGTGGTCAGAAAATTTTGCAGACTTATAAGGACTGTTCTCCAACATGACAAAAAATGTGCCTCTATGTAAAGTTTTGTTAAATTATCTGTGGCTTAAAAGTGAGATATTCAGGACAGCACTTAATCAGAAGATTCACTGCAAGAGTGCCTTTGATTTCCATTCAAGAAACTGACTTGTAGCTACTTGCAAAAACAAAGAAAAACCACCAAAACCAACAAGTAAAGACTTGAGCATTTTCCCTTACAAAGGTTTCAAGACTTACTGTGTCCTGTTCTCTGGTGAAAATTTGTCCTAAGCCAGGAAGTCCTTTTGGACAAACAAATAAGTGAGCATATTTTTGAGATCCGTGCTGTCCACAGTGAAGAGAGATGTTGTCAGAAAGCTGGCTCTGGCTTTCTGGTTCTGATCCATTCTGTCTTCACTCGTGGTAGAGATGCCAGAAACCTTATGACAAACAGACTGCCCACTTCATCTGTCCTCTGGAGAAATTTGTCATGCCCAATGTCTCCCACTGCACCAGCTGATAGGCAATATTCCAAGCAAAAGGTTTTACTGACCTAGAGCAAATCTCCAAGGGCTGTGGCTATATTGTCTAGTCAAGGTGACATTGCTCAGATAAAAATCTGCCTTGCAGTATGATCTGACTCTTGCTGTCATAGAAAAAGGCTTCCATGTGAGAAGGTTGGAAGAGCTAGAAGATATTGCAGTGGTTCTAATAATTTCTCAGCAGGAAACAAATTTCTGTTAGGAACTATTAAAATTATGAAGCTGGTAAATGGCCAACACTTCACTTTATAAAATTCCATGTTGAGCTCTTTGTAAATCTTTCAACCTTTAATGCTGTAGACCAAAATTCTCCATGGTAGCTGCCCTGCTTCAAATAAACTCTTAGGGGTCACTTTAATCTAGAAGAAATTAGCTGTTTTCTGAAATATGCTTATGCAAAATACACAAGTCAATTGACAGGGGTTTCTTCTTTTTTAAGTATAGTGTCCCCATATTGTAAGGAGGATATAAAAATATTGGCAGGAGAGTAGCATTAAGGAAAGGAGAGTGCTAGTGGAAAAAATTTTGCCTGGTAACCGAAAACTACATCATGTGCAAGTGCCCACCTGTGGTAGCGGAAATAAGGTTGGACAGACTCCCACATCCTAATTTTTTACTGCACAGTTTTACTAGTTTATTAACATAATTGAAGTCTAATTTTTTTATTTTTTTATTTTTTTTCACAAATAATCTTTTCAGTAATCTTGGTGGTGGTTCAAAGAATGAGTGAAAACTCAGAACCTCCCATTTCCCTTCCTTTACCAAATTCCCCTTATGTGAGTTTTCCTTGTTGGACAGCAAAGCCCATTTTGTGGGCACTGAAAGCATGGGGTGATGTGATGTCATGACCGTGACATCAGCCAGAAAGCTCAGCGACAGCTTCCATCTCAGAATTGCTTCTGTTGTCTGTGTAGAATAGGATTCTTTGGAAACTGAAACACACAGCATTATTTCCAAGCTGTGCAGAATGCAACAAGCCCAGTAGGATGTGCTTTCTGGTGAATCTTACATCTTGGGGCATAGCAATGAATTCCAGTTACAGCTGCTCCTCCTGGATTTGTGCTCTCAGTGGCACTCTGCTACCATGGTCCTGTGCAAGGAGGAAGCCTCAGGTAAATGACATTGGGGCACTGACTTTCACAGCTCCATTCTGAGAGTGTTTGCTAATGACCCTATAAAATATTGTTCAAGACCCAGGTGCATCATTCTCAAGGTACACAACAATTCCATTCACTCAGCACACCACAAACAGGTTAATGGTTTGTCTGATTTCTTATATCCGAGTGAGAGATGTTATCTTTTTTTTTTCTTTTCTTTTCTTTTCTTTTCTTTTCTTTTCTTTTCTTTTCTTTTCTTTTCTTTTCTTTTCTTTTCTTTTCTTTTCTTTTCTTTTCTTTTCTTTTCTTTTCTTTTCTTTTCTTTTCTTTTCTTTTCTTTTCTTTTCTTTTCTTTTCTTTTCTTTTCTTTTCTTTTCTTTTCTTTTTTTTTTTTTTTTTTTTTAAAGTCTGCCTATTAAGACTCTGCACAGAGCATTCAGGTCTTACAAATGCAGCGTCCTTGGTGATCTAGTTTGGATGAACCAAAGAAAAGTCTGAATGACACTCACAGAAGCAAAGACATTTCGACTTAAGGATAAAACGAAATGTATAAGATCTAGTTTTGCCCAAAGGGACCTCAGAGCATCAAGCAGTCCCACTTATCATATATGCTGCAATTTTGGGACGCAAAGCAAGGACCTGAGGATAATATTTGGGCCTTGTCTACGATTGTCCTCACTTTTCTCAGATTAAATCTGGAAACGATGCATTAGCTGAACGGACTGTGTGTGTGTGTGGTTTAATATGCATTTAATGTAGCTCCTGGGAAAGCTAATGGAGTTGCCTTGGGGAGTTGAACAACCTCCCAGTGTGATCTGCATAAATCTTTTTTAGCTGCAGGTGAACAAAAAGTTATGTTAAGTGCAAAAGTGAAGGTAACAGCTGCTGAATCCCTTTTGATGGTCAGGAGAGAATTGGTGCTGCATGTTACTGACTGATTGGTGATTTCTTAACCTCCTCTAACCTGTAAAAATTGGAGGAAATATTGAAGCTTGGGGGAAAGAGCTTCTCTCCTAGTAGAATTTTCTCTTATTCGCCAAGGACAACTGGCTAAAAAAAATGAAGTGGAAAGAAATTCAGATAGAAAATGACCAGGACACTACAAATGTGGGTTTATAAGACTCTTCCTTCTCACTTTCCTTTTTTTTTTTTCTTTTCCTTGAGGAAGATAACTTGGTTTTATACTTTACTGTCTTATTAACAGAATGCATTTTGGAAGTCTGCCACTGTTAACAGTATCAGAAGGATTTAGGGCTGCTGAAATACACTTGAAGATTTAATTCTGCTGACTTCAGCTCTGATCTGAAGTAAAAACTGTAACCATAGATTAAATGTTTAGCGCTAGATATTGCAATTGCTGCTTCTTGTCGTAAATCCTTGTGTCTATTGCTGCTTCAGACAGCTCTCTGCGGGCCTTTGGCAGTGCATGTAGCACAATGCTCTTGTTGTATAAGGTTCTTCACCAGGGGCCAATTCCTGAAGTCCTCTTTCAATCCTTCCTCATAAAACTCCCAGTTGCCTGAGTGAGAACCTTGAAATTTAGGGGTGTATGGCTGCCCCCACAGACACAGCTCCCGCTGTGTGACCCACTCCAGCCATCACCATGTAGTGAAAACCTCAATGATCACCTGCTTTTTTAAAGCCTAATCTTTGGCTTTTAAAACAAATATTCTCAGGGAGAAGGGAAGGAGCATTGCAAGCTTTATTAATCTCTTAGGAGAGCCAACTAATAAAAGCAAATAATCAATACAAAATTAGATTGTCGTGATGAAAATTAACTAATGTGGTCATTCATATACTAGAATATCTGGTTAAAAATTTAAGGGCTACCTCCCTCTCTTAGTTATAATTTTATAGGTCTCCGTAGACTCCTTTTTCGGACTTCAGCAGCCATTGACATTTTAATCTTTTTAATGCGGTCATCTGATTTACACGTGGGGTTCACTTTTTCATAGTGAGTATTTCTCCACTCATTGCTTAGTGCACTCAAATAAAGTTATAATAAGAATACATCTCAATAGTCCCTGGTCCAAAACTGGTGCTTGTCTTTCCTGACCTTGGGTAGATTTATTGCACTGTAAATCTTGGTGCACAAGCTTTAGAGGTTTCTTTTTTCCACTAAAATTTTAACGTCAAGGGTACAACCTAAAATATTTCCAAAGGCATCTCAGTGTACCAATCATGCTGACATATGAGAAGATGATGGCGTCCTTATTTTTCTAACAAAAAAAAGAAAAAAAGGCTATGATGGTGGCACATGGTAGAAGGAAAAATTAGCTCTGGTGTTCCCTCACCAGCACTGAAGCTTCATGGAGAGATCAGGAAGAAAGGTAATGAGGTCTAAGCCTTTGTCTGCACTCCTAGGTGGTGGCCTGGCATTTAATTGTTTATGTCTTTAGGAAGAGGAGAAACCAAAATAGGATAAAAAAATAAAATAAAAAAATAGGTCAAAACACTGAGTGGAATGTCAGTAGCACCACCCCAGTGCAGGTAACCCATAAATTAAGTAAAAGTGATTTACTCAGCTAGCTGGATATTTATATTTCACCTAGAGTCCCTGGGGCTGGAATATCTGGCTCATGAACTACCCTGGTAATTGGGAAGATGCGACCTAAAATCTACTGAATTTAGTTTAAACAATTTTTAAGTTTAATTTTAGTGCTCAGACTTCTGACATGGCGACATAACGATAGCCTGCAGCTGGATTGCCCGTTCTTCTCACACGAACTCCCATTCAGTTAGTTTTTCAAGCAGTATCTCATAGCTTTCTCATACTTCATCTGACGTTCTTTTAGCATTATGTAAGACCTGTATAGAATAAAAGTATCAGTCTTGTTTCATATGGCCATGCTAGTCCCAAAGCATGCAGATAAAAGAAACTGCACAGTGATGCACTCAGCACAGCTCCAGTGCAGGAGGCAGTCATTTCCTTTGTTCCTTTCCCATGTGAGAAAACTAGTCTTTTATTAATTCTCTACCCTAGCCCCATTTACTCTTATAGAGAGTGCCAGGGAGAAGCTGGGAATATAATGCTTTCCTCCCTTTTTGCTACAGGTCATATAAAATGGATATTACATTCAGTGCAGATGGGGTGACATTGTCATTCATCAGTTCCCCAAATTGGCTGCTTGGCAGACAGAATTATTTAAGTAAAACTGAAGTAATTTTCAAAATTGAAACTTAAGCTGTTTAGTGACATAAGCCAAGAGCAGTTTTTCTTGGACCCCCAACACTTCCTTGGCTCACATTCTCAGTTCAGCTATTTTCATTCCCGTCAATTAGTTCAATCTCTGTGGATGTGAGGAAGGGTTGGAGCAGCACAGTTTCTTTGATGCAATTTCATGTATACATATGGAGCATCTGTTACTCCAGGAGTCTTGCCGTCACTTCCATTATATGGAGGCTATTGATAGCGATAGGAACTCAGGACCTGATGAGCCATTTTCTTCTGAGCTTCACACAGAAGTGCCTTGGCAGAGTGCCATGTGCAGGGAATACCCCTCCTAACAGGGGACACACGCCGTGGCAGAGCTCTGCAGAGTGGCCCAGGGAAAATAAAATGAGCCCAACTTCTTCCTTGGCTGCACTGCTCCTGACCATTTGGGTATCCGACACCTTTAGCGCAGATGTAAATAGCACTCCAATCTTGAGATGGTCAGTCTGGTCCACTTAGAAATAAATGGCTCAAGGAATGTGCTTTACCTTTAACAGCATCCTGCTATCAGGTTACTCTTTTTTGGGGGGAAAGGGGAGCTATAAAAGGCTTTTCATCAGTATTTCTTTCAAGACAGCATGTATTCCACTTGTATTGATGTGCCAGAGGCTATCATTATGGACACCTCAGGTAAACATCTTCAGCCAATTATTAACCTGTGATAGAAAGATAAGGTTTTCTCCCCTTCTTGGTGCCTTTTATTTATCCTTAATACTTTCCAGGGAAATATCCGAGAGCTCTTGTTTTTCACTGTATAATTTGGTCAGGAGGATAGGTTAAGAGTCTAAGATTGCTGCCCCAAATCCCAGCACTTGGTTAAGTGTGATTTAAGTGGCAATTAAAATGTTATGTTAGGTTTCAGTATACGATGAGCTTCTGTCTCTTATTTAGTACACTCAACCGTTACCTAATTTCAGAAGGGGCCTGATGGTTTCAAGGACTGCTCAAGAAATATTTGGTGGGTATCTGCTCTCTGTCATAGATTGCTGCTGGTTTAATAACCACTACATTTCTAGCTTGTTTGGGTACATTAGTCTCTAAGCAACCCTCTTTGTAGAGAAAAGCAGACCACGGTGACACGCAGACAACCTACCCACAGCCTTTGGGGTCTCTCAGGCAATTGGAAAATGCAGCCACTGAGAGCAGAATCCCCAGGAACTGTGATGTGTAATCCTAAGGGAGAAAATGGCAATGGGACACTGCTTCTTTTCCAGTGTACACTGAGATAGAGATTAAAGATTCTGTGTAAAGCAATATCTGAGACGTTGACTTGAATGAGATACACCATTTTGATTTGGGTGGTTTCAAGAGAAGAAACTTTCAAATGGTAGAAAAAGTGCCTTGACAAAAAATAAATGCAGTATAGAATTCAATAAGAAAAAAAAAAAAAAAAAAAAAGAGTATGTCAGTTGTTCTTTCCAAACCCCCTTCTGCAACAGTGCTTGCTTTTCATCAACTGACTTCTTTCCTTCTAAAAATTTCCAGGCTAAAGTTTGCTCCCCCTGTGTCATTACTGCAGTAGGAATATTTGTAACTGTGGTTTGAAATCATGTGAGATACTTCGAGTCTGACTCCTCGGCCCACTAACATCAAGGCAGATTCTTGGATAATTTGAAACATTCTGCTGTGTTTATCTCCAACTTGATGAAATACATTAGGAGGACAGTTTTAAATCATTGCTTCATGACTTATGTTGCTCCTTTAAATTCCTCTGTTTTCTCAAAATAAGTTAATTGTTTTGTGTCACCTCCCACACAATTCTAAGTTGTGTGGAGCTAGTTATGTATGCAAAATGGCGGTTTGCTTTTTCCTTGGGGTTTTAAAGAAGTTCATGTAGTTCAGTGCAGAAAATTGAAAGGAGATGCTGCATTTACCAATAGAACCACTATCAGCATTCCTGGAAGGCACCCTAACCTTGGATTCTGCATGTGGAGTTACTGTTGCAAAGCTAGTAATACAGATGCTCACTGAATTCAGAGAGAGGATATGGAAGGCAAGCTGTGCTTGGCATTGCTCTTCCAGTATATGAATACTATGAGATCTGCTTTCTCATAAAAGAAAAGTATAACTGATATTCCTGTACACCAGCTGTAGTTCATTGGGTTGACTGGGAAGTTGCCATAGTGTTTGGAGAGTGCAGGTCCACAGCCACATCTAACCCATTATTACAGCATCTTTGAGCTACCAGAGCAGGACTAAGGAGTCATTTTATGGGGCCGGTATCTGCTCTAGTCTGGGCATGGGCTTTGTGTAGGATTGCCAGATGTAATCGCTCACCCAGCTGCTTCTTTCAATGGAAACAGCCT
Source organism: Excalfactoria chinensis (assembly GCF_039878825.1). NCBI lineage: Eukaryota > Metazoa > Chordata > Aves > Galliformes > Phasianidae > Excalfactoria > Excalfactoria chinensis. The sequence continues at coordinate 43,508,882 of NC_092826.1, forward strand.
AGTGGTGGCCTTTACTCCTCTTAAATTATAAGTGTCTGTTCCTGATCAGTTTTCAGAAGTACTTAGAATTTTTAATCATTACCTGAGACCAACAGTAATAGAAAATTTCTTGATAATTGCATTCTGTTCTTTGTTTTTATGTCTTTTTTCTATTTTTATTTTTATTTTTTTCCTTTGGCTCATTGGGATTGTCCAAGAGCAAAATTACCTGGGAAAGAACCATGTTGTTGGGTTACAAAGCACTAATAAACCTGAACAGCGTTATTTTTTTTTGTCTACACTGAATAGCCTTTGCTGTGTATTAGCCCAATGCCATTACAAATTCAAACCCTATATATATATTGTTCATGGCCCTTTGTGTCATCAGGAAATTAAAGTCTGCAGCTGGCCTCTTCATCTTAGTTAATCATGCGGACATGAAATCCTTAAAGGTCCACGCAAGGGTCCCTGCGGGGGCCCCACTCAGCACTCCTCTCCAGCGTGACATTGTTTTTCAGCTGTGTTTTTATCTTCTCCTCTCTTCTGTTCGGAGCTCCTGCTGCTTTCAGCTTCAGTCGCCGACTGTCATGTGGCACTTTATCATGGCCTGTCCAGAGCACCGCGGTAGCTGTGCCCCTTAACCGTGCACTGCAACCTGCTCTGAAGTTTGGGAGGTCGGTGTGGGCTCCTCTCCTGCTCTCAGTATCACGGATTTTCTGCCTTAGCAGCAAATGAGAAAAATCTCAGTGTGTGCCTCATACCATGTCTGACAGACACAAGGTTGTGGGGTGATGTTTTAAGGGCTTAGCTTCTCCCTCCTGTGTTTTATGCTGTGGTTGCTTGTTTTCTAAGAACTCACTTAAATTATGACAGTAAATCAAAGATTTCCTTCCAGATGTCTCTTAACATCTAGCATCATTTCCTCCAGGTCCTGAGCATGTCCTAGATTTCAGTTTCCTTAGGTAATTTCCTCCCTTGGCCTCAGTGACCCTGACACAGACTGACCTGTGGTTAACTTCATCTCCCTTTTTAAGATTCAGTTTGAAGAAGTCAGTCAATACCTCGTTTAGAGAGGGCTGGGGGAGGTGGGAGTGAAGGAAAGCCTTCACTAGCTTCTTCGTGTTCATTTCCTGTGCCATTGTATTCTAACTTTCTCCCTGACTGATTTCCACTCTCCTGCAGGTGAGAAGAACAATCTCTTCTTATACGTTATCTTTGTGGTTTTTTTTTTTTCCTTTTCTCTTTTGCAGTAGATCCTCTAAAAATTTTATAAGCTCTTCCTTACATCTTGATACATAACATACACGAGAAAGACTTTAAAGGATATATTCTTTTCCTTTTACCGTTAGATTTTTCCAGACTTGTTAATATTTTCTCTTTACCATTGAGAAAGCCATTTTGTCATTTTAAAGACCACAGCTACTTTTGTGGAGCTCTAATCTTTTTTGGCCCTAATCCAACAAATCTTTTAAGCATGTGCTTAACTTCAGACACGTGAGGGGCTGCATTGAGCTCTGTGGAGCCAGTCAGGTGCTTAAAGTTAAGCACACGATGAAGTGCTTTGTTTGGCTGGCCTTCCAAAGCCCCCTGGGAGCCCCTTTGCCTAGAGCCTGCACAGAGCTCAGTGCGACATGAAGCAGCAATTACAGCAGAGAGGGGAGGTCTGCAGCTCTGTTCCAAAAAGTTTGAAAATGGCTTTATTTTCAGTCACTGATTTTAATATAATGCATGCCTTCTTCACACGGTACCTTATGACCTCGAGGTGTCAGCAGTGTAAGCAATACAGGAATAGGACAATGGATAGAGGAACCAAAACAGATCAAACAAGAAAGATGATTGAAAGAAGGCCACGTGGGTCTGATTTCACAAGGGCATGCAGCTTCTTGCATCATCTTCATAGAGACCTTTATGTGTTCTTTCCTCTTGTGGAAGCCATCAGCCTCTTGTAAACCAGTCCCCAGTCTTCTCTGTTAATTTACTTATCTGACTTATCTCTTTCAGCCACCCACATTCTTTGTATTTCTGCTCAGTGGGGAAGGGGGATTACAGGGGGCTGGGGGGAAGACCCATGGATTGTAGAGTCACAGAATGGCTTAGGTTGAAAGAGAACTTGAAGCCCATCCAGTCCCACCTTGTGCCATGGGCAGGGCTGCCACCCAGCAGCTCAGCTGCCCAGGGCCCCATCCAACCTGGCCTTGAGCACCTCCAGGGACGGGGCATCACAGCTTCTATGGGCAGCTGTGCCAGTGCCTCAACACCTCTGAGTGAAGAATTTCTTCCTAACATCTAACCTAAACTTCCCTTCTCAGTTGTTTGTGTACTCAGGGCACTATTGCCCATCCCAGCTTCTGCCTGCTACATCTGCAGTAAAAAGAGTCCAACAGACTGAGAGTGATGGGATAGCATGGGAGTGACATCCCCTATACCATGGGGCAGAGGGACAATGAGGGTATGTATTGGCACAGGCTGCCCAGGGAGATGCTGTTCCAGAGACGTGGTTGTGGCACTGAGGGACATGGTTAGTGAGCATGGTGGGGATGGGTTAGTGGTTAGACTAGATGGTCTTGATGGTCTTTTCCAACCTGAATGATTCTATGATTCTATAGCAGCACTATCCCAGTATTGATTGCTTCTGGCTTCCTCCTCCTGTCTGGGCATAGACTGGTTCATGTGACCTGTAAAGGAAATGTATATGCCAGTGAAGTTAGATTGTCAGTAGTATTTTGGGTGCTCAGAAGTTAACCTAAAGCAATACACTGTGTTCAGGAAAGGCTGCTCTGGATATGTATGAGACCATTAAAATGCATTGTAAAATTGTACATGGTAGACTCCTCTACCAGCTGAACTATCTGGCGCAAGTTGTGCTGAGTTTGGGATAACAGCAAGCTGGCTGGCACTTCTGCATGCTCTGCAGAGCCAGTTAGCCCTAAGGACACTGCTTTCAGCTAGGCCTGGCCAGATGAGCAAACTGCCATTGCTAAATTGATGGGATAGTTCTGAAAAAACATTCAGTTTCCGTTGAACAAGTGATTTTGGTATTCTTCACAGATGTGGGACTTGAAAGTTCTTTGCATAAAGACTGTTCCACCTCAGTGTTGTTCACACCACTCTATAGGGTCTTCTCTATTTTTCAGAGGCTATACCCAGAAAATGTCTCCTTTTAAGCTAAAGGAGGTCAGGGGATTCCTTATTTGTGCTGAGGCAGCAGCCAGCAGGTTTCATACAAGGCCAAAACCCAGTTATACAGGCACAGTACTGACCACAATTGAAGGAAATGTCATATTAACTTTGTCCTCTTCTGCTAGGGAAAGGGAAAGGATTGCCTTTTTAAAATCATTCCTACTGATCTCAGACTTGAGAAGCTACTAAATCAGGAATGGGAGCAGAATGGGACCCACAGAGACAGCAGCAAATTCAGTATTATGACGGGAAGGATAGCATGTTGCTCTTCTGCACTGGAAGGCTGGCATCTCTTCTTGTCATATAACCCTAATTAATTTATATAGTAAGCGTCATGGGGGAAGACAAGATCCAGACTGAAGCCTTTGTAATGGGATTTTGCCCTGTGCCAGGCAGAAGTAATTAACTATATCTATCTTCTCCAGTTTCAGTTGTTCTTCCCTAAAAGACTTACACTGGGAAAGTGAAATCGTACATGGTCACACCTTGTCAGCATATGCTTTTCCTATCTCCTGTGACAGAGTTAAATACTATGCTTGGTCCCTAGCAAACACTCATATCCTTACGGCTAGCAACAAGCTAAAAGTCACTCTGAACATACATACTTGTACTTTAGCAATCAGAATGATGGTAATGTCATAGATAACCTCTGCCATCCTGCATTAGTTTTCATATCCTCTTTTTGTACTTACTTTGATTTCTAGATATATCCTATTGAGTATGTGGCAGGCAGGGAGGGTATTCACGTGTGCAGACAGTACTGAGCTCATCAGGAAAATGCAGGGGAGGAGAGGGAGAGCACAATTGCTCTTAAAAAGCAGAGATAGGAGAATGCATCTTCACACAAATCACAGCAGAACTGTGAAAATCCATGTTACTGAAGATCTGCAAGGAATAAAAGCAAAATAAATTAAAACAAAAACAAAAACAAAAACACAAACACCAACAACATGGATGTGTAGCTCTTGAGCTTGTACATTAGGGATTAAGAAGTAGAGGCCACCTGTTCCAGGGCTGCAGCTGGTGGGTATCAGGAGAGAGTTCAGGGGCCATTGCTTTCTTCAGTCTAAGTCCCAGCTGTGATGGCCAAGGAGGATGCTGTCCAGGTCCTTGCCACTGTCTCTCCGGTGACAATTCTTGCACCTTCCAGCTCAAGAAAATCCCTCCCAAGCTCATTTTCATGTGGCCATCCAGACCCATACTAAGTTGTTCTTGAATTCATGTGCTTTAAGTCTGCATCAAGAATAGCTGTATGTAACTGGGTTTGCCTGGGTGGGCTGGGGGCAGCTGTCTCTGCAGTTTGCAAAGAGTGTGCTTGGGTCTGCTCCTGGAGGACATGGGGGCCGATGGTGTCACTGCCTGGAGAATCCAGAGGCACAGAAGAGGAGAGCTGGATCATGAGCAGCTTCCCCAACCCCAGGGTCTGCATCCTGCCCTGCTTGCAGACACCGCTCCTCATAATGGCTCTGAGAGCTGTGCCTGCCATTGTCTAAGTGCAAGATGTGCAGGAAATTTATCCTATTATACCAAAATTGTGGTCATTCCCCACACCCCTGGCACCTATATTTTGTTTTTAATGACTAGTTTGTCCTCACTCTAGCTGGGATAAACTACCCAGAACCTCTCTCCTAGGCACCACTTCTCTCTATTCTGCATGACTTCTTGCTGTCTCAACTGGTCCTGAACCAGAAATAAAGCCCACACAACAAATTTTAGACAACAATCCCTAATATATTCTGTCTCTTTAAAGCCTTTCCTGTCTCTCACACACCCATGATAGGATCTTACTTCAGCATTCCAAGCTGCCCCTATCTCATTTAAGCCTTATATCTCTTAACTTTTGTCCTTGGCATCCAGACAATTCTTCTATTCTCAGGATGCTTTCTGCTGAACTTCCTGTCTATAAAAATGCGCTAAGGGAGTCTATCACTCTTCCAGCCTATTCCTTCCCCTTCCCAGAGCTTCCCCTTCTCTTACCATACCAAGCAATTATTCTTATTAATTATTCCAGCTAACAGTAATTATCAGCAGCATGCACCCCCAGCCACATTAATAACAGCGATCTCTAGGACACTGAGGAATTGGCTGAAAAGATTCACTTTGCTACTTGGATTGCACAGGAAGACAAGTTCCTTTTCTTCTAATTTTTTTTTGGGGGGGGAGGGAGGGATCGTGGGGCATGACTTCTTGCTTTAAGATGGGCTGAAGGAGGATGGATGAAGAAATGAAGACTTGCTGTATTCGGGCTTGTCAAAGAAGAATTAAAGAATGGAGATAATAGAGATTGAAGGTTTAGGCTGCGGATTTTATACAGGGTTTCTAAGCAATTGTATTAATTGATTTTTTTAGCTTCTGATATTTATGGGCCAAATACTGAAATTTCTGCTTGGGCTCCAATAATCTGGGATCTGCCTCAGGGTTAGGGCTTCAAATTGTTTTCATTTGCTCCACAAGCACAAGTGCTGCCATTCAGCAGCAAATGGAATAAAATTTGGCCATGTTTCATCATCTGTAATTTGTCAATATTTTTCATCTCTCTGCTGAGAAGCACTGGAGTTTTAAGAAGTGATATTTGTTTAGTGTGGCAGAACAAAGAAAAATAAAGGCAAAAATATTCAGAAAAGGAAAGAAATTAAAAAAATAATAAAATCCATCTGTAATGTGTGAGTTAAGAAAATCTTTCCACTCCAAATTGTTTAGCATTTGCCTAAGCTGCAAAGTTTTTAATGACATTCTAGTGAAAATAGAGCACTCTGGCTAAATTCCTTCAAACCCCATAAAGCAGATGACTGGGAACCATAATGGAATTGATGCTGTCAAGTGCATTTGCTTTTTTAATGCTAACATGTTTTTGGTTGTTAAGAAACAACAACTAAAAAAACAAGTGGCATATGATCAACTTAGCTTCTGACGGGGGCATTGGAACCCATCTGGCTTATGGATCCCCCACTTTTTTATTAGCCTGAGATTATAAAGTTGTAACACTGTAGTTTAGCTTCTGGCTTATGCAATTTTAAATTGGCAAAGGGCTAACTAAAAGGTGTGAGTTTCTGAAAGCTGAAATATAATACTGACCCAGTGCCTACTGCACGGGCTTGCAGCAGATGTACTGGATGAAGGAAATACAGTAGTGTTGTTGAAATGTTACGGATTGGTTCCAACTGAGTGGCTATAGATATAAACCAGCTTTCAAAGCAATAGATGAGATAAAAATGTCAGAAACAGACATTAAAAGATGGTGCCACATATTACTTAATGAAACCGCACAAGGCAAAAATAATGCCAAATGTCCTCCAGTAGCAGTGAGTATACTCCATGAACATTAGCTTCACACTTGTCAATACCTGTGATATAAAAAAAAGCAAAAATCCACCATCTCAGTCTTCACAGGTTTCTTTAATTTCAATAAGCGTTTTAACACAGAGAGGATTTGTTCTCTCAGTGTGCTTCATTAGCATAGCTTACCACCACAAAACCTGGTTGTATTGAGAAAGATTGCCCCATTATCAAATAATTAGGGCTGTCTTAGCAGGTGCATACACTTACCTTTGTAATTAAATCCTTGTTAAAACACCAAAATCCAGAGGATTTAAATGGTTACCTGTTCCCAGAGGAGGTAGCCCAGAAAGTTATTCTATAAGGTAGACATCATTTGGGAGCAAAAATACTGAGCAGAGAATCTTTTCCTCATGGGATGTTTATGAAGCACATCTGCACACATCATGCAGTGCAATAAAAATTGCAATGACAATTCTAGACAAACACCTACTGGATAAGAAGCCAGAGAAACCAAGCATAAGCCTGCACACAATCATATGCTATGTAATGGAGCTTTACAGCTTCACTAGTTTTACTGTTACAAGCAAAATTAAAGACGATGATTCTCATTTTTTAATAATTCTTTGAAATACTTGCCTGAGTTACTATATGCAATAATGAATTTGGGAAATTTATTCCTGAGCTTATCTTCTAAAATGTTGCTGCATTGGAATAGCAGTGATTACATGGTTCCATTTACAACTGTTTCAGAAGAGCACAGAATTCTAATAAAGTTTGAAAGAAAATAATTAAAGTTTCAGTAATCTCGCACAGTCATAAAAAATGACATTTATATTATAAATAATGTTTGTATATTCCTATGTTGAGTGGTTTGCATGTTCTAAGGATCCGTAGGTGTCCATATTAATAAAATGTGGAAGAAGTGGATTAGACAGTCTATTACAACAAATTATTTCTGTTCAGTTGGCACTCTTATTGTCCTCACCAGAACTGGTCAACCAAATAAGACTCAATTAGGTACTTTGCCTAGAGGTGTAGCAGTATTTTTACCATAAAGGATACTGAGCAAGCTCCCTTTCTTGTAGCAGTATTCAGTCTCCAAGTTGAGATCAGAAACCCCAACCAAACTCTTGTTTCCAAAAAGCCAGGGAAAAAAACTGCAAAATTGGAAAAGATATATTTTCCATCGCTCAGAAAATCTTCTGACCAAAGCAGTAGGGCCCAATATGAAAAACAGTTTAAAAGATCTGCACATACTCATCTACTTTAATCTGTGTTCAGAGTTGTGTACTCAGTGCTGACAAAAGTACTCTCATATTTAAGGTGGGAAAATTCCATAGAACAGCCAGCTTCTGGAGCAATGTTTTTAGATAAATGGAGTTAGTCCTAGAAATCAATTTAGACAAAGCTACAGCAGGGCTGGTATTGGAATTCACCATCTCACTACATAATTTGAATAAATGGGAAAAGAGATGACTCCTGAGAGTAGCGCTGGCAGCCAAAAGAATTATACTGATGGACTGGAAAAGCAAAGCCTTGCCATGTATTGATTTATGGACTATTGCCCTTCTGGATATAGCTAAATGTGAAAGAACTCCCTTTATTCATACTAATAAAATGGACATCAATGCTCTCAGAGAAAAACTGCTTTTGGAGTTGCATTGTGAATAGCTGATGTGTGGATGGTCGTCTTCACTTGCCCATCAGATGTGCTCTGTGGGCCAGTGAAGTTTGAGACACACAGAAAGTAACTGGGACTTTCTCTGGAGTTGTTTCATTTGTCTGTTTATTTTTACTCAAAATGGTTTCCTTTTTTTCCCCCTATCATCAATTCATGTAAATCAGGACTTAAGATAATGCATTATCATCTACTAGATGTTGTCTTCTGGTAGTAAATTTTTGGCATTTTGGTGACAAGTGCCCTTTTTTCTGATTTATTACCCCGTGGTAATGCGAAAGGTGAGTGAGTACAGCACAACACTATTTCCACATCCACTGTGATGCTCTTTTAGCTGTGATCTCCCTGTCCTACGCTCCCGAGCTGGGTTAATGCACACCACATTCAGTACAAGAAGACCCTTGTAAAACAAGCCTTGTTCTCTCAGACAAACAAATGCTGTCTCTTAGGTCTTGTTTATGTTCAGAGGATCCTCTGAAGACTTTCTGCTCTCCACAAGTTCATCTCCATCAGTGTAAGTAATATGGGGAGCCCTACTGCCAGAATTTTTAACGTTGTATTGATTAAACTGCTATGAGTGGGATGAAATTATGTGGTATTAGTTGTGCTGGCAACTGGTTTACCTCAGGGATCTTTGTGTTGCTTATGCTGGTGGAGCTAAGCCAGAATTAGGAACACTGGGAAATTGAAAAAAAAATAAAAAATGTAGAGAGAAGTTCTTATACAGACATGACTTTGGTTGTTGCAACTTAATGTTATAAAATGAAGAGAGCTTTTAGAGGCTGGTACACTGTGGCACTCGGTGACAGGCCCTGTCCATCTTCCCAGAAAAAAGGGCCCTAGGTACGAAGCCATGAGTCAGAGCCTGCCCTGCTGGGCATGGCAGCCACAGAGCACAGCTGCAAGGCTAGACGAAAAATGAGTGGTTTACTTTAGTTTCCGAGGAGCTAATGAGAGATAGTGAGATAATGAGGTCAGTTCTGGTATATGCGGGTGTCCTTGTCCCATTGTTTGGCCCTTTCCTTAACCATACCCTGGTAGCTGCTACCACAGACAATGGCGTTTTGTCTGCCCAGCCCCAGTGAACAGCAATCCTGCACCCACCAGGACACCAAGGGAAGTGAGTCAGCTGCCTCTGGACATGGCAACAGGGCTGCTCTGCCTGCTGAGAACCACTGTTCTGGGAAAGAAAACCCAGTCCCTGGAAAAAAACAAAAAAAGATGAACGTCCTGGTCCTACTGTTTCCCTAGGGTTTTCCCTAGGGAAAGTGGCTATCAGACCAACTGTGAAGTGCTTGAAAGTTACTGAGGTGCTTGTAAAGCTCCCTGTGAAGCCAACAAATGATTGGCTGTTGAGTCATTCCTGAGAAGGTTTACTAATAGAAGCTACTGAGATAATCACTGCTATGCAGATGAATCTGAAAAAGAATTGTCATTGCCTTGTTAATACAAAAACACCTGGCTGTCAAGGGTGGCTGGACAAGATGGTCTTCCACCTTCCTTGATATATAGACTGCGCACACACTGACCCCAGTGCTGACAGGAGGAATACGATAGGTGTCAGGTTTTGCTGTGGTTATGTGAAGGATGCAGGTATTTGCTGTTTACCAGACAAATGTTATTAATGATAGGACTTACAGCATGGCTTCTTCTGAGATAACAGGACTTGACTTCTGTGAAGACAGAAAGTTAAGGGTCTCAATAAGTTTGTTAAACAGAGCACTGGTTAGCAGCATGATTTGTAAATACTGAACAAAATTTAAGCCTCGATCAAAGTGGAAAAGAGAATAGAGAGAATACCTCTTATGTTATTCCTTATTCATTGCAAACTAATATCAAAATCTGTAGGAAAAAAAATAAATATGCCCCAATCATCCCTTGTAGATCAAACACAGAGAAAAATCCCAATGTTTGTTGACAAAACATACATCTGAAATATTTGGGGCTAGGTGGTTGCAGAGCTTAGATTGAAGTTAAAAAAGACCTGTCACATCCAAAACATTGTCTGAAGTTAAGCCTGAACAACCAACGACTGAAATTTATTGGCAGCTGACAGGTCTTCAGTGGCCTGTGATGATTACAGTCTGTGATGCAAAATGGTGGTTGCCATGTTAAGTGTACAGTCACACTGCACTCGTGGTAGGACACACAAAAGAAAAGCATGAAAAATTTACTCGGGCTGTAGAATGGATGGACTGGAAAAGACGAAAGATGGAGATGAGGCCATGAGGTCAAGTGTTGGAAGTTAATATCTTCCTTTTGTCAAAAGAGCCACAGAATTGTAACAAATTTCTCAAGAAGTCTGAAAAAAATATATGCTTTAGCAGAACACTTCACTAGTAATTCTGACAAGCATTTGCTTTCTGAATCTCATTTTGAGTCTTTCTTAGCTGTTTCTCAAGTAAAGGCTGGCACAGCCCAGCCCATGTAGTCTGCCTGTATATTCTAAACTGATGACACTACAGCTTCAGGGAAAACAGATTCAGAGAAGGTGACTGCAGACTATTCCCATGTATCAGTCCTGAAGCTTGGGTAAGCAAAACTTACACTGTCGTTTTGCTTCTCGTTCACATATTGGGTGTAAAGATAGTAACTTATCCTCAACACATCTGAATGTGTCTTATTTTCACAACACTGTTCCTATGCGGGATTTAACAATGATGGAGCAGAATCATTACAATGTCATCGATTCCTTACACTGTAAGAGCTTTTGGAAGCCAGATTATCTTCAGAGCTATAAACTCAGGGTAATCATCGCTGCCACTTCCTGTATCAGCACAGTGTTTTGGGATGTTGTTTTAAAAACTGCTTTGCCTTCAAACCTTTGTGCAAACAAAATCATGTTTTCCCTATATGTTCCCCAAGCTCCTGTTTGGAGATGGTGGACAGGCTGACCCCACTACCACCTTGTGCCAGTCATACTGCAAAAATTAGCTCTGAAGTGTAAAGCTGCAATCCCGGAGAGAATTTGCTTCCCTAGGCTACTCATCTCCTTCAGCACAAGCTTTGCCATGCTCTTATTCAGCAGATGGTGTAGGAGAGAGAGCCTCCAAAACCACAGAGACAAATATTTGATTTCAATGAGTACATTAAAGATTAGTCACTTCTCCCCTCAAATTATCTGTGTTCTGCAGAGAGTACAAAGGACATGGTTTGGATCACCCCCTTTTTAATAAAAGCAATTTCCAGCTGCTATTGCAGGGTGCTTGTGGCAACTGATACTCCATCCACAGTTTGGTGAGGAAAGGATGTTGGCCTTGACACATTCCCGAGCAGTCCGAAGAAAAATGATTTTTCATGAAAGTCACCCACCTCCAATAGCTATGCCAAAGGTAGGACTGCTGTATTAGCACACATTGAAACAGTGAATGGTGTCTTGATGTGCAGATTTCTGACTTGGAAAAAGCAGCAAGCCTTACAGCACTGTTGAAGTTTGCGGCGAGAGGAATGAAATGCTAACAGTAGTTTGTCCACATTTCGCTTTTCTCTAGCTTCTTTTTTTGACTGAATCTTTTAAGACTTCTTGATTTATTTTTCATCTGTATCCGTGTCAGCTGTTGAGGCCCAAGGTTGCAATTTCCTTTTGGTGAGAACCAAACCCTATCACCTCACATGGAGACATAATATTACCCATTGGTCAGCTGTTGTGGGAAGGACAGGGCAAAGATGAGTCCTGGTCCTTTGAGTGGAGGAGTTTGTCAGGTCTACCTTTTGTCTCTGGGAAGCACCTGCTCTTGCTCCATGCCTTTGAATAGTTACAGTGTCTCCAAAGAAGGGTTAGGGTATGGGATTTGGGAAGAAGTGGCAGCAAGGTCCGCTGCTACTCCCAGCAGTTGGTGTTTGTATGTGTACAGCTGTGTGACTTTAGACTAGCCTGTCTTTAGGATTTGACTTAGTGCTGAGAGCTAACAAGTTTACTTCTCCATTTTTCCCATGAATCTTTCTGGTAGATGACTGTCGTTAGATTAAACACATTGCTAAAAGCAAGTGTTTTGAAGTTTTCTTCCTGCCTCTGCATTCCTCTTTGCATGTGGACCCCTACCACTGCTCATGCCATAACAAGACCACTTCCAAAATCTTTTATTTCTTCCAGACTTTCAGCCTGTCACAAACACTTTTCTGCCTCTGTCTCCAGAAATTATTTTTCTTTTTCTTCAGTAACCACATCTCTGCTCTCTGTTACCCCTTCTTTTCTGCCTTATTTTCAACTTGTACCCAGTCCGTCCCATTCACAACCCCACTGCCATCATTATCTTGTTAAACCCTCTTTTAAACTGTTTCCTCCACAGTGTTCTTGAGCACAAATTCTAATTTCTCTGCCTTCATGAGATCTCACAACTCAGAGCAGGTCTATGGTTTGTATTTCCTTTCTTAGTGCTTCTCCCAGTGTGATGTCATAATTCTCACAGTGCTGTTTGTGCATTCTCAGCCATCTTCTCATGCTCTGGTCTAGGGAATAGATGCGTCTTCCACATGCAAACCACAAACATCTCTCTCCTGTTTTGAGGTCCACAAGCACTAACTCCAGTCCACTCTGTTTCAACATCATAATGAAAGGAATGAAGCAAAATGCTGGGTATCCTGTGATTGTTTCAAACTCCTCTGCTGTTAGTGGTCTTTTCAAAGTTCCTTACGGTAGAAACTGCCTTTATTTTTGCCATCTTGAGCTCAAAGAAAACTGACAACAATTAAAACAGGGGGGAAAGAAACTGCTGGAAAAAATTCACCGTATGTTTTTTTCCATTTTACAAACAATGCCCACATGCACTGCTACATATAGCATTGAATATATTAGGCAAGTGCTACTATTCTGACTACATATAACATCAGGAACGTTCCACTCCCAAACATAAGATTCACGAATGTTATGATAGCAGCACAACTACTAATAAACTGTGAATATTTATCCAGCATTACCTCTGTAATCAGAAGGTCTCATCAATGCCCCATTTGCTCTACAGACATGGAAAAAAAAAACAACAAATGTATTCAAGACAAAGGAAAACCATTGAAACAGCTTTTTTTTACAGTCTATGCTTTATCACTGCTTCATTGATTTTTCAGTATTTTAGCAGATACAGCACAACTGGATTAGCTAGATAAGGAACCTTTCACTCCGAGGTCATCAGTTCACATCTGAGGCAGGTTGCTAATGACAGAGAGTCACTTCAGCATATCATTTTAATAAAGTTCAGGACAGAGACAGGCCTTCCACGGGCATAAAGCAATGCTTTAACTTTCTTAAGCTGCTCACAGCATACACAACTAGACCAACTTTGTTGCCTGCCAAAGTCAAACTGATAGAGAGTTAGATGGTCATCTAGTTGCCAGATGTCTGGCTGTGTAACTTTCTGGCACTAAACATTATATAGAGACAGATCTATGGATTGGATCAATTAGCATTACACTTACCATCTGACAACTGTTTGGTCGCCTTCGCCCAGTTCCTAGAGGACAGGTGTTCACATCACAGAAATCACCATCACAATTGGTACGACTAATTGATATGGTTGTTGGCAGTCACAGCAGAGAGGACATGGACTGAATTAGCACAGAGACCAAAGCACTGTTTCACCCCTAGAGATGGTCTCTTCAGCTCAGGATGTCCAGGGCATTGGGATGATGCCCCTCTGTCATTGCATGTGTTGTGCCGAGCAGAATCTGTTCTGCTTTTGGATCCAGTAAATTTATCCAGCATTAAATTCAACGAGGTTTTGTAGGGAATGAGTGAAAGAAAGGGATATGAGAATCTCTTTTGTTTTATTTTTTAGTTAGATGCCTTAAGAAAGACTTTTCTTTACACTTCTTGCCTTTTTCCCAATGTAAGGAAAATAAAGTATAAAGTGAGTGCAGAGATCTTAGCAATATGATCATGTCATGCACCATTTCAAGGGGGAAAAAAGTACCTTGCAGAGATACTCAGGCATTTACAGTAACCGTAATGCTCCCTCATTTCTTCTGTTTTGCACTCCAGACAGTCATGTAAAGAGCTTCATGAGCATATTCTCTTGCGGAGCTTGTGGGTATACTTGGTGATTAGACAAATGGGGTTCTGCTTTGGCAAATGTCCATTGCTTTCCCCAGCTGACTTACAGAATATGCTATAAAATGCAAAGGAAGGCAATAAACCTCCCATCTGCAGCTGAGATTTCCACTTTGCCAAAGACCCTTTTGCTATCAGCACCTTTAACTATGACTTTCAAAGAAGAGAGAGGTGTCATTTTTTTTCTGCAGCAGATATTTTACTACATTCATTGGCAGCATTACCCAACCCCTAGGTGAATTGATTTTGAGTATTAGCCTAAGAATAGCAAAGCCAATAATCATGTTAAATATAAATAGGTCCACAGACCATTATTTTATGTAGAAGAGAAAACAAGAATTTCAGCTGCCTTCCTATTCTTTTTGCAGTCCAGAACAGTAGTATTTTTTATAGTCCATACTTAAAATGCACATTATTGATTTTTAATACATTTAGCGGATACAGCATAATTACAGTCAATAATGCAAATACTGCAAGTGAGAAATGCAATTAGAAGACAGCAAATATGTTGCAAGCTGAGTTAGGAAAAATTAAAAGATGAAATATTTTGTTTCAGCACAGGTATTTCCAGATCTTGCCTTTGTATTCTTCAGAGGAATTCTGCCCTCCACTAAACTCTCATTTCCAATACTAAAGGATTAAAGAGGAACAGATATGAGCCAAAGGAATTTGCTTGAAAAAGCCCTTACATAGCAAACAGTTGCTACAGCAGAGGATGTTCGTTCACTGTCACCTTAATTTGAAAGGTATCATTATCATTAATTTTGACAAGTGGCCTTTCCTTTGGGAATTCAAGCTTGAGCCAGTCAGACTTTCCTTCTACTCGGTTAAGTAATTCCTTTCAGCGTTAAGAGTCCAATTGTATATCCTTTCACCTAACAAGATCAAAACAGCTACTTTCAGGCTGATGAGTGATTAAGGAAAACAAAGAAAGAACAAATAGAATGTAAAACTTTGCTAAAACAAAGAGAAACAAAGTGCCTGGGGTGTTGCTGGCTAAATGACTCATCCCACTGCTTCCTATTACGCATGCCAGGATGCTCCCAACTCCCTCCGCACAGCACCTACGAACCTGAACTGAGGCACTTCCTCCCATGCTTTGTGGTTGCAGACATGTTACTCATAGGGAAGGTCCCAAGAGGATCACATGGATACAAAAGGCAGATTCTGATATTTCTTTTTCTGCTTTCACGTGTTAAGGATCTTATCCTCTCGTGTCAAGGGACAAGTTAATTCAGACTCAAACGGTGCAGTGTCTCTTTGAATAGTTCCCTGTTGAGGGCATTTTTAGTTCTGGCAGCAGTTTCCTCTTCTTCTTTCAGTGTATTTTGCTTCATTAATTATTCCAAGAAAAATAACTTGATATTCCAGTTTATCTTAATCCAATGTGTGCAACTAAAGGAGATATTCTCCTGTTGTCGGTGGTAATCTCTAAATTGCTATGGAAAACACAAGACAGAGACCTGAAAGCGGCCTTTCAGTATCTAAAGAGGGGCTAGAAGAAGGAAGGTGACAGACTTGAGCAGGGTTTGCTGTGATGGACTAAGGGGATATGGTTTCCAACTAAAGGAGTGGAGATTTAGATTGGATATAAGGAAGATGCTTTTTACAGTAAGAGTGGTGAGGCACTGGAACAGGTTGCCCAGAGAGCTGGTGGATGCCCTGTCCCTGGTCGCACGCAAGGTCACAACGGAGAGGCTCTGAGGAACCTGAACTAGCTGTGTATTTCCCTGTTCACTGCAAAGGAGTTGGACTATGATATGCCTTTTGATGGTCCCTTCTGAACTCAAATGATCCTACAATTCTATGACATTTATTCCTCATACTTATTTATTTATTATTTTCCTGTGGGAAAAATCCATCAAAACTATGAGTTGTGAATCAGCCTGTTTCGAATTTGTATTTGTATCATATCATGTACACTGTAGTTTATATTATTTTTCTAAAGATGAATTATTCAAGTTAGGAAAGAGGAATTGTGCCAACCTGCAGTTGTCACGTCCTCACAAATAAGCAGGTTTGCCCCCAGAGCTTTCTGTCAGCTAAAGCCAGTACTAAGAAATTGTCCTGAATGCTGGGTACAGCTCAGTTGTGGAGACAAAATAAAAGCAAACAGCTCAATTTCTGACCACTGGCACTGGATTCCCGCTTTGAAATCTGGACACTGAGGTGGTGCTGGCTAAATACGCCCAGGACACACAGCTCTGCCCCCAGCACAATGTTTGTGCTGGTGCCAGGGTTCTGCCCTTCTGCCATTGACTTCTATCTCTCAGCCCAGTGCGGGGAAATCAACCTGCTAGGCCTCGTGTCTTCTGAACTGCAAGGTTGTGGGTGCTGAGAGGGTTTCCTCCAGCTGCTCCTTGCTCTGAAAGACAAAATGCTGCCACCGTGGTGATTTCCTGGCTTGCAATCTCAGATCTGCTAAATAAAAATATAACTGTGGATCACAGAGCAAGCAAAAGACTCTTTTTCCTGTAGAGATCTGCAGGGAGAAACTTCTTGTCCCTTAAATGAAAAAAAAAACAAACCTAAAATACAGACAACCGCTCTCCCCTGTCCTTCGCTGGGAGCTCTCTCTTGTCCTTGTCTTTCCAGAGCAGTTTCTTTTTCCTTTCTAACAGATCGTGCATTACCACAAAAAATAGTTGTTCCTTGTCAGTATCTCCTCAAGCGATCAATTATTTATTCCCAAAGTTTTTTGGTTTTTTTTTTTCCTATTCTCTGTTGCATTTTATATGATGATAAGATACCTGTTGTCTGTGACAGCTTCGTGCTGTAGGAAAAGAAAATGAAGTTGAATGAGGGACAGATCAGCCTCGAGTAAACAGAGCTCTCTCTTTGGAGAAGATAATATTTCAGCTTTTTTTTTTTTGCTGTACCCCTTTCCCTCTGGTAACACAACCTGGTTTTGGTTCTTGAGGAATTTCTGGCCTTACCAAGACCAAAGGACAAGTCTTGTGCTCCTTGTGCCAGTAAGGTAACCCTGGCAGTTTGTATGGAAGAGGGCTGTTCTCTATATTGGAGAAAGGAAAGCTCCAGAGAGACCTCATTGTGGCCAGCACTTGAAGGGGCCTTACAGGCAAGAGAGGGACCAAGTTTTTACATTGTCTGATAGTAACAGGACAATGGGGAATGGCTTTAAAGAAAAAGGGGAGATTTAGGTTAGATGTTAAAAAGAAATTCTTTACTCAGAGGGTGGTGAGGTGCTGGCACAGCTGCACAGAGAAGCTGTGGTGCCCCATCCCTGGAGGCGCTCAAAGCCAGGCTGGATGGGGCCCTGGGCAGCTGAGCTGCTGGGTGGCAGTCCTGCCCACAGCACGGGATGGAACTGGATGGGATTTAAGATGCCCTCCAACTTAAGCCTTCCCATGATTCTATGATTCTATATCTCAGCTTTTCAGGCTGCTGTGCCACTTGTCTGTTGAATTGTTCTATTTTGACCTATTGACTTCTCCATGTGTCCAGGACTAACAAAACACTGTGGAGCATTTGTTCCTCTTCAGGTCCTCCTTCTTTCAGAACCTTCCTTACCACTGATGTGAGGCACAGAATATGAATTTAACTAAGTCAACAGTTTGCAAATGTATTCAGTAATGTTAACAAAGAGTCAGTGACAAATGACATAAGTAAGCTCTGAATAATTTCCAATCAAATCAATGCTATTGAATATATCAGAGGAACACAATAGTCTTTTCATTACTCCTTATTTTTTCTTAAATATCTTGGAGGGCTGATAAGGGTGTCATGTGTTTAGGTCACGTACCCCTTGCAATACGTGATTTTCTGTGTGAGTCAGATTGTGACACGAGGCCGGAGGCTCTTCTCTCCCCCCTCTGGTCTCAGTCCATGCCAAAGTTGTCCATTTTGTAGAAAAAGGGTGGGATGCATGCTTAGGCCAGGATGTATGGTATGTCTCAAGTGATTTTCCTCCAGAAATAATCAGGAATCTACACCAAAGTAAATACACATTGTATGAAGTCCTCTCCATGCCTTGGCTGTGTGCTGGAGCTGCATTGCCAGGACTAAGAGAGAACCACAGGGAGTATGAGTAGTGCAGAGGCTTTGGGTTTCTAGGCAGAAATGCCTGACCTCTGGCAGATCCCTTGAGATATCCTGGTTCCCAGATCTGAACTGCTTAGCCTGTTCCAAGATGAACAGGGGGAGGCAGGAGATAAATATACACTTAATGCCTTCCTGATGGAACAGTCTCTAGAAAATTCCTCGAGGGAGTTTCCTGTCCTTTTTTTGCTGGTTGTTTTGAGTAAAGAATGAAGTGACCCATTGGTAAAGTTATTAGAAACCTTCATCCAGCAAGCTGAAATGAATACTGCAAGTTAAATATTTACCGCTTCTCTTGCTGTCTTAAAACAATATTGCAAATAAAAGAGTTATTAAAATAACAATGAACTATAAAGAGAATGAATCTGAACCAACAGCACTGTTTATGAGCAACAGCACATCTCAGACAAGGCTGAAACTTGCCTCTGAAGGTACAGCAGATACTGAGTATGACTCTCAATCCATTTACTGCTCTTTTCCAGCACTGAGGGAAAAAAAATCCCAAGACTTTTCTCCTGACCAACGTACAATGCAATATAACTACTAGCCTGTGCAGTGTTAACCTGTAGGAGAGCTGTAACTATTGTACTTTTATAACAGGAATTCTTCCTTGCTCCCCCATCACAGATGCAAACACATCAGATATTAAATCTGAGAGGATAACATCGATGCCCTGCATTGCAGGCTTCCTTTGATGGCTCTAGGGAAAATGAAGGTATTTTGCTGTTTCCTCTCCAGAGGCATCTGGTTTAGTCAGGTGGTTCGCAGTGCACATGGTCACATTTATTGTTTGGTTCATTCTCCATTGTGCTTCTTCCCCCCATCCAATATTTTATCTGTCCTGGCCTTTCCCAAGGACTTTTATACAGCACTGAAACATTTGTTTGTTTCTGGCATTTCCATCTGGTGTTAAGAGGATGAGAAACAGGCTCATGTCACTAGCACTCCCCAACCATCAGTATGACTGTTACAATGTCCCACAGATCTGGGGTTTTATGTATCTCCCACCTCTAATGCCTTATCAAGTATAAGTGCTACAAGATCCTGTTCAAGTTCTGGTAAATATTCTGTTGCAAAGGAATCCCCATCATCATGAGGTCCCACCATCTTAGAAATCATATACATCAGCTATTACAACCACCAGGTTCTGCAGACCCCAAAATAAAACAACCTAAATCTAAAAAATGGTTAATATCATCAGTAAAACCCTACTTCTCAACTCACTGAGCAGAATAGAGCAATAAACTGATGATATTTTTAGGTTGTCTGAATACTTTTTATTTCTTCTTGTGATCAAGTGGTCTTCCTGTCACCTGCTTTGGATGATTTTGCATTTTATGTGCTGTTCAAACTAATGTTAACTATTTCTACCACTGTGGTTTTAACCTTCAGAAATGCCAGGTAATACCTAGTAGAACTTTACAGTCCCCAGAATTACATTATACTCTACTACAAACAAGACCTATTCCTCATTCAGATTTGTGATTCCAGTTGGATATCTTCTGCGCTGGCCCTAGGAAACTATATTACCCCATATTACCCCAACAGGGGTCTCCAGGTGAGATGGCAGTTGCACATCTGTTAGTGAACTGTTTTATTTCCAACACAAATTCTTTCAAACCCATCTATAAAATGCCATTTTATCAGTGGGTGACCTGGGGATGCACTGGAGAGATGCTGGAGATCACTTCTTTGTCACTATTTTCTCCCTCAGCCTGCCAGAAGATAGAAACTTCTGTCACCTAGATGGGTTGGACATGGGTTACAACCAGCATGGTAGGGTCAGTACCTTTGTAGCTTTCCTCTGTAGAACCACACCAAGATTTTCAGGTGTGAATCTTCCAGGACTCTTCAATATGTGAGCTCTTCCCTTCCATATAGAGCCATCTCACAGGAGCTTGTTTCTGTTTGTCAGGTCATCTTTAAAAGTTAGAGTTTACTTGAAAACCTCTGCTGTATGGCCTTTGAAGAGACAGCCTAAGAAGTTTTCTAGCTGACACACAAAAGACAAAAAGCTTTTTCACAAAGTTTTGAATAGGTTAGGATATCTGGGAGTTTTCCTTTGCCATCTTAATGGCAACAGACACACTTGGATACTATAGAAGATGTCCTTGAAAACCCAACACATCCAGGAAAGATGGGATTGTTTAGAGTTAGTATAAAAACATTAAACAACCCTTTGTCTGAAACCAAGCCTAGGAAGAGAATGGCAATTGTTGATAAGCATGCAATATCTGCCCTCGTGGCAAATTATTTGTGCTGGCGAGTCATTGCGGCTTGGGATTTTCCTTCCTGGGTCATGTCCTTTCTGCTCTTTTGTATTCAAATCTAAAGTGAACATAAACTTCAGTCTTTTCTTCCATTTGCTCTTTTGGGGCACTTTTCCCACAAACTTTCCTGTAGCAAAGGGAAATGTAACAGAAAAATATAACAGCAATAAAAGCAAAGTTACATCAGCTCTTAGATTCTTCCAAAACTGAATTCGCATAGGCAATATTGAGTAGGTTACCAAGGCCAGGTTCAGAATTACTGTAAATGAAAGGTATTCTATGCTAAAAAGAGATATGCTGGGAATGCATGGCATTTTATTTTATTTTTTTACTTTGAAATAGTTGGACTACTGCACAACAGTAATGTACAGAAATTCCATTTACCTTTAATCTTTACATTTCCTTCTACTAGCAGAGTAGATTACATGCAATTTTTTGTTGGAGAAAGTGTAAAATGATATCTCCCTTTTGCTGAGAAAATTCTCAGTTAAGTTAAACAGATCACAGTTTGATCGGCAATTTAATCATTTAACAGTAGACCTTTGTACATGAAGATGAGCGTATAGAAAGTAAAGAAAAGTGTCATTGGCTTGAGGCTACTGAATAAGTAGAACCACTAGTTGCATTATTAAAAGAAGTTGTGTCTCTAATTTATTCCTGAGGCAGGTAAAACCAAAAGATAACTCTCAAATGTCAAAACACCAGTGTTAGTGAATGTAATGCAGGAGACAAAATTCCCACCGCTACTTCAGGTAAAACAAACTTTAAGGAGGATTCTAGCACTTTTGTAATGATGGAATACAACCTTAGGCGATATAAATTCATAATCTCTCAGGACGAATGGCCTTTAAAAATGCAACAGATTATCCAATTCACCACTGAAACGGGATTTGCTCTGGCAGCCATACAATGCGTATAATAGATACTACAGAGCTGCACATTAACATGATACTTGTGTTATCTTTGAATTTTTCAGTTAAGCCTGATATGCTGTCAATAAAACCATGATAACAACAGCAAGCGCATTAATTTGGGCATCCAAGTCCCCACCATTCCTTCTGCCTTCTCTCTTCTTCCTTGTTTCTTCATTCAATAGATGGGTAAAAGCCAAGCAGAGCAGAGGACTGGGGAGATGCCTTGCCAGGAATTCCCTTTTCTGCTGTTAGCATATTGCACAGAGCACGAGGCAGTGTTGCTGGCTCAGCACCCCCAGCCTCTTTTGTGCTCAACCCCACTCCTGAGGGGTTGGTGATATCGGTCTGGAATTACAGAGGAGGGCAGAGAGTTATAAGTCCTGTAGCACTAGTAGGAGGATGCTGTGGGGTATGCAGCTGTGGGGCAGGAAGAGGTGTGGAGTGGGCAGAAGGGGCCAAGGGTGGATGTTCAGGAAGTGGGTTTTCATGGTGCTCCCCATCGACCTGGTCTCTCCTCTCCATAATTCTTCTTGTTGTCCAAAGCTGTAATGGGCAGATGCATCACCCAAAAAATAAATGAAATAATTCTCCTACGCAAACTCATTTTAGCAAGCAAAGTTTGATTTATTTATTTCTTTTATTTAAGTGAAACAAATGACAAAGCTCAAAGTGGCTTGGCTAATTGTGACTAAAAGGCATTGTCACTAGATAGATAGTTGACAGCCCATGTGAAATAGGTTTAATGGTTCTTCTTTGGCCACAGAAGACAAATGTTCACCTCACACCACCACTCGAGTGCACAGCAAAAATTATCATTATCTTTGTAAATATCACCATTACTTTCTGTTATTAAATTTATGACTTTCTTCTGCCTCTCTTCTAAAAGTAAGAAAGATGGGATGAAACCCAAACCTGTTTTATTTTCTAACCGTCTTTTACTAAAAGCACAATTTACCCGAATGAAACCTTATTGCAGCTGCTCTAAGAATGCTTATGCCAAATAACTGATGAGATTTACACAGCAGCCATGATATCAGGTCTTCAAAAACTGTCATAAAGGAGCAGATTCTTAATTGAAAGCAGCC
The DNA here is from genome assembly GCF_039878825.1 of Excalfactoria chinensis. Taxonomy (NCBI): domain Eukaryota; kingdom Metazoa; phylum Chordata; class Aves; order Galliformes; family Phasianidae; genus Excalfactoria; species Excalfactoria chinensis. Next base: position 43,531,369 of record NC_092826.1, read on the forward strand.
TGCTAATAACAGTGTTCTTTCAAATAAATGTGTGCCATCAAAATAAGGGGTGGAATTGTGATTTTTCTGTGCATATGGATTATAAATTGGATGGGTTTACTCATTTAATGGTGATTCTGTAGATTCATCAATAATTAATTCTTGAGTCTCCCTGTATCACTCCATAGAAGTTGTGGTCACTGCACAGTGTGTCTCGAAAGGACTGAGGTTAAAACATGCAGAAGATAAAGCAGTCTAAGTTGCATTCAGTCTACACAGAGCAGTATGAAATAAAATCCTAATATGCACCTCCATGTTTAGCCTTCTCTGTTCTGCGTGGAACACTTTAACCAGGTGCTCTGCTGATCACCTGTTCCACTGTACAATGAATTTTACTCTGCTATACATTGTGGATGTTCTAGACTTACTAAATCTTCAGAGAAAAGTGAGGATCAAAGACTGCAGTGCAGATTTAAAGTTCTATACTTGACGTTCTGATTAGCTTTCTTCAGATGCACATTCACTTACGTATGGCTTGGACTTAATTGCCGTAACTGTAAAGCACAGCCAAACATCTCCTGAGATTTCTCTTGCAACTGCTGGAATCCAGTTTGCCTCAGTCACTCCAACACCTCAGCTGAAACTGGCAAACAAATTGGTTCACATCACAGGATGGCTTTATGTTTTAATAGCTTGTTCATGAGAATAACATATGAGGTGCCCTAGGCCCACTTTGTGTGTGCGTGTTTGTGTGACTGGGTGCTTTTTTCTCCCTTACATCTCCAATAATGTACAGAAAACAAAGGATCTTGACTTTGACCAGCAATTATATGTAAATTATCATAGAATCAAAGAATCATTAAGTTTGGAAAAGACCTATAAGATCATCTAGTGGCAACCATTAACCCACTGCCACCATGCCCACTGACCACTCAATTCAGAGAACCTCAAACCTTTGCCCCGTAGGGCATCTCAGGGATAAGGGTGCTAAAGCCCTTTAGGAAAAATTACATATGGGAAGGGGCCTTGACATTTTTAAGGCCTTCTTCCAGTTGTCTTCTATCACTCCCTCATCACTACACACTGCAGTGTAAAACCAGTCATGGTGGCAGCATGATGAAAGTCTTTGTGCCAGAATTACTGTTCTTGAACTGAAATGTCCATCAGTCAACCTGTGCTAAAACCAGCCTAAGGATACTGAAAAATATGAACTTTTTTCCCCCACTTGTTTTTGACCAGAAGTAACACCAGCAAAGAACAGTTAAATCTCAGCATATTTCTACCCACCTTGTTTGCCTCTGAGATTTCTGCCTTGACATTGGCTTGTTTCAGCAATGTGTGGGGATGGGATATGCATCACCTTGTTAAAAAATCTGGGGAGGGAAAATCAGTACAGATGTAGCAAAAAGCAGAATATAATCTTTCAAAGTGACAAAAATGTGCAAGAAGTTGCACTGCTCCAAGTTTGAAACATTTGACACAAATGTTAAAAGGAGATATTTCCATGGCATCTGCATTTAGGAGAGTTCTCTCCATGAATATTTCCACCCTTATTTAGTGTATTTTTCATAGTAGAATGACACTATTCCCCTCGGGCCCTCAGTTTTTAATGTTGTATTGAAGGTAGGAGTAAAAGACTAAGAATCCCCTCTACACAAGTAACTCTGCATAGAGCTGGCAAGAAACAAATCATCACCAAACAAGTATATAGGTAAGACACCATACATTTTAAACTTTTACTTTTTTTTTTTTACCCTAAGCAGTTCAAAATAATTTCTGCATAGAGTCTGTTGAGGAGTTTTAGCTAAAAAAAGAATCTTAAACCTGGGAAAATCAAATAGTTCACAGGAGCAGAGAGCTAGAAAAGATCTCTGCAGTCACTAAGCCCTATCTCCGGCATTAACATGGGTGGTTATTGTCACATAATCTCATTTTATAATCATATTCCCCATCCCCCTAAGTAAAGAGATCACTGTCCACAATTTCTGCCGAAAGGCTGTTTCAGAATCTCAAGTCTTTCGTGTCTAGAAACTGCTTCTAATATTCAGCCTAGATTTATGCCGTTTATACTTATGTTTATGTTTGTGACAACATTGTCCTTAGGTTAAGTAGCCATTATTGGTGCCTAGCGTTTACCTCCTTGCTATTTCTACAAGAAATAAACATATTCCCTGTCAGCCTATGCTTTACTGGACTGCACAGGTGACATTTTTGTATGTCTCACTCTTTGGCTGGGTTATCATTTCCCTTTTTCCCCAAGGCTTTTCCATGCCCCTCTCACAGTTTGAGGTGACCCTCCTGGAAACAGCCACAGAACTGCCCGCAGAGGTTGGAGGAGGCCTCTTGTAGGGCTGCTGGCACAACTGTGCCTCCATGGGATCTATCACCAGTTGGGGATTATGTCTGCCATATTCATTAATCTGTCAGTTTAAATCTTGTGCATGAGTGACAGAAACCTCTGTCTTCCCTCATTCGCCTTCAAGCTGAAGAGCAAACGTTTGTGTGATAATGACCTCAGGGTACAAAATTCTGCACTTTGTATGGTTTTCTTCTTCTAGTTCTTTCTGCAGTTTTTGTATCTCCCAGAGTTTTGTGACCAGTAACTTTTTTTCTAGCACAGCCCTACTTTTTTTCATCGCATGTTCAGAATGAAGCTCATAAATAAAGGCTAGGTCCTAGTAACCTTGTAAGCCCAGATCCTTGCAACAAGTAACCTCATTCCAGAACTGAAGCTCTCTCTTCACCACAAGCAGTTGACATCTCCCTTTCGTTAGTTTCTTATCCACGTTATACTTTTTGAACTAATTCCCATCCTCTTCAGCTTCACTAATAATTTCCCATGTGGCACCTTATTACCTACTTTTCAGAAGTCCACAGAGATAAGACCTACTGCGTTTCTTTAGTCAAGAAAACCTGTCACTGCAGGGAAGAAAACTATCCAGGTACCCTGCCACAATCAGCTTTGGCAAACAAATACTGTGGTCTGTCCTGTCTTTCACTTACCTCAGTGCCTTTGTCCTGGAGGACTGCCTGCTGTGGAAATTATATTAAAATAGGGCGTGTAGTTGCCACAGGCATTTTCTCCCCTTTCTTCAAATGGGTGTAGTATGTGCTGTATTTGTCTTTCTTCCATTCCAAAGCATGTGTGGGTTTAAGATGAAACTGTTATATATATATATATATATATATATATTTATATATATTTTACAGATGGCATGGGCAAAGAGCAAACCTACTGTTCCCCCACCTCAGCTGATGGACAGCAACTTAACAGAAACAAGTTTACCTATTGCAGTTTTCTTAAAGTAGCCCTGGGAAATCCCTTTAAACATAAGATATATGTAAACACCTTCTGAATGGACAAACTAAGAGCAAATCCAAGGAATTCCTTCTGGAACTCTAGAAAGAGAGCTTTGATTGAAGTTTCTGTTTTGCTGTGTATTATTTGGGCTACTAATAAAGCCAAGCCCTCAGAAGGGGTAAGTTTGACCTTATAGTGTCATGTTGAATATATTTGAGGCAGTGTAGAAACACCACCTGCTCACACAAAGAAATTCAAAGCCAGCCTGTCCTAAATCATGCCACTGTGTTCAGTTATTGCATATACATTCCCCAGCACAGCATGATCTTATGTATTATATATATTGCAATTAGACAAAATGGTGTGACTTAAGAATGAAGTGGCAGCTTTAATTGCTGTTTTCATTTGTTACAAAGTTTTAACTCTAACACTGAGGGTAACTTTAATTCCAGCAAGCCAATCTGGGTAGAAAGGAGAGAAAGTAGACAGGAACAAGGTGCCCCCTTACTCTTGGTTTTAGGTCCCTGCTGCAGAAGGTTTGTGTGTGGGGGATGAGCCTTGATGTTGAGAGCTGACCATCCCTGCATCCCTGGCAGCAGGACATGCACCCCCATGCTCCTCCCTGAGCCTGCCTTCTGGGAGCAGAGCTTATCAAAGGAAAATTAGAGCAAATACAAGAGTTGAGAGTCTGCTGTCTGAGGCTCTGATCTGTGGAAGGCATGACACAATGATAAAACTGTCTGAAACCCAGAATTTGCCAGTCAGTTCCTTCCAGGAAAAAGACAGGATGCAAATTTTGGGCAGTGGCAATGGAAGACAAAACCCAAGAAAAGGGTTGTACCTGGAGGAAAAGAAGCTTTGCTAGGTGGGCACAGAGTGTCTTCCCTGTGGACTAATGCTGGACACGTAAGAGTATAGATGACATATTCAGTTCCTGATCCTGGAGCAATGCAGCTGTGCAGTGTTTTCTTTGTTAAGGGTCTGTGGCTAAGGCACTGCCTAAGCCTCTGGGCTTCTCTCAGTCCTTAACCTGATTGAAGTTTGCTTGTCTCAAGACAGAGCCAAGGCCCCAGGGTTTGGCCCCCTGTTAATATGGTGACTGATGCTCAAAGTATGTTTTCCCACAGAGTGCCTCACAGTAAGCATGTTTCTAAAAGCTCTGCATAAAATGTAAACAAGGTAGAAAAGTCAAGTCTGTAATGAGCATTCTCTCTGCAGAAATGATGCTCATGCAGTGATGAAACTCTTCATTCATTTGAGCTCTTCTCACTTTGTGACATGTATTTCTTCTTATGGCACAGCTTCTGTAAATCCATAGCAGTGTCACAGCACATGCACATTAGACATTAGCTGCCACTGAATCTGAATGTTGTCATTTAACAAAGAAGGAGAATGAGCTTCGGTTAAAAATATATATATAAAAAAAAATGATTTAATGGGATTAGAAAGAACTACAGATACTCTTTGTGATTTTTATGGTTGCACACTCTGTCAAGAGTTTGGTAATTTATAAAACTTCTTGATAGAAATATATGAATATACCAGTCAAAGTAATAATTAATTCCCTGGAGGAAATGCTCATTAAAAAAAAAAAAGTCTGTTACAAAAAAGAAAATTTGAAGAAGCTAGGAGATCACAATGTAAGCTAGCTGCCAATTAAGCCTTCATGGGGTTGAGAAAGGAAAATGAAGGCAACAATATAGCTTTCTGACTGGGGATTTGATCTTCAAGATAACCTCTGAATTGCAATTTTCACTTACTCAAAGCTCTGCTGAAATACATCCTAGCTGATTATGCCATAATACTGTACAGTTATCCTCACATGCAAGGAAGTATTCTATTACTCATAAATGCAGTTAGTTATGAATGGTAGACAATAGCACCCTTTTAAGATGCACGTCTGTAAGGAAAGACAGGTTTTATTTATTTCTTTGTTTGTTTGTTTTGCTGTCATATACCCCAGGAATGCCATCTTGCTGCAAATATAAGCCCACCTTTTTTTTGTGTGGAGGTATCATCTGTACTACTTTGACTATGTATTGCTAAGCATCTGTAGGGCCAGTGAGGAGGATGTATGATACGAATATGCTGTAGAACCTGTGCCAGCAGGGCAGGGCTACAGTTTAAGATTAAACTGTCCAAGAAATTAGTTTAGTTTGATGAGCCATTTCAAAACACTCAGTAATAGTCACTGCATGTGGCCAAATGGCCGCACCACCTATGGAGAGCAAAGGTTTCCATGACCAGAAGATGTGCATGTCCCCCAAAGTGTGTAGCCAACCCAAATCACCCCAGTCTGTTGCCACAAAGTACAGGAGAGTTTCTACCGAATGAAGGGACTCCTGCTAAAAATGGTGTGTTGGGAGAAATGCTGTAGAGTCCAGGTGGTTCCATGGTTCTGTTTATTTGTAAAAGATGAAATTGTTGTTTTATTTTTAAAGAATGTGAAGGTTTTTGTCCACAAATTCTACACAGAGAAAAGGAAATATAGCATAAAAATCTTCCTACAGCAGAATCCAATTTTGCAGCCTTCAACAGCATCCAATAATACTCTTCAGAGAAGAGTTTCCCTAACATCTGATGGCTCTGACTTGTGAGCCCTGGTGAGGCACTTGCAAAGAGGTGGGAGCTTGCCCCCAGCCCTGCCACTCCCTCTGGCTGGAGGGTCCCTCTGTAGTGACAAAATGGCTGTGTACTTCTTTCCACTGCTGTTGCAGTTTATTTGCTCATTTAAGCTGCTGTTGATTGAAATTCACTTTAATCTGCTGGGATGCGACTTGTGATTTCACAGAGATGGGTGAGGGGCTGACTAGGAGCAGAGCTGTTTTTCTGCTGCCACTTCCTGAAGTACAAACTGAAGTCTAGATGCAATGTAGAAGTGGCTTGAGCACCTCAAGAACTGATGGCCCTTGGCTAATGAATATGTGCACAAAATTGAGCACTGCCATTCTCCTGCCAAAAGTGAGAACGCTTTCATTTCACAGGACAGAAACTCAAAGGTTGGCATGGCCAAGCACAACAGGAAGACATTTTCAATCCTTTTGTTTTAATTTTGCTAACTATCTTCAGAACCAATATACACATCATCAGTGGAATCATCTGAATACTGCCGTAGATAAAAGCTTACTTTGCCCATATTTATGCATTTTAAGGCCACCACACCACCTTCACCACTGGCTCCTAAGCCTGCAAAAACCCCTGAGCTGCAATGGTGGAGTCATCATCCTACTGTATGTGTGAGACATGGAGATGTTCCCACACACGCTCACTTTGGGTATGTCAAAATCAGGAGAAAGATTCTGATCACTGTCGGGGTCTGATGTTTTATTTATGTATAGGATGACTTGTGCCAATTTCTGGTAGCCATGTAGGAACTGGTTGGGTTTTATTCTCCATATTTATTTATCTTTTATATGGAATAATTTTCCCCCTTCAAAAGTAGAGCACAATTTATGACAATGAGAGCTGAGTATGTTACATAGTAATAAAGGTAAGCACTAACAGAATAAAGCTGTCTAAGGGGTGCTATAAATGTATCTCATTAATTTGTATGCAAAATATATTTTGGACTCTGCTCGGTGCATTGCAGGTGAAGGCTGTGTGGGAGCCAGAAATGATGCTATGCTTCCTGGGTCCCTGAAGCAATATTGGCCTGATCCTGGTTTCAGTCTGAGACTAAGCATCATTATACCCACTGGAGAGCCCAGTAGCTCTCTTTTGCAACACAGATGGCATCTGGTGGAGTAGGAACATCCATCACCTTCTTGAAGGAAAAGATGAGAAAATGACTGATTCCAGCCACTTTACCTCATCTCAGCAAAGGTGCAGTGCACCTGGGTGTCGGGAGTGAAATAACATCAAGGGGAAGCAGATTTTTGTTAGTTAGTTACCAGGAACCGGGTCACTGAAGCAATACTACAATTAATACAGGACACAGCTTAGATGTGCAATGGAATTAAAAGATATCACATTATCCCCAAAGAATTATGAACCCCCAACAAACAACAGAATTTTCAGGAGTCTTATTTTACTTCTGCGGAGGTTTGAAGCTGACTCAGAACCCAAAACATTCACGAATCCTTTGGAATATCTCAGTCACATTATTTAGCTGTGTACCCACCACAACATCAATGCTTACAGAGTGCTTGAGATAGTGTGTGTGAGCACTGTGCAAGGGTGAAGAAGGCAGAAAGAAGATTCTCCATCTAATACTCTCTATTTTGCAAAAAGAAAATCAAGTGGCTTTTTCCCATTAAAAAAAAAAATAAAAAAAAATGAGGTGAAATGCTAATCCATGTTTATGTTACAAAGCTGCTAATTTTGTTGTGAATATAAACTACACACCCACACACACGTGCGCACACATACACATTTTAGTCTCACTCCCACAGAGGAGATATGGCTAAGCAGCTCCACACAGACACTTGGAAGCCAGCTGGAAATACCCAGGGACTGTGCTGAGTGTTCCCTGGAGGACGCCTCAGCAGTTCTGCTCATACAGCTCATGGAGAATTGGCTGTTCCACGTCTGCACTTGCACTCTACATCTCCCAAGATGGGAATGACTAAAGTGACTGATGGTGCTGCTGTCAAGCTAAAGCAATAGCATTTATTTCACCTTTAGCTCATGCAACAACTGGTTCATGGATGTGGTATGATACTGTGGCCCAAGCTTCTGATACATGCACACACTTTGTGGGAACTTCTGCATCCTGTGCACAGAGCTCCTGTGCTTGCTGCACTAAAGAAAACGATGCCACTCTTTGCATTATTAAGTAAAACTTGTTAGTCCAGAGTTGTGAGTTTAGAAATAAGACAAGACCAGGTTGCAAGGTTCAGTGCTCTGAAGCTTATCAAGCAATGCAAGCATGTCCCTGGCCTGGATATGGTACACTGCAGCCAAACATGTGCCTTAAGAGAAGCTCTTCACTCTGCAGAGAGATTTAGCTGATGCCAGGAGGTGTCATAGTCCAACTCTCCTTGTTCCCAAGTTATTTCTATTTGGTTCTTTTCTCTTCCAATTTGGAGATCTGAAAAAAATTCCCAAGAAATGCATTTAAAAGTGTGTTGTGTATTTGTGAAAATGTTACTATTTTATTCCAATTATTCCCAGATAATTTTGTGAATGTTTGAGAACTAAAACACCATAACTTAAATACTGACCATTATAAAAGTCATAATACCAAATTCAGATTTGCCATCTAAGTATCGGATTATGGAACCCTCTGAAAAAAGGAAACAACCCAGCACAGTTCCAATGACTTTTCCTGCAGAGTTCAGGGTTTCGCAGGTCCTTTCTGATGGAGTTGCAACTTACATGGGTACAGCACCTTATGTTATTCTTCTGAAGGAGGTTCATGTGTTTTCATCATTTATACAGAGCCAGTTGCACTCCCATATTGTTATTACTGCCATATGTAGGGACAGTCAAGTAGGCTGATTTTCATCTGTAAATTAGTCATATTAGGACATCAGGACAAGTTGGTAAGTATGGCAATGTTCTTTTATTGGAGATGCCCTGTAATATTTAGATGTAATTCAATTCAAAACAGAAGTTAAAGCTTGAAGGGTTAAAAATAAGAAGCAGTGGGTGAGCAGCAGCCTGACAGTTCCAAGCAAAAGGAGAGGAAAAGAATAGAAATGGCATTCATCTGTAGGTGTTTCTTCTGGGGAATTATCTCTAGTCATCGCCTAGTCATGAGACAAGTTTTTGCCATAATTACAAACCCAGACCACTGTGGCTGGGCATAGTCCAGGGAGAAGGACACTGGAAACAGTGGTTAAAAAAAAAAAAAAAGTGCTGAAAGACAAAAAAAAGAAGAAGATTTACTCATGAAAAATGCTGGGGAAACAGGATCAGGGAGAAAAAAACAGCTCTGGAAATCTAAATTATGCGCCAGTTCCCACGTTATCACAATCAGAGTGCCTAAAATGTATTTTTATTACAGGAAAATGTGACTGAATACACAGACATTGACACAGTTCTCCAGTGTAAAATCTCTGATGCCTGGTTTCTGGCAGCGAACCTGCTTAAAGCTGAGGACCTGGCTGCTTCTGTGTCAAGTCTTTTTCTCCTCTGCGCCATCTTGGAGAGGAAAACGTCTGTCCCAGTGTCCTCATTCTCTATCTTCTAGATTGTCTGAGTTTATCTCTTCTTACTTGCTTTAGAAGATGTGCCAAATTCTGAGGGCACCTCCACTGGCCATCAGTGCAGAATGGGAAGCAGAACTGGAATTTAGCTGGGGTGAAATGGGGACTGGCAGCAGTTGCACCAAACAACACTGCTGTACTGGAGATAGTAAACAATACATGTAGATTGATAGCATAGGGAATTGGTGGAGTTGGATGCTACCAAGGTCACGAGTCCTGGATGGTTTTCCACCCTGCTAGAATTCCCTGGTGGTGCAATATCTTCTTTCCATGACCTTGCCTACATATTTCAGGTGCTGAGTCAGTGAAATGGTTTGTCACAAAGCAGACTTTGTTCTCTACTGGATTATGACAAGTCACATCACAGCAAAGTCACATGGAGAAAATCCACAGTGTGAGGAGTCTCTTCCAGTAACTTCTTGGACCAATCAGTCCAAGAAGTGCTGCAACAGTATGAGATGATTTCTTAGATTTTCCCCATCATTAGCAATAATTCAGTTAATCCTCCTATATTTTTCCTCTCTTCTTCCTGCTGTGCTTGGGACTAAGTGAGCCTTCAGAATAGTGATGAAGCTTTGGGCAGCAAGCATCACAGGTTTGAAGAAGTGCATACTGCCTGAGAGATGAATGACATGGAGTGACCAGATGGGACGCTGGTCCCATGAGAATGTATGGAATGGAGATGCGTCTGGCAGGTCACTAGCTTCATATGCTCACAGAGGTAAGGGATCCAATGAGCAACCCATCTTGATCTTGAGCAGCCCATGCTACTTCAGTCACAGTTGCTGTTAGTTGATATTTATTCTTCCTGGCTCCATCCTTGGCAAGATGGAAGAACAAAAGAGCCTCAGCTTGTTTTCTGCTATCTTCCTTCCATTATTTCTTTGCCAAGACTGCAGTAATTATTCAGACAGATAAAGCCAGGTCTCATCACCTTTCCTTTTTTTCTGTTCCTTTGCTCCTATCTTAGCCCTCAAATATCTTCCATAAACAGCTACACTGGCAAAAACTGCTCGTGTTCCTCTGAAAATTCACAGAAAAGTGCATGTGTACTCCAGTCAGTCTCCCACCCATCCAGCTGTAACTAAAAGCTTAGAACTTTATCTTCTCTTTCTGAGAGTGGCTTACACAGCACAAAGAGATATCCTCTTAACATTTCTTTCCCTCACTAAGCGCAATTGCAGCACTGATACCAAAGGAACAAGATAGTCACTAATCCTTTGGAGACAAACCCTAAGTTGAAAAAGTTAACCTTTATAAAATGCCTAATTTAATAGAGAATCTCTTTCATACATGAGCTGCAAACAAAGCACCCAAAAAGAGAGATCTTGATTTATCCTTTGGTATAAAACATGGAGAACTTGAGGTAATCTTGAAAGACATATGGCTTAAAAGGTAATGAAACAAATGGTGAGCTGATCTGAACAACATGTGTTTTCAAATCTAAGCTTGCTAGCTAAAGGTATTTGTTCACTGCTTTCTTTGAAGTTTGGGATACCTGGAGTTAGGATGACCTGCATTCTGCTTTGTTGTTGACTTGTTCTTACTTCTGAGGTAATTTTATTAAAAAGAAATAGCGTACTGGATAGATATGTTTGTCCTCCAGCCAGAAAGAACAGAAAACTAGCGTTTGAGTTCTCTTTCTCATATACTTTGATATTAGCAATATTATGCAAGAAGCGTAGGGACTGTCAGCTACTGTGACTGCGGCTGCTGAAATATATCACTGGAAAACACTGTTTTCAGCTGTCATTTCCAACCTTTAGCACTCCAGATAAATACTGGGATGAATGAATTTGGGACACTATTGTAGCTGCTGCAGCTAGGAAGTTTGTGCATGTTTGCATATTTGTGCATATTTCTGATTATCCCAGGTCTTTTTCTGAAGCTCTGTTATCCATCTGATTTTGAGCTGCACTAGGATTTTGGTAAAGGAAGGTGTCGTGGTGTTAGGAATGTGCTTTTTCCTGTTTTTATAGGAACTGGGGTTAAGGGCTGGGGATGAAGGGAGGGAAGCGTGAATGGTTGTTTGACTCAGGGCCTGGCCAAGCAAGGAAACTGCAGCTATGAGTCAGATGGGAGGAGACTGAGGTTGGCTGGGCTCAGAAACTGGGTTAGGAACTGTCGGAGAGAGAAGAAAGGGTCACAGGGGATGCTCAGCTGCACAACACATCTGTGTCATCAGAGCTGGGAGAGCCTGGAGTGTCCCTGGCAAGGACCAAGCACTCCAAGGCTGGAGCACAGCAGAATTATCTAACCATACACTTTGATATGGCCTCTAACCGTGTGACTTCTTACTGTTTTCTTCATTGAGCCCCTGTCTCACTGATGGTGCAGAGTGAACATTGTTCGTAGGCTTCATTCTCATTATTCAGTGTAATGGTCCTACATCCTATTTACTGCTCACTATTGGAAAGCTGCTCCAAAGATAGAATAATTAATTTCCTCATGGGCTGTTCCTCATGGGCACTCATCATTACAGTACTTCATAAACAGTAATTCATTCATTTTCACAACAGTCATCAGAGAGGTAGGTTGGTGTTATTCCCATTTTTCAAAAGGGGAACTGAGGCAACCAGCATTTAACTAAGGCCAAAGTTTACCCTAATTATAGATGTCCAGTTTGAGCCTGTGCAGTCAGCCTCAGCACTACACAGCCACGTGTATCCTCAGCACACATCCCAGCTGCAGCCACAAGCAATGGGCACTTGGGAGGACAGACTGCTGAAGCGTCAAGTGAAACTCTCACAGAACACAGTAAGTGACCATGGAACAAACAGGTTGCCTTTGGTTTCCTCTGCTGCAGGTGAGCAAAAAGGCAAGGATAGACACTTCTGTGTAGGGCAAAATTCAGCTAGGAAGTTCTCCTTTCTCTTCCTACCACACACCATGTGTTGATCTTTCTGTACTCCATCTCCTACCTGATCCGCAGACGAATTCACTCATATCATACTGAAGACAAAACAAACAAACAAACAAACAAACAAAAAAAAAACAGAAACACAACAAAATAAAAATTAGGGGTTCATAAGCTGTTCTATTTTTTCCTATCTTTTGAATGCTTTATGGTGTGGAATCAGCCTTATAAAACTTGTGTATACAACCCCTGCAGGCATTTCAGAGACGTGGATTCTGCACTAAGGGACATGGCATAGTGTTGAGAACCAGTAGTCAGGTTGATGGCTGGATTTCATGTTCTTTTCCAATCTAGGTGATTCTATGAACACGTGCAGCCAGGACATTTGGGAGCAAAAATAGAAGGGTAAAGTTTGCCCATATACTGCAGCCTGTTGATACAGGCAGTTTTTGGAGAATGTCACTGCCAAATTCCTGAGAAGTGTCTACTGACCTTTAGGATTTAGACAAATTTGGTCTGTTTTCACATTCGTGACATCAGGGTATGTCTTCTTCTGGACCAAAGATGATATTCATGCTCCAAGGAATGGAAATATTTGAGTTAATTTATTAAACAGTTGCAAAGAATTTTTCCTACTGTGGGTAAACTAACGTGTTGTCTATAATATTGTTCTTGGTTTTAGTTGAACACTTAAGTTATGTGCAATTGAATAGAGGATTTTATAATGGGAAGTATCAAGCATTTAGTATAGGTGGCACTTCCAGCTCTGCCTACAGTATAGATTGAATTAGATGCTCTGTTCTCTTCCCAGGGCATTCTGGATTGAAACGATTGATTTACAATGGACTAAGAAGAAGTTAATATTTTTCTCAGCTTAAAATATTTGGATGGTATTTTTGTACTTAAAAGTAAAGTCAGATTGTTTAGTTGGAAGATTTATTTATTTACTGGTATTGGTGAGGAATGTATATTTTACTGACAATATTGAACTGATGGTTATGGCAACCAATTTTATAAGAGTCGTATAAAAGAGAGTCTTAATAATAAAATGTTAGCAATTATAATTTAAAAAATGAGTCAGCTACAGAAAAAATAAGACAGGAGCAAAAGGAGAGAAGAAAAATCTTTCAGAGAAAAATGTTTTATTTCCATTTATTTCCAATGCTTTGCAGATGTGTGTGGGGCAAGTAGGAGGCTAATATATCTCACTTTAGCAGTACTAATTGTTTGCATTATCACAATAATCAAATGCAACCATATTAATCTCTGTGGTTATTAACTTGATTTTTACACATTAAGATTTAGATTTAATCCCCTGGGACCATCTATTAATGCTTTTAAAGTTGAAGGGTTTCAACAGTTTTAAGTTTTTTTTTTCCCCCTCTTTTAGCTGCAGGCAGTAAAATTTGAACGTGTGTGGAGTTTTGTATTTTGCATTCCTGTGGGATTTTCAGAGACACTGCTGTCAAGGACCATGAATCATGTTAATACATAGCAACCTCTACAGCTATTAAAATGTCTGCAATAATGTGATTATTTTAAAACGGAAAAACTAATATCGTATGTATTACTTAAAGATCAACCTTTCTTTCTTTCTTTCTCTCTTTCTTTTTTTTTCTAAGATCCTTGGGTAGGACTGCTTTTATGAGGGGGGCGGGGGGGGATAAAAACGTTGGTGGGAGTCACTGAAACGCAGAATTTCTAATATATGGAGCAGAGAAACTTCAGCTCCTTTTGAGAAACGCATCCTAATCGAGCTTACAGTCAATGAAGGATAAAAATGCAGAAAAAACCCACAAAAACAAAAATCAAACAACAAAAACAGAGTAAGAAAAAAAAAAGAGAGAGAGAGAGAAAGGAAAAGATCAGTAAGCATGAAAAGCTATTCTGCTTTTGTTTAGCCAAATCATAGCTGCATCAGCCTGCAGGATCCAGTTTCATGCTTTTGTGGTCTCTGAGCAATGGTACCCAAGCAGAAAGCTGGGCATGGAGGTGTTTCTATGGGACCTCAAGGTGGAACATAGTGCTAGTACTGAATAATGAGACGGACAGGTTAAAAAATCAGTTTTCAAGGTGGATCTGCCAGATGTATCTTTTACAACTTATTTAAACAAGAAAATACAGTAAAGTGACCCCATGAAAAGGAAATAAGAGAGTGTCTGGGAGTGAATTAGAGCTCTAGTCTTTAAATATTAACTCCAAAGATAGAAACAGCAAGATGCTGAGATGCTGTTTTCAACAAAAAAGAGTATATTTCCTCAGATCATGTATTTCGATTGTGGTTGTGCGTATCTGTGTTGCCAAGTCCCCAGCAAACTCTCCCTTGGTTGTTTTGCTGGGCAGCCTTCAAGCAGCCGCCCCTTAGCTTCACCTCTCCATGAGGACGCAAAAGCATGAAAATATCCACAATCTCCCTCTCTCTTCTGTGTCAGTGCTGTGGCCCTCTCCTCTGGCAACTACTGTAGCATCTCAGCTTATTCGAGAGCTTAGAGATCAGAGCCTTATCCAAGCACCACAGAGGGCAGAAAGAGCCCTGTCTTAAAAACAAAACAGCTGAAAGACAGTGTGGGCAGGATGTGCCTGTGGAATTGCCTTTCCTCTTGTCTGCAATCTATAACATAATACAGATATGTGTTACTCAGATTTATTTTACAATTCATTGAACTCACTGGGTTTGGGTCACCTCACTAGAACTTGAACTCTAGCAGGAGCAAGTAGAAAAGACTGCTGTTTAATTGATATGATGATATTCACATTTCATGGCTTTTATAGGTGCCCTAATCGCAGGGGCACTCAAGGCCAGGTTGGATGGGACCCTGGACAGCTGAGCTGCTGGGTGGCAGCCTTTCCTATGGCAGGAGTGGGACTGAATGTACTTTGAGGTCACCTCCAACCTAAGTCATTCTGTGATTCTATGATAGGTAGGTGTTTAGCTGGTGTCAGGTCATGGAGTGGTGTTTTGTAAGGCCTGGATTATAATGCTCTTCCAAAATCCAAACAACCAAAAACGCTGTGGTGTGTCTTGCGGGGTTCTCAGAAAGACCCTGCCATATAGGGAAGAGCCCGTGTGCCCCTGTTGGGGATTGGGTGGGTGCCTCAGATAAGCAGGTTAGCAAGCTGGTTGTTGGCACCACACCAAATTATTTTAGATTATGGAATATAGGAGCTCCATTAGCATTGTTTTAAATTGCACTTTCTGTTTTGTAAAATCAAAAAGGAAATTTCATGGGGAAAAGAAGTCTCGCATTCATGCAACATTAATGTTTAGGGAATAATGTGGTGTTTTGCCATGTTAAAAGAATTATTACAAACCCTTCATTGAGAAGCTCTAGAGATCTCATACTTTGGAAAAGAGACTTGATAATTGGATGTGCAGGAGGGGGAGGGAGATGTACGTGGAGGGTGTCACTTTTGGTGACAGCAATGAGCTTTTTTTTGTTTCCGAGAAAAAGAGCCCGATCTGGCCAAACTGAAAAGCTTTGAAAAATCTGAGGAGAGGGGAGATGCAGGTTGATGGGCACAAGGAGCTGGAGCTTGGGGCAGAGTGACTCACACCTGGACTGTGAGCTCACACACATTGAGACAAAAATGCTCAGGGAAGGCAAATTAAATTTGTGATGCCCCTTCCATAGAGCACATTTTTTTACACAGACGGCTCCTTTTTATACTACCCGAGCACCCCAGAAATCATTAATAAAACCCAGCAGTGCAAACACCCTGCAGTGGGAGCAGAGCTGGGGACCCCATTGTGGGAGCAGGGACCCCTGTGGAGCCCCCAGCTCTGCCCGTAGGACTCTGGCTGCAAGCCCTGGAACAAAGGAGCAAGCTGCAGGGCACGGGGTCGCGGCATCCCACCGACCCGCCGAATCTGGGGGCAGATCCCACGGCCTCTCCACGCTGAGCCAAAAGCAGGTCCTCTCTGCTATCCTGGTGGGGAACCTCAGCAGCGGGCAGCCGGCATGAGTTTCTTCCCCGTGACTCACCTTTCTGCCTGGGAGAGTGTTTTTTTTTTCTGTCTTTTCTTTTTCCACATAAAAAGGGCCGAGAGTGTATGGAAAATTAACTAGGCTGGTTTATGGTCACGTGTGGGGAAGACTGCAAACGTCTGTGCATGGGTCATTGTTGGATTTCACAGCGAATGCTTTTATCCCTGGAAATGAAGCTGCCACGTATTTCAAGATACCTGCTTGTCTCAGAAAGCTGGAGGTCTGCATAAAGGAACACAGGGAATCTCAGCTCCGCTGCGGTACCTTGGTCTTGGAGAGTTGAATTGAGAGACAGGCAGAGAAAAGGGAAAAAAGAAGCAAAAAACATAAACATGTAAATGTGACATCTGTGATTCCACTTTGCCCAGTGTTTTACATGTGTGAAAATAGCGCATTGTCTTGCAAAAGTGAGAACTTCGGGGTTGAAACTGATGACAGAAATGAAGGAGACTTAAAAGGAAAAAGCCCAGCTACAGAAATGAATTTAAAAGGGAAAAAAAAGAAGAAAAAAAGGTTATGCCAACATTTTCCTGAATGATAGCAGAGATGTATGCTAAAGAATAGGTGTTGACAGAAGAGAAACACAACCCTTTAATAAAAGAGGTGGGCAGGCAGACATATGAACTGCTGAAATTTCAGTGTTTCGGAGTCCTGTGGGTAGAGAACTCTGGATCACAGAACAAAACAAGTAGAAAAGATCTTAGGAAAGAGTCACCTCCTAAAATTCTTCATCATTTTAGATGCTGTTTCACTTGAGAAAAGAAACGATTTTATATGTATATGTAGGAATTGCAAAGGAAAATAACATGGGGGGTCGGGGTGAGAGGGGAGGAAAGAGGAAAAGACACATTAATGCTTTGGGTAGACTTCCCTTTCAGATATCCCCTGCACTGTGTCATAATAAATCTTGCATCTTGCCTCTCAGCTGAGGTCTCTGCTGCAGCATTCTCCCGTTGCTTTGTTTCAGAGCGGTGTTTGCACTGAATTTGGGGAGTTCTCCAAGCAGCTGCAACAGCAGTGCGATATTTCCTCACTATTTGTTAGCAAAGCGTGATCAGAAAGGGTGTTTTTGGAGAGGAGGCACCGGGGGAGCCTTGCCCTGGGTGGCGGTGGCTCCTGGAGCTGACAGCCTCTAATGGCAGCAGGGTGAGTGTGGGCAGTCTACTTGCAGGGCTTGGGATGTGTTTTTGATTTCCTGCCTCAGAAATGTATTTTGGCTAGCAAGCAAAGGAAGCACATCATTCTCTTTCTTCATATCATAAAATCATTACCTATGTGCTCAATTTGCGTTACGTAACGGGCTGCAAGCATTCGAGAGGAGATTCGTGCTTACTGCCTTTTCAGTTGTGTGAACAAGAGTAAAAATTATCGCATTGGAAGAATGTGATTCAGTGTGATTCTGCCCTCATCTAGGCTTTGTAAAGGGTGCTAATTCTCACAAACTATGCTGTTTTTGTCTTCCTCTTCGCTACTTCTTTCAGTGCCTTTATTCTCCAGAGGTTGTGCCATTGTCTTCTGAAATTCTGAAAGATCTTGCTTACATGTGAAAAGTGGCTTTTTATAAAAAGCACCATTTCAGAAATCAAGGTAACACAGGACACCTTCTTCTTCCAAGGTAGTAAATGGGTAGCGATGAGTCCTGCTTAATTTTTCTTTCTCAATTTCATGTATGTCAAAATAATGGAAAAAAAGGCTACATCAAATTAAGAAAAAGCATTGATCAGTGTTCATTCAGAAGGGCTGAGATCTGAGACATCTTAATAGATAAGCCAATACTCCCACTTTTTCCACAGTGCAACAGACCTTTAAGTTGCTGAAGTCTTAACTACTTGCGGAAGAATTCTTACGTTAGAATCCTCTTCTGAATGTGCACTTTTTTCCTCCTGAAAAACGATTTAAAGACAAAAGATTTTAAGATGGCTTTCAGATTAGTTTCCGGCAGTACAAATCTTGAATGTGAAGTCATTGATTCTGCAGGAGGATGCAGACTTTGCCTGGAGTCTCCGTGTAGGCGAGGGGCATTGCACAGCCACAGGCGTCCAATTGCTGTCAGTCTTCACTGCACTGGGGCTTCTGTCAAAAGCAAATATGAATCCACATCTATTTTGATCAACAGTTTTATTTCTTGAGCAAGTAGGGAAGAAAAAGAGGTCACATTCAATGTAAATATGAATGCTTCAGCATGGTATCGTGTGGTACAAAATGACTGCAGGTCCTTTCCCTCATTTATTTTGTGGCTTGACTGTGATAAAATACTTGTTTCCAGCAATATTGGTTAGACTGTTCATCTGAATATGATCTGATAAATGCTACAGAATGTCTTTCAAAAGTAGTACTTCCCATACATATACATTCGCATGTATGCGTATGTGTTAGTATACCAGTCCTCCTACTTGGAGTAACATTTACTCTCAGGCTCCTCTCGGAGGGAGCAGATTTGGCTTATAATAGTAACAGGGAAACACACTCTCAAGTAGGTTCTTTGAGACAAGAAGGCACTTGGTGGCATACTGCTGCTTCTGGCATGCTGAAAGTGTGTTTTAGGTTTCAAAAAGTCACTAAAATGCATTGAAACTATGATGATGATTAATTTTAGTCCTAAACAGAAATGGATAATGGATACATATCGCTGACCAGCTTGTAAATTTGTAAACCCCACTCCCAGATTTCTCCCCGTTAAAAGACATTTAAACGAGTGATTCTTCTTTTTAACATCCAGAGCCCCTGGAATAGTGCCTTACTTCAGAGTTCAGTTAAAAGATCATATTGCTTTAAAATGGGCATGCTAAAACCAGGCACGCCTGGAGGAGAATTTGTAAGCACAGTTCTGTTTGCCACAGTGCTGGTAGGTCAGTGGGCGGTATACGATGCACCCATCTTTCTAGGAGCAGTAGGATTTCCTGCTGTTTTTTTCAGTAGTGACCTAGAAGGAGGTTAATGATTCCAAAGAATGACTTTTCCCTTAGGGAAAATTTAATCTTCTGACCTTTTTCTCTATCTGTCCATTCCTTTTAAGTCACAGACCCCCTTCATTTAGCTTACATCAAGCTGTTTTATTTTCTTCAAAAACATGGTTGAAGTGATTGCTTTTGCTTTCATTTAACCCTTGAACTGGATGCATTTCCAAGCTAAATCATTGCCCAGAATACGGAATTGCTTGTAAGCATTTCTTTCAGATTTCTATATTTGTCTTAAATGTGATTGTCAACCCTCAAAATCACTTTGACAACTGACTAACTTCGAAAATGCATGCCTTTAATGTACTCTCGCAATCATCTCCGAGAGTTGCTTTACAAAAAGAACATGACAGGAATAAAGCAGCTACTGGGTTTGTTTTTTCCTCTGAGTTCTATCAAAATGCTGATAGAACTGGAGTAGCGGAGAAGGAAATTTTATTTAAAGTATGTTCACCAAGACCATCATGCCGTTCTTTGGATTAAATTCGAGCTCATAAAAAATATCAGCATCACGCAGTCAAACTCTTGGAGTGCTTTGTTTTGTTTGAACTGTGCAGACACTACTGAATCAAATTTGTTGTCAGAATACCATAAAACAAAATCGCAATTACGTTATTATTCTCCAAGGCGTTGACTCACGGGTGCAAGGAGTTCTGGAGGGTAACTGGAAACAGAAAGTGCCTTGTGCTCAAAGCTGTCAACTTCCTTTCGCTTCGCAGCAGACGTTGTTTTTGTCCATATTGTATTACACACGGTTATTGCCAACATAAGAATTCATGAATATTCCCGCATTTTCAGAATTATAATTAACACTTGATTTTGACACGATGACAAACTCATGTAGCACAGACACCCAGCTCGGGAACAAAGGAATCCCTGCACTGAGGCCAGGGCCCGTCCAGCCCTGTGCTCCCAACCTCACACGGTGCCCGGTGTGGGAGGCAGCACCCTGCACCTCATGGCAGCACTGGGGAATTTCTTCCCGACCTCAGCTGGCGATCAGCTCGTGCCCTGAAGTATGAGGATTGATAGCCCTTGTAATTTTTATTCTAGCTAGTGCGGCTGCAGATGCTGTACTTAATCAAATAAATGTCTAATACTTCGGTAAAGCTAAGTGAAGGCTAAATACTCCTTTCTCTTGGGAAAAATCCTGAGGAAGGAAAAAGTGCTGAGAAATTCCTCCAGGAGAGGCGCATGGAGTTCCCACTGCTCTCTCCACTCTCAGGGGATTGCACTGGCACATGGGGATGGAAGGGATGTTGAGCCGCACAAGCCCAGCTCTGGCACAGGACCAGGCTCAGGGCTGGCTGTGCTCTGCTCTGTCTGCTCCTCAGTCCTGCCCCAGAAGCAGGAGAGACCCACAGCAGAACTTGTGTGGATTTCTGTCAGAAAATGCAATGATATTAGAGGGGAAAATACATTGCATAGGGTGGCTCGGGTCATGGATTTCTTGGATCTTCCTCCATAAGCCACTGTGTGCAGGGACAGGCAGAGGGTCTATGGGGATGGGAAGACATGGCAGAGTTACTCTTCCTCCTCTCTTAGCTTTTGTTTCTTTTCTAATCTCTTCTTTCCTCTCTCTCTCTCTCTTTTTTTTTTTCCTTTTTTTTTTTCCCTACTAAAGCAGAGCAATTGCCCCCAAAGCTGCTTTCCTTGATCTTCTGTTTCAAAAATAAATTCCACAACTCAGCTGTATATTCTAATGAGAAAAAACAACAACGATGACAACAAAAAACACCTCCATATATTCACTGAAATTTGCCTCCTGCTTAATTTTGTTTTCTGAAATGAAACAGGATAGGAACATCCGAGCTCTTCTCCATCAACTGAAATTTTATGTGGTCCTAAAACTCCTCATCTTCTTCATGCTTCTAAATTAAATGATTTCTTCTACGTCTACCTCCTAACTTGGTCCCATCTCCTGTTTCATTAATCACGTTTACTGCATTTCTCTGTGTTTCCTCACATCGCTATAACGCAGTGACAAAAATACGACAGGATGTCCAGAAATGCAACTTTTATTCATGAAACCATGCAGTAATATTTTATGTATAGCCATCTTTTTAGTTTCTAATGTTTCTGAGTGTCTCATATGTTTTTGTGTGCTTTCTAAGCTACTGCAATACACTGGGTAGCTTTTTTTCAGTGGATGATGCTTAGATTTTCCCAGGCTAATTAATTGCCGTCAGTTCTTGACAATATTTTCCGGCACAAACTCCTCAGAATTAGTCTGTTTAATTTTGCCTGCCATCATGTTGCAATTCCATCTCAGTTCTCTGCCTTACTGTGGAATTTCTTTAGGTTTTGGCGAAATTCAGTTAACTCAATAAATGGCCAAGCGCTGTCATGAATTTTCCCATGTAGATCAATGGGTGCCGGGTCTGAATACCAGCAAGCAAGCTGTGGCTGTAGCAGTGAAAACAAATGTTGCCATCCTCATTCTGGAAGATGTTTAAGGTGGTTACCAAACACGTTGGACAAACCCATCCTTATTGCTACTGTTGATCCCAGGGGCAATTCGGAGTTAACCTCTCTGCTTGCATGACTGCTGATCCCTCTGCAGCCTGGGGAGCTGAGTGCAACTCTGGAACCTGCTGCTCCGGAGCAGAAGCCCTGGTTCTGCCACAGCTGTCCCTTCAATTCCAGGTAAGCTCCTTAACCTCCGGTACAACCAGCTCATTTGGAAGCAGTGGGCATCTGCAAGCATTTATAAAATGCTTTCAAGAGGCACGATTCAAAGCGGTCTGATAAATGTATATAGTTTTCCATCCTCTAGTCAGTTTTTCAGCACAACTTGATTTTAATTCTGGAGCTGCTGTGGTTTTTCTTCAGAGAGACTTTACTATGAGCTTTTGGAAACACTAAATAAATTGCATCTTCTGGTTCTACTTTATTGACTAGTTCATTAACTCTTTCCTGTAGTTCTAAGAGGGCTGAGAGGATTTCAGTAGGAGCACTGCAGCTTTTCCTTGCTATCTATCTGTGTGCCTCGGCACATCACGTGCAGCGATTCTCTGAATAGTTTCCTAGTACTAAAGTAAGAGTTACTGGTTCATAATTCCCAGGATCATCATTAGCACCTTTTTAAGAGATGGGTACAACCTTGGCCATTCTCCAGTCCTCTGGTACAGTAGCTGTTTTAAATGATAAATTACATATTTTTGTTAGCAGCTCACTTGCACCGGTCCTTGGTTCCGTCAGAACTCTCGGATGAATACCATCTGGTCCGGCTGATTGACTGCAGTGTAATTTCTCAGCTTGTTCCATCACCTTTTCTGATACTCCTATTTCTGACAGCGTCTCACTTTCAACACCTAAAAAGAATGAAGCCCATGTAGCGTTCATCCTTTGTTAAAGAGCTGTTTAGCTCTCTTTTTCTTCTTTTTCTGTTCTTGATCGCCTAATGCAGCTGAGCATAAGGAAAAAGAGGTTGACTCCAGATATCTTTTTTGTTTGTCTGTTTGTATATATAAAACGACAAAGCAAAAAGCAAAAACAAATCTAAAGATGGCATTTGTTAGGGGATGGTAGCGTCAGAAGTCCAAAATTTCAAGCTCATTTTTATTTTCTGTTAACTGTGAATTGTACTTTGCAGTGGTGAGTCACTGCGGATTACTTGGGAAAACCTGCCAAGGGAAGCATATATAACATTTTTCGGGGATTTCAGTGTTATGTGTTATGGCTGAGTGAAAAAATAAAGATGTATGTGTGTTACCCATTCTCCTAGAACCTAGAACAGGAAAAGAAAGCAGAAGATGATCTTCTGTGATAGAATATCTCTCTGACAAACAAGCAAATAGAGAAAAACAAAGCTATTACCATACATGCATGGAAATAGAGCAAGAAAGAAAAGTATCATAATCACTGTCAATTGGTAGAATATTTCTCAGCTCTGCACATGTCTCTATGCACCTCCCCACTCTTCCCACATACCCATACAAATCTCTGCTCTGTCTGCTTTTATTATTCACGGTGCTTTCTGTCTATTTTACACTATACGCTCCTCAGGCAGAAATCTTGTCTTTTCATATGTCCATAATGTGATATACATGCCAGTCAAACTGTTTAAATAGTAGTAAGTGAGATTTTTTCTTTTCCTTTCATTTTCTTTTTTTTTTTCTTCTTTTCTTCTTTCCTCTCACTCTATTTTATTTTATTTTTTTATTTTTTTTTTAACAAATGTTAAGTTAAAAATCAAAGGTAATAATTAGCTCAAAACAGCACTCAGAGGCAGCCCCCCCAAAAGTGACCTTTTGAGCCACAACCAAACCAGGCAACTTTATTGTGTCTCGAGGTCAAGGCTCCTATTTCACATGACTTCAGGGTCTTTACGTGCAGACTACCCAGCAGTAAACCCTACAGAAAGTTATGATCAAGTAGATTTTGCACTTCAGACATCTACCGAAGAACAGAAACAAGATTCTGCTCGATCTGAGATGAAAGTATGCCACAACCAGGCTCAGGAATGCAACAGAAAATCCCTAAAAGAGAGGAGATTAAAATGCCGCAGCAAAAACAAACAAACAAACAAACAAACAAGGACCAAAAAAAGCCACACCAATAACCCACAACCAAACAAACAAAAAACAGAAAAAACCAAACCCCAAACAAAGCCAAGCAAAACAAAACCCCTGGAAAAACAGAAATTAAACCAGAAGGGTGGCTGATGCAGAGCAACGGCTTTCAGTTCTTTTTGAGTGGGCTGAACCCTACAATTAGAACTTTGTCACCGCAGTTTGAAATCTATTAAGAGGATTTATGCTTTGCAGCTGACATTTAAAATTAGGGATTTATTGGACTAGGAATGAATATTTCTCCTGCAATTGTTATTATTATTATTTTTTTGGAGGTTGCATTTCAGAAACTGTTATTTTTCTGTTTAATCTACTGTGGCAAGATTTTGTGGTGTTGGAACATTTGGAAAATACAAAGACAGAAATCATTTTATTCATCGTAAAGAAACTCCCATCCTGAGACTGCTGTGGAGCTGCATCACACCCCATTTTCACTGAGTACCCAATAT